>NC_137956.1:49284916-49968249 GCF_963924665.1 Micromys minutus | reverse complement strand
GATGGCTGTTGACAGACTGGCCAATCATTACGATGAGATTTGAAAGTGGAAAGCTGGCAGTGTGAGTTCTGTTTAACACCCAAACTGCTGCATCCTCGCAGACCTGCAAATGAAAGCCAGAGCGACGTGTAGTCAGCATGTTGGAACTCCACACAGTCATGAAGGCTGGTGTAGACACTGGGGAGCAGTGGTCTTCACAGGGGCTGGTGGGAACGCATCGGAGCATTTCTCCCAGGGCTGGAGACACCTTTCCCTGCGATCACATAGTCCGTCTGCTATGCCCCGGCCCCGACTCCCACGTGACATGTGTGGGCAAGTGTGCACATGGCCTGCGGAGGCACGAGCTTCTGCAGTGTTACCTGTGCGAACCCCACCTTTCACAGAGTGGACGGGGTGCAGTGTTACCTGTGCCAACCCCACCTTTCACAGAGTGGATGGGGTGCTGTGTTACCTGTGCGAACCCCACCTTTCACAGAGTGGACGGGGTGCAGTGTTACCTGTGCGAGCCCCACCTTTCACAGAGTGGACGGGGTGCGGCGTGCCCACTCCCCAAGGCGCCAGCAGCTCCTGGGCTGGAGTGAAGCTCCGGGCCGATGCTCGCCATGCACATGAGTGGGCGAACCACAGAACGGCCCTGAGGCTGTGACTGCTTTTGCCCACAGGCCCAGCTCCTCTAGAGAACTTGTTTCAGGGTTCCATCTGGAGCTCAGCTGCTCACACACCATCCTGAAGCCCGGTCCTTTATGTCTTTGACAGGCAGAGCACATGGCTTCAGGAGGGAGGAGGGGAAGGGGATACCCACCTTGCCAGCCCTGGCCATCGGTGAGGTGACAGGTGCTGTGGCCAGGGCCTTCCTCACATCTCAGTCCCCTTTGAGATGTCACAGGAATCTGAAGACATGATTGGGGGAAGAAGCTAGGAAGCTTCCTCTTTCCCCCATGAAGTCTCGTACTAGAGACTCTCTTGTGTCGTTGGCTATCAGAAGTTCCCCACTGAAGGAATTCCGGGTGTGTGCAGGGGACATATTGAGCCACCTGGGGCCTGTCTATCATCACCCCTGGTGACAGGCTTGCCTCACTCCTGCTCCATTACCGTTGGCTGGCCCTCTCAGCCCTCAGGCCACACCCCCTGGCCCACACCTTGGCTAGGCTCAGGCCACACCCCCTGGCTCTGCCGCCTTCAGCTTTGCAGCTCTGTAGCTCTGCTTTTCTGTGTTTTTTAGGATGAGATCCAGGGACCTGGGAAACACTATTTTTCTCACCTCCTGTTTTACATCTTTCCATCATGACTATTTTTGTGTGTGGTGTATATGTTTGTCCATGTACATGTTAGGTGCACATGTGTGTGTAAGGGCCAGAGGTTGATGTCATGATTCTTCCACTGTTCCTCCCCACCTTGCCTTCACAGACAGAGTCTCTTCCTGACCATCTGGACCGGTTGGCCAGTGGCTTGGGGATTCATACCTGTGGTGGTTTGAATAGGTTTGGCTCCCATATATTCATGCGTTTGAATGCTTGGCCATAGGGAGTGGCACTATTAGAAGGCGTGGCCTTATTGGAGGAAGTGCGTCACTATGTAGGCGGGCTTTGAGGTCTCCTGTGCTCAGGCTCCACCCAGTGTGGAAGACAGTCTCCTCCTGGCTGCCTTAGGATCAAGATGTAGACCTCTCCACGGCTCCAGCCCCATGTCTGCCTGGTCACTGCCCTACTTCCTGCCGTGATGATAGTGGAACATCAGAAACCGTAAGCCAGTCCAGTGAAATGTTTTTCTTCGTAAGAGTCGCCTTGGTCATGGTGTCTCTTCACAGCAATGGAACCCTCACTGAGACAGTTCCCAAGCCTGTCTTTGTACCTCCAGTACTAGGTCACAGACGTGTGTGACCGTGTTTAACTTCTGTGGATGCTGTGGACCTGAACTCGGGTCTACACACTTGTGTAGCAGATCATTTTCTCACCGAGCCATCTCCCCACCCCCATGTTTTACGACTTTAATAGAATATCCTACTTGTCAATAGTTTAAAATACTGTGTGCAGTCTAAAGGTGTTATGCAGTAGGGCCACCATGACTCTCCTGGTCATGTGACACAGCTGTCCCCACCCTGGGAGACTTCAGGTGCCAGCTATCAGCCAGTCGCCAAACTCAGGGTTCTCGACCTGCCACGCGTCCTGCAGATCAGCCATTTCTAGGGAGAGGCAAACTTTGCTGTCTGATTAGAGTCCTGAACGTGACAGTAAGCAAGAGTGTGTATGTAGCTGTTGGGTAGAGACTGTTTTGAAGTAAGCACACATAGAGTGAACTCAGTGTTGTTGAATAATGGGGAATTTATACCTTAAGTTGAAAAAGCTCTAGATATACTTTATTTATATCGTGTGTGTGTGTGTGTGTGTGTGTGTGCTTTGTAAAAAAAAAATAAATAGAAATAAAAAGACAGGGTCTTTCTATGTAGCCTTGGCTCACCTGGAGCCCAGGCTGGCCTGGAACTGACAGAGACCTGCCTGTCCTCCTTCCAGGTGCAGGGATTAAAGACGTGTGCTATCATTCCAGGCTCTGTAGACATTTTACATCTTATTTCTTTTATGTAGTTTAAAATACTTTCGTCATAAGCGCTTGGCTATGTCAATTTCAGTAGCCACTAGGGGGCAGTCAAACACCAAAGAAAAATGTGTAAAGTTGACCATCTGTCTTCACCCTGGAGGCATCCGGCTCTGGGGGCTTAGCAGGCACAGCAGTGGGTTTGATCGCGTCTAGAGGTTTCTCCTTAGCATCATCTGGCAGTTGTCTTGGCCATAGTTCCCCTGTGAGGGTTACCCCTGGCAGCCTTTCTAGAAGAGGGTGGGCTCCGCTGCGTGTGTGATTTGTACGGATGCTGCTGGCGGCCCCCGCTCCATCACGGTGGGAGCCTGGAATCCGGGAGAGGGACTAGATTTCCCTCCGTCCTCCTCAGCTCTCTGTGCTAGTGAGAGAGTGGCAGGAAAGGCAGAAGGTTCTGTGTCTGTCTTGGGCACAGCCAAGAAGAGTCCTGGCCACAGGGTCCTGTCTTGGAATGAAGAAACCGGTGTTGCTGTGAGCATGGCTTCCTGCTGGCGCGGCCACTGCAGGTGTGAGGCTCCTTGTGTGGTCAGGAAGGGACCCGGGGGCTGGGCCTGTAGTGTGGACACGGCACATTGGATATATTGTCCTTGGGGACTCCAATATCTTTATATACGCACACGCACACATGCATGTGTGTAACTGTGTGGGTTCACAGGTTGGAGGTCAGAGGAAAACTTGCTGGGGTTAGTTCTGTCTAACACTGGGTCCCGGGGACCGACTGCAGCTCCTCAGACTTGTGGGTTGCTGAGCCATCTTGCCAGTCCTCTGACTGGAGTCCAACTAACTGAAATTAAATGGAAAAACGAATACTTTGGGAAGCTGTGGAAAACCTCAGTTATTCATGCAAAGTGACCTGCTCTCAGTGAAGTGCACGGAGCAAGTGTTCCTGGCAAGAGATGCCGCACACAGGTTCTGGGATGCAGGCTCGGGGGGACACTACCTTTCCCTTGCTGTGGGTCTCAGAGGCTGGTAAGGGAGAAGCCAGAAAAAGCAGACGTTCCCGAAGGGGACCATCTCAGTCTGAGCCTCCCTCCCACGGTGAGGTGGAAATGTGACTATTCATCCGAGGAGACAACACGGGGCTGACCTGCCAGGGCAGGGCACCGAGGGCCGCTGGGGGCGGCGTGAGGGCGGATTGCCATTACTCCTTGGTGCATGGTGGGAGTGGTGGGGTGGGAACCCAGGATGAGGAGCACAGTGGAGGTGGCCATCTGGTTGACAGAAGTGGCCTAGGCTCTACTGAGCCCATACTTTCATCTCACAGAGGCTGCCCCAGGTTCCTGATGGTCACGTGTGCCCTCTGGTGGCCATTCAGGGGAAGCACCAGAGTCTGTGCAAGGCGCTCTCTCTGCAGCGCTCCCTCCACACTGCTTCCATCTGCCGTCTATTTAAATGTCTTCTAAAGCAGGTTTGCTGTAAGCCTCTGACCCACTGGCCCGCCTCTGTCTCATAGATGTGTTAATCCAAAGTCATGGGCCTCAGGGTTTCCTCTGCCCATGGTCCTCCTGAGCCCCCTTGTGGGAGGTTTGCAGAGATGCAGCCTTCTGATCTCCTGTGACCCGTCCTGTTCCTCTGTGGGGCCGCGGAGAGAAGAGGCAGCAATGGCGGCAGATACCATGAGAGTGTCAGTCACGCACACTGGCCGCGAGGCACTCTGCCTGGCTCGGTCTTACGAATACAATATTTTTGAAAAACAGTATTTGTAATTGGTGCATGAATCAGCCCAGTCCCTGCACACTCGAGGCAGGTGGCATGCTTGTGGGCTGTGTCCTGGGCTCTCCCACCGTTCCAGCCTCACCGAGGTTACTGCCGCACCCTGCCCCATGTTGTGTGACGGTATATATACCGTAACATATTACATACAATAATGTAATAGCGCACGGCTGTGTCCCATTGTATCCCAGCGTCAGCCATGCGGAGGGCTGCTGATTGCCACGTGAGCAGGATGTGGGAGGATGATTGACAAGGCCCAGGCTGGGTCCTGGCGTTGGAGCTCTCCACAGGCCATATGTAACGTCTCTGGTCAGTAGTTGGTTCTAGTAGCATGGGGTATGCATCTTGGCACCCAACTGGCAGAGCAGCCGGTACTGCAGCTGTGGCCACCGCAGAGTCCTTTCAAGCCTGGCAGGCTCTCCAGTGGTCAGCTGGAGGATGGAGGGTGTCTCCAAAACCCAAGGGCTAGCCGTCCTCACCATGGTAGGCCTACAAGCTGCAGTAGCTTCTCTTACTTTACATCACACAGATGTGTTTGTGTGTTCGCTTCTCTGTTTGTATGTAGTGCCTGTTTAGGCCAGAAGAGGACATCAGATCCCATGGGACTGGAGTTAAAGGTAGCCCCGAGCCACCTGATGTGGGTCTGAGAACCATAGCTGGGTCCTCTGCAAGAGCCCCAAGTGTTTGTAACCACCGACCCAGCTCCCCAGCCGCCTCCCTTTATTCGGCAGGAAGATTCTTGCGTGCTCCATGCTGCGGGTCTCGAGGTGACTGCCGATGCCACACACCATGAGCCTTTTCAAGGTCTGTCTTTCACTGCCTGCCATGTGACACAGAGTCCGGCTCACCAGGTGTAGCTTACAGTGTCACCAACACAATGGGATGGGTTGGTGTCCTGTGTGTGACCAGATGATCCAGGGTCCTTCTGGGTGGGCATGGCAGGAGCCCTGACCGGGAGGCTACTGTTCACTATCAGTACCTCCCAGTTCACCTCTGGCCTGGAAAGGCTGGGTCCCTCAGAGCCCTTCAGGCTGGTGTCCCCCAGGCCCACTTCTGCAGGGTGCACCAGGGGCAACCCAGCATTGCCAGCTGTCTCAACTTCTGGGCCAGTGTTCCTCAACTTTGGTGACTCATTAGAGTTCTGGGTACTCAGAACAATTCTGTCAAGGGTGTTTCCAGACCAGTTAGGACAGACAGACCTTCCCTAAAAGTAGATGGAGTCACCTGCAGATTTGAAAGCTTATGATCCTACCAAATGAGCCCCCACACAGTGCCCCAGGAGACCAGAGTCACCAGACCACTGGCTGCAGTTCACATTGTCGTGCCTTAGGATAGGATGTGGTTTTGTGAATTTTCGGTGACTCCCACGTGGGCTGAGGGAGGCTCTGGAGATCCGAGCCTCTGACCCCAGGAACCGGCCAGCCTCGCTGGCCTTTGTCCCCGGCTCTGTCCCTGTCATGGAGGGAGAGGTTCTGAGAGTAGGTGTGCATTTGCTGTTGACTCCTGTTTGGTTAGATTCTCTGGGGCAGGGGTGGGGTGGGGCGATGACAGACAGCAGACAGACAGACAGACATTTCCTTCACTACTTCTTTCAACACCAAAGAGACCTTGTTTCTTGGTGGCCTCTCTCACACGCTGGCCCATTTCTTATTCATACAGCCTTGGGGTCTCATCTTGATGTGGATGGTCCGTTTGATAGCAAACTAAGGACAAGCCCTGGGGTTTGTCTCTAGTTCTCTTTCAAAAGTCATTTCAAAGTCACTAAGATTCACCACCATTCTACTGAGTCAAAGCTTCCTGTGCGCACCAAGCTTACTGGTTTCTATCTTCTCTCTCTCTGTCTGTCCCATTTTTTTTTCTTCCTTCTTTGCCAGCTCTGTCACGAGGCTATCAGATTTATCTAACATAAAATAACCCCAGTAAGAGAAGGTTTAAATGATTTTGCCTGCCATTCCCTGGAAGTGGACAAAGGGATTTTGACCCAGCCTGTCTCTTCATTTACATGGTATGGTTCAGCGCCACAGGCGTTTAAAAGGCGTTTTCATTATTGATTTTGCTGTGCGCTCTCAGATGTGGATTCAGGAAGACCCTGAGATGGACCGCTGGGGGTTTGGGGTTTACTAGGAGTTATTAACGCTGTGGGCAGATGGACAGACAGCAGTGTGCTGGCGCTCTGAGGACAGTTCAGGCCCCAGCACCACAGACGTGGCAGTGTCTTGGAGGAGAGGAGTTGGGACTCACATGACAGAAGAGGACAGGGACATTTGACAATACAAGCCTGTTGCTGTGGTCACACATTTCCAGGCAGAAGGAAGGAAAGGGGGCTAGAGGCAGGATGTGCGGCCACCATTGTCCCCTTAGTGTCTGCTCACCTCCCCAGGTGACAGATCCTGGCTCCTGGAAGGCCTTTAGCTGACAGGCAGCGTCACAGTAGCTTGTGCTGTCTGTGAGGGGAAGGGCTGCAGCCAGGGCAGCAGCTGGGCTCTGACCCGCTTTCTTTCCTGCATGTGTGTGAGCCCATGTGGCATGATCAGGACCAGTGGTAGGCGTGAGAGCAGCTAACCCGTCCCACCTTTCTACTCCACTTTGTGATTGTACCTCAGCCAACAGGAGCATGCTTTCCCCTTTGTTCCTGTCCGTGCATGCCCTTTGCTTCTTTTGAAAAAGAACTGGTTGTTTTATATGTACGGGTGTTTTGCTGTGTGCGTGGACACCATGTGCATGCAGTGCATGAGGAGGACAGAAGAGGGCGCCAGATCTCCCTGGAGCTGCTCTCACCCACAGTTGTAAGGGGCCATGTGGGTGCAGGGAATTGAATTCCTGTCCTTTGAAAGATCACCTGGTACTTTTAACCACTGAGTCACCTCTCCAGTCCCTTTTCTTCCCTGTTTAATATCGATATTTATCTAAAATTTAAAGATAAATGGAAAACCAGTAACTTGATATTGCAGAGATGATGTTAAATCCATGTTAACTTTTTGTAGGTCCGAGGTTGCCAGAGTAACGTATCAGCTGTGTATCTGTTTACAGGATGCTGACTGTAGTTCCTCAGGCTTATGGCTTTAAAAGCTCACAGCATTAAAATGGTCTCAGTCTCCTCAGGCTTATGGCTTTAAAAGCTCACAGCATTAAAATGGTCTCAGTCTCTGGTGTCGCCAACCACCACAAACACGAGAGGATTGTGAGAGAGATTCTGTAAGTTCCAGCAGCAAGCTTTGGGGCCAGAAAGCCTAACCCGATATTTGAATGTAGGATACCTTGGATTTTATGAAAAGTCTTTTGAGGTTGTTGACTTTCATGCAGAAGCTCTACAAACACTGGATATACTCCATCTGGCATCCCCGAGTGGTAGCACCTTGGGATGTAGACCTAGTGACCATTAAGGAAAGCAGACTCAGTGCCTCAAGGGTCCCCAGACCCTTACGGCCATGTCTGCCTTTGTCCCCATCTCTTCGCTTTGTCCTTTTGAGGCATGTGGCACACAGCCTTTGGTTTCTTTCCTGCAGCGTAGTATCCTTGTGCTCTGTCTTCCCGCTTTGTGCTTTGAGGCAGTTTCCGTGAGCCTTGTGCACAGTGTGTCTAACTGTTAGCCCTTTGGGGACATCTGGGTCCTGTCCAGTTTTAAGAATTGCAAATAAAACAGCTAGAATCAGGCTTGTTTCTTTTTGTACAAATAACTCTTTGTAAATCCTTCTCAAGGGTAAATGTTCAGGACCACGTTGTGCGATTTCTTCTCAGCTGTTTAATTTTTGCAGTGCTGGGGGTTGCACCTGTCACCGTTGGAGGCCAGCCCTTGGCTTTTGAGGTGGAGCTTTATATGCAGCACAGACTGGCCTTGAACTCATGAAACCCAATGTGTGTGCTGCAGTACCCTCTGTTTTAAAGGAGCGGAGCTGGTTTACCGCACGGCTGCCCCATTCACACCTCACTGTCAGCGTGAACGGCATGGCTTCTCACCATCCAGGGCTTCCCATGCTCCCTCTGGGTTTTAGTTTCCATAGGCAGGGCAGGACCTCGTGTGGGGGTTAATTCGCATTTCCCTGATTTCTGTGGTGCTGAGTTTGCCGACTGTCCGTCCTCTCCGGTGCGGCGTCTCCGAGCCTTCGGTGTTAGATCAGCCTTTCCTAGCCCTGGATGCTGAAGCTTCACACCATGGTCGGTCTGGATGGTCCTGTCTCACAGGCTGACTCTGTGACACTGGGTCACCATGTGTGTTTGCCACACTGGTTAGGCGTACTCTTGTGGATGCCTTTCTGTCCTCCCATGAACATCTGTTCTCCCACAGTGAGCTCTCCTTCTGTCTGTTGAAGTCACGGAGTGCCAATCCCAGCTTCTGTTAACGCCCACGCTAGTCTGCATCTCAGTAGGTGCACACCAAAGGGAGACCTTGGTGCGATTTGTCTTCTGTGTCTAAGAAGTGGGCCTTGAACTTAAGGACTGTGGCCGTAGATCTGCCTTTATATTTATTTGTGTGTTTGTTTTTTGAGACAGGGTTTCTCTGTAGAAACTCACTCTGTAGACCAGGCTGGCCTCAAACTCACAGAGATCTCCCTGCCTCTGCCTCCCAAGTGCTGGGAGTAAAGGTGCATGCCACCACGTCAGGTTTGTCATTCTTTCTTGTGAATTTTCTGGGGTTTTGCGTTGCATTGTTTATAGTTTTAATATTGGGGATTCATGTTTTGGATTGGTGTGTGTATATGTGTGATAGGTACATATGTGTATATATGTGAACATTTATGTGTATACATGTCTGCATATAATGTATGTATATGCATATATATAAACATGTATGTGTATCCATGTCTGTGCATATATATGGCATATTTATGTATGTCTACGTCTATATGTATGTATATAAACAGTATGTATATATATATATCTGTGTGTATGTATGTATTTGATGAATGGGCTTCTTTACTATTATGTAGAAGTTTCTCTTGGTCTTGAGCAGAGTTTGTTTTGTTCTGAATTTTTTTCTGTCAGTACAACAACCATTGCTTCCTGCTCATCCCTGATGCTACAAAGTTTCTCATCTTTCACAGCCAACCTACCAGTTTCACCAAACTTTTATGTGAGTTTCTTGTAGACAGTTTATAGTTGGGTCATGCTTTATTTTAATTCTACTTTTCCAGTCTCTGACTTTTAGTTGCTGTATTTATGCCATTTACACTTAAATTATTAAAATATTTAATCCTATATATGACAGTTGGCTTTTGTTTTCTGTTTGTCTTATTTATTTATTTATTTATTTATTTATTGGCTTCCTTTTACTACCTTGGCATTTGCCAAACATGCAACTTCATTTTGATTCTTTTTTTCCTGTAGTGTTACTGAATTCTTCTCTTGCATAGATTTTGTCTTTAGCAGTTGCTCTTGTTTTTATATCATCATAGTGTCATTTTACTCATTCAAGTGAGATATAGAAAATTTCTCCCTTGAAAACGTTGTCTTTTATGTAATTATCTAAAATATGTTCTCTGAATATATTAGAGTCAAGTTGTCATTTTTAAATTTTTTTGCCTTAGCATTAAACATAATTCATAAGGTATAATGGAAGGAAAGCCTGTTCACCTGTTTTGCCTCCTTTCTCTTGCTTTTCTCCCTACACTGCAAATTGCCTTATTTCACCCTTTGCGTTCTCTTTAGAATTATGTACTCTCACCATTTTAAAATGTACTTTGTTAGGGACCAACCTGCTAGCTTTGGAGATGACAAACTTGTAAGCACTGCCAGTTTCAGAGGACTGAATGTGCTACTTCATGACACTTGGTGATGATGAAGGACTTCCTGCTGGGGCGAGCACCACAGCCATGTGATTCCTTTAACAAGCACTTCAGATGCGGAGTACACATCATGGCACACTATTAATGTGATAGCAGGAAAGAATGGACCATCAGTGCGTACAGTGACACAGGCAAATCTCAACCGTGAGAACACAAGAGGCCAGAAAAAGACACAGGATGTGGCCATGTGTACACACACTTTAGAAACTATGAACCACAGACTAGTGGCAAAGAGAAGATCATGTCTGGGACTACCAAAAGACCATCAAAGAAACGCTGGGAACTGAGGATCTCTCAGATGTACACACATCCCAACTGTATCTCTTGCAGACATCATGAGGGCCAGTGGCATGGCCCAGTGGGTAAAGGAGCTTGCCACCAAGCCTGATGAACTTGAGCTCTATCCCGGAACCCACAGTGGAGGGAGAGAACCAGTTCCTGAAAGCTGCCATCTTCTTCACAAGCTGTCGCATGTGCATGCCTGCACGAGTCCTCACACTAATGACACAGAGAAACAGACACAGTTTATTGCTTACCAGTTGTCGTTTGGGGTGTCCTGTCAGCCAGTGTTCCCACAACACAGATGAACGCTTCAAGGCACGCTGAAGTGATGTCACTTTTTCTCTCCCGTTGCAGGCAATCACGCTCTTAACTGAATTAATCCGGGAGAACTTCAGGAGTGGCAAGCTGAAGCAATGCCTCCTGCCCACCCTCGGGCAGCTTCTCTACCTCGTAGCTACCCAGGTGAGGCTGTCTGAAGGGCTCTGACATTCCCTACTGACCCCTGATAACCTCCCACAATTCCCACCTTCCTTCTCCCTTTTGAAGATTTAGGGCCTTAGGATCCTGTCCTCTCCAGAGCAGAGAGCTTCAGCAGTCCTTTCCCGGCTCTGGGTTCCCTGCCCTCCCTGTGTGGTGCATGCTCCTTTGGCTTAAGCGCTTCTCCCTCCCAGTGTGTTTGTTCCTTTGTTTTATCCACGGTTCAGCCATGTTTTAAAATGAAGGGACTAAAGTCCTCAAAGCTCTCTATGGGTTGTTGGCGATTTGAGTCCTTCAAGCAGGAGAAGACATTGGTCTCCCACTGTGAGAATTCTTGGTTTAAAGGAGACACTTGTGCAGATATAAACATGACTGGGATCTTTCCATAGCATATGGTGAAGGGCGGTTGATGCCAGCCATGAGTGTTAGCTATTCACAGTGTTCTAAAGACTATTAATAAGTGGATGTTGATAGATTATGGGTCATATCTTACTCTTGTGACCTTTAGATACTGTGACTGGTTTCAAAAGTCAACATTCTTTCTCTGCATTTTTAAAGCTTTGTCTTTTCAATTTCCCTCCATCTCTACTAGCCCACCTTGTCCTGCTGCACCCCTGCACCTCTGCACTGCATCCCTGCCCTGCACCTGTGCACTGCATCCCCTCCCTGCACCTGTGCATTGCATCTCCCTCCCTGCACCTGTGCACTGCATCCCCTCCCTGCACCTGTGCACTGCATCCCCTCCCTGCACCTGTGCACTGCATCTCCCTCCCTGACCTGTGCACTGCATCCCCTCCCTGCACCTGTGCACTGCATCTCCCTCCCTGTACATGTGCACTGCATCCCCTCCCTGACCTGTGCACTGCATCTCCCTCCCTGACCTGTGTACTGCATCTCCTCCCTGCACCTGTGCACTGCATCTCCCTCCCTGCACCTGTGCACTGCATCCCCTCCCTGCACCTGTGCACTGCATCCCCTCACTGCACCCCCTCCCTGATCTGTGCACTGTATCCCCTCCCTGCACCTGTGTACTGCATCCCCTCCCTGCACCTGTGCACTGCATCTCCTTCCCTGCACCTGTGCACTGCACCCCTCCCTGAACCTGTGCACTGCATCCTCTCCCTGAACCTGTACACTGCATCCCCTCCCTGCACCTGTGCACTGCACCTGTGCACTGCACCCCTCCCTGCACCTGTGCACTGCATCCCCTCCCTGACCTGTGCACTGCATCCTCTCCCTGACCTGTGCACTGCATCCCCTCCCTGCACCTGTGCACTGCACCTCTCCCTACACCTGTGCACTGTACCCCCTCCCTGCACCTCTGCACTGTACCCCCTCCCTGCACCTGTGTACTGCATCCCACACCTGTGCACTGCATCTCCCTCCCTGACCTTGCACTGCACCCCTCCCTGCACCTGTGCACTGCATCCCATACCTGTGCACTGCACACTCCCTACACCGACACACTTTTCTCTGCTTGGACTTACACAGCCTTTCCTGGCTCCCGAGTGGCCTGTGGTGAGGCATCCTCTCTGTAGTTTCTCACCTCTTCCCTCCTGGATTTTCTTTGTAGCCTCGACTCCATTTGATTCATTCATTATATTATATGTTTCTCTCTCTGTTCTTTATTGAGCAGCATCTCATCTCATCACTGCTGCTTAGAAGTTTTGGGTTGAGGTACATGTTAGTTAGGGTCCTGTTGGGGTTGGGGATATAGTCCAGGACATGTGAGACCCGGGGTTCAACCCACAGGGCCAGAAATGAGTGAGCGAATAAACCAGTGAGTCCACAAGTAAATAAAGAAATGCAGACCTTGTATGCAGGCCCCTGAGGTGAGCAGGGAAGGAATGAGGAGGCCCCTCTGCCAAGACATGTCTGGGTCCTACGGAACAAGAAGTCCCCAAGGTGTAGGATGGACACTTAGTCCACTGTGGTTTACGTGAAGTTCATAGATGGAGAACAGGGATCCTCAGGTTCATGGGGACAAGCCAGGGACAGACTGAGGGTGAAGCCATGGCTTTCTGAAGAGAGGGAGCATCAATAAGCCAAGTGAAGCTGAAGGTCTAAGGCCCACGACTGAAGAGAACACGCTGGGTGGTGACATTGAAGTCACCAGGACCTGGGGCTGGGGAGATGGAGAAGTGGCTCAGTGGGCCAAGGACTGCCATGAAAGTGATCCTCAGAAGCCACACGTGTCAGGTGGGCAGGCTGGCTAGTGAGAGACTCATCCTCAATGCAGAAGGTCCAGACACGACAGATGGTGGTGTCACCCTCTGGCTGTCACCTGGATGTATGTGAACACACACACACACATACACACACACACACACTATACACACGCACAGCAGTAACTGTGGCTTAGCACTAGCTGACTTATATGTTTTTACTTGAAGTGGGGATGCAGAGTCAGGTGGAGTGGGCTGAGGACACCCAGAGCCAGTGGGAGGTGCGTGTATAAGGGATGATGCAGCAGGAGATGGTGACCCCGTAGCCCAGGCTGGATCCTCTGCAGAGGGAGACAGTGAACTCACTGAGGTGAGACCAGACTTAGTGGAGAGAAGACATACCGTGTCTAGGAATGTAGAGGACAGGTTAGTTGTTACCCGTGGGCCTGGAGAAGGCAGGATGGGAATGAAGCCAAGTGGAAGGAGTGGGGGGCTGTCCTGTCAGGAGCCTGGGCATCAGGCACAGCGATGACTCCCAGTGTGTGGCAGGCACATAGTGAACTTGGTTATTTCTCTCTCATAGATTCTCTGAGGAGGGGCGAGTTCACCAAGTGGCAGGGGGGGTCACAGGTTAGAGACAGAAAGAGACTGGAGGTGACAGTGCCCTGGGCACTGAGCATGCATTACTCACGCCTCTGTGACCGGTGGCATCACCTCCAGGGACGTGTTGTTGGACATCAGGCCTGGAGGAAGCAAGTGACTACCTGTCTGCAGCCTTAGACTTCCAGCAGAAGGGAGGTGTGCCCGGCTTTTGGTGGACTGGAGAATTTTAGGCCAAGTGATCCAAGTGGCTAGGGCAGGGGCTCTGGGAAAGGAGGAGGGCTGGGGGCAGATTAACTGGGGTCCCAGCACGGTTTCCCCTCCCTTTGCTTCTTGCTGCTTCTTGTGTGATTAAGGGCTGTTAAAGGGAGAGTGGTCCACCCGCGGTGGGAGAGCCTGCTCAGCACGCTCTACAAACCCCATGTGTGCACTCGGCAGTGAGAGTCTGGGTCAGGTCCCAGCGTCAGGTGCAAGTGTGCTTTCGACGGGATCTGGGAAGATTCAGACGTTGCATGCTTGATAGTTTTTTTCTCAAATGACGACGACCTTTTGTGGCACGGCTTTCACCGTCCTTCTCCACCTTCATCTTTCTAGGAAGAAAAAAACCAGCACTGCAGGGAATGCTGGGCCGTCCCCCTGGCTGCGTACACTGTGCTTATGAGATGCCTCCGGGAAGGGGTAAGGAGCCTTTGTTGTCCTCTTAGACCTGGTGACTGCAGTCGCCCTCCAGGCTCGGAGCATAGCCTGGAGCAGTGCAGGCTTCGGTGCAGTGCAGCTCCTGAATGTAAATAGTCCCGGCAAGCCGCTGTCCTCATTCAGTTCAGCGCCTGGCTTAAAGGATGATGGGAAATACGGACAGCGTGGCCTGGCCGTCTCCCTGCGATGCAGTTAATTACCCTGCCTCTGTCCGGGGTCTTTAGCCTGCCTGCTCTGCGCTGAGCGTGTAGCTGCTGATCGGCGCTCCATGCAGATGGCTGTCCAGTGACCCCTTGTTGTGCAGTGTCCGCGACACCACGCAGAGTGACAATGGCTGGCCTTGCAGGGCGGTGGCCTCTGTTTCCCTGATGTTATCTGACAGGGTTCCACCCAAGGAAAAGCCACAGGCTAAAGACATCAGTTACTGCAAGAGTGAACAAGACCGCAGTAGAGGCAGCGAGCAGTCTTGGCCACTGTCCCACGCCTGTGGAGGGACAGCGTGACCATTGTGACTCTTACGAAGGAACACGTAACTGGGTCTGGGCTACAGTGCAGAGGGTTAATGCAGTGTTGTCACAGCAGGAAGCAGGACAGCTCTCGGGCAGACGTGGTACCCAGGAGCTGAGAGTTCTGCATCATCATATGTAGGCAACGGGAAGAGAGAGGGACCCTGGGTCTTAAGCATTTGAAACCCCAGAGCCCACCCCCAGTGACACACTTCCTCTAATAAGGCCACACCTCCTAATAGTGCCACTCCCTGATGACCAAGCATTCAGATCTATTATTAGCCTGTAGGCCCTTTGTCATGATGGTGCATGTGACATGGGGGGTGATATGGGGTGTGACAGAGGATGACATGGGGTGTTACAGGGGGTGTAACATGGGATTACATGGGATGAGAGAGGGGTGTGACATGGATGTGACATGGGGTTTGACATGGGATGTGACATGGGATGACATGAGATATGACATGGATATGACATGGGCTGTGATGGAATGTGATGTGGGGTATAATGGGGTTGTGTCATGGATCGTGACATGGGATGTGAAATAGGGTGTGACATGGGATGACATGGGGTGTGGCATGGGATGACATGAGATGACATGGGGTGTGACATGAGATGACATGAGATGACATGGGGTGTGACATGGGATGACATGGGGTGTGACATGGGATGACATGGGGTGTGATATGGGATGGCATGGGGTGTGATATGGGATGGCATCGGGTGTGACAGGGGATGTGATGCATAGAGTGTGGTCCTTAGCTGTAGCCAGGATCCGTGCTCGGGCTCCTCACTCAAGGCTTAGGCCAGGACACTTGGTGGACACTGGGAACACAGGTGGAGATGACAGTCCTGTGGACATACTGGCCTGGCCTTTTGGGAGACAGGATGAACCATGAATATAAACTTGTCAAGGATGTAAGGGCCGGAGGGCAGGTGTGAGACCGAAGTCCCCGGACCCTCTGCTGACAGTGAGCAGGCAGGCAGGCCTCGACCGCCCCTCCTCCTCTCCTACGCTGAGGGTACTGGCATGGGGGGGGGTCTTTCTTCAGATGCTGCTTTATTGCTGAGGTGGGGACCATGGGCCCAAGGCTGGGGTGGCCAGGATCTAATGTTTACAAGCAAACAAGATACAGATGTTTTTAGTAAACAACAGACACTGTGGACTGAGTGGGGGGTTGAAGTGAATATTAATGAATTATCCACCCCAGGGGGATGGGGATTTTCTGGGGCAGTTTAGAGAAGTGTTCTGGGTGTGGAGAGCCCTATTTGATAGATACAAGGTGGTGCCCACTGTCTTAGGGGTAAATCTTAATGTGGCCACTGGCGTGGAGGCTTCTGGAGCTGTTAAAATATTCGATCAGGCTTTGGTGGGCACAGCAGTTCCTGGGTCCGGCTGTCTGTCTATCCTTCTGTCCCCGAGAGAATGAGTGCGCTGCTTCTTACGTTTGCCTTCGGTCTCTGTGTGCAAGCTTTGCAGGTGACTCAACATGGAGTATAATGTTTGATCACTAAATTATTACTAGCCACTTTAAAATTGATATCGTTTTATGTATTAGTAACATGTTTGTTCTTTATATACCATGTATTATACACACACACACACATATATATATATATATATATATGGTGTGTCATGTATGTACCTATGTGTACACACGTGTACTAGCGTTATGTGTGTGCATGTGTGCCCATATGTGTACATTCATGTACTTGTTGAATCATGTTTTCATAAAGGGGGAAGGCTCACATTTTGTTTTAATTTATGAAGACTCTGGGTTGGAGAAGCAGGTAGGTGTGGTCTTGGCAGAGCTTGGTGTAGCGTGTGAGCACTTCCCCTAAGATGGATCCCTGTGCTTACGGCTCATGTCCAGCGGTCCCAAGGCTAACAGAACTGCTTGATGCATCCGGGACCTGCTTCAAGGCGGAGTCATTTCTAAAGCCTTTACTTTTACCTGCCAGCAGCTCTCAGCACGACAGGTGTCTTCTTAGGACAGAAGACTGTGAACCCACATACCACACGCTCCTTTGATGGAAGGAATCTAATCCCAGACGTGTGCACGTTGATCGCACACCCTCTGCTGCACAGTAGCTTGTCTGAAGTGCAGCTCCTCTCAGCCCTCAGAATGTGCCTGGAAGTAGATCCTCCCTCCAGCAGGGCGTGAGGAGCCTGAGCCACATCTCAGGGATTTTGTCAGCCGTAGGCACTGGTTGTCCAATCACCGGAGGGCTCGTGAACATGGCGATTGTTTCCTGTCGTCTGCTTGCTTTGGTCTCTTCTCAGGGACGCTTGTCTTACCTTAAATCCGATTTACTTTTTGCTTTGTTGGGAACTGCACGGCTGTGACCTATTCCTAGGAACTACCTCAGCCACCAGTAAAGGGAGAAAGTCACAGTGGGAACCCCTTTTCCTCACTCCCACTGAGCAGCGGTCACCATTTCACCCTGTCTACGTTATGGAGCTGAATTTAAAAACCATGCATTTGTGCCTTTGTTTAAAACCATACACTTACACCTTTATTTTCTGAACCGCTGGGAAAACTACACACACAGCGCCGCTCTGCCCAAAGAAACCTGTTTGTCTCCTGTGATTATGTGTCGCAGGTGCTTAAAAAAGATTCATTTTTAACTAAGTGTGTGTGTGTATGTGTGTGTGTGTGTGTGTGTGTGTGTGGTTTTTACACATGAGTACAGGTGCCCATTATGGCCAGAAGAGGGAGTAAAATCCCTTGGAGCTGGACATACACCAGCATGGGAACACACGTGCTGTTAGCAGCTGACCCATGGCGTGGGAACTTGTAGTTTGTGGTTGGCTCTTTCACTTTCCTTACAGTGCCTGATGACCGCCCAAGGGCTTAAACTAAAGGCAGGTAAGATGACCGAGAGGCAGAGGCCACACCACACATCTGCACCTTGTTCTCTTGCCTCCACACATGCACTGTGAGTGTGAGCACCACTCCGTAAAGAAATACACGGAAGGCAGTCAGTCCCTGGAGTTAATGCTGATACTTTTATATGTTTACCATGAACTTTCTCTTTATCTGTTCATATTTGTATGCTTTTGTTTAGTTGGTTTTAGAGATGGTTTCATGTGTAGCCTAAGCTGGCCTTAAACTCCCAGTCCCCCAAGTCCCTCCAGTCCCCCCAGTCCCTCAATTCCCCAGAGTCCCACCAGTCTCCCCAGCCCCCAGTCTCCCCAGCCCCCCGTCCTCTCCAGTCCCCCAGTCCCCCAGTTACCACAGTCTCCCAGCCCCCCAGTCCCCCCCAGTCACCACAGTCTCCCCAGCCCCCCGTCCTCTCCAGTCCCCCAGCCCCCCAGTCCCCCCAGTCCCCCCCAGTCCCCCCCAGTCCCCCCCAGTCCCCCCAGTCCCCCATGTCCCTCAATTCCCCAGAGTCCCACCAGTCTCCCCAGCCCCCAGTCTCCCCAGCCCCCGTCCTCTCCAGTCCCCCAGTCACCACAGTCTCCCAGCCCCCCAGTCCCCCCCAGTCACCACAGTCTCCCCAGCCCCCGTCCTCTCCAGTCCCCCCAGTTACCACAGTCTCCCAGCCCCCCAGTCCCCCCAGTCACCACAGTCTCCCAGCCCCCCAGTCCCCCCAGTCACCACAGTCTCCCAGCCCCCCCAGTCCCCCAGTCACCACAGTCTCCCAGCCCCCCAGTCCCCCCCAGTCACCACAGTCTCCCCAGCCCCCGTCCTCTCCAGTCCCCCCAGTTACCACAGTCTCCCAGCCCCCCAGTCCCCCCAGTCACCACAGTCTCCCAGCCCCCCAGTCCCCCCCACTCACCACAGTCTCTCAGCCCCCCAGTCCCCCCAGTCACCACAGTCTCCCAGCCCCCCAGTCCCCCCCAGTCACCACAGTCTCCCCAGCCCCCCCAGTCCCCCAGTCCCCCAGTCTCCCCAGCCCCCAGTCCCCCAGTCCCCCAGTCCCCTCCAGTCCCCCAGTCCCCACAGTCTCCCAGCCCCCCAGTCCCCCCCAGTCCCCACAGTCCCTCCAGTCCTCCGTCTCTATCCTCTAGGCGTTGGTTTCACAGGCATGTGCCACCTCTGACCCCTGATATGGCTATTTGAGGTCCTTTGTGGACCCCTTAGACTTTCTTGCTGTTCCTTTTAATAGCAGTGTTGGAACTTTGTTAGGGAAGCCATTGCATTGTTTTGGCAATGTTAATCCCTCCAGGTGATGAACCTGGGCATCTTCCAAACCATCTTCAGTTTCTTCCCTCATTACCTTACAGTTTCAAGTCTTTGAGCTTACACTTCTTTCCCCGGTTAAATTCACTCTCATGTTTGTATCACGGATTTCTCTGAATTTTACTGTCAAATCTCTACTTGGGAAGCACTGAGCAACAGTGAGAAGACGTGAGGGAACTGTCATCTTTTGTTTGGTGACCAGTGAGTGAGCTCGTTGGCTCTGACGGTAGCGGGGTTCCCCAAGGAAGTCTCACCCCTCAGATTTCCACACCAGCCACTGTTAGTCCTTGGTTAATTTCCAGCATCAGTAAATTAACACCCTAATCATTCTGTACATTTTCTTTCTTCGATTCCATGTCCTGTGCCTAAAGGGCACCTAGGTCTTCCCTGGAGACTGTAGTGGACCAGTCTCAGAGTAAGTAATTGTGCAGAAGCCTCTTGCAAACCCTTCAATCTGTCCACTATTCTACTGTGGTGCAACCTAGGAGAGTGGACCCGGGAATAGTCTCAGGCAACGGCCAACGTTATTCAGCGCGTCAGACAACGTATACTCTGAGGGGTAGGAGTGAAGTCTTCTCAAGGACGTGCTGTGGGCAGAAACACGCTTTCCATAGAAACGTATAAACGAGTAGCAATAGCCAGTTGTAATCTATACTCTAATGTAAACTCGGTCCTGTACACGCATCTGGGAGGGGTATGAAAGCACAATTCAAGAATAATGAAGAAGCTGAGATCACAGCCTCTTGGCTTGTTTTCTTGGAGTTTTCTCACAAGCATTCAGAATCTCCCTCACAAGACCGTGATCTGACATCGAGATAAAGAAGAGTATTTCTAGTCAGAATGGCATTGTGGGCACGAGGCTGGCTCTGCCACAGCGCAGGCATCTGCCTCTGTTCTTGGGGAAGCAGCGTCCCCTCCTTCCTTCTCCACAGGCACATTCCTCTCCGGAGGAGCCGCTGTGGACTGTGGGAGGTCAGAGCTGCATTCTCTCTCTCTGAGGGTCCCCCTTCCTTATTAGTAAGATTTCCTCTAAAGGAAGATTTTGTTTTAACAAAGAAAACTTTTACTGATTTCTTTATAGCTTTGTTTTGAGTGTTGCCAAATGTACAAGACAAGAATCTCTAAACAAACCGAGTTTGGTTTTTGTTATGATTTTCCTGGTGTTTAAGAGGAGGCCAAATGCCTACAAGCGCCTACAAGCATCTGCATAGTCAGTGCATGTGTGGTCTTCCACTGTGCAGCCTCAGACGGATAACTGGGAAGAGTTCTTACAGAAAGGTGTGCCACGGTAATTACACTTACAGGGTTGTTCTGCTTCTGCGGCCTCTCTGGTGTAAGGACAAGGAAAGAGCTCTCTATAAATGCTGTCCCATGTTCATGACACCTGCATGCATTTTTGTCTCCAGTATGAGTTCTTCTGTATAAGTTGACAGCTGCGGTGGATCGCATGGGATAAAGTTAGATCCACAGTGGATCACATGTAATAAATTTAGATCTATAGTGGATCACGTGTGATAAATTTAGATCCACAATGGATCATGTGTAATAAATTTAGATCTATAGTGGATCACGTGTGATAAATTTAGATCCACAGTGGATCATGTGTGATAAATTTAGATCCACAGTGGATCACGTGTGATAAATTTAGATCCACAGTGGATCACGTGTGATAAAGTTAGATCCACAGTGGATCATGTGTGATAAATTTAGATCCACAGTGGATCATGTGTGATAAATTTAGATCCACAGTGGATCACGTGTGATAAATTTAGATCCACAGTGGATCACGTGTGATAAATTTAGATTCACGGCAGATCACGTGTGCTAACTTTAGATCTACAGCGGATCACATGTGATAACTTTAGATCTACAGTGGATCACATAGGATCAAGTGAGAGCTGCAACAGATTACATGTGGTAAGCTCACCACTGTGGCCCCCTGAAAAGCAACAAGGTGAACGCTCTGTCTGAAGAATTACCAACATTTATTTAATTCATAATTTTATTAAAACATTCTTTGTTGCCTGAATAGCTGAGCCCTCTGGTTATGGAGTTTTCCATATTTATCACATTAACTGACATCAATTTCAAAGTGGTTTCATGCTTAGTGAGGGCTGAGCATTCTGAGTGTTCTGCATACTTCAGCCTTTGAAGGGACTCTCACGAGTGTGATCTCAGAAGTGCAGTAAGGGGAGCACGTCAGGGGTTCCCCATATCAGCGTGGTTTTGTCCCAGTCTGAGTTCTCTGTGCTGTGCTGTGATGGAATCCCCAGCTGATGCTGCCTGAGGGACGATGGGCTTGCTTTGCTCCTGGTGTGCGGGCGCACAGTCCACCAAAGCAGAGAAGGCGTGGTGGCTGCCGCTCCGTGGCTAGGGTTCCTTGATTCCTCGATTCTCAGTACCCAGGAAGCGGAGGAAGGAGAGTGTGAGCTGTTCCTCTCTCCAGTTTTTTCTTTTCAGTTTTTTATTCAACCTAAGATCTCAGATCATTCACAGGTGGACCTCTCTTCTTAGCTAATTGTCTCTGGAAATGTCCTCACAGACTTAATTAAGGGCGTGTCTCCTAGGTGATTTTAAAACTCAGTTAAGCTGATAGTGAAAATTAACTGTCATATGTACTTAGAGTTAAATTACTCTAAAAACATTTTCCTCTTTGTTGTCTTTAAAGGGTTTGACACCAGCATGCTTTCCCCTGTGGTCCCTCACATGGGAGTGTCAGCATCTCTCCCCTGTGGTCCCTCACATGGGAGTGTCAGCATCTCTCCCCTGTGGTCCCTCACATAGGAGTGTCAGCATCTCTCCCCTGTGGTCCCTCACATGGGAGTGTCAGCTGCAGCATGTCCCACACTCAGAGCATTTCAGAACGTTTCCTGTGGGGAGCTCCAGCAGAGACACTTTCCACCTGCATGTTCCCCTGTATGAATGTCTTGTGTGATAAATCCCAGCTGGACGCCTTCCCACATGTGTGACATCCTGAGGGGCATATGACACTGTGAGTCTACTCATGTTTTAAGTAAGGTGTGAATATGTCCGACAAATATGTCACAGTATCACTGTCACAGGAGCTCTGCGGTGTCGGTTTTCCTTTAGATTGACTGGGATACAAACTCTCAGCGAGAGACCCTCCACAGGCACTCACTGAGTGTGCTCTCTGAGTGTGCTCTCTGAGTGTGCTCACTGAGTGTGCTCACTGAGTGTGTCTGCAGTGCAGTGCCGGTGTGCTCACTGAGTGTGCTCACTGAGTGTGTCTGCAGTGCAGTGCCGGTGTGCTCACTGAGTGTGTCTGCAGTGCAGTGCCGGTGTGCTCACTGAGTGAGTGTGTCTGCAGTGCAGTGCTGGTGTGCTTGATACACTCACAAAGGCCTTTCCCAGCTATCGTGTTGTTCATTTTCTCAGTTAATTGATTTTAGATGTTCCATCAAAGACGACGAGAAGAACATAGTCTCCTATTCTTTGTGGCCATATGGGATTTTAATTTTTTTAAATTACTTTTGTGTGTGTTTGTGTATGTATGGGGAAAGACAACTAAGGTTGTTCTTTAGCCTACACACACACACACACACACACACACACACACACACACACACATTTTTGAGCCTAAAACTCGCCTCGTAGGCTACATGGCTGGAGAGCTGGCCTCGGATTCACCCGTGTCCACCCCCGGAGCAGTGGGGTTACAAAGCTCCCGCCACCTACCTGGGTCTTTGTATGTAGTTCTGAGAGTCACCTCACCAGGTCTCTCCCCAGCCTTGTGTGTCCTCTGTAGAGACAGGGAGTAGTTAATGAGGTGTCAGAGCCCGTACACAAGTGAGCACACGTGCTTTGGTGTACATTCAGAGGTCAGAAGATAGTTTGTGGGTCCTAGGGACCAAACAGGCGTTTGGGATAGCAGAAAGCACCCTTGTTCGCTGCCCCTTCCTAAAAACACTTGCTCCCTGAAAGCAGTTTGAAGTGTTGACATTTGCTTTAGCCTGTGGGTGATTTGGTTACCCTTGTGGACGTGTCTGTCTTAGGACTCTCGGTCCTGAGTTTGAGCGTTTGGCTCAGTGTTGCAGCTGGCAGCCACCAGAGCCTCCTCAGCCAGGGCTGAGCTGGGGTTGTCCTGATAACTCGTTACAGTTTAAAGGTTACATCTGGTTCCACACGGTGGTCATGTGCTTATGTTAGTTATTTTCTGGATCATTTTCCCATTTTGGTTTTATGTGAAACAGGTGGCGCCGTGCTCTACTTCCTGTTTAGTTCGGAGGGTTGTGTTTTCCCTGCTCCCTGGCGTAGAGACCCCCAGCTCTCTGTAGTAGGCCCTAACAACCAGAACATTATCCCCAGTGGCTGTGAAGAGACCACACGCACATGTTCCTCATCCTAAAGAGCCTTTGCTTGGAGAAGCGGCACTTTTTGAATCTTCCTGCCTTTTGTTCGTTCTCCAGGAGGAACGGGTTGTCAATCACATGGCTGCGAAGATTATTGAGAATGTTTGCACAACATTTTCTGCCCAGGCGCAGGGCTTCACAACCGGGGAGATTGGGCCCGTCCTGTGGCACCTCTTCAGACACTCCACTGTGGATGCCCTGCGGATAACCGCAATATCGGTGAGTCCGGCATCTCAAGCGGATCCAGCTGGGACCTTGAGCACTCTGTCTGAGGAAACGCCCCTGAACGGGAGTGAATTTAATGGAAGGGGCAGAGATGTTGGTGAGAAGATATCTCAAGAGAGGGACTAAAGCAGAGCTCTAAAAAGGGCTTGGAAGAGTGAGGGACTTTGTGGCGTGAGGCGTCCATTACTGGTTAAAACTATGTGAGAGTTCATGGCAGCTAGTGGGTCCTGGGGGATACAAATTCACATGACCACAGCGCCCTGGTAGAGGTCAGAGGGCAACCTTCTACCACCTGCATCCCAGGGGTCAGGGGTCAGGGGTCAGGGGTCAAACCCAGGACATCAGCTTGGAGGCCACTGCCTTAAAGCCTGTGGTGCCATCTTGACACCCCCTTCTCTCCTCCCTGCCACTGGGAGGTGAGCCAGGGCCTCACCCTCCAGGAAGTGTTCTACCACTAAACAGTATCTACAGCATCCTTTTTGCCTTCAGGAAGGTTGTCCTCCCTCCCTCCCCCCTCCCGATGGTTCGGACTCCTGTGACCCACACTGACCTTGAGTATCTGATTCCCCTGCCTCAGCACACCTAGCGCCATGCTCCAGGGTGACTCTGTGCTAAGTGGTCGCATCCTGTGAGAGTGAGGTGAAGTCACGCAGACGTGGGGCCTCGGTAGCTCCGTTGCTTTCTTGGTGTTGATGGGAAGCCTGCTGCTTTTCGTGCGTGTTTACCATGACTGTGTGTAAGGGTTAACCGTATATGAACGTGCGTTATTGGTCTGTTGGAAGTGTGTCACTGGGGGGGCGGGTTTGAGGTCTCTGTGCTCAAGCTCCACCCAGTGTAGGAGACAGTCCCCTTCTGCTGCCTGTGATGAAGACGTAGACCTCTCCCCTTCTTGTCCATTGTGTCTGCCTGGACGCTGCCATGTTTCCCACTACAACGATAATGGACTGAGCCTCTGAGCCTGTAACCAGCCCCAGTTAAAGTCGTCCTTTAATAAGAGTTGCCTCGGTCATGGTGTCACTTGACAGTGATGGAAAGCCTAAGACAGTGGACATTTTCTTTTATTCCTAGATCCCTGTAGCCAGAATTTAGGGAGTCTTTTTAAAAAGATTTATTTATTTTATGTATGTGAGCACACTGTAGCTGTCTTCACACACCAGAAGAGGGCATCAGATCTCATTGCAGATGGTTGTGAGCCACCATGTGGTTGCTGGGATTTCAGGACCTCTGGAAGAGCAGTCAGTGCTCTTAACCACTGAACCATGTCTCCAGCCCTTAAGGAATTTTTAATTAGCTCCATTTTCCAGAAAGCAAATGCTGACATGCTAGAAAGTCCCCAGTCTGCACGTCTGCTCTTCACAATGCCACTTCTGAAGAGAGCTATGGGGCATAGCTCCTTTCTACCAGTATATCCTGGCCACCCTCCTGACTTTCCCGTCTGCTGCTGAACTGATTGGAAGCCCTGTCCCCATGGAGCCTGAGAACCAGCATCCTGGGCACTGAGGCTCTTAGACAACACAAGTGCCAGCGGGGCTTGTAGCAGAGGCTGGACCATGGCCTTCTGCTAGGGAGTCAGCACCTTGACTGTGGGGAGTCGAGCTGAGGAACACGCGCCCTGAGAAGTCACAGGTCAAAGGACATGTCCCAGTTCTCAGCAGTGTTACTCATCTCACCTCGCACGTTTCCCTCACTTCACACCCACTGGAACCCATTTTCCATTCATTTCAACAGGAGCAGCTTTAAGAGCCGCTCACCCTCAGAGAAGGAAAAGTACTTCCAATGTGTAAGACCCCCTCCTCCCCGCTGTTTCCCCAGCTCCCTCGGTCTCTTGGTGTGTGTCTGACGACATGCCTGCCTTTTCCTTGGTCTCATTGTTAACCAGTCACAGGTGTGAGTCAGCTGAGGGAGCTTGTGTGACAGTAACTGTGAGCCGTGCATGAGGGAGATCTCCGAGCCACAGCTCCGGGGCTGACCGTCTGCGAGAGCATCCTGAACGCTCTGGGCAAAAGCCTGTCATCTGTGAAACAGGGACGCTTGTCAGAGCATTGAGTGATTCTCAGATATTCTGAGACAGTGTTCTGCACACACTGAAAAATGTGTGCATTCAGCAAGGTGCCTTTAGTTGAAAAAAAGCCCCAGTTTGTGGAGCAGAGGCAAGATTAGACATGTTTTTAATTGGTAGCATTAAGTGTTAAAGTATCCATAAGTCTTTTTCAACATAAATTTTGTTGAACATTTTATATGTATGTGTGTTTCTTGTCTGGCAAGTGTATGCACCATGCGTGTACCATGCCTGTGGAAGCCAAAAATGGCATTTGTCTTAGTTAGAGTTTCAAGTAACTCTTAGAAAGGACGACATTTTCTTGGGGCTGGCTCACAGGTTCAGAGGTTTAGGCCACTGTGGTGAGGGCAGGAGCATGGCAGCGTCCTGGCAGCCACGGGGAGGAGCTGAGAGTTCTACATCTTGATCTGAAGGCAGCCAGGAGGGACCGCCCTTTCACACTTGAGCATACATGTCACCCTAAAGCCTGCCTGCACAGTGAGCACGTCCTCTAAAAGGCCACTTGCCATGGGCCATGCGTATTCAAACCACCATACTGCTGGATCCCTGAAACTGGAGTTAGAGTTCTGAGTTACCATGTGGGTGCCACGGATCAAACCAGCTCTGCAGAAGCCGTCGGTGCTCTAGCCATTGAGATGCCTCTCCAGCCCCCCTCCTCAGCCATACAAGCAGCTGGATTTTTATCTTAAGTTTGTTGGAAATGTCTGAGTCTACGGCTTTAAAACAAGTGACAGAGCAGCAGATTTGTGCCCTATGTGTTGAGCAGAGGTGTGGGGCATGTGTAGGTGTCGGGGTGCCCAGTACCCTCAGAGTCTGTGAAGGATCCGTGCTCCCCTTTCTACAGGCGCTGTGCAGAATCACACGGCAGTCTCCCACTGCCTTCCAGAATGTCATCGAGAAGGTGGGTCTCAATGCCGTCATCAGCTCCCTGGCCTCTGCCATCTGCAAAGTCCAGCAGTACATGCTGACCCTGTTCACCGCCATGCTGTCCTGTGGGGTCCATCTCCAGCGGCTGACCCAAGAGAAGGTATGACTCTCTCCTACGGTGGCGCATGCTGCATACAGTGTCGTCCCTGCAGGTGGACTCCTGTGTGTATCACAGAACGCTCCCTGGAAGATGCAGGAAGCTGCTTTTGGTGACACGCACCAGCACGTGGCTTCTGCCACCTTCTTGTAATGAGGAGAAATGACACCGAGAGGGTTTCAGAAGCCTAACGCTATGCGATGCACCAGCTCTTAAAAACAACCATGTCTGTCCACAGTTTGTGTACAATGCAAGCTAAGGGTCACCTTAAGGGTCACAGTAGTTTGGGCCAAAGTTAGATGTGGTTCCAGCTTTTCTGGTCTGCTGGGACTCTGCATGCCTGCCAGGATGGCGAGGCACACTTTACAATCAGAGCCTCCACTTCATTTGTCCTTCCGCTTTGCGTTAGCAGCGGATCCAGGTACTCTCACATACCACGCCCCCGACACTGGACCGCACCCTAGCTCTCCTGCCATAGTTCTGTAAATCTCAATGGAAGATTGTGGAACGCGGCCATTGAAACCACCGTGCTGAGTGCGGTCCTACTGTATTAAATGCTGTCTGTTGCTTTTTTATATTTAAAGCTAGAATTTTGTTCTATTAATGGCATGCTCACATGGTATCTTAGTTTCTGTTGCTGTGATAAACTACTCTTTGAAGCAACTTAAGGAAAAGGGGTTTATTTTAGCTCACAGTTCAAGAGTACAGTCTATGACAGAGATACCAAGGCTATGGGGGCTTGAGGCAGATGGACACATCCATCCAAAGTCAGGAAGCAGAGAACCATGACCACAGGCTGCTCAGCTCTTTTTTGACCTGTACAGACCAGGATCCTAGCAAAGGGAATGGTGCCACCCACAGTGGGCAGGTCCTTACACCTCAGTGACCATAATCAGATGCACCCTTAGCCAACCTTGCCCATGTTACCTGACCCTGCCCACTGCATCCCACCCTCCTCACTGCACCCCATGTTCCCAAAGGCCTGTCCCCCAGGCAATCCCAGATTTTCAAGTCAGCAGTTAAACAACTTGATACATGGAAAGTCTAAGTGCTGAGCACAGCATTTTGTCTTCAGTCCAGTGTGGTGTTACTCAGATGGCTGTGGCTGAAAGCAAGAATTGTTTAGTAATCGGTGTGGATATTTGCTATTCAGTTTTTAAATTCTACCATTGTACAGAAAAAGTCACCCTTACAGCAGTGGAGCTGGGTCTTCTTGTGGGACTCCTACAGGTGAGAGAGAGGCTGTCTCGGCTCTTCCAGCCTTGCTGTGAGTGGAGGTTCCTGGCCTCACTGCAGCTGGGTTTGCCTGCTATCCATGGGAGGCCTGCCCTTTGCTGAAGGGAAATGAGGAGAGGATCTGGGGGAAAAGGGGAAGAGGAGGGAGGGGTTGGACAAGAGGAGGAGAGGGCAGAGTGGTCAGGATGTAATATCTGAGAGAAGGATACATTTTAAATAGAAAGAAAAAGAGTCACTGTTGGGCAGCTTTACTCAGTGAGTTGTGGTAGAGGCAGAGTTTTAACAGAATTATTTTTAAACTTTTGATTCACTTATTTTTATACTATATTTTACAAAGTCACAAAAATTAGATACTGTGGTTCCATTTTTAGTTTCTTCCTTGGCGTGTCCAGGCGCTGCTGTACATCAATGGGGGTGGGTCAGCAGGACCCCAGTAGGGCAGTGAGGGCCAAGGGGAGGAGGCCTCCTCGGGAGATTTCAGTGTCACAGCTCTTAGGTAGACGATCACCAACAGAACAGCTTGTGCTCCTTACTGCAGCGAACACGGGCTGTATGAACCTTGGAAAGAGAGAAGGGTTCTTCTTAGGGTGAAGTTTCATTGGCTGGGGTTTAAGGTCCTGCAGATACCTCATTTACATGGAGAGGCCTCTTAGAAAGTTGTACCTGTAGCTCAGCTAATTTCTCCAGGGATTATGTGACATTCCTCAGGTTGAGTGTGGGGAAGGTAGAGCAGAGGAAGCCCTGCTGGGAAAGGGAGTCTCTCATTTTGCACCTAGCTTGGAGGGCTCTCCAGACATCTCCAGATAACAGGGATGCACATTCACTTTAGTTCAGATTGGCTCTTTCTCCATCCAAGTGTGCACCGGGCCCAACTCTGCTTGGTCTGAGGTCAGATGAGTTAAAAGTGCTGTGGGTAAGGCAGGACTGGTCCTTTCTTTTCTTTAAACTTTATTACCATGTGTATGTGATTGTGTGAGCTCATGTGCCATGGAGTGTGTGGAGCTTTGTGTAGTTGGTTTTTGCCTTCATGCAGGTCCTAGTGACTGAATTGCAGGTCTTGAGTTTGCTGGCAAATGCTTTAAGGACAGAGCTGTCTTCTCTCATCATGGGAGTGCACAGCGTGGGGCAGAAATGCATCCTCAGTGCACATCGTGGGGCAGAGATGCATCCTGAGTGCACAGCGTGGGGTAGAAATGCATCCTGAGTGCACAGTGTGGGGCAGAAATGCGTCCTGAGTGCACAGTGTGGGGCAGAAATGCATCCTGAGTGCACAGCGTGGGGCAGAAATGCATCCTCAGTGCACAGCTCAGGGGTGTCACATTCGCCCACACGGGTGCTGCCAAGGTGCTTTCATCTTGAAAATTGAAACTCAGTATGCAGACATCTTGGGTGGTAAGGCTTGATAATAAATCTACCTTGGTAGGCTGTCTGACACCACACTGGCACGGGGAAGGAGGTGTTGTTTCTCTACTGCTGGTTTGGGCAGGCGTCCAGGTTCCTTGTTGAGTTGAGCTGAAGTTTAAGGATGAATGAATGCCCATGGCACTGTTCAGAGTGGGTTCTGACTGTCTACCTGGCCTTCTGGGATGGGCACCTGGCTGGTAGGCGGGCAGCTGGGCCCTGGACACTTTTTGCACTATTGCTAGTGTCTGGGAATGGTGTTTTCATCACTGACAGAAGGGAATGAAGATGTGGGCTTCCTGCTCTGCCTCTTCTGGTGACAGCCACAGAGAAAGGGAGGAAGGTTACTACTGTTGCATGTGAGCAAGCTGCAGACCCTCATCATGTGTTCTGACAGCAAGGCTGGGGAAGGGGGATCCAGCTGGCGAAAGGGACCTGCTGCAGAAGAGTTTCCAGTTTTCACAGAGTTGTGATGGAAAAGCCAGCTTTTCATGAGTCTTTATTAACACTTCTCTGTCAGGGGATGGTGTTGGGGTTCAATGTCATGATCAGATGAGGTCTAGGACCCCAGAGCCCCTTTGCAAATGGGACCAAGGATGTTGTTTTTCATGTTGTTTAGCTGAAACAGAGTAGTCTCTAGTACTTTTCTATGTTGCTGACTTAACCTTGTTCCTTTGACTTTGCATAGACATGCTTGGTTATTTTCTTGTGTATGTGTGCATGTATTGTATGCATATGAGTGTTTGGTGTGCTCACCTGTGCATGCATAGGTGAGAATATTTTGTAGCAATACTCTGGGATTTGAAGCTTTCATCCTGGAGATAGAGTGGTTCTGACTTAGGAGCTAAACAACTCACAAGTCTCAGGGAGTCCCTGAATCAGACTAGACTTACAAGTCTCCTCTCTTCTCAGTGTTATATAAGTTGTAAAGATAGTTGAGGAGAGGCAAACCTTCAGCCTTTTGAGTTGCAAAGATGGCAAGTTTTCTAGGTCCACACTCAGGCTGGGTGGGTGTTTTGGTGATACAGTTGTCTTTGAGTTACCCATGTTCCTATGAGTAATTCTTCACTCATGCTTTTGTAAGTCACTGTAATAAGGTTCCCCAAGTGTGACTTTGATAGAGTCATATTGTTGGTTTGTCCTTGCTGCCCTATTTGAGGTGAGCAAGTGTTTGTTTATATCTCCTCAGGAAAAGGCAGGAAGGCCTCTACTGCTTCCCACCTTGTCACTTTTTGAAAGAGTCTCTTACTAAACAGTGTTTGCAGTTTTGGCTTGGTCGCCTGACTGGTCAGCATGTTCCCAGAGTCCTCCTGTCTCTGTCTCCCTGTCCCTAGCCTTGGGGTTACAGGTATAGGTTGCCAGGCCTGGCTTTGGCCTGTGTACAGGGTATCCGATGCTTACTCAGCAAGCGCTTTACCCCAGAGCTGTCTCTCTCGCTCTTTAGTTAATTTCTTGTGATAAACTTTTAAGTAAAATTGTAAGGTTTCACTTATTTTTTAAAGGCCCCTTTCCTGAGTAGTTTACCTGTGATAGTGTGGTTTATTATGTTAGAAACGCTGCCCTTTTGCTGAAAGGCCCAACCTGCTGTGTGGTGAGAGTGCTGTGCCTCGGAGCTGCCCTGAGTTCACAGTCAAAGCCCCTTTTTTCCTTCTATCTTCCAGATCTTAGCCCAGCACACAGAGGTCCCATGGTGAAGTCCTCTTTTCTTCTCTTTATGCTCTCACCTCTGGGACTTGAGTGAGCCCCAGGAGTTAGTTTCACTTGTTGACAGTTGTGGTTTCGGCTGGAATCTTTGCCCTGGACTCACACAGGTTGCAAACTCCACCTTTCCTTTGACATGAGCACACAGGCAGATGGTGTCTGCTCTCGGAACTTAGAACCTCTAAGCACAGAGGAGGCAGGTCCAGGGGCTGTACCGCTCAGTGTATGGACTCCGGCGTCCAGCCTCAGAGAGCCTTGGCGGGCTCCGTAGTTGTCACGGAGACACACCCTGACTGCAGAAACAAAACTACCCTCTAAAAAAGACCCCTTGGGAGCTGACTGTGATGAACTGAAAAGTGGCACCAAGAGTACCCAGAGTGATGGAGGCTTGGGGGCACGTGTGTCTAATGAAAAGCTTCAAATGTGAACTTGGAAGAATTACTGAGGTCCCACGTGTGCCTGTCACCAGCAGTTGAACACACACAGCTAATTTCATTTGTGTATCAAGGACACGTCATCATTCAGTTACTTCCTGCCTCATGTCACAAAACTAACAGTTTAGGTCTTTAAAACATGTATTTGTATGTGTGCATGCCTATACTTACATCTAAATGTGAGATTGCACGCATCAGCACGCATGTAGAAGCCATAATACAGACTGTGGGAGTCCAGTCCTTCTACTGTGTGGTTCCTGGGGACCGAATTCAGGTCATCAGGGTTGGCTGCAGGCACCTTTGCTCTCTTGCTGGCCCTTCCAGTTCTTGATATCCCGTCACACTCAGAGCTTCCTCATTGTCTTGTACATGACTTTGATAGATTATTTGCTGTGGGATCTAACTAAGCCTCCTGCCTCAGGTTAGCTGGTCTGTTCACCTCCTCAGCACTGAGATCCCCCTGTATCCTTTTCCATCTTCAAAATGGGTTTTTGAGCAGAGAATTCAGAGTGCTGTAGACTTTTCCCCACCTGGATTTAGCTGATTGAATCTAGCAAACACTGTGAAATACAGATCTTTTAACATGACGTGTGTGTTTCTTGTAATGTGTGCTTACAGGTTTGACTAGATCCCTGTTTGGGGTCCCGGGAGAGGGAGGATCAAGCCCTCCAGGGAATGGATTCCTCCCAGGAGAAGAGAGACATGTGTCACTCACCTGCCTCTCTCCAATGTGCGGAGCTGTGGAGGCTTGTGGCACGCAGGGCACCCGGTTTTACTGAGGCCTCGGCAGCTCTGGGTGGCTCTTGCCTATGCTGGGAAGAGCTTCCTGCTAAACTGGCTTCGGAATCTTGCCATTTATCTTACTTACTCGGGATTCCTCTGTTGGAAAGATATCTGAGGAGCGATATGGTGCATTTTACCTGAGCAAAGGCAGGGCAAATGCTTTGTACATTTGTTTACTGGTTTGCAGAATAATGAGTGGGTTGCTTAGCAGTCTCCAAAGACTGTCTCTCTGAGTGCACTTTCTGATTTGGCTCTGTAAGTCAGCGCAGCACAGAACAGCTTTTTCTAAAGGCTTCGAGTCGCCCCCTGGGCCTTTCCATCTTGACTCTTGTGGTCTTTGAGTCTTGCTGTGTGATGTGACAATGGTTTCCGTCTTGGATGTCTTGTCTCTGGATCTGGAGCCGTCTGTCTCTCTAAGGAGTCTGGCAGGGCTCTCCTTGGGCTCGGGTTGCTTATCATCTCTCTCTTTTTGATCGACAGAGCCAGCGAACATCTATTTAAAAATACGTCACCTGCTCGTGGTGGCATTTTTAGTTTTACCTTGGGGTTTTTTGTTTTTGTTTTTTGTTTTTTTTAAACTAAAGCTGAAAACCTTTGTTCCTAATGTGATAGAATTTTGCTGTTCTAGTGTTTGGTCAGGATGGTAACACTAACGTTATGATTTCAAGTAGAGTTGTTATTTTTTGTCAGTGTTTTTGTGCTTGGGATATGTGGGCATGTGCAGGCAGGTTCTTCAGTGTGCGTCCTTCTCTTATGCTGTACTTTCTGAAACTGCTAATTCCATATGAACTTAGGTATTTACTCAAGTTTTAAAAAATTTTGAAGTACATTAAAAATAGTTCAATTTGAATTTTCTTTTAAGTTGGGGTTTCTAGTATCTCATGCTGGTCTTAACCCCCCTATGTATCTCAAAATGACCTTGAACTTATGACTCTCCTGCTCCCTAATGCTGGGATTTCGGCCATGTCAGGTTTATGTGGTGCCGGGGAGGGGACCCGGGCTTTGTGTGCGCAGGGGAAGTACCGGAACATCGAGTTACAGTTCCAGCCTTAGTTTCTCTCATAATCATTTAAAATATTAGCTGGGCATCTGGGAGAATGGCTCAGTGGGTAAATGCACTTGCTCTGCAAGTGTGAGGGCCTGGGTTTCCATCCCCAGCACCCACATAAGATGCTGGCTGTGACTCCCCATTGCTGTGAGGGCTGTGGTGGCTGTCAGACTCACTAGCTACAGGTTCATGTGACAGACATTGTCTCAAAGACAGAGATAAAGCAAAACACCCGAAGGCTTCCTCTGGCCTCCACATGTGCACTTAAGTATGTGTACCTTCTTCCCGCCCTCCACTTGATTGATGGGCCAGTGAAAGAAAAGAGCGACCTGGAACCTGTGGGATAACTCAGTAATTAAAGACACTTGATGCCAAACTGATGGCTAATCTCAGTGTAATCTCTAGATACACAGAGGAAGGAGGGAACCAACTTGTAAAAGGTTTTCTGACTTGTACATGTGTTGTGGCAAAACACACACACACACACACACACACACACACACACACACACACACACCCTACCACCACCACTACCACACTGGTGGTTTTTTTCTGTCACCTTGATACAAATCTAGACATATCTGAGGAACAGGGACTCTTAACTGAGAAAATGCCTCCATCAGATTGGCCTGTAGGCGCGTCTATGCAGTGTTCTTTTGGCTAATGATGGCTGTGGCAGGGCCACACTCACTAGGGGCAGGGCCAGCCCTGGGCAGATGGCCCTTGGGGCGCTAAGCAAGCAGGCTGAGTGAGCCATGGTGAGCAAGCCGGTAAGCAGTGTGTCTCCATGGTCTCTGCTTCAGTTCCAGCCTCCGGCCTGCTCTGAGCTCCTGCCCTGACTCCCTTCATGGTGGTCTGTAAGATAAAGTCAGCCCTTTCCTCCCTGTGCTGCTTTTGGCTGTGTTTATCGCAGCAACAGAAGCCCTAAGACACTTGTTTTCTTTCTTCAGCATAAAGCTTTCTGATGGATAACCTGTTTTAATCTGCTGGGAATATCCGCACACGTGTCTGCTTGTCCTCTGTATATTCATATAACTCCTGTTTCTTCTTTGTCCACCTCCGACTCTGCTTCTCCCCTGCCATCCACATCTGTGTGAGGAGGATGTTACTATCACTCTCCTCACTTCTGACCGGGAACAAGTCAAGCGCTAAGTCTTAGGGAACCAAGCAGAACCAAGTTGCCCTACCTCGGGAGAATGGCCTCTGATTGGTAACTTCCACTGGGCTGGAAGAATAGTAATCTTTGTGGGAAGACACAGGGTTGTACAGTGTGGACCCTTGCCCCTGGAAACTCTCCTTACCTGTGTGGCATCTATGTCTTGGGTACCCAGTGACCTGACAGACTCTAGTGAGAATCAGCTGATGCTGGCTTCCCACAAGCCCCGCATCCTGACCTAGCTGGTAGAAAAGACAGCCAGGCTTGCAGTTTAGTTGATACTACAAACTGGTAGGGGCTGTGATGTTCTCTCCTTCTGAGGTAAGAGGTGGAACAGGCCACCTTGAAGGTGCCATTTGTATGGTTCTTGGTAGGGTTTGGGTGAGGAAGAGTCTCATTCAAAAATCTGCCTTTACTAAAAGTTCGCTAAGTTTATGAACAGTTTCGAGTTCATTAATCAAGATTTGGAGTCTTTTGTGATCTTTGCTTTTTATTTTATTTTATTTTATTTTATTTGTTGATGGTTTTTTGAGAGATCATTTTTCTATGTAGCCTGTACTAGAACTTGCTTTGCAGACCAGGCTGTCCTGGAACTCACAGAGATCCACCTGCCTCTGCTTCCTAAATGCTGGAATTAAAGGCACCACACCTAGCTGAATTTTTGTTTTAAAGAAATGGATTTGAAGATGGAAATCCTCTATTGTTCCATTTCTTCTTAAAGTTTATCTGAAATTCTAGTAAAATTTTAGGAACCCAATCCCTTTTGGAAAATGGTGTGGATTATTACAATAACTGACTTTGAATGTGCATACATGTTTAAGGGAACACCGTGACAGGCTAGTGATGGGCAGCGCAGTTTGACCAGCAGTGACAGGCAGTGTGGTCCAATCCCTCTGGGAGCCCATGGGGAGCCTGTAGGGAGGTAGCTTCCTTTGTGCCAGGTGTATGCCTTTCCCTTTAACGGTATATCTGTCATGTGCATGAGTGTTTTGTGAGCATGTATGTCTGTGACCGTGTATGTATCTGATGGACACAGAGGCCAAAGGCATCTGGAACTACAGCTGCAGCTGGAGTTACAGATGGTTGTGAGTGATGATGTGGGTGCTGGGAATCGAACCTGTGTCATCTGGAAGAGCAGCCAGTCTCTTAACCACTGAACCACCTTGGCAGCCCACCAAAGTGCTTTTTGCAATGACACTAGAGTTACTGGGTTAGAAGTTGCTAATGAAGGATTTATGAAGTGGAAACGATCCCCAAGTGCTAACCAGATGATGAGTTTGCATCTTGCCACCACGTTGTCTGCATTAACCAGCGTGCGTCCTATCCAAGAATGCCTTGGCAGTGCCTCCTACAGGCATGGTGTGAGGTCAGCTTGTGTTCTTGCTCCTATCAGCAGGAAGCTAGAGTTCAGTGCTATCACATCACCTCAGGGCCCTTGCTGATCTCAAGACTATCACCCCACCAGGTAACGTGGCCAGGCTGTCCTCATTGGCTGCCGGCTGTGACGCTGGGTGGAAGCATCTCATTGGCTGCCGGCTGTGGGTGGAAAAATTCTCATTGGCTGTTGGATGCAGCCTGGTTTTGCCTGTTCATGCTTTTCACTCGTTTGCTAATCCGATCTTTGTGATGTGTGTGTGTAAGCACGAACAACTTTCCTCAGGGTCTGCCACCTTACTTTTGTGCAATAGGGTTTTCCACTGACATGAACTTTTGGAGTAGGTCGGGCTGGCCGGCCAGTGAGTCTCAGACATTCACCAGTGTCTGCCATCTCCTGTGATCCCCCTTCTGTCATGAGACAAGCTTGTGCACTGGGAAGTGGTGTGTTTGCTTTGGTTCCGTGTCGTCTGACAGATTTCCCATTTTAGATGCCGATTGCTCTGGGTTTATTTGTGATGCTGCTACCGCTGCAAGGAGGTGCACGTGGGATGCATTCGTTTTTCTACCTGAGGATAAATTCCTTCAGATTAGCAGCGGTGTCAGAAGAAAACTGCAGGATTTTGAGATGCGGTCATTTCCTGTCAGCTGTAGGCAGGGCTGAGCCCTCACCGGCTGTCAGCTGTATTGAAGGTTGATACTTGTGCAGGGACACCTTCATCTTTGCTGGTCTGCTTTTCATAAAGTGGACTAGTATTTTTCCTGACTCAATATTTCTTTGACCATTAGTGATGACAACTGGAGTGTCTTAGTCAGCTTTAGCTGTCATTGTGACACAGACCTAGAGACCTCTGAAAGGGGGAACTTCAACTGAGGAATTTCCACCATCTGTTTGGCCTGTAGACATGTTGGGAGGGAGTTTCTTGATTAATGATTGATGTGTGAGGACCTAGCCCACTATGGGCAGTGCCATTCCCTAGTCAGGTGGGCCTGTGCTATATAGGAACAGTAATTGATCTTGAGGTAGAGAGCCATCCAGTAAACAGTGTTCTCCCACGGTATCTACCTCAGTTACTGTCTCCAGGTTCCAGGCTTGAGTTTCCGCTCGAGCCTCCCTCAGGGATGGACTGACCTGTAAGCCAAACCGTTTCCTCCCCAAGTTGCTTTTGATCAGTGTTTACCAGCACAGCAGAAAGCAAATCAGGACCGCTGGATGCTGCACTTTCTAAGATGTCTGGGAGGCTGAAGGGGCTCCACTGTTCTGAGGGCCCAGTGTTATAAGTCTTGTTTTTTGATGGATGGGATATTTCTACATCAGGAAAATTCACCTTTACCCTTGAGATGAACTGCGGGTGGAATCTTTGAATGGTTTCGTTTCCCTGATTTGAGCGTCTTCTCTGCACTTACACATTCTCCCTTCTTAATAGACTATTGTGTTTCCTCATTCTGAGATTTAGATCAGACCCCCAACCTCTCCTCACCTTTTCTTCCTTCTATTCTTCCCTCCCATCCCCCATCTTGGCTTCCTATTGTGTTTACTTCTCCAAGGTGTATTTCCAGTGGGACACACGCAGCCGCTCCTCGTGCGTTAGTCCTGGCTGTCCCGACACTCACTCTAGTCTCCTCTGTCCTGTCCCTTAGTTCCTGTGTCATCCATGAGTGTCAGCTGTTTCCTCAGGGTTTTCTTTCTCCATGAAGAGACCCGTCCTAGAGTCTGACAAGTTCCAGTGTGGACAGGCGGCCGTCAGAGCAGGTCACAAGGAGCACCTTCACCTTCCCTGGGTTCAGGGTTTTTGTCTTGCCTTATTTCTGCCTGGTGACGAAGTGGGCACAGAGAAGAGGAGCAGGTGCTGGCAGGATGGCTCAGCAGCTGACGGTACTTGCTGTTGAGTATCAGGACCACATGGAAGAAGAAAAGTTGTCCTGTGTGTGTGAGTGTAAACATTGTGACAAGAACAGCAGCTATCTGACAGGATGAGGGGCACAGCTCCAGAACTCGGGTTGTAGTGGCTGTAGGGATGTTAGCGGTGGTGGGCACCCACATATCCACTGTGGCTGCAGCTTACACAGCAGGTGGAAAAGGAAAGGCTAAAGAAAGCCTGTGGTATAAACTCAGGAGGGAAACGGAACATGATTCATGAACTCAGGATGAGTCTTACTTAGGGTTTTATTGCTGTGAAGTACACCATGACCAAGGCAATTCTTATAAAGGCAGTCATTTAGTTGGGGCTGGCTTACAGGTTCAGTGCATTATCATCATGGCAGGAAGCATGGCAGCATCCAGGCAGACATGGTGCTGGAAGAGCCAAGAGTTCTGAATCTTGATCTGAAGGCAGCCACAAGGAGACTGTCTTCTACAGGCAGCGAGGAGGAAGTGCTGTTCTGCATTGGGCAGAGCTTGAGCATAGGATCTCAAAGCCCAGCCCACAGTGACGCACGTCCTCCAACAAGGCCACACCTCCCAATAGCACCACTTCCCTTGGGTCAAGCGTATTCAAACCACCACGGGGGCAAGCAGAGCATTCATGAGCTCAGGAGGGACACAGTGCAGTTGGACCCGGGGGAGGGGAGAAGAGGCTGAGGTTGGCTATGACAGTGATGATTGTGAAGACAGAATGAGCGTGTGTGCACTTGGCGTGGAAGACTGCATGTGTCCCGCACCTGTTCTAACGGAGGTCACCACTCAGGAGCTTCTGTGTGTCTGTCCTCAACCACGCCGGCAGTTTTTCGACCTGTCTAAAATGTTAGCACTCTGCCTCTTTCATTCCAATTACTTGACTGAATGTCCCTTAAAAATAAGCCAGGGGCTTTAGAAGGAGAAGCAGCAAGGATTCCATATCCAGACTGCAGATTGAGTCCAGGTCTGCACTGAGCCCAATGACGTTCCCTATGGAAAAACCTGTGGGTCACTCTTGATGCCCCTGTGCTGTGCAGCCGTCATTCCAGCCCAGAGCTGGTAGGAACGTGGGTGTTTGGTGTGTGTGTGAGCATGTGTGCATGTGCGTATGATTTTAATTTTTTCAATACCTATTTTTAATGATGGTTCTTAAACGCTTTAACCTCCCTTGTAGGCCACCACCCACCAGAGGTAGTGGGAAAGAAAGGACATGGGGGTGGGAAGTGGACCTGTTTAGAAAGGTTCTTTGGAGCAACTCCCATCTGTGTTGTCTGGAAATCCGCAGTTCAGTTCACAGGCGGCAGCAGCTCGATCCACTCGCAAACACCAGCAGCCTGGTTTGGTAGAGTTGTGACAGCAGACAGGAACCAGCAGCAGTGGCACTACCTAGAGACAGCCTTGGCCCAAGTCAGCAGGAGGGACCAGGGCCAACAGGAAGGCCAGGGAACGTTCTTGGCTGTGCCTCTCTCAGGGAAGCAAGGATCAGCGAAGATGTGAGACCCACAAGCATCGCACAGCGAGCTCCATAGCAAGCCCAGCCCATCCCCCGTCACTGTCCGTCCATAGCAAGCCCATCCCCCGTCACTGTCCGTCCATAGCAAGCCCATCCCCCGTCACTGTCCGTCCATAGCAAGCCCATCCCCCGTCACTGTCCGTCCATAGCAAGCCCATCCCCCGTCACTGTCCGTCCATAGCAAGCCCATCCCCCGTCACTGTCTGTCGAGTTTGACGTATACCCTCCAAATATCACACGTCCTCCACGCGTCTTCCTCAGCAGTGAATCTGTCTCAACTGCCATCACTCTGCCAATCATCCTTAGTCTGAAGAAGCAGCAAGAAACTGCAACACACCACCGCAAGGGTTTTTTTTTTTTTTTGGCACATTTCTCTCAACGGAGTTCTGACAAATGCTCCTCAGCTACGCAGTGTAAGGAGAACCAGTACATGTGTCGCCAGCGAAGAGTTCTTCATCACGTGTTCTTTCATGTCCTTGCTTCTCCTCTGTTTCCTTCAGCTAAACATTTCTTCACGAGTCTGCCTTAGTCTTTCACCTGAGCCTGATTCAGGAAAACACTCCTCACAGGTTTGCCCAGCAAAACACCATCAACACAACTGACTTTCCGGAGAATCCTGAGGTTTCCATGGTGTGTGTGTGTGTGTGTGTGTGTGTGTGTGCGCGTGCTTTTCCTGTTTGCATATGAACCTGCCCTGGTTTCATTCCTCTGATGAGTGTCACTGGCCATTGGTCAGTGTTGTCAGGAGAATTGAGGGTTTTCATTCGTGCCTGTCATCAGGTGTGGCGCTTATGTTTTGTTTATTAAGCCCCACAGACCTCTGTCAGTTCACGGTAACTTAACCGTTTCTGTGACGACATGTTTGCTCCTGCTGACACTCGAATCTGCATGTTCCTCTCGCCTCTATCTGGTCCATCAACTTCCAGCCACACTTCCTGTCAATAGTTGAGTACTTCCTGCCACACTTTTTGTCTGTAGTTGAGTACTTCCTGCCACACTTCCTGTCTGTAACTGAGCACTTCCTACCACACTTCCTGCCAGTTTATACTTGAGTACTTTTTTTCATTTGGGCTGGATTTGAACTCAGCTCAGAATTTGAACAAATCACTCACCATTTGAAAAAATTTATCTTTTTTGAAAAAAATTTAATGCTTGTAATTAGAATATAATCATATAATTTCTTCTGTTTCCTCCTCCTCCTAGTCCCTCTCATGTCCCCTCCCTTCAATCCCTCTCATAGCTGTCCTATAAGATATAGGTGTAGGAATTAGGATTCTATTTGCCCAGGAATTAAGGTCAACAACAAACAGTATTAAAAAATAAAAAAAGCTTTTGTCAACGCACTGATGGCTGCAGGCCATGAGCTGACCTTTCCGACGTGTCTTCCACAGGACTTCGTCTCTACAGTCATCCGTTTACTTGACAGTCCGTCCACTCCCATCAGAGCCAAAGCCTTCCTGGTGCTGCTTTACATCTTGATTCATAACCGGGACATGCTGCTGCTGAGCTGCCAAGCGAGGTACGGTGTCCCCGAGAGCGTCTGCCACGGGCCTGTTTGATTGGCGGTTTGTATGTGTGATTGTCATATAGACTACTTATTGGCCTTTGTGCATCTCCTACTGAAGCCCTTTCTAAAGGTTATCAAGATTTAATCTATCTCCCTGGGTGTTGAACGTATCCCAGGACCCCGAGCACCAGCAGGTGAAGTGCCTGTCCAGGGCTGGATCCCTCTAAGGCAGAGCTCTCAAGATGGTAGGCTTTGTTCCTTCAGAGGCAGGGGTCTGCCTGCAGGTTTCTAGGGTGAAAAGCTGAAGACCCAGTAGAACATCCTTGGGAGGTACAGACACCAGCAGTCAGGATTTCCAAAACAGTCTTAGGCTAGATGACTGTCTGCCTGTCTGTCACTTTAGGATGTTTGATTTTCTCATTTTTAGAAAGGAATTGGTTTTGTAGCCCAGGCTAGACTGAACCCTTGGTTCTCTTGCCTGGCCTCCCCAGGAGTTCTCTGTGTGAAACAGCACACGGGCTTCCCCCACCCATTCCTGTCACAAGTGCCGTCATGGGCCCCACGTAGTTCTCTTGATGCCCAGCTCACTCTCCTCAGCATTTCTTCAGCTCCTCGGCCTGCTCCACTGAGGCCCTGAAAGTCCTGAAGGTCTAGTCGGTTTCTTTTCAGTTCCTTTGGAGCCTGGAGCTCACTGTGTAGCCCAGGCTGGCCTAGAAGTTGTGGTCCTCATGCTTCAGCCTTCGAAGAGGTGGGATTACAGACCTGGGACCCCGAGGCCATGCTCAGCCAGGGCTCTGCTGGGAACATAAAGTGGAAAAGGCGCTGTATAGATGGGAAACTCTGAGCGATTCCCACCCGACAGTGTGGCCTGGCCTCCTTCCCAGCCTCATGGCTGCTCACCGGCCATCTCAGCCTCTCTCTCTCTCTCTCTCTCTCTCTCTCTCTCTCTCTCTCTCTCCCTCCCTCCATCCATCCATCCATTACCCCCTCCTTCCCTCCCTCCCTCCCTCTCTCCCTCTCTCTCCCTCTCTCTCTCTCTGGGCCTGGAAGTTCTGTCTTCTCTCTTGCCTAAGATACCGAGTCATGTCAAAGCCTGAATGGCACACAGAAACAGCCCCAGCACTGCAGGAAGGCAGCTGAGGCACTTCACTGTGCACACGGGTTCTGGAAAGGCTGGATGGAGCCAGGTGCTGTGAGGGCAGAGCTGTGCCGTGTCCTGGAGACTGGGCTCCCAGCTGCTGTCCTCTACAGAACATCTGGAGGCTCCTGATCTCAAGAACTGAGTGGACAGATTCAGAGGAACAACACCCAAGGTTGACTTCTGGACTGCACGGGCAAGGAAGCATGCACATAAATGCACACACAGGTGTCATACAGACATGTGTGCACACACAGGAATCATACAGACATGTATGCACACAGGCATCATACAGACATGTGTACACACACACAGGCATCATACAGACGTGTGCACACATATAGGGCTCCTTCCACTGCCCTTGTTACCTGTGGTTGATGACTTTGGACTCATGCCCCTTCCTCTGTCTGTCGTGGTTGACCAGCACTCCTGCTTACACAGTGTGTCCATTTCTCTGCTGTTTAAAGATGCTTTCTTCCCATTGAGATTCGAAGTTTTATATACTCTCTGGGGAGTATTTCTTGAACATGTAGATCTCCATTTTTTGAGAAAATCTGACTTTCACCATGACTTTTCTTCAGACTTGTACGAGCCCCTCGGCCTCTACTCCCCTTTGTCCTATTAATTCCAAATCTCCCTTTTGTTGTATCTAGTTTATGTTCCCTCTGGGCTTTAGGCTTTATAATTCCAAATGCTCTCTTCTCCAACCTCCTGGGTAACTCATCCTCTGCACTGTTGAGACTGTCTAGTGAGGATTTGCGTTTTTCATTTAAAACTTTAAATTCTTACCTTGAATTTAAGAACGTATTTTACTCCTTTTAGAAAATTTTATTTTTTCTTACATTTTTTGAGTGTTGGGACTATACATGCTCCTAACACACATGTGGGGGGTCAGAGGACAGTTTTTAGGAGCACATGCCCTCCTTCCACCTGTGAGTCCTGAGGATGGAACCCAGTCATCAAGTGTGGTAGCAGCCACTTTCGCTTGCTGGCCCCACAGTGTGGCAGCAGCCACCTTTACTTGCTGGCCCCACAGTGTGGCAGCAGCCACCTTTACTTGCTGGCCCCATTACAGAGGCATGCTTATGGTATCTGCTGCTGGCCAGCCCTTCCCAGCATGGGACTCAAGCGTGGTGCCGGCTGGTGCTCTGGTCTTCTAGGTCTGTGGTGGGTGGTAGTTGATGCTATTCTGGAGGTTTTAGCCCTTCTTTACTCTGCAGTAGCAGGTCCAGGGTACAGAGAAAGTGTTGCTGGTCACTGGACCTCTGACACTTCCCTTGTGTAGGGATTGGGCATTACCCCTGGGACTGGTAAATAGCTCCCAGTCAGAGCCTGGGTCTGCTGGGCTGGGGAACTTGTAGAAAATGGATGTCAGCCCATGACTCATGGCTTCGTCCTGCCCAGGAGAACTGGCCCACAGTTGTCAGCTCTGTCTTTGCAGAGGGAAGAGGTGCTGCCCACACCTCCCAGCTGGGGACCTACAGTGGATTCTCCAGTAAAAGGCCAACACCCGTGGCCCAAACTCTGGAGGAGGAGGGAGAGGCTGTGTGTGGCTTCCCTCTGATCTGTCAGACGTCTTTGTACATAGGGCTCAGAAAGGCATGCTTCTTGGGGACTTGTTGGGACTATTCTGGGGTGGAGGCTTTGGAAGCACTCAGGTAAGAGCGGAGGGAGACAATGAAGGAGACGCACGGCCACATTGTTCCTCCGTTTGTCCGTTTGTCTGTTTGTCCACTGTCTGCCATTCTCTAGGCAGCTCACCTCCTCCAGTTCGCCCTTCAGAGGCTAATTAGGCTCATTTTAGTTTTAAATGTGTTTTACTGTTTTGTCCAGTGGTAGGGAACTCAGGAGAAGGGGGCTCTCCATCTCAACAGAAGAGGGAGTACAAATCTGTGAATGCTACCGTGGAGGTGAGGAAGGGCTGGGAACGGCCTGGCAGTAAACCCCGCCATCACTGTGGTTGTGGCATTTTTGTCTGATGTTCAGTATCAGCCACTGTGAATGGCTGAGGGTCCACACCCCAGGGTGTCCAGCCGTCATTCCTGCAGGCAGTGACGATGTGAGGAATCCTGTAGGGACTATGTGACGGGCCTTGGGGGTGTTCATTAGGTATAGATGAGGGTAGGAGGGAAGGTCTGGTTCTGTTTTATATTCATTGGGAACATAATTTGGTAAAAGAAGAATTCACAATGGCAGAACACAGGCATTTTCATGTTTCTGTATAGCGCCCATCAAAAATAGGAACCAATGAATGACACCAAATTAGTGTCCGAGGCCCAAGGGACTGAGGGGTTACTTGTCCTGACTCAGTCTTTACACTAAGCATGATGGGTCTGACACTCAGTCCCCAGGTGTGGCAGGTGGAGCCCATGAGGGGTGGACTTGAAGTCCCGTCCTTCCCCTGGTTCTGGTTCAGCTTTTATCTGCCTGTGGCGGGAGCAACAGCGCTGGCTGCTTCTGCCGCTCTGGACCCTGCCGAGCCTTCTTTGCTGTTGGGACTCAGTCTCTCTAAAACCAGTGCTGGGAAGGGAGGAGGAGTCGAGCTGTGAGTGTCTCATTCCTGTAACTAAAAACAAAGCAAAACAAACAGGAACTCAGCGGCGAGCATTTGAGGGGGCTCAGCAGGTAAAGGCCATGGCCACCGAGCCTGATGGCCTGCGGCCCAGCCCCTCCCCCACAAACAAACAAACAAAATTAATAAGTAAACATTATAAGAGACTGAGAGGATTACAGGGTCTTTAAGGTGGTAAAAGTTGATTTCTTCCCTAGACTTGGGAATTTGACTTGATGTCATAAGCTGCTCTCTGAGAGTGTAGAGGCTCCTCTTTCCTTCTGCCCTGAGGCCCAGGCTAAGTTGTGGTGTCTGCAGAGACCAAGCTGAATAGGAAAACGCACTCACCAGCCCATTCAGTCCTGTGCTGATGGTCTAGGCAGCATCACCGGGTTACCTGTCAGCCACTGATGGACGTGTCTGGCCCTCAGCCTGTGATAACCTTTATGGTATTTTGTGGATATTTTTCTGCTTCCTGTCATCACCGCCACCTGCCATCCGCCACCATGACTGTCTATTCTTCAGCACGTTCTGGTGATGTCAGCTCTCCCATCCATCTGCCACGAGAGCTGGCTGTGGCACTGAGCCATCAGCATCCGCTAGAAAGGACATGACAGCCCCCAAATGTCCACCCATTCCTCCAAATGGCTGTGTGCTCAGACTGTGTGAGCAATGGTGAGATGGATCGTCTCTGGGGAGGACTGCTCCTCCCTCCTCCCGAAGAGAGATGGTCCTACAGGTCCACAGCGTGAGAGCCCTGGGGGGCAAGAGGGAAATCAGGCTTCTCCCCTCCACCCCATGGCATCTCTGTTAATATGGAAATCAGTGAAATAAAAGAAAGAACTTCTTTGATCTTAAAGGAAGATTTTCTTAAAGAAATATTTACTCTGGATAATTGGTTAGCTGTGTGGGAAAATTTTATTTTCTCTGCTTCTACAGAACCTAATTCCAGGTGGATTAAAGAATTATATACCCCAAAGAAACCAACATCATCTGGAAGGAGATATGTTTAAATCTGGGGGAGAAGAGAAAGCACAGAAGCAAATACTTACTTTTTTTCTGTATAATCTGGAAACTTCTGTCCCTTAAAAACCACAGGAAAGCACCGAACACTCTTGCAGAGGACCTGGGTTCAGTTCCTGGCACCCACACTGCGGCTTACAACCACATGTAACTCCAGCTTCAGGGGTTGTGCTGCCCTCTTCAGGCCTCTGTGAGTGCTGCGGGCATGCAGTGCACGTATGTGAAGGCACAGCACCTAGATACAGAAATAAAATAAACAGAAGTTATAGGTAAAGCTTCCGTGATCACGAGACATCCATGATTTCCTGTCATACATAATAATCTCTCTGCTTTAGAGATATTTCTAATGACAGGGACAGATAGTCTGCATAATTCATAATTAAAGAAGTGTCCGGGGAGATAGCGCGGTGTGAGGTGATTGTATGCAAGTCTGGAGAGCTGAGCTCAACCCTGGAGCCCTTGCAAATGTGCACGGTTAGAAAGCCTTCTAAAGGTTGTCCCTGCTTCCATGCATGTCCTGTGACACACGCCTACATACGATCACCCTGAAAATTCAAACAACAGTTAAAGATGACAGTAACTGATAAAATCCTCGTGGCCATCTTACATCTGAAATGAAGATGAGGGGGAGGGGCATTTGTTGCCCCTCTGAGGCCACCTTTGCATGGGCAATTTTGGGATGTGTCTCAGGAACCCGGTTGGGTATTTCCAGTATGTGGCTGAACCTGCATGAGTGTGTGCTTCTCTAGTGACCCTAAGTAGCTCACAGAGCAAACACCCCAAAGCGCTATCACCAAAGTGCTCACACTAACTCTCCCTTCATTGAGCCCCTGAGAAGCCTCCATGGAAACATTTTTTCTAGAACTTTCCTTTCCTTTTTAGATTACATTAACCAGTTTTCTGTTACCGTGATAAAAGACCGTGTGCAGAAACAGTGAAGGCACAGGTTGTGCGGCGAGGCTTTGAACTCTCAAAGTTGCCTCCAGTGATAGACTTTCCTCCAGCCACACCTCACATTCTAGGCTTTCTATAATTTCCCTAAACAGCGCCACCCAGTGTTGGCAAAGAATCCAAGTATTTGAGCCTGTGAGGGACATTTCTCAGTTAAACCATTGCATATGTGTATGTGTGTGTGATGTGAGTGCATGGATGTATATTTGCATTTGAGCACATGTGCAGATTCGGGTGTATATGCATGTGTGTGTACTTATGTACACACATGTTTGTGTGTACAGTGTATGTGTGTGTGTGTGTGTGTGTGTGTGTGTGTGTGTCCAAGGCTGAGGTTGGAAATGATTTCAGTCTCTTGTCTGCTTTATTCTTTGAGCCAGTTTGTCTCAATCAAAACCAGAGCTTGTTGGACAGTCTTTGCGCCTAGCTTGCTTTGTGGATCCCTTCTTGGCTTTCCGAGGCTGGAATTACTGGTGGGTCACTGCACCCACTTGGCCTCTCTGTGGGGTCTGCATTCTGATCTTCTCGCTTCCTCAAGTGCTTTGCCTGCTGAGCTGTCTCCTCAGTTGTTTCTTCTGGTGCCTCTTCTCAATAATCTTAGGCCCCGAGTGAGCCCTCCCATCCACTGAACTCCTGTCTGGTGCTCCCCCAAGTGGGCCCTCTCATCCACTGAACCCCTGTCTGGTGCTCCCCCGAGTGGGCCCTCCCATCCACTGAACCCCTGTCTGGTGCTCCCCCGAGTGAGCCCTCCCATCCACTGAACCCCTGTCTGGTGCTCCCTGGCAGCATGCTCTGCACTTTTAGCCATGCTCAGTTGAAAGGAAGGATGCAGCCAGCTCTGACTTGCTGTTGTGCTCACTGGACGATGTTCCCCAGCATCGAATTTGATTAGATCAGTAGTGCGTTGGGTCTGCCCATTCAACACACAGGCTCTGTTTTTCTCCGCCAGCCAACTGCCATAGTCCTTAATCAGGGCTAGGATTAACAGTGCATGGGGAGATGGACCTCCTCCACACATGGTGGATGTTCTGGCCTTAGCCACGATCATTTCTACCCCATAAATGATGGCTCACTACTGTGTGCCCAGACTACTAGATAACAGCAGGCAACTTGGGCCGCTGAAGGCATTGGCCCCACCAATGAGAGCCTGGCTTTACTCTAAAAGTGCAAAGCTGCATGCTGTGACTCACTGTGCTGGCACGGTCCTGGGCCCTGTTCATAACTAGTCACACTCCAGCAAAAGGCTCCAAGGAACATTCTAGATTCCTGTTTTTCCTTTCTGCTCATTTGAATTCTTATGTTTCAGGCCAGTTAGTCAGGGGATGGGTTTTGAGAGTTGCTAAGCAAGTCTCTTTCTCCCAGTTACAGATTTAGGAAGTAAAGAACCGACCAGAGTAAGTCCATAGATAGGATGGGGTTGCTGGGATTTGAATTTGGGTCCAAAGTCCATTTATCACCTGTCCTCTGGAGCTGAGTCAAAGGTTTGATCAGAAATGAAGGTGTTGGATTGGAGGAAGAGTTCACCTAGGTTCCTGGCAGGGATGGAGGAGAGAGGAAAGACACATCGGTAAATATTTAAGGGAATTATTCCTGAACAGTGAGAAGCAAGGGCTCCATGCAGGGCGTGTGCAGCGCACGCAATGGGCTCCACGTGAAAGGAGCCGAGGGAACCGAGGGAAGCGTTGTGGTTTGTGTGGTGGTGACGTCAGCTCCAGACAGATTCTCAGCAACCTGGGCTTAGCCGTTGATCCTGCTGACGGGACCCACAAGCTCATTATAAAGGAAATACTGGCATATTGTTAATGTGAAGTGAAGGACTTCTGTTAGAACAAAGTTTAAAAACAAACAAAAAATCCAAGTCAAGCCATAGGGCACTTGTCACATGGATAAGACCTTTGAGCGAGTGACCCAAAGGATCAGAGAATCCAGGAGAAATAGAAGCAAGACTCAGCAGGCCCTTCATAATGTGTCTCTTCACACACATGCCCCTTCACACATGTGTGCCTTCACACACATGTCTACTCTAGATGGTCAGTCAACACATTAGAAGATGCTGAGCTTCATGGGTGGTCAGGACGGCATATAGCACGCTTCTCTCTCTCTCTCTCTCTCTCTCTCTCTCTCTCTCACACACACACACACACACACACACACACACACACACACGGATGTATGTGCACATGGTGGATCTGTGTCTATACTTTAATATTAATGACCAACAGAAGGCCTGGTACCGAGGGTTCTCCCCTGATCCTGGGGGGCTGAGAGCAAATGTGTGCAAATGTCTTTATTGGCCACTGTCTGTCACTTTCCTTTGACCAAAGGCTAATGAAACTGGGGTGCTGTTTGTAACATGGGGAGAGACTTGGTTCAGCCATCTTTCCTGCTGCATGGATGGCCGTGCTGGAAAGTGAGGCCGGCCGAAGGGCTGGTCAGCACCGCTGGCACTGCGCCTCTGCAAACATTCGACTTGGTACTTTAGGGCGGACTGTGCGTGGTCTTATCACGAGCAGTGATCTTTGCCTCGTGCTCCTGGCAGGCTGGTGATGTACATCGAGAGAGACAGCAGAAAGGCCTCCCCAGGCAAGGAGCTGCAGAGTGGGAACGAATACCTGGCCAGGTGCCTGGATCTCCTCATCCAGCACTTGGCTCAGGAGCCACCACGGATCCTCGGTAAGTGACAGCCGTTCACCCTTCTGGGGCCACTTGTTCATCTTGTTTCTTTGTTCTATTTTAAAAATTAATTTTTGGAAATTTTGCATGTGTTTTGAATATGTTCATTCCTCTGGACTCTTCCTTTTCCCATCCAACTCTGATTATTATTATTTCTCTTCTTCCTCCTCCTCTTCCTTCTTGCCTTTTGGTCCCCGTCCAGTCCAGTTGGCGTTGCCCTAGTCTTGCACTGGGGACCGCTCTGAGGTGTGATCGGTCTTCCAGGGGCGGAACATTAAATCAAAACAGAAGAAGACAAAACTAGCTGATCCCCCCTCTCTAGAGAAGGAGAAACTAGCTGAGCTGATCCCCCCACCCCGCTGAGCCGCGCCGGCCTCATACACCAGTCCTGCCATGGTCTGGTGTGTGCTGTCCTAAGTCTCCAGTCTGCAGGGAGCATGGAGACACTTTGCTTCAATCTGTGGCTTTAAGACTCACATTTGTCTTGATTTCTTTATAATTGTTTTGTGTCAGTCACAGGACTGAGATGTGTTACACTGGGGGTTACCTGAGGTAGATAGTGATTAAAAAATAGGCAACCAGAGTGAAGTTCAGCTGGCACTTGTGTCCCATGCGCGAAGCCTTGGGTCCCATCCCCAGCGCCTCATCATCCAGTGTGGCGATGTCTTCCTGCATCCCAGCATCCGTGAGGTAAAGGCAGGAGGATCAAAAGCTCAAAGTTACCCTCAGCTACATAGTGAGCTACAAACCCTACCCCACCCCAGCCCCAGGTCTCAAAATGGAGAAACAAAACAAACAACCCCCCCAAACAAGAACCATACCCAACAACAATAATTAATATTGGGTTTATATGGTCATTTTGAGTTAATTTTCTTAAAACCTTTCTTCTTCTACATATGCACTTGATCCTAGTTAAAAGGCTGAGAAGTGATCTTCCCATATTTTGAAGTCACAGCCATACACATATTTGTTACTTGTTTACGGGTTGGTTTTGTTATTGCTGTTTGAGATGGCTGCCTGCTGCTGCCTCTTCAGTCTTGGGATTAAAGGTGTGGACCATCATGCCCACTTTTGTTTTTTATTGATGTTTGCTTTTTGTTTCCTTTGTTGAGACAAAGTTTGGATTGGAATTGAACCCACTGTGTAGCACAGGCTGGCTTTGAACTCCCTCAGCCCCCCAGTACTAAGAATTCAGACATATAGCACCACATCCAGAAATACATTATATACAGGCTTACATTTCTAATCTAAAATGTTTAAATCTGATGTCATGGGTTTTGGTGGTTCACCATCTGAGAATCTAGGTGGTTTGAAGAAGCACCTTTAATGTAAGAGCCTGTATCGGTGTCTATAGAGCACGCTGCCTGCAAGGAAGGCAGTGCCTTGCTCTGTTACTTTTGGAAGTTAAAGTGATTCGAGGAGGGATGGGGTTCTTGGGTTCTATCCCTGGCTTTCCCAGCAGACGTGGCTCTGAGCTGAAGTGTTCAGCTCAGCGAGCTAGAGTCTAGCGGTCAAGGTGGAGATGCAGACCTGCAGCTGTGGAGTAAGGCAATGTGGCCGTAACTGCCAGCAGCTCTTTCTTACCAGTAAATCAGGGACTTTCTCACCTAATGACTGAAAACCGACCACCTTACAATTCATCCAGAAAAATGCTGAAAATTGGGGCTGGAGAGATGGCTCAGCAGTTAGGAGCACTGGCTGCTCTTCCAGGATACGTGGGTTCAATTCCCAGCAACTACATGGTGGCTCACAACCATCTGTTCTCCAGTTCCAGGGGATTGATGCCCTCTTCTGGGCACTTGCACTTACACACACACACACACACACACACACACACACACACACACTGCACACACACATAACACATAAATAATAAATCCTAAAAGTTCTGAACATTGTTTTTATTTTTTTCTCAAATTTTGTTTTATAATCTCTTGTATTTTAAAATCAGCTTTCTAAATCAATAAGCAATGATGGTCAATTTGAATAACAAGTAAATTTCTCAGACCAACCACTACTGTTCCACTTTATGTCATGTGTAGGCTAGGAGTCAGTTGACAGTGGCTAAGTCAATTGTCACACTCTGTCCCTAGAGGCCACAGTGTCCTATATTACCAGCATGTGTGCGTGTTGGGGGAGGGTGGGGGATATGGCTCAGTTGGTAGAGCTCCTGCCCAGGATGCTCAAAGCCCTGAGTTTGATTCCCAGCTCTGCATAGAACCAGACATGGTGACACGCACCACCAACGCCAGCACTTGCCGTAGATCCAGCACCTGGGCAGTGGAAGCAGGGCAATTGTCTTGAGCTCTGTATGGACTTGGGGTCTAGCCTGAGCTACATGAGTTCCTCTCTCTCACACACACAAAAGTGAATGAAAAGGCTTGGTGGCTACCCAGTCCTGTAGATTAAAGGTTGTGATGGACCCATGGCTGGAGGCTCCTCCTGCCCCTCTGTGGTCTCTTACCACCACACCTCCCCTGATGTGCTTCCCAGGTGACATTCTCAACGCCCTGGCAAATGTATCCGGCCGGAAGCACCCGTCCACGGTCCAAGGGAAGCAGCTGAAGATGTGTCTCCCCATGATGCCTGTGGTGCTCCACCTGGTCATGTCTCAGGTAACACATGTGACCGGTCCCCATGCTTGTCCCCTAGAGCAGGGCCACCTCCACTTCCACCAGACCCTTCCGTCTGTCGGTCTTGGACTAAGTTTATTGTTGGCTTCGGAGATGTAATCTGTGGAAAATCTTGTCCCTCAGGTATTTCGCCCTCAAGTTGTAACAGAAGAGTTTCTCTTCAGCTACGGAACTATTCTTGTGAGTAGCAGGAGCCATGTCTGGCTAACACTGCAGCCATTGCTGCTGGCTGTGGTGTGGGTGTGAGAAGGGAGGACTTAAAAGGCCCGGTGGCATTTGTTTGTAGGGAAGTGGGTGACCTTTTTATATTTTTATCTGTTCTCTGTAATAAAATTTGACATTTGGGAAAAATACATTCTCTCCTGATAATGTATCTTGTTCAGAGGCAGCCCCTAATAGGGTAGAAACTGCACGTAAACACTCAGTAGATACTGGGTTAAGCATTTGAACAGACATGGTGTGAGTGGGGGGCCGAGAGTGCCGTGTTACCCTCTCGCTGCCAGCCACACGCACGTCTCTCTAGGATGACACTTTACTGAGTTAGACTCAGTCGAGCTCTGTTTCTTTCGCTTTTTTTTTTATTATTATTATTTTGACAATTCGGGAAGACGGGAAAACCAGCTGCCCTGTTATTTTCATCCAGGGTCTGCACACACCAATCTTCCTGATGACGCTGTGGCCCAGGAAGTGACAGTATGTATTGCAGGCATACTGAGGCAGGACACACTAAGTGCTGTCACTTGCCACCTGGAGCCTGACCTGGTCATCTACACTGGGCCCAGGAGGCTGGAGGGAGTCACAGAGGCACAGACAAGGCACAGTTGGCATTTCAGCAGTGTTGCTGTTTCAGGGGACAGAGGGCTGGGGCTCAGGAGGGAGGTAGTTTTCTAGAAGGTTCTTCCTAGAGGAGAAGGTGATGTTTCTAGGGCACACACTGGAGAGAGGTGTCTGAGGTCAGAGCATTGGGGTTCAGTTTCAACTTTGTCCTCATGGTATGAATCCTGAAGTCTAGGAAGTTTGTTCAGTGGGCTGTGTGTTCTCCTGCGCCTCTAATCACCACCCCGGTCACCTGCTGTCACTGGTAACTCCCTTTCTCTGTCTCCTACCAAGAGCACAGGCTATAAGGGCACCACATACATGACAGGGTCTAGAACAGCCTTGGCTCCTGAAGCCTGCTGTGGAGTGCTTCACACAGTGTTGCCTGATGTGAGGTGCGGCCTGTGTTTCTGTGTGTTCTCTCCCTCCACCCCAGTTCCATTCCCCTCCCTCCAGCTGAGCAAGCGAGGAAGCAGCGGTGGGCACAGCCCCTCGGTGGTCTCTGCTTTAGATTCCTTCCCTCAGTGACGACTGCGACCTGTAAGCTAAGAAAAGCCCTGTCCTTCACAAGTTGTTGTTGGTCATGGTGCTTGTCACAGCGACAGAAAGGACACCGTTGCTGTGGGGTTACCGGTACCCACTGCCACTGCTGTGCCCAGCTTTGGGGTGGCTGCTGGGCATTGAACTTGGGAACTTGTGCCTGTTCAGCTGAGCTGTCTCGCTAACTCAGCTTTGTGAAGGAAAGCTTTACTCGGTCCACCGGGAGCTCAACATTCTCTTCAGCATTCTTTCAGTGTGTCCAAGAAGTCTCCACCACACCGGGCTTGCTTTCCTGAGCATTTCCAGGCTAAATATTGTCTCGTTTGTTTGGCCGGTATATGTATAGTTTGATATAATGTTAGTAAAAAGGAAGCTGAAGAGATTGCTTGGTGAGCATTGCTTCTCTAGAGGACCTGGGGTTCAAGGTTCTGGCACCCATGTGGCAACTCACAGCCATGACCCACCCCCCCCCCCCCGCCAGCCTCCGAATCTGATGCTCTCTTCTCGCTGCTGTGGGCCTCGGGTAGGCATGTGGCACATAGAAATAAAACTTAAAAGCTTAAAGATTTAGTTAAAATGTTCAGAGATACGTGTGTAGAAATATTTTAAAAACATCTGGAGAGGTGGACTTTGAGCTGTGGTTTCTGTGCTGTGCTGGGCAGCTCATGTGAGGAATTGAGCATCCCAGAGCTGTGCACTCCACTAGTAGATGGAGAGGTCCCTTCTTCACGGCACAGTGCCACAGCCTGATGTGTGATTCATAAGGTGTGTCACCTTTTTATTCATGGAGTCTTTTTTTTCTTTTCTCCTTTGGGGACAGAGTTGCTATGTAGCCCAGGTTAGCCTTGAACTCACTAAACAATCTGGCAGGCCTTGGACTCACACTGATCCTCCTGCCTCAGCCTCTTGATTGCTGGGGTTACAGGCATAGATCACCATATTTGGTTAACTCCTGCCACAGACTTCTGCTCTGGGCTAATAGCTTACATCTAGTTATTTATAGTTCTATGGTCCTCCAATTTTATTTGCTTTTATCATACTCTTCAATGGATTGACCTCAGGACAACACTGTTGCCAAGCTGCAACCCCAGCCCTGCTGTTTGCTGTGTACAAACTGTTGTTGCTGACTGTTTGTGAGCTGAAGGCACGGATGGTAGTATTTGATGTGCACAAAGAACACGCATGCTCCGCCTGTCCCAGTGTGACAGGGATCATCTCCCCGCGCTCACAGTCCGGGAACAGCTGTCCTGCTCAGATCTTCCAGCCAGGGACTGGAGGGGAGGTATCAGGGGGCTCATGCCGGCTGCTCAGTCTTTCCTCTCACACGGTGCTGTAGTGTATGCACCCTGTGAGTAGGGGGCTTGGAGTTGCTAAACAGTGCTAACTCCAAAGTCAGGTACTAGATCGTGTTGAGACCTGCACCTCAGCCGTGACCTCTGCCTCGCCTTGACCTTGCCCCCGTGTACCTTAGGGATGATGAAGTTCACTGCATTACGCATCATTCTTGTTAGCCTCAGGTAGTGATGGCGCAGGTGGCATGACACAGGAAAGCATTACGTGTCAACTGGACTGTTCGCCTGTGTATCCTCTGAGACAAGGTCTTCACACTATAGGTCAGGCTGGCCTTGGACTCACCATGTATAAGTGGGTAGCCTACAACTCAGGGCCACCCCTCTGCCTCAGTCTCCAAGTGTTGGGATGACCGCATAAGCTATTGCTGGCTCATTTTTGTTCCCACTGAATTATTGCAACATTAAATCTCACTATGTGTTTCAAAGTCATTTTTTATTTGTTTATGTATTCTTTTAATTTATGTGTAGTAAAATTTTGAAGATTTACTTTAGGGACTTTGAGAAAGATGGATCAGCAGGTAAGAGCACTTGTTGCTCTTGCAGGAAACCTGGGTTTAGTTTCCAGCACCCTGTGGTGGCTTCTGTCTTAACTCCAGGGGATTCAGAGCCCTCTTATGGAGTCCTTGGGTACTGCAGGCACATGGTCCACAAAGGAGCAAAGCACACATAAAATACATCTTAAAAAGTTAAAATGTTTCTTTAAAATATATGTGTGGGGTTTGTGCACATGTGAGTGTAGTACCTGTGGCATCCAGAAGGAGGCATCGGAGGTCTTAGAGCTGGAGTTACAGTTGTGAGCCACCTGACTTGGATGCTAGAAACTGAACTCGTAACCAGTGAGCCACCTTCTTGTATATATGAATAGTATATTATATGTCTATACTACGTATAATATTTATATAAGCACATCTTAAACTGATTACAGTGTTTGTAATATATGTACTTAGTTTTTTCCCCACAAATTTAAGACTCAGAGGTGTGGATTCATATAAAACTACCTAAATTTTATTTCAGTTATCTTGACCCCCACCCCCATTTATTGACGCCTGTTCTTTTTCAGAGTCACATCAAGTCAATTGACTTGGGGGAAACAAACATAGATGGAGCCATAGGTGAGCAGCCTGGGCCTTTGACACCTGTGCATCATGAAGGGCCTGGGGAGGGGGACACCTGCGGTGACCACCTCTGCCATCCATGATCCGCCATCCGTGATCTCTTATTTGTGATCTGTGATCTGATCTATGATCTGCGATCCATGATCCTAGGCATCGTGGCGTCGGAGGAGTTTATCAAGGTCACCCTGTCGGTGTTCGAAGCGGTGATCCAGTACCCGGTTCTGCTGGCGGACTACCGCTCTACGGTCAGTTTCAGTTTCTAGGGAAACCCTCCGTCATTTACCCGATCACCCCGTGTACACGTGTCGGGCTGACAGGTGTGCATTCCGTGGGGAAACCATTAAAAAAAAGCAGGGAGAGCCCTGGACGGCTGCGGGGAGAGGTAAGTCTCTCCGACTATCCCCTTGCTTCCAGTAGCACGCACCTGTGGAGGAGGGTGTTTCCCCCGGCCTCTCTAGTTCTGGGATTTAGGCTGCATGCCCAAGTGGTTCTGTGACTTGTCACTCACCAGGTGTCCTGTTTGGCTCCTGCTGTGGTCATGCTGCCGCACAGCCACTGGTTGTGGCTTTGGTTGTTTTTCCTCTGCAGTAGGAAGACATCTTGTACGTGTCTTCTTTCCGCATCCACATTCTTGCTGTAGTTTCCTGGTCTCTGTAGGTGTGTTTATGTCATGCAGCTGCTGACCAAAGCATCACCTTTCTCTGTGGCGTTCACCACACAGTGCTCCTGGCTCAGTCGTCCTGCGTCCTCTCTGAAGCCTCTGTGTGCACTCTTTCTCCTCAGATGCCTCATGCTGGCCTCTGCTAGGAGCCCCATTTCCTTCATCTGAGACCCTGTCACACCGCGGCCTTCTATGTGCAGGAGACATTGGAAACCATAACCTCTAGGGACGAGCTTCCTGTGTTCTAGGAGTGAATGTGTGGCAGAGCTGGTGTAGCCCTGCTTGGAGAGTTGGATCCCTCCATCCGCACAGAGCCATGTACCAGGCTCACCAGATGCCTGTACCGGCCGGAGCCAGTGGTTCCCAAGGGTCCCGTCTTGGTTGGTTGGTGAATGCCTCTTGCCAGGGTCCGTCACATTCTACGCAGATTCCCATCAGAAACAAAAAGCTCTCGAAGCTCCCCATGTCTTTTTAGGCTTTAGCGTTAGGAGGCTTCATCACAGGGTGCAGGGCTAGAGTTGGTCCACATTTTCATGCACACCTAATAGGAAAGAGCCAGTCACAGACATGGTGCTGGGCCAGTGAGTCCCGGGTCTTTGATTGAGATGTTACTTATTGATCCTGTTGCTTAATGAACAATAACCTCATGGCTAATTTGTTCAGATCCAGTGTTTATAAATATCTGTATTGCATTTAAATAGAAATTTAATTAGTGTGTTTTCTAATCATGAAACACAAGTGTACTAATTATTGCCACGACAACCTCAATTATGATAGAAAAGGCATCGTCACAACGTTACCGCTTCATAAAAATGCTCTCTAATGCCGAGGCTCATGGGAAATCTTCTAATTATCTCTTCTTGGGCATGAGTGGAATGCATGAGGAAAAAGATGCGCACCCCTGGGAGCCTCTGATTGTCTTAGATTTCAGCACATACCATGTTCAAGGCTCCTGATCGATACCTGCTCACATGGAAGCAGCTGACTGCATTTAACGCTTGGTAAACTCGGAGCCAGCCCAGCTACTTCTTTGGGCTGTCCAGGCCATTTAGTTCCGGCTGGCTCCCCAAGGTCAGCTCCACCCAGTCAGGCATCTCTGAGTTACCTTGCACTGTGTGGGGAGACCTGGCCAAGGAGGGAGGTAGAGGCAACAGCAGATCTGCGCACAAGTTCACGCTAATTGCCAACTCAATACAATGTAGCATTACAGTGGAAGGGAGGCGTTTCCACCGAACAGCTAGATCAGGTTGCTCTGGGGCCTGTCTGTGGGACTTGTCTTCTTGGTGGTAACTGATGGGGGGTGGTGCATCAGTAGGTGGGAAAAGCATGGAGCTAACCCACTGTGGATGGCCCCCATTCCCTGGGTTTGTGTCCTAGACTGTATAAGAGAAGAGAAAGGGAGTGTGAGCTAGCCCAAAACAGCATTAGGTAGCAGAGGGAAACAGTCCCACTTGCCCCAGGAAAGAGTGTTTCTCTGACTCTCAGAGAAGGGAAAGCACTGTTCATTTGGAACCTGTCAATATGCAAAGCTGGGACAGCCGGGCCTCCTTAGAGGAGGGAAAGTGTTCCTACTTCTGGTAACTCCTGTCAACATTCCAGAAATTGGGGCCACATGGGGTGAAGCACCTTTCCTGGTCACGCAGACTGGACATTAGGCAAAGGTTAAGCTAACTAGTGGTTTTCTTCCCTTCTCTCTCCCTTCCTTTCTGGCCTCAGTAGCTTGAAACAATGTGGAGTTTCTTTCATCTGTGCTAAGGTCTTTTTGTGACTCAGCTCTTTAAAGAAAGGCCCAAGGATGAGGTTGTACTATGGATAGGACATCCTCAGGATACGGCAGTCCTGAGCGGTCTGCTGGTGTTACCTGATTGTGTAAGGACGTTTCTGGAGCTGAGTGCATGGGGAGTTACGTGTTAATCAGGATGGGAAGATGCTAGAGGCAGAGGATGCTCATGGCTCTGCTTCCCAGGTCCAGAGTTGAGCAGACATCCTCTCCCCGGGGAAGGATGTTCAAGAAAGGAAGCCTGAAGGGACCACCCTGAAGTCAGGCTCACTTGGCCAGGGCGACCTTGCTGAGAACCTGACTGTTGGGAGGAGGCGAGAGGAAGAATCAGAGAGAAGCGAGGGATGTGTCATCGTTCGCATTTTTCGGTGCTTGAGGCTGTTGTTTCTAGGATGCGATCTTAAGGGTGTGGAGTTATGTGCCCTGGGCCTCACTTCCTGACCGTGGATACAGCGTGACCAGCTGCCTCACCCTCCTGCCGCCATGCCTCCCCCACTGCACCCTCACATTGCTAGCCCAGATGACCTCTCACACCCCCTAAGTCACCTCTGGCTCCCCCCTCCCTCCTCTGCCGGTGACTGCCTGTGCACACATCAGGGCTGGTGCAGAACACCTGTTCTCTGTCCTTTCTTCCAGGTCATGGATTATATTCTGCCACCCTTGGTCTCCTTGGTTCAAAGCCAGAATGGTGAGTGAGGCTATGGCACTGAGAATCCGTCACACAGTCTGGGTTTTATTTGTTGGAGATAACTGGGTGCTGCTGGGGACCTGGGGTGACCTAGTCCCCTACCTTGCAAATGTGTACTCACACGATGAGCACACACTCTGTCTCTCCCTCTCCCGCTCCCTTTTCTCTCTGTATAGACTCACAGTCTTAGAATTCTTTCCTTTATTCCAGTGGAGTGGAGACTCTTCAGCTTGAGGTTGCTCTCCGAGACCACATCCCTGCTGGTGAGCCAGGAGCCAGAGGGTGGTGACGAAGAGGCCATCTGCGATTCTGACAGCAGTCTCCTGGCGCTCATCAGGGATGAGCTGCTACCCCAGTAAGCACCTCGCTGCCTCTCGGGGGGCTTCTGTCCAGCAGGTCCCACGATGGGGTCAGGTCTTGACGTCCCTGTGTCTCTGCACATGGTCTCACGCCAGAGACCGCAGCCATTCCACTGCAGAAGAACTAGAAGTCTCAGTCCCTCTTCACAAGCCTCTGGCTGGTTTGGTCTTGTTTGTTGGATACAGTACTCTAATGCTAACTGAAAGATGTTCCTAACTGGGGTACGGGTGGGGTCATGATTCAAGACTAATGGAACTTGAAATTGTGACTTCTGGCACATGTCAGAAGTAAGAGGGATGGAGGCCAATCACCCCTCTCCCCAGACTCCTGGGGAGGGGGTTGGTAACCTAGGTGATGAATATAAATGTGTTCTTCCTTCTGGCTGCCATTGCTCACACTAAGATTTCCGGAGCGCCCAGGGAGGGTAGGGAAACTCAGAGTAGCGAGCCCTCCGTTGGGTCACACAGAGTACTTTGTGTTTATCTTGAGAGGGTCTCTCTGCAACCCAGGCTTTCCTGGAACTTTCTCTGTCACCCATGCAGGCGTTGCGTTGACAGTTCTCCCCCAGCCTCATGCTGATGTTGCAGGCATGTGGACCATACCTCCACAGTCCTTAGAAAGAGTGCCTCTTCTCCCTGTTAGGCCACATCACATGATTGGATGCAAGGTTGCATGCTTTGCATTACTGTGTATGAAAGCCAAATTGTGGCTTTTTCCTCGAGGGCTGGGCTGCAGTCAGTCGGGTGAGACCGTCCGGAATGGCAGCCACAGAGGAGGGCGCAGTCATGCTGTGATGTTGCCAGTGCTGAGAGTCGAGATGCCTAACCTAGAACAAGATCTACTCTGAGACTCGAAATCAAAGTCTAACATTTCAGGTGGCTTCAGTCCTGCAGGGCTGTCTGAGCAAAGGGTGTGATGTTTGTCACAGCCTGTTAGACTCTCTGGGGTGACCCTGTCACCGCGTCCGGGGGCCTGAGGCCAGCTGTTGGTTACCTCTGTCCTGAGGCTCGTGTGTCTGTTGGTCCGTCCACCCACGTGTGCATGTCCTTGCTTGGTTCTGCCCTCAGCTCGTCTTGTCTTTTGGTGGTTGGGGTTTGGGCAACATTCCCACCTTACTAAGGAGAGGGGGTTTCCTCTTCGGGGAGACAGATCTCACAGCTTCCAGAAAATCCTGATTTTCAGTCAGTGGACAGACAAGGTTGGATTTGAATGGTTCCTGCTGGAGAGGAGACAGTATTTAAGGAGCTTTAAGCCCAAATCAACCTTGTTAATTAATCAGGTCCTCTTAGGAGTTTAGTATCCAAATCACAGTCCGTGCCGGCTGAGAGAGGAGCTTTCGTGCTCTCCGAGAGCCACGCACAGGAGGACGAGGTCCAGTCTGGTGCCGGGCCTAGGGTCCTCCTTTGGGGAACTAACTCCTCAGCGGCGTTCCTGGGGAGCAAGAGCTCACTATTCACACAAAGGTAAACACAGGTGACCACGATTTACAGTCTCGAGGAGATTTTTAACTGTAGGATAAATAACATTGTTCCCAGTTTTTATCCTCAAACTGGGTCCCCTGTTCCCACTTGGAACTGTGGGACTGATAACGGCCAAACAGTTGCTGACCAATGGAGTAGACATTATCCTTGGCCAGGAATAGAAGTGGGAGGTAAACTAGTCAGCTCCGGGTTTAGTTATAGGGTAGAAGCCACATCATTTCATCATGAGAATGGGAGGAGACTTTTCCAGGAAGTTGGAAACATATATGCATTTATTTATTTGCTTATTTAATATGTGGATTTGTGTATACACGGTAAGCGCAGGTACCCAGCAGAAGCCTTCTTTTTCCCCTTGTGATGGGTCTGGCTCTCCCATGACCTTCTCACAGATAAGCAGCCTCAGGAAGTAGTGGTGGAGTGGGGCAGGGGTGGGTGTGTCCTGAAGGGTTTTTACCCTCTCAAGGTAATTCCAAGGAAAGGGTCCAGGCAGTGCCTGCTCTCCGTGCCTTCAGCAAAAGCGCAGGGCTTGTGGAGATGGGATGCCAGGCCCTGTTTTCTACGTGAGGAGTGAGCTTCCAAGCCTGTTGCAACCTCATTTATTGACAAGGACTATGGAGAAGGTGACACGCAGTGCCATGGGAAGGTCCATAGCGTGACAGTAAAGGCAAAGGGTTTCCTGCTTTAACCTCACGGTCAGAGGTATTACAGAGGCTGAGCAGGCCTAGGGAACGTCTGCTGCTTGGCCTGACTTTGTTCACCATGACAATTACCAACATGTATCTGAGCTTTGCACTGTATTTATATATCCATTTTTTCAGCTGAGTGTTTGGCATTGGAAGGACCAAGCTGATAAAATGTTTTACTATGTCATTATGTCAGAATGACATCCAGCATCCCTCTCCTGGGAACATGAACATGGCCTTTCCTTCCTTTTTATTAAAAAAGAAGATTCTCCTGTTACCTGTAAAATTATCAGGGCCATAATTGCTAAAGAAATTATTAGGCTTCATCCTTTAGAATCTGGGGGAGGCACACGTTCCCCCTCCTCACAGGTTTCAAGGCATTTCCTTTGAGCACTTGGGATTCTGACTCGTCCCCATCATTGGCAACGTCCCGTAGGCTCAGTTAGCTACTGCAGGAACACTGCCCAGGGACGGTCCGACTCAGACTTTGTAATTCCCGTTCCTGTGGCTCAAGAGATGTCTGGAAGTTTCTTTGTTTCTTTCAGGCACAGGACTCTCAGCTAGCGTGTAGCTCCGTGTGGGACCACTTGCCCAGCAGGTGCAAGGCTCTGGCATACATTCCAGTAACACACACTCTGGTACACATACATACTCACACACACATACACACTCACACACATACACACACACACATACACACACACACTTATACTCACACACACACACACACATACACACACACACTTATACTCACACACACACACACACACTCACACACTTACCCCACACACTTGCACTCACACACACACACACACACACACACATACACACACGGAGTGGGGTGGGGCGGGCATGAGATGCACTGCGTTACAGTGAGCAGACACGCCCCCTGTGTCTGTGCTTGCCTGCCCGAGGGAAGGCAAACATGGAATTCTTTCATCATCTGGCGTCTGTCCCCTTGTGACTGACCCTCATGTCTCCATGGCCACTGATGTCACCGTGAACACAGCTGTGGTGCAGCACCAGGCGTCATGTCCACCACAGGACCCAAATGTGGGGCGGCTTAGGGACACTAGCCCGGGCGCCCCGTCCCAGGTCTCTCAGCACTGGCTTTCCCGCGTGCCTGTGGAGTGGGGTCAGCACCACGCAGCTTCACCAACAGTAACACGCCAGTGCTGTGCTTGCTCGTTTCCACTGTCACTTCCTGAGATTTGAGCCATGTGAGGGAGAGGACCTGAGTCGCGGCGCTTTCCCTCCTCAGGTATGAGCACATCCTCATGGAGCCTGACCCAGTCCCGGCCTACGCTCTGAAGCTGCTGGTTGCCATGACAGAACACAATCCTGCTTTTACCAGGTACCGGGAGGCCGCGGAGGGGCGGAGCCGCGGAGGGGCGGAGCCGCGGAGGGGCGGGGTCACCGTCCGGTCTTCTGCTTTGTGCTGACATCATTGATGCTGCCTTGGCCCAGGTTTACAGTTTTAACCCCTTACTTGAGTTTGTGCCCACGGAGCGGGTGAGACTTCACACCGACAAAGCATGGGCTCAGGGAGATACCTCAGAGACCCGAGTTAGTCTCAGAAGCCACACAACACTCGGGTGTGCGGCCTGAGAGTCTGTAGTCACTGCACCCGAGAGACAGGAGAATCCCCAGACACCAGCAGGCCAGCTAGTTCCGAGAGAAGCAAAGAGACCCTGCTTTGAAACGGAAGCTGGGACCAATAGACAACTGTGACATGTGTGGCCTTGTGTGAACACACATACACATATCTGTCTTACACACACAACCCAAATGATAAACTCTTTAAAGGGGAAAAAAACCCTCAACATACAACAGCATTGTGTGTGGCATGTGAGTGTGTGTGTGTGTGTGTGTGTATGTGTGTGTGTGTATGTGTGGTGGTTTTTGGTTTTTTTGTTTGTTTGTTTGTTTGTTTGTTTGTTTTGAAACAGATCTTACTCTGCAGTAGAAGCTGGTGCCTAATTCTGTGTCCCCCAGGTTGGCCTCAAACAGTGCAATTCCTCCTACCTCAGCGTTCTTGGTGTCATGACCGCCTTATGTCCAGATTACACATGGGTTTAAAATGCCAGCTGGTGCCCTGCCTCATAGTGAAGGAGCCCAGCGAGTCCTGCTCGGGTGTGTGGGTGTCTTGCTGCGTCTGATTCAGATAAACTGACTCTGAGCAGTAGCGTGTCACGAGCCCACGCTTCCCGCCGCTAGGAACAGGCGTGCAACAAAACAAACAGATTCTTCTGCGAATAACCTTTATTGAACAGCACTTTGAGCAGGGGCTTCTTGAGCAGGAAACTTGTCTCTGAGCCGGGGACTCCCTACCGAGTTCTACTGTCTAGACGGCCTCTCACGCGCAGTCCCCCACGAACGATCTCTCTGTCCAGTCTCTGTCCACGCGGGACCTCCCGAAATCTGTTTTACCGAGTCTCTCTCCATGTGGTGCCTCTCTGCCATCCCTCCACGTGGGGTCTCCCGCAATCTCCCCACTGTCTTCCTCTCCTTCTCACGTGGGGGAGAAAATGCATTGCTATACATGCCTAGGAGACTCGTGTTGCTACCTGATTGGTGCATCCTCCTGTAGCTCAATCACGTGCCCCAAGAGTGGGCTGTGACTTATGTGGTGCATGCGCATTAAGTCTCTTGGCTGGGCAACAGCTCTGTTTGCTGAGTTCTCGGCGGGAAGCCGGCACCATGTTTGGGTGCAGCACAAACGGCTCCCTACAGTAGAGAGCCTTCGTCTGCTCAGAGTACGCAGAGTACAGAGTCTCAGTCCTAGGAACCTGCTGCTGGGGCACTTTATTCTGCAGGGGACAGAGCCATGACAACTCAGGGTGCACCAACCCTACACCTCTTTCCTTTGTCCATTTTTGAAGCTGTGTTCTCACAGTTTTTAGAAACTTCAGACTGAGCACTTCAACTTTTCTTCTTAAAGAAGTTTAATTCTAAAGTTTCTTCCAACAAGAGAGTCATGTAGTTGTGTGGAAATCCAAGAGTGACATTCTTAGAAATCACAAATCCAGAACTTTCTTAGCTTCAGCTACAACACACCTCAGCACACCTAGAGTCACCGGAAGGGGACCCTCAGTTGAGGACTTGCGTCCGTTCTGTTAGTCTGTGGGCACATCTGTGGGCACATCTGTGAGGAGTTTCTGTTGTGCCAGGAAGTGTTCATGAACTTCAAAAAGATCACCAGGGAGTCGATTCTGATGTAATCACAGTAGGGTCTTTACTATGAACTGGGGCGTCGGCTCCCCCTCCCCTCTAGCCTTGAACCCTCAGCAAGACAAGATTTTATAGGAAATGGGAGCGTGTGTGTGTGTGTGTGTGTGTGTGTGTGTGTGTGTGTGTGCAGCCTGGCAGATGTGTAATAGAATAACTATTGTAAGCCGACAAGTGGTGTTCTAAAGCAAGACCAAGAATGATCACAGTCTGAAAGTGCATCTGAGACAGACTGATGTTTGACTGTTGCTAGGAAGTAGCTAGGGAGGAACTCTGGGGTGTGGGCCAAGGACAAGCTGTGGGGTCCTTCCTGGTATTTAGGTGCAGCTCGGGTTCAACTGCAGGTCAGGTTCTCAGGCCTTTTTCTTTTAAGATGGAGACCGTACCAAGATGGAGTGGGTTTGGCCTCTCATTTCTCGACTGCTAATTGGTGTGGGAGGTCTTAGCCCACTGTGGGCACTGCCATTCCCAGCAGATGGCCTAGGCTGTGTACAAGATGGCCAAGCAAGCCAGTGGGTGGCATTCCAGTGTGGTTTCTGCTTCAAACTCCTGCTCAAGTCCCTGCCCTGGCATCGCTGAATTAACCCTTTCCTGCCCGTGGCTATGGCGTTTACCAACCACAGAAGGATGTAGAACGAGACTGTCGCTGTGTCTGTCCAGGTCATCAGGCTTTGGCCAGTTCATTGTTTCTTCTGTGAGGGGAGGAGGCAGGGGTGCTCTTTCCCAGAGCGGAGTGCACAGCCCTGGCTTCCATGGACTAGAGTCTCTCTGTCCTGCAGACGATGCTCAGACTCGGCGTCCTGCTGGACAGACGTCCGCTGCTCTGTCCTCTTATTTAACAACATTGAACTCACTCCTGTGGCAGGTGCTCTGGACCCCAGTTCTGTTCAGATGGATCTCTGCACCCGGAGAAGCAAGACCGTAAAGAACCTCCTCAAAATGGTCTTGTTTTGGAAGTGATTACATCTAGGCTTGGAAGGTAGCTCGTAGATTTCCCCTCAGCGTTTAGGAACAGGAGCCAGCGGGCTGGTCTTTAGAAGCATGTTGTTTTGGCCTGAAGTAACTTAGAATATATTATCTCTGCCTTAAAGCCTAACGGTGAAGCCGCAGGTTCTGTCCACCACATCCCTCACTGTCCCAGTCTGTCCTCCCAGTTGGAATGGACCTGTGGTGTGTGGCCATCCTGGACAGCTATGACTGCCAGTTATACATGTGCACATATCCGAGGGGAGGTGTGTGTGAGTGTGTGTGTTTGTGAATATGAGTGTGTGTGAGTGTGTGCATGTGTATGAGTGTGTGTGTGTGAGTGTGTGAGTGTATGTGAGTGTGTGTGTGTGTGTGTGTGTATGTACATGGTGTGAGTATGTAAGTGTGTGTGTGAGTGTGTGTACATGTGCATGAGTGTGTGTTTTGAAGTAGTGTAGCCTTGTATTGTGGTGGTTGGTTTTTAAACATTAAGATTATCATTCCCTGGCTTCTTGACAACTGTTTTCTTACTTGTCAAGCTGCCTTGGTGCTCACTGCAGAACGGCTCCTATCTGCTCTGGTGGCTTCTTGGCTGAACTCGTTCTATTTAGCACTCACCCAGCTACTCAAAATGTTGGACCTCTTCAGTGTTTATCCTCTGTGCCTAAAAATCAAAGCTACATTGCAGGATGGGTGGGGCGGTGCGCATCAGAAGCCCCAGCATTCTGGAGGCAGAAGCAGGTGGATCTTTGTGAATTCCAGAGAAATACCATGACCAGAAGCAAACTGGGGAGGAAAGGGTTTATTTGGCTCACACTTCCACATCACTGTTCATCACAGGAGAAGTCAGGACAGGAACTTAAGCACGGCTGGAACCTTGAGGCAGGAGCTGATGCAGAGGCCAAGGTGGGGTGCTGCTTACTGGCTTGCTCCTCATGACCTACTCAGCCTGCTTTCTTATAGAACCCAGGGCCACCAGCCCAGGGACGGTCCCACCTACATGGACCCCCTTCAATCAGTAATTAGGTAAAATGTCCTATAGGTTTTCCCGTAGCCCTGTCTTAAGAGATATTTTCTCAACTGAGGATCCCCACTTTGTGATAATTCCAAGATGACATAAAACTACCCAGCACTGTGGGACTGGAGAGATGGCTTAGTGGTTAGAGCACATGATGCTCTTCCACAGGACCCAGGTTCAATTCCGAGCAACCACATGGTAGATCACAACCATCTGCAATTTCAGTTTCAGGGGATCTAATGCTCTTTTGGACCTCCATGGGCACTTCATGCACATAGTCCACAGACATACATGCAGGCAAAACACCCAAATGCATAACATAAGAAATAAAAGTTTTAAAAGATGAAAAAAGCCACAACCCCACCGGCCTTCACTTTATCTAAGAATAAGTTTCTCAGGAGAGTTCACAGGTCTCTCCTGTGACGTAGTATACTTCATAGAACCATCCATAAATATAAAATTAACTTACGGTAGAGCCACAGTGAGGGTGGTGTGCAAGGCACACTCCAGATACTGAGACATGAAGTAGCTGAAACATTTGCTTAAAGGCAGTACGTTATTTACTTCATTCCTCATTCACCAATTTGCCAACTGTCGATTGATTGATTGATTGATACATTCATTCACTCACTCATTTATCCATTCACCCATCCATTCTGCTAGAGAGAGGATCTCACTGTGTGGCCTGGACTTGGCCTTAGATCTGTGTGCTCGTCCTGCCTCAGTCTCTCGAGTCCTGAGATCTCAGGTGTGCACCCCCACGCCTAGCACTGCCCCCCACTCCCAGTTTCTGGGATCAAAGCATGCCAGTCAAGTTCGGAGGCCTTTACAAAAGTCTGAGATTCTGGGGGTCAAGAGCAAATTGTTTAACATGTCTGCCTGTCTCCCCTTTACTGAGAACCTGTGTGTAGCTTACCCATGCACATCCAGCAACACTGAGGGAAGGAAGGGTTGTAAGCATGTAGCTACACTTTGGGTTTTGTTTTTATTTCTAGAATCTTTTCTTTGAGACTGTCATAGTCTTTGTTGTCCTTGTACTTGGTATGTGTCTGGGGCTGGCCTTGAACTTCTGATCCTCCTTTGTGTACCTCTTAGTCAGAGGATCATTTATCTTGTCCACATCGAGAACCAAATAACTATTGGGTCTCCGAACCACCCTCTGACAAATGGAACTTACTTTTTATTGTATTTTAATTTTCATTTGTATGTATGTGTGGCACACATGTGGACATGTATGTGTGTGTGGCACACATGTGAACACAAGAGAACAGCCTGGGGAAATTAGTTCTTTCTTACTACCACATGGGTCCCAGAGATTGAACTCAGATTCTCAGGCTTGTCTCTAAGTACTTTTGCCTGCTGAACCAGCTTGTTCCTCTTCCCACGACATTTTTAAAAATTTCATTTTATAGAACTTTTAGTGGGTAAAGCAAACTTTAAGAATTTAGTATTAATACTACTGAGGTTTATTTTCCCCCAGTTCTAAACACAAACAAGTACATGATTGTAATGGCTTGGATGAGAATGGTTCCTAGAGGTTCATACGTGTTTGAATGCTTTGTCACAGTTAGTGGAACTGTTTGGGAAGGACTAGGGGGTGTGGCCACATTGGAGGAGGTGTGTCACTGGGAATGGCTTTGAGGTTTCAGAAGGATATAAAATTCTCAGCGGCTGTTCCAGAGCCACGTATTTTTTACTTCGAACCATGATGATAAACAAACTTAGCCTTACAAACTATGAGCAGCCCCTCAATCAAACACACTTTTTTTATAAGAGTTTTCTTGGTCATGGTGTCTCTTCACAGCAAGAAGGAAGACTAGGACAGTTGTCATGTCTATATTAGAGTTTACTGTTGTTTGAGTGTTCTCAGTGCCCATGTACTGGGACCATGGCTTCACAGTGCAGCCGGGGGAGGGGAGATGCTCTGGCCACTAGGATAGATCTTGTGTCTTCTATCTTTGTCCTGGCATGAAGGGGACTTTCAATCTGAGTCCTTCTGCAGCAGAATCCAGCCTTTTCTGGGATCCCAGCAAGGCCAATTGTGTTCTCTATCTAGAAAGAAATATCATTTCAGTTTGTTCAAAATGTTAATGGCTCTTTGTTTTATGGCAACATTCATAAAAAATGCTTTTAAAAAAAAACCAAACTCAAGGATCTTGTAAATGAAGCCCACAGAAGTCAACGGTGGACCCTCCAGGAAAATGCTTAGTCCTGCGCTCCATGCTGTGTGCCTGTAGGCCCCGCAGTGGAGACTGAGGCAGGAGGCTCTTAGGTTCAGGGGAACCCCTGGCCATGGCGTCAGGTCTCCAGCTGACATCTTTTGACTGACTCGTCTCACTTCTAGTCAGCAGCTACAAAGATTGAAAGACAGCAGCCACGGCAAAGTTCTCCCTGGTGTAGAGACAGAGCTTCAGGAAGCCTTTATTTCTTTGGGATGAGAGTTTTCCTATGTAGCCTTTGCTTGGATTGAGATCCTCCTTCATTAGAGCCCGGTGGCCTCTAGGATTATGTATAGTTCATGGGTGATATGGAATGGTTTCTTCTGGAACCAAATCTGAGCGACTATGGCCAGAACCAGGGGTTAGATAATTCCCCAAAAGACCAAGTTCCAACATGGTAACTGTATCAGCATTTTCTCATAGAGACAGAACAAGAACTGCTGTAAGTCAAGGGACCTTTCACACACATTCGTGGGAATGTCAGCTATGTGAAGTGGGAGGTCTCAGCTCCAGGCCTTGGTAGCCTTTGGTGGAGGAAACTAGGGATCTGCACACCCCTAAGGATGTACTCATGGTCACAGGATGTTAGGGCAGACAGACAGTTTGTGTCTTAATAACATTGGGCTTGTGCTGTTTTGATGTGTTGGCAACTGGTTCACAGGCTGCCTTGCTGTCTCTGATTAGGTCACAGAGTTTCCTAAGACCTGTCAGCCTGTGTGTGCTCAACAAATGTAAGTTTGTCTTGAGTATAGGAAACGATTGCTGGGGGCAAGCCCCAACATTCAGGTACTGCGTGGGACACAGCAGCAGACAAGGCCAAAGGCTGATCTCTGGCCTGTAACTCTCTCTTGCTGTGTTGGGGCCATGAGCTGATGGCCTCTGGCAATTTAACTCTGTCTTACTATTTTTTGGCTAAAAGGTCTCTGACAATTGACTCCTGCTGATGCAACAAGGAGTAAGAACATTAAGAACAGGTAGTTGCTTGGGTTGTTTTCTCTTTGACTGGGCACCTCTTAAGACAGGGTTCGTTAACTCTTTTGAGACAGAAGAAAAAGGGAAAGAGAGAAAGTCAGGCATGTAGAAAAAACACTCTAAAAGAAGCAGAGAAAGAAAAACTCCAGCAATCTTCATCGCTGCTGTCAGTTCTTATATTTCCTCTAAAAAGTTACCTCATACATATTTTATAAAACTGTGAGAGTCAGATAATGGAGCCCATGGTTTCCTAAGAACTTTTACTTCTGTGAGTTCAGTAAGTTTAGGTTCATGTCATAGATGAATAAGGTTTAAGGAATTACAACAGAATCGTACACGTCTTTCCATTAAGATTAGTACCAGAGCAAACATTGTCCTGACTTAACATTACTAGCTCCATAAGCTCATCATAAGTTTAAAGCAACAATTTTTTTCTTTTTTCACATTTTCTTTGATAATTTTAATTTACATTTCACATGTTATACCCTTTCACAGTTTCCCCTCCATAAACCCACGTCACATCCCCCCTCCACCTTCCTCAAGGAGGGTTTTCTCCCATCCTTTCCTGCCTCCCGGTCCTGACATTCCTCTACACTGCAGTATCAAGCCTTGGCAGGACCAAGGGCTATTCCTCTAATTGATGCCCAACAAGACCATCCTCTGCTACATGTGCAGAAGGAGACATGAGTCTATTTATGTGTACACTTTGGATAGTGAAGCAACAATTTTTATATCACAGGTTAGCACGGTTTTGTCATGAGGCAAATCATCTGTCTTGTATCTTATTATTTTGAAGTTTTACATAGATAAGTTAGTCAATATTTTATTTTCTGTCCTTGCACAAACAATAAGTTGTCCATTCCCAGTTTATGACCTTTAGTTACCAGATAATTACCAGGTAGTTAACAGATAGGTTAGAAGCTAACCTAGAAGAAACGTTTTCCTTTACTGGAGATTTTTTCCAAGCCTGCTTTTTTTACTTAGTGCAATTATCCAGCAACACATACCATTTTACAGAGCTCTGTTTACAGATTTTATTCTCTAAAGGGCTTGAAATTATGTCAATTTAGGAATTCTGTAATATCATCATCAGGAATTATGAACTCATCAATTTGTTTAAACTGCATTATTACTTGAAAATTCATCTTCGTATTAGTTCTGTAGGAGATCTGCCCAATAGGGTAGGCGGACGCCCAGGAATCATTAGCCTATGCAGTAGTGACAGAAACGGTATATCAGCAGCGAGAGGCAACCCTGGGATGAAGTCTCTTGAGGACCTTGTATCTCAGAGCGTACCCATCACAGCCATGAAAAACGGTGGGCCATCTCCAAAACAAAACAAACAAAAAACTCGCTTGCCGTCACCTTTCCTGGATGACTTCTGACAGATGATTATTTTTAAATTCCTTACACAAGATACTTAGACAAGCACAAAGATGCCTTATTTTTGTTGACTTTGTCACATCTGGGCTCAGCCCATGTCATAGAGGAAAGGACCTTGCAGGATCATGAAGTACTTTCTTCACATCTACTCCCAAAGCCCGGACAGGCTGGGTCAGAAGTGAAGCCCACCTCACCCAAGGTCCTGATGTCATGCACATATGGAACCTGTAAATGTGTTCACACACACACACACACACACACAGAGAGAGAGAGAGAGAGAGAGAGAGAGAGAGACATACACACACACTGCACATACACACACAGAGAGAGACAGACAGACACTGCACACACACAGACATACTGCACACAGACACACACATATAGACAAATACACACACTTCACACAGATAGACTCATAGTGACACAAAGACATATATGCATATACTATACACACACATGTGCTGACAACAAGCAGAGATAATCATCGATGGAAAGGAATAGATGAAGGAATGCGTGGCCCCAGGCTTGCCTTCAGGTTCCTACATGAGCTTTAGGTCTCAGTGGCGAAGGATTAGCAGAGGTGAAAAGCACATGAGCAGGTGGGTGGCAGGGTCTCCCGGCCTAAGCTCTGGTCCTGCAGGGTGAGCACCTTCACCTGTGCTGCCTTGTAATGGGCTCCCTGCATTGGGACTGGCTTGGCCAGCAGTGCAGTTTCATGCCTGATACCCCACTGTTCTGTCAGCAGAGAGGTGAATTCAAGGTCACGTGAACACTAGTTACCCTGGGTCAGAAGTGGAGGGCTGATTTGGGGTGAGGTTTCCCAGGGACTCCCCTGAGGGCTCGTTGTAGGTGGGGGCTGCAGCTGCAGCTTAGTGGGGATGCTTGCCCAGCTGAGGTTCAGTGGTCAGTGCTTTGAGAGCCTGCTGTACACAGTTGCTAGTGTGAGGCCAGGAACTGTCTGCAGTCTCAAGGTGACTGGGGTGCGGGTGTGGGTTCTCCATGTCCTCAGCAGGGTGTGGGGCTCTGCATCCGCAGCGCCTTCTCAGTCCTCTCAAACTTAAACTTAGCTCACCGCTTGCTCAGACTCAGACTCACTGTCAGAGCATGTGTGGACTCAGGAGCTGAGTTCTTCCAGCTCAGCGATGGCTTCCTGTGTGGAGCTGAGGAGTTAACTGTGCCTGCCCGCTCCCCACCCCCAGGATTGGTGGAGAGGCCGGCACTGACTCTCAGGAGCCCGGATGAGCAGTAGCTCGCTGTGCGGCCATGCTCTGGTCATCTGCCAGTGTCACACCGTGGCCTCCCTTTGTTGACAACACCTCATTAATGCATCTCTGCCCGCCCCTTTCTGTGGATGCTTGCTTTGACCTTAGCACTTTCCCCGCCTCCTTGTGGCCGGGTATTACCTGGGCCGTGCACATGCTAGGCAAGACTTTACCCTCCTAAGAGCAGTCAGGGTTTCCTGAGGAACATGTGGCTCCCATGCCCCTTTCTGTGTCTGCCGTTCTCACTGTAGCCGGAACCGCTGCTGTGAAGGTGAGGAGCCGTACGTGACGCGGGCTCCCTGACCCTCACAGCTCACAGGCCCGGCTGCCTGCTGTGTTTCTCATTCCTACCCCTCAGCTCTACAGTGTGGGGCGCCCTGCCCAGCAGGTGGGTTTCACTGCAGTGTTTATGCAGAGAAACTGAAGATTGAATTTCATGTAATTTTCACATATTAAAAAACAGTCATCTTTTGATTTCCTTCAGTCCTTTAAAAAGCCCAACAACAGTTTCCAGCCAGTGGGCCGCACAGATGCAGGCGTCTGGTAAGGAGCTTGGCCGGTGGGGCCTCCTTGTTTACCCTGAGGCTAGGTGAAGGTCAGGCTCAGCAGCCTGGCTCACCCTCAGCCTGGCCTTTTGTCTCAGCCAGTGAACCTGTTTTTTTAACCAAAAATAAAATAAAAATAAAAATAAAAAATAAAACCAATCTGTGTGTGTGTGTGTGTGTGTGTGTGTGTGTGTGTGTTTACATGAGTTTACGTTCACTGTGAGTACAGCTCCCTCAAAAAAGGGCACTGGAGCCTCTGGTGCTGGAGTTCCAGGCACTGGTGAGTCAACCGGTGTTGGTGCTGGAACAAAACCTACGTCCTCTGCAAGAACAATGCGGGCTCTCAACCACTGTCTGTCTTTCCAGCTCCGTGAACACGCATTTTAACTCCCTTTGTTTGAAGGAACAACTCTGTGTGTTTAGCATTCCACATTTCCCTCGTGCCTGTCTGTGAGCACAAGGACCCCACACGCCACCCCTGTGCCTCTGCTGCCCCCCACCCCGTTCCACCCACACCTTCCACCGCTCTGCTTTTGTGTCGTTTTCTTCACCCCCATTGCATGTTTGTGCCTCAGTTTCTTCTCTGAAGTGCAAAGGACTCTGTGCTTTCCAGGGCTGCCATTTAAGGTCCTGGCTGTGCCGTTTGAGGAGAAGAGTCACTGTGGCCCCTCCCTAGGTCCTGCAGCAGTCAGCACATCTCTCTCTCCCATCCTTGTGCACGAGATCCATGCCGGAAGGGTGGTGAGGAAAGGCAGAAGCACTCACCTGACCACAAAGGCCAGTGGACTCCAACCCCCTACCTCCGAAAATCGTTCATGATCTCAGTTACAGCCACTTACTCGTTATTGTGGGTTCGGATCTGGGGTAAAGGGGAATGTCAGTATGTACAACTTGGGGACTTGGCCCTGGTCCTCACCCCTGCTGATCCTTAATCTTGCTGACAGTGTGTTTCTGCTCAGTGTCTTACCCTGGGGCCTGGGTGGCCTGCCTGCTGGTGGCTCCCTAGGAGTGCGTCCCTGTTGCAGAGAATGAACCGGTTGCCTGCTGCAGAGCTCAGGGCTCACAGGAGTGTGGAGCTCAAAAGGAGTGTGCTTCAGACCTAGACAGCACAGTGCAGCAGGGTGTGACTCCTGACCTGTGTGGGGATGGTTCCTGGAGGGCCCTCCGAGGTGTGTTGTGGCATCTGATCTCTAAGGGTTATTATCAGTGCCTGTATGAGAGAGAAAAAGACAGAGACAGAGAGAGACAGAGAGAGAGACAGAGAGAGAGACAGACAGAGACACAGAGACAGACAGAGACAGAGAACAGAGACAGCGAGCGCACTGCTGCTGTGCAGAAGCTACCTTGGCTGTAGCTTCCCTTCCTCAGTGTGTGTGTGATGTGAGATTCAGCCTGTGGTCTCAGTTCACTAAGCAGATGTGGGTCAGGACCGTGTTACTGGGTTGTTAACAGAATTCCTGTTTCCCCTTGTGCCCCTCCTATTGGAAGACACTGACTACCTGCCCGTCTTGGGCAACGGGAGGGTTGCGTGTGAAAAGTGTATTCCACGGTAGACTGATGCAGTAACATAGTTCTAGGGCTTTCTCAGAGGGGGAGCAGTCATGCCTGTGTATTCGTGTCCACCGGGTGAGAATTTCCTCAGGGGAGAAGTGTCCTGCTTGGCCAGAATTCTTTGGGGTTTTGGAAGATAAATGTATGTTAAAACTGTGGAAATTTCAACCCTGGCATCTTTGTGTATGTATGTGAGAAATATGTTGCGCACACATAGCCCCCCACATATGTGCACATATACACACACTCACACATGTACACACGTGGGACTCCTGCAGTCCCTCTGCCAGTGCATCAGGACTCACAGCAGGAGATGAGATGTCTGAAGGAGAAATACCACAAACATCATTGCTTTTGGGGTAGATGACACATCATCCTGTAACTAAACATTAAAAAGCCATTTCGTTTTGAAGCTGACTCACTGAACAAATAATTTGAAATGCAGCTTGATGTTGGAGATTTTTAATTTAAAATGACTGTCACTGGCCCACTAGACTGGTAAATTATATAAACAAAAAAGCTTTGTTTATAGTCAGCTACTTCTTCAGTTAGATAAATATAAAAATCTAAAACTCCCAACCAGCATTGTTGGGGGGCTAAGCAAGTGTGCCCTCAGCTGGGTGTGCACCCCAGCTCAGTGTGAGTACCCCCAGTTCAGTGTGCACCCCAGCTCAGTGTGCACCCCCATCTCAGTGTGTGCACCCCCAGCTCAGTGTGCACCTCCAGCTCAGTGTGAGTACCCCCAGCTCAGTGTGAGTACCCCCAGCTCAGTGTGAGTACCCCCAGCTCAGCATGTGTACCCCCAGCTCAGTGTGAGCACCCCAAGTTCAGTGTGTGCAACCCCAGCTCAGTGTGAGCACCCCCAGTTCAGAGTGTGCACCCACAACTCAGTGTGTGCACCCACAACTCAGTGTGTACACCTCCAGCTCAGTGTGTACACCCCAATTCAGTGTGTGTACCCCAGTTCAGTGTGTGTACCCCCAGTTCAGTGTGAGCACCTCTATTTCAGTGTGAGCACCCCCAGTTCAGTGTGTGCACCCCCATCTCAGTGTGTGTATCCCCAGTTCAGTGTGTGCACCCCCAGCTCAGTGTGAGTACCCCAGCTCAGTGTGTGCACCCCTAGTTCAGTGTGAGCACCCCTAGTTCAGTGTGTGCACCCCAGTTCAGTGTGAGCACCCCCAGTTCAGTGTGAGCACCCCCAGTTCAGTGTGAGCACCCCTAGTTCAGTGTGAGCACAGATGGACTAGAAGCAGAAGATAAACTTCTCCAGGGACAGATTATCTTGGTATCGTGCTGTTAAAGGGGGGCAGAGGGGTGGTGGAGCTGAGGTGGGGCAAGGCCAGGTCTGAGGTCCACGGTACCCAGGACAGTCCTGGAACATCCCAGATCCTGGAAGATGCCTCTGCTGCTCTTTGTCATTTCCACAGTATTTAGTGCTATAGTGTAGGGTTGTTGCTAGTATAATTAAGACACAAATTAGATGACCTTAAAATGTAGAGAAGGTCCCAGCATACAGGCTCTTAAAACTGGCCTAGAGCTCAGGGTTAGGGTACTGGTGAGACCTGAACTTGTAGTAAACTGGACACACAGGGATGCATTCTTTACTGGCTTTGGACAGGAGGGGACCACATGGCAAGGAATGTGGGATAAATTTTGGAAGATGTCTCTAAACAGATGTTTGTGTTGCTTGGCTTTGACGACAGCGGGGGCCCAGGGATCTCATGCTGGGGGAAGGGAAAGGCTGAGCCCTGACAACAGCAAGAAGACAGACGTGAGCCCACGTCCAGCAAGAGATCACACTCAGTTGTGCCACTTGCTGGACCACCCTGCAGGAGAGACGGAGCCCAGACAGCGATGACGTGTGGGACCGCACCTGACCAGGACTGCTTAGCTCTGCATACGGCTTGCCGTCTATTCAAACCCAGCCCTCAAGATGGACGCGGGAGTCTCTAGATCACTTTATTTATTCCTCTTCCAGATGCAGCCACACTGAATAAATTACCTTTCTCGGCTTTGCACTCTTATCTCTTTGATTGGCATATAGGGGAGGGGTGGGTGAACCTACTGGAAGCATTTAGGCCTAGACCTTGACCCTAAATTCAACGTCATTCATTATACCAGGAGTTGAGTGTTTAGCTGGTAGCCAGCAAGCTATGGGAACCTGAGTCCTCCTGTAGAGCTCTGACCTCTGCTAACAATGAGATTAAATATGGTCTCTCCTGTACTCAACCTCTAGACTAGAGCACTTCCTGGCACACTCTGATTCTGGCTCCATGGTCCTCTGAGATGATGCCCTAGGCATGCACAGCCAACTATACATCCAGAGAACACTGAGCTCATAGCTGGACATCTGTAAGCTGTTTGTTGGTGACAAGTTGCTGTGTGACCACAGTTCCTCACAGGCCATCTGTCTCTGTCTCTGTGAACTGCTACTACTCAGACAGGAGTTTTTCTGCTTGTCACAGATGGATACTGTAGAAGCTTGTGTTCTACAAAGTAGACATTCGGAGTCTACTGTAACCTGAGGTCACTCCCAGCCAGAGGTCTGCTCTGTCTTCTCCCTCTCAGTCTTTTGTGTGTCAACTTGACACAAGCTGGAGTTATCACATAAAATGGAGCCTCAGTTGAGGAAATGCCTCCATGAGATCCAGCTGTAAGGCATTTTCTCAACTAGTGATCAAGAGGGGAGGGCTCAGCCCATTGTGGGTGGAGCCATCCCTGGCCCAGCCCATTGTGGGTGGAGCCATCCCTGGGCTGGTAGACCTGGTTTCTAGAAGAAAGCAGGCTGAGCAAGCCAGGGGAAGCAAGCCAGTAAGTAACATCCCTCCATGGCCTCTGCATCAGTTCCTGCTTCCTGTCCTGCTTGAGTTCCAGTCCTGACTTCCTCTGGTGATGAACAGCGATATGGAAGTGTAAGCTGAATAAACCCTTTCCTCCCCAGCTTGCTTCTTGGTCATGATGTTTGTGCAAGAATAGAAACCCTGACTAAGACAGTTTGTGATGAGTCCATCTGATATCAATTCCCTTTGAACACTCCTCACCCAGCCTCACTGCTTGTACACTGGCTCTTGGTTCTCAGCTACCATTCTGGGAATGTCCAGGTCATGTGGAGGGGACAGTGATAGATGCCCAGGAAACAGAGTTAACCAAGTGTTTTTAAATTGCCCCAGGTACAAAGGCATGTGAGTGGGGTTCCTTCCCACACCTTTAATTCTCCTAGATGCTCCATCCCCCGTCTTCCTAGCCGTGACTGCAATCACTGTGGCCAAAGGCAAGACCAAAGTTTTGGCCCACAGAACCTGTGGACTTTGGAAAGTGGTTGTTTTATGCAACCACACTTGAAGTAGTTACATGTTTCCCTAAAAGACCACAACAGTGACATTGTTCCTGAAAAACACATGTCAGAAGCAGAGACTGTAGATTATCAGACCCATGCCACTCCATGGGTCAAAGCAGTTATGGCCTGTCTTGATTCAGGGAGGGACTGGTGCAGATTTCATGCAGATGAGAGAGAGACAGACAGACAGACAGACAGACAGACAGAGAGAGAGAGAGAGACAGAGACAGAGGAGACCCTTGGGGAGGACATGTCCCTGCTCAGAGGAGTTGGTTTGTGGGCCCAGGCCTTTGCTTCATGGATCTTGCTTCTGCTTTCTTCTTTGCCACAGTCTCTGACAGAGGCAACTTAAGGGAGGAGGGCTTAATTTTAGAAACTTTTATTCTGAGATTCGTTGTTGTTTGTTTTGCTGTGGCAGTGGCATGTTTGTAATGTACCTTGATCATATCCACCCTCGCTTCCTCTCCGCCTCCTATATCCCTGCCCCCCAGTCACCTTACTTCCTCTTCTTGTTCTGTGTAACACGCTGATTCCGGTCAGTGCTGAATGCCCGGGGGCGTGGGTTGTCTACCCAAGGATGGCAACCTTCCAGTAGCCGCACTGGACAGAAAAGGCGATCCTCCTCCTCCCCGCAGGTCCCACTTGCGCTAAAGCCTCAGCCCAGGGCTCAGCCTCCCCCCAGCCCACACTGGACGTTCACCTGGCTTGGCCTTGTGCTGATAACCACAGCTGCAGTGGGTTCACAAGTGCATCGGCCACAGCACATCTGGAAGATGACGTTTCACAGGGTTCCTCCCGTGCTCCACTTCTTACCCATCCCACCCTCCTCATCTGCTATTTTCCCTGAGTTTGGGGGCTGTGAACTCAACAGTCACTCCTCAGCCCGCTGACCTCTGAGCCTGCACTAACAGCTGCCCACTGCGGAGAGAAGCTTCTCTGGCCACACTCGGGAGCAGCACTCAATGGGTATAAACAAGAGGTTCGAAGGCATTGGACACCGTGGCCATTTAGCAAGCTAGAATAGGTTCCTCTTCCAGGGCCTGTGACCTCCCCAACCGTGGGCTTTGGACCAGATTTACCGTACTGGGCATGAGTTCCCTCTTGTGGAGTTGGCTTCCCATCCAATCACAAAGTCTCTCTGCTCTCTCTGCCTTTGCATCTGACTCATTAGAATCTATGTATAAGTGTGATCTCCCAGTCTTTTACTGAATATGGCATCTTTCTCTGCAGCTCAGGCGGGCCTTGAACTCACTGAGTGGTTCAGGCTGGCCTTGAACTCATGAGCCTCCGGCTTCAGCCTCCCCAGAGCTGGGATTCTGTGTTTGCCACCATATCCAGCCTCCTGAAGTGTGTTTCTGTGCCTGCTTCGTTTTATCTGGAATGACAACCAGTGACCATCATCCCCAGTGACAGCTTCTGTTGGTTTCTTTGCTGACTGGCATGCCGTCAGATGCTGAGGCCACTCTCCTGTGCCCCTGTTCTCTGTTGGGCACTCAGACCGCTGCCACTCAGGACTACAGACACGTCATAGGGAGTGGTGGTCATCCTCACTTGTGTGTTTCTACTCGGGGAGCCCATGTCTCCCATCCCCTTCACAAGTGTCCGTGAGCACCCTGATCCCTCTTTTACCTGTGTGTTATCACAGACAGACAAGCCGTTTCTGTCTGCCTGGTGTGGTCTGTGATGCAGACAACGGAGCGCACGTCTCATCCTACAGAATCGACGCGAACAAGATATTTAAAAAGAACATGCTTTTTTGAGATTTATTTTTAATATTTTAAGAAGTGTGTGTGTGTGTGTGTGTGTGTGTGCAGAGATGCCTGCAGGGGCCAGGAAGAAGGGACTGTGTCCCCTGAAGTTGGAGTTAAAGATCACTGTGAGCGGCTCAGTGTAGATGCTGAGAACTGAACCTGCCTCCTACACCAGAGTACTGTGTGCTCTTAACCACCGATCCATCCCTCCAGCAGCCCAATGTGGTCACTGTTAACCAACCCCCCTTGGAGAATAAAGTTTTATTGGTACACAGCCATGCCTGTCTACCTTGACATTCATATAGTTGCCTTCCCATCAACCAGTGCAGCTCAGCTATGGTTGCCATAGAGACAGAAAGGTTGTGCAGTGGTCAGTACTGACTACTGTCTGGCCTGTCACTGATTGTCTTGTGTGTCCTCAAAATTACTTTTTGTAGCTCTGGGGTGAAGTTGCTCCCACTGAGCTGTGCCCAGCCCCAGATTATCAAGCTTAATAAAAACTGGCTTACTTGGAAGATTCTGGTTTCATCAACGCAATTTTCTCTAAGGTTTTATGAAATAATTATTCTGTTATAACTGATGATAATTTATAACCAGATTGGAAGAAAGTGCCTAAAGTAGACTGGGTGATTGGTGCCCAATTTTTTAAAAATTAAAGGCCATTAAAATTCATTGTGCATTAATTTATTTATGCTGGGAAGGAACTAACGAGGCAGAGATAAAAAGTGACAGCATCACATGCCCATGGCGGTTGTCCTGGGTACGTGTGCACTGGCTACAGTGTTTCACCCAGTGGTCCTGGGCAGGGTGTGCACTGGCTACAGTGTTTCACCCAGTGGTCCTGGGCACAGTGAGCACTGGCTACAGTGTTTCACCCAGAGGTCCTGGGCACTGGCTACAGTGTTTCACCCAGTGGTCCTGGGCACAGTGAGCACTGGCTACAGTGTTTCACCCAGCATTACCTTGGTTGGTTGCCTTTAGAATAATTGTGAGTTTTAATTAATTTCTACATTAAAATATTATTAAGGCTGAGCTGATCACTGAAGATGCCTCTTGTCTGTGCTTAGTTGCTGGCGTTGGGTGTGTCCAGCCTGGCTTTCTCCATCAGAGATTAAGCAGTTAGACACCTATCAGGGTAGCAGTTTAAATCCATATCATCATACATGTGCTAACCCCCCTTTCCCTCCCGTTACAGGCTTGTGGAAGAAAGCAAACTGGTTCCGCTCATTTTTGAAGTAATTCCGGTAAGATTGCAAATATGTCTTTTGGAATTCAAGTGACCATTTCAAGTTTGGGTGAATTGTATGGTTGTCCCTCTAGCCTCCCTTCCTCTCTCCCTCTGTCCTTCCCACCTTCCAACCTGCTGCACTTGTGCAAACCATCTTCTCTTCAGTGTGAGCATCAGGAGGCTCCAGATCAGCCATCACACAGTTGTGTTGCTCAGAACAGCTTGGCTTCCTTTCCCCCACAAAGGATGTGTATCTTAAATGAACCAAATATCCAAAACCAAATCTTTGCTCTGTGGCTCTGTGTGTGGAGAATGAAGCAGAACCAGCACTGGCTTTCTTTGCCTCTGAAAACCTCCTCCTCAGACTCTGCAGCTCAGAGTACGGGAGTGTCCCTGGCCAAGAAAGAGTTCCCTTTTTACCAGCACCCTAACCTGTCCAGTCGGTGACAGCAACAGCGAGACCCGGTAAGGGAGGGAGCTTCCCTCATTCACCTTAACTATACCCGCAGACTGCGTGCCCAGGCGGAAAAGCAAAGGCTGTCTGTCACATGCTCCTCAGACCCACGCTCCAGTGTCTCCACGCTCCAGTGGGGCAGGTGGGTTTCCTTGGAGGCGTCTCTCTCTGATGCTAAAGCAAACGCCGCACACTGTGTAGAAAGCACTGGCGGCCACAGCTCACTGTTCTAAAGGCTTGCGCAGGGTCTAGTTGTGAGCCCACAGTACAGAAGGTGGGAAGGCAAGGAACAGGCTTTGTGGAGCCACCCACGGGGAGGGAGAAATGAGGATGCTCCACCTCCTAGGCCTGTTAACAACCACAGCTGTGGGGGCCAGATGTCAAGATCCGCATGGTGAGTGTGGTGTACGAGGTTAGAGGAATTGCCCCGTGTGGGAAGGGTCTGCTTGGGCTGAGTCAGCGAAGCCACCTGAGTGTCTGTGAGGTGCTTCCACACACAGCTGGGTCACAGGGGCTGTGGCACAGCAATAATCTAGCAATGGATTCAGAACTTCGAAAGACCGCTGGGAGGTGTGAGGGGTGCGATGGGAGTGTGGGTGTCATCCTGGCCTCGGAGACTGTGCCCTGCCAACCATGGTAGAGTTTCTCTGTCACTCAGGGTCCCGATACTGTAGACAAAAAACTGAAACCAAGAAAAGAGAGATGTCCCTCCTTTGAGTCAGTTTCCCGGGTCACCGGGTCACCGGGTCACCGAGTTAGCATCTCTCACCTCAGAGTGTGGCATTTCTTGCTACTTGTTACTGACTTGAATTGGTCTTGCTTTGGAGAAGAGTAGATACAGAAAACTGCTGAGTTGGTCACAGTGTGGGGAGCAAAGGGTTCCAGAGTCACACTGGGCGTGTGAAGAGGGCAGTGACTCAGAGGCTCCAGACTAGGCAGGCCTACCTGGTAGATGCTGTGACAATGTTGGGTCTGCCTGCTACGGGTGGCTCCTTTCCCTTGTTGACCTACAAAAGGTTCTCATCCTTCATGAAACCACATGCCGTGTGGGAAAGCCTTACCCGTTCAACATTTGGAAATGTGAACATCCCACCTCAAGAGTTTGCCGTGGGAGGCTGAGAGGGCAGCGCGGTCGGCTTCCCCAGCAAACGTGGTTGAGGGGTCTCGAGCTACAGACGGAATGGGGACAGCGGCAAGAGCATCCCCTGAGCTCCACTCTCAAGTGCAAGTGTGTGTGAGAGTCTTGTGCTAACATGTGTGTGAGGATGCATTCCAAATCAAAACTGGGGCCATGAAAGCAAAATGCCCATTACTTGAAAAATGATAGAGTGCTTTTTCTTTGAGAATGTCATACATGTGTGTACAACCCACTGTGATCCTGTTCACCCCTAACCACACCTATTCTCACCTCCCAATCCCCACACACTCCCAGCCTCACAGTTTTGTTTCTGTTTTTCTCAAGAATCCCCCGGTCCTGTTCATATGCTCATGGGTTTGGGACCACCACGGGGGCGTGGCCAACCGACAGGGGACCACCTCCCTAGAACCCCTACTTCCTCTCCCCGCAGCTCTCCACTACAGCTAGCTCCTTCCTGCCCACACTGCCGTGTTGACCGGCTTGCTCTTGATCACGTCTAGTGCAGGTGACCACACCTGTAGTGAGTTAGTGAGCACAGTGGCTTTGTGTGTGTTCTGAAAACACATTGACCCGGTTCCCCACCTCTGGCTTTCTCAGTCCTTTAAGCCCCTCCTCCACGACGGTCTGTGAGGCTTGTGGGCAGGGGCACGTTAGGCAGTATCTTGGCTGAAGGGTCCACAGGGCCCCTCCACACTTTGACAGTTCTGAGCTGCTGCTTAGTTCACTGTGCGAAGAGGAGCTTCTCCAACAAGGTCTGAGAGAGGCATTAACCTGTGGGCGGAGAGAGAGGAATCTAAGGGCGCCTCACTACCGTGTCCAGGTAGCAGGTGGTAGAAACTGTTCTGTCGTTCACGGCCATCTCCACGTCTAAAACCCGAGGGGATTCTGTCGGGCAGGTGATGGCTGCACCTTGACGGTCAGCATTTAGTTAATGCTCACACAGTGTTTGAGCCGTGCTGACCTGCGCTCTCCCATAGGGAGCGATGGTAGATCCTGCTCTTCACACCAGGAACTGAGTCCTGTGGTCTGCACCACTGCTAGCGGGATGCTCTGAATCCAAGAGGACGTCTTGTGCTTAGGTTCCTCATTGGATATTATTTGTAACTTTTATATTCACTTGTGTGTGTGTGTGTGTGTGTGTGTGTGTGTGTGTGTGTGTGTGTGCATCTTCATGGCACAACACGTGTATGGAGGTCAGATGACAACTTTTTATCATGTTGGTTCTGGGGACCAAACTCGAGTCATTGACTTGGCTGCAAGTGCCCTCACCCACTGAGCCATCTTGCCGGCTCGTGGTATTTTTCAGAGAGGATCTGCCGCTGTTGAGTAAAGAATAAACCAGTGAAATCAGCTGCTTTTATGAGGCCAGACTTTGATGTCCTTGAAGGACATTAATCAGTTCCTACTCTTCTGTGTCCTCCCCATCAGCACACACAGTAACCAGTGCCGTGTCTGTGGTGACCTCTGTGGGCACACCCCTTCCTCTCAGGGTTCCAGTTACCCGCTATCCCTGTTCTGTGAGGGACACGTCTGTATCCTGATGTTTCTGAACTGAAGCAAACCTGCCAAACCCATGGCCCTTCACAGTTGCAGTCAGCCAGGTGACCTGAGTGTCACAGCCACCAACAATTCACCTCTCTTTTCTTCTCTCTGCATCGATGTATTACAGAAGTCTCTGCCTGTGAAAGTCTTAAAAGAGTGAAAAGTAAGAATTCTAAGTTGAATCTTGATATTTTTCTCTCTGAGTGTCTGATAAAAAAACCTGTGCAACTTTACAACTGGCCTGTTCCTGGAGTTAAAGAAACAGCACATATTTCAGTGTGGTTTGACTTCTGAGTCTGAGGGCCAGTGTGTGGCATGTAGCATGTGTGTGGCATGTGGCATGTTTGTAGCATGTGCATGACATGTGTGTGGCATGGGTGTGTCAGTGGTGGGATCTGAAAGAGGCCCAATAGGAAGATGGTGAGGGACCCTGTGTAAGTCCCATTACCCATCAGCAAGACAGCAGCACACCCTTGATTCCTTGCATGGCAACCGACAGTGGCCTCTGGGTGACCCTTCTCTTCCCTCTGCCCAAAGCCTGCGTGTGGGCTTTGCACCTTGTAGCTCTGTTCGTTTTCCCCTAAGTTCCTTGTACCCACAATGCACTTTGTTTCCTTGGTAAACATCCTCCTCTAAAAGGGTTTTTTGGTGCAGGGGTATCTCAGCAATCGGGAGCAAAGGAACACCACAAAGTCACAGCATGCAGCAAACCTCACACAGGAAATGTACTGGAGAGAGACACAGAACAGTGGCTGCCCCTGAGCGGGAACAGAGACAGCAGGGGCCAGGAGGATGGGGAGGGCTTTTATAGGATCTTACGAGCATGGCTGATGAAAAGTAATGTTTCACCATTGACCCTGAGCCAAGGGGTGCAGATTTCCAAGTCCTGTTCTGGGACAGGCCAGAGACAGAGTGATTATCCACCGGCCTGTTACCTCCATCCCCTCGTCTGCTGGGCAGGACTTGCTGCTTCTCTGTGGTAGGTAGGCACCTAGGACTGTGGGATGGAGGGAGTGTTTGCTCTCCTCTCTCTGGGTCTCATGTGACCAGGTGCATCATATTCCACAATCTTACAACTGTGAGCTGCAGTCAGCCAACCCCTCCTTCGGGAGGTTCCTGTGTCTCAGGATTTCACTGTACCGCAGAATAAAAGCCAAACAGAGGGTTAGAAAGAAGTTTTCACTCCAGAGGAAAGGGTGTGCTCTGCTAAGTTTGTATGTGTGTGTGAGTGTATGTGTGTGAATGTGTATGTGATTGTGTGTGAATGTGTGTGTGAGTGTGTGTGTGTGAATGTGTGAGTGTGTGTGTGAGTGTATGTGTGAGTGTGTGTGTATGTGTGAATGTGTGTGTGTGTGTGAGTGTGTGTGTAGGGGTGGGAGTATCTCTCAAACTGACCTTGGAAGGAAGGTGAAGGAAGCTCTGTCTTGGGGAAGGAGAGGGAGTCTAGGAGGAGAGTGGGAGGGTCACCTGAACAGGAAGTGGAATTCGCAGACACGAGTGGGTGTGGAGTGGTAGCTCCGGCGGCTGCCAGGCAGCTGTTTGCTTAATACTGATTCTGGGAAGCCACCCTTAAAACGCACAGGCAGCCTCCTTGTGAGTAGAACAGTCTATGCTGCATGTTTGTGTGACAGAGACAGATCATTTACCTCAGGCTTGGGACTCATGGAGACAGACAGGGCCGGCTATAGGTCTCCATTCGTGGGGCCTGAGGTTGGCCACAGGGACTGTAGGAAGCACAGAGGTCGACTGGTCTCTGAGGTCCTTCTGAGGGTCCCAGGACAAGAACAACAGAGAAAGAGCATCAGCTGCAGGACCCGTACACAGGTCTCACCACAGACATGGGTGGGGGTGGGTAGGAGCTGCTGGGTACTGCTGCCCTGGCAGGGCCCACCTCCCACCCCTATACACCCATGTACCTGGGTATATGAGTTGATACCGAGGAGGGTGTTCTTTTCACTGTCTGCCTCACCACTCCGGGACAAGGCCTCTCACCCAGTCTGGAGCCCAGCTGGCAGCCACAAGCCACAGTCTCCCTCCCGTCTCTGCCCCGTGAGTTCCAGGTGTGCATAGCTACAGCGTCGTTTTTGTGTGGGTTCCAGGGTTCGAATCTTGGTCCTCACTCTGACCTGCCCTGCACTTTCAGTGTCAGCACCAGGCAGCCATGTTGGGTGGTGTCGGAGGACCAGCCTGCATCAGTGTGTGTGACGCTGGACTTGTTCCCATTGACTCGCATCTCTAGGCCCCTGGATGGTGAGTCTGGCTTCCCGAAGGCCGACAGCCAGCACCACCTTGCTGTAGAGTGTAGAGCGGTGGAGCACAGGGTAGAGACTGTTCCTTTTCTACTTTGCCTCTTTGCAAAGTATTACAAGTTGCATTAAAGTGTGTTTTAAATGTGGATTTGGATGTAGCAGCCTCTGAATGTTCCTGTAACTCCAATCTCTCATTTTATTTTATGGTTTATGTTGTGGCTACTTCAATAAATCATTTTAATGCCACGCGATATAGGCAAACTCTATTTTATTGGAAGAAAAATCTTTATTCATGGCAGATTTTCCAATATGTGCCAAAATACTGCTGTCGTGCTATTTTATGCGCCTGTTTCAAAACAAACAGTTGCGAAGCAATTTCAGTGGCGAATGTGAACAATAAAAATGTGATTAGCAGTTCAGGAGCCTGGCGGTCTGTTGTTCTAACGGCTCTCAGCGCTGCAGTAGAGGGGAGCCATAGTAAATCTCAGGAGTCAGCCCCGTCTTTTTAATGTGCCCTCGGTGCCTACGGGCTTTGTTTCCCAGACGTTAGGGTGGCCCCGCCGCAGCCCTGCCACATGTAAGGAGTAGTTTGGGTCTTGCACACTCAGGTTTACCTCTGTGACTCTCAGCTCCGGTTGTCCTAATTCATGTGAATTGCTTCTTGGCGTTTGTGTACAGGTTTCTTAGGATGTTAGGAATCCAGACGCTTGTGCGGCAAGCTCTTGACAAGCGTCTCCTATGCAGATAGGCAGGAATTTCCCAGCTCAGGGAGCTAGGTGGTCTTAACATTCCAGAAGGCTTGGGAACGTGCCTTTGGAGGGAACCCACAGATGGGTGTCAGTAATACCTGGGGACACGGTAGGTTCATCTTGTTCTAAAACCCCTTTGTGCTGCTCAGGGTTCCTGTAGCTCCCAGAAAGGGGCCATGGCAGCACACGGGATTCCACCATTGCTAACGTCCTGTTATGAGAGTGAAGTGATAAAGGCACTCCCCACGACAGCCCGTGTGAGCCCACGTGAAGAAGCCTGACTGCTGCCTTTCGTCTGTGACCCCCACGCTCCTGTGGCGAGACGGGAGGCAGACAGGAGAACCACCCAGCAGCACTTGGCCTGCAGTGTGTCAGCAACGGTGGGAGTGCCTCAAACACAGTGGAAGGAAGATACTGTGTCCCAAAGGTTGTCCTCTGACCTGGGTAACGTGGCATGTGTGCCCACGTCACACATACCACACACACAGCAGCAGTAATCTAAAGGTGCAACAGGTCCAGGCTTGGCTCTTTAGGTTACAAACTTGTATTTGAGAACATGCTTTTTTATTTCCAGGGTACAGTCTGTGGATAAGTGACGGAGGGACGTGAAGTTGGTCACAGTGGCCACAGAACATGTTACTGGGCAGGGCCACATTAGCAGAGCAAATGGGCCGAGGTAAACTGACTTCCTCGTGACCAGCCAGTTGCTGTAGAGAAGATGCCCTCAGACAAGATAAAGCCTTGTATCATACACAATGTAGAAAAGCAAAGGGTTGTGTGTGCCTTGGGTCATTCACAGAGAACACGTAAATGGTGTTTTAAAACGGAGGTTTTCTACCTCCAGTTTAAAAAAAATCTTGTTTTTCCATTGCTATAATTTGAATCTGGAACGTCCCCAAAAGCTTTGATAACACCAAGGGTCAGTGGAGCCTTTGAGATGTAGGAGGTTAGAGCCTGGGGGTCAAGCCCTTGAAGGGGATGCTGACCCGCCTTCTTGCTGAGCTCCCCCCTCCTCACCCCACCAGACCTGCCTCACCACAGTGAAGCGAAGCTAAGTAACCAGACTGAAGCTCAGCCCACGCAGCCTTTCTCCCTTTAGGTTATGTTGTCTCAGGATTTGCTAATGGCCACGGGAGGCCAGCCCACCGCCACCCACCATTCCTATGCGTCTGACGTGTTGGGCATGACTGTGAGTTAAAAATGCAATATCCACTTTTCATTCTCTCTAAACCAGCCGAAAAGCACCGGGGAGCAGCAGGCCGGCGGTGTCACATGCTGCTCAGGACGGCTGTCTGATGTCTGCATTGTTGACTCTTGAGGGGTTGGGAGATGAAGTCTGGGAAGTTGTTTTTCAGCATGGTGTCCTCGAACATGGGGTCAGCACAGTGTCTTCACACATGGGGTCCTCACACATGGGGTCCTCACACATGGGGTCCTCACACATGGGGTCCTCACACGTGGGGTCAGCACAGTGTCTTCACACATGGGGTCCTCACACATGGGGTCCTCACACATGGGTCAGCACAGTGTCCTCATACATGGGGTCAGCATAGTGTGGGCTACTGCCTGCTTCTGCCCTGACTTTGAACCATCTGGGGATACACAGGGGATGGCCTGTGGGTTTCAGACACGTGTTAAAGTGCTCACTGTGCTGAGGCACCCCTGAGCCACATACCCCAGGGAACTGTGGGTGTCTGTGGCGCTTTGATATATAGACAAATTAACTGACTCATGGCTAGTTCAGACTTTTGGAAGGAACGTGTAGAGTAAAACTGCCAATTCTCCAGGTGTGACCACCAAATATAGCCGTTTCCCAGAATTCCTCAGCACACCAGCTCCCAGAGAGTGAGGGGGACCAGAGCATCTGCCTTTTAAAAAAATAATGTGCATTTAGTGTTTTGGTTGTATGTATGTCTAAGGATGTGAGACCCCATGGACCTGAGGTTAGACAGTTGTGAGCTGCCATGTGGGTGCTGAGAATTGAGCTCCTCTGGAAGAACGGCCATTGCTGAGTCATCTCTCCAGCCGAGAGCACTTTGGTGAATGAAAGCGGCCATTCCTGGCTCTGCCTTTCTGGGCTCTCTGCCTGTTTTCCCCGCTGAGCAGCTAAGGCAGACTTGGTATTTACCAAGAGCCTTGAGGATTCCCAGGAGCCAGAAAACCGAGCCTTAAACCAGTGAGGGTGTATGGAGATTGCTCCTGAGTGACTCCAGCCAGCGGAATTGCGTTTGGGGTTGGTTAGAGGCACCAGAGTGGAGCAGAGATGTGGTCCAAAGCCTCTCAGACCAGCTACAACAGGGGACTTCTGGATTTAGATTTCGGTGACATAAATAGCACATGCTCATAATTTAAACAATACAGAAAGTCTGACAGGTTGTGACGAGGTTTCTGATTTCATCATGCCCTACAGGTTGAAGTATCTTAGCATTTTACATGTGTGTAGTATGTTTGTATTAAGGCTTTGATCTCTTCTCTTGTACTAACTGCAGCAAGGCTGGTTGGGTGTGAGTACGCACATAAGCATGGCCATGCGTGTTCATTATCAGTGACCTCATTAAGAGACATTTGTGTCTGCTGTTTTTCTATACCTGTGTGGAAGGTTTTATTTTCATGTACATACCCTAAAAATCTCAAAACAGCTCCTTCATCTCCTTTATTAAATTTACAACTATATTTTGTGCCTCTTTATCTTATTATAAATGGAGTTTCCTTAGTTTAAAACTATTTCCATTTATTGGTGTGCGTCTGTAAGTTTATACACAGTTGAGTGTAGGGCGCAGTTCCTGTGCATGCATGCAGGGGCCAGAAGATGGCGCTGCTGCCCTCCTCTGTCACCCTTCATCCTTTAGAGGGCAGGCCTCTTCCCGGGTTGGGAGCTGTTTCCTTTGCTTAGCTGGTAGTTATCCCTCTGTCTCTGACACCCGGAGCCTGTGCTGCCCCCAAGGACACCCGTTACCGTTAACGTGCATGCTAGAATCTGAGTTGGCTCTCCATGTTTGCAGAAGGAATCCTTCTAACCGCTGGGCCATCTCTCCAGCCACTTTTATGGGTTTTAAGGCAATTCATGATGATATGTAAAAATGAGAGAGGAATTTAATATTCCTTATGCAGCAGTTTTACTGAATTCAGGGTTCTGTCAGTTCTGCATGTCTCCACTGTGAGGCTAGACGCCTTTCTGTGCAGTTTATGTGATATTAGCTTAACTAGCCCCGCCCCCTGTGGTGTGCTGTGGTGTGCATCATGGCTAGCTCCTCCCCCTGTGGTGTGCTGTGGTGTGTATAACTGCCTTGTTCTGCTTCTAGAAGAAAAGCTTTTAGTTTCTCACTGTTCAGTACGACCCGAGCCACTATCCACCGTATTTAATTTTACTAAGGTACTTTTTTAAGTTGATGGAAGTTTCTGTCATGATGTTGACTTTGTTAAATGTTTTTCCCACACCTATTGAGAGGATGTTGTTATTTCAGCCGTTATTTGTTGTGCTGTCTGTTGCGTTTGCATCTCTGTGGAGGTTGAGCCATCCTTGCCACCCACAGTTGGCGCCCACCACTGGATGGTGACTTGTCATCCTCCACTGTACTGTCTTTCTGCATTGACTGGCACTTTGTTGAGGATGCTATCCTCTTCCAGGATACTGGTCCATACTCTGTTCTAGTTCCTGGTTTGGCTTTTGTGTGGGTAGCGCTAGCCTCATCCGATGAGTTTAGATGTATTGTATGACATTCACTCTTTGGAGGAGTCTGATGAGGATTGGAATTACCTATTAATGCTTGATAGAATTCACTGGCGGCACAGTCAGGTCCTGGGTTTGCTGCTGGTTAGTTACTTGGTATCTTTACTCGTGACAGCTGAGAGTCTTCACTTCTCCATGATTTACTCTTGGTAGGTAGCAAGTCCCTGGGAATTCATCTGCTTTCTATAGATAACTGAGTGCTTGGCATAGAATTGTTCCTTTGATTCTTACTTTATTTTGGACCTCTTCTTTTATTTATTTACTTACTTGATGCAGGGTCTCTGTCCACCCCTGACTGCCTGCAACTCAATATGTAGCCAGGCTGGCCTTGAGTTTACTAAGATCCACCTGTCTGTGCCTCCTGAGTGGATGCAAAGGGGCGCCACCCCATCCAGGGATGTCTGATATTTCTGGGCTATCAGGTCTGTCAGTATCAATTTATCACATATGTAATTTCAGTTATCGTCTTATGAGTGTTCCCATTAGTGGAACATGTTTATTTTTGAGGTGATGGGGGCCAATTCAGGCCTTTGCTGCTGAGCGCCCGCCTCACCCACCATAGGCAGGGCAGCCTGTACTCCCGTCAGAGTCAGCTTGGCCCCACCCCAGACACTTCTGCTCTGGTGCGTCCCACCCCGACTCTGAGCTTGTTCGTGGTTTTACTGTCGCCATTTCCCTTGGGATGTAAACTCAAGGGATGTGTTTATTTATTTGCTATCTTTAATCTTAACACAGGTATTTATAGCGGCAGAAAGTCACACAGTTGTCCCAGCATGTGCACTTAGTGTCCCTCGTGCACAGCGAGCCTTTTGTGCTTAAGAACTTGGTACCTTTGGCTGTTGTTCTGCTTCCGCTTGTGTTTAGTGCGCACACTGTGTGATGTGTCCCCAAAGTACCCCACATCTCACTATTTTCTTCTGTGTCACATTAAATCCTCTTACACACCCAAGTGTGTGGCTGGGGTGTGACTCGGTGGTAGGTGGCTTACTTAGCAAGCACAAAGCCAGCACAAAAGAGATCTCCCTGTCACATAGACTCGTCCTTCGTACCAGCTCCTGTCTACCTGAGAGCATCTCAGCACCTCGCCTGTGTTTTTGGTCATGTGCATTGCAAAGCTCCCAGGAGCCCGGTTTGCTCGCTGCCTTGCTCTCTCCTCGCCACGCTCTCACAGAGCGACATCTCAGCTATCAAAGAGCCACCCAAGGTGTCTTTGCACCTCAGGACCTTTATTTTGGCTCTTTGCTCCCAGCCACCTGCATAGAACTTTTCCTTAGGAAGGACGGTGTCTGCCTCCCACCCTAACCCTTCACTGGATGCACCTCGGGATTAAACAGCCTCTCACCACGCGTCTAATGGACCATTACAAACTGGTGGACTTATTCTTAATGCTTTGGTGAATTGTATGTGTGGTTTCCCTGGGATATAACAACATTTGTAGATGAAATGGTACACGTCTCTCATGTCATTACTAGTTGTCAATCTCTGAGCTTTGAAACATTGATAGCTTTACAAGTAGCTGGGGACAGCGCACGGAGCCCCTGTGACTCCAACCCTCCTGTGCTGAGGAGTCATTTCAGAGCCGGGTAGTCCAGCTTGTTACGAAGCACACGTACAATCCAACTTCACCGTTTGGGTTCTGGGTTTGGTTTGTAACCCAGTGTGTTGTCTGCCTTCATATTCTGTGGCACTTGAGACTGCACACTGTTTTGGGGGACCTTGAATGAAAGATGAGAACAGGTGTTGCGTTCTTCTGTTGACCAGAAAGGAAGGAATAGTGGAGTATTGAGGTTCCAGATGTCTCTCTGTCCTTGCGTCTGTCTGTCTCACACTGTCTTGCAGAGTTGCTGATGGGGCACACATGCTTAGGATTTCTGTGGTGTACTAGTCACTTCAACCGCCAACTTGGCACAGTCTACAGTCACCTGAAAACAGAGTTTCAATTGAGGGATTGCCCTGATCATATTGGCGTGTCTGTGGGGACTGTCTTTCTTACTAATCACTGTAGAGTGCCCTTCCCACTGTGGGCAGCACCATTCTCTAGGAGGGCGGTTCTGCCTTACACAGGAAAGCTAGGTGAGCACGAGCAGATGCGTGTGCTAGAGACCCAGCAGGCAAGCAGTGCTCCCCTGGATTCTTCGTCAGTTTCCTGCCTTGAGTTTCTGTCCTGACTTCCCTCAGTGACAATGACCTGGAAGTATAAGCTGACCTTTCGTCCCTCAGGTTGCTTCTGCTCAGTTTTCTCACAGCAGTGGGAAGGGAAGCAGGACTCAAGTTTTCCTGGTGAATTCAGTCTCTATGTAATTTTACCATCTTCATTTCATTCTTACCCAGTGTTTCTGTTCCTGTGGTTTGGCTACTTCTGCTGATGGCAGTATGCTGAACTTTCCTTTTCATGTGTTCCTCTGTCCTGTGCCTGTCCAACCGTCCTGTACCGTTACATAGTAACTTGAGTTTCTTGCAGACGCACGCAGATGGGCCATTCTCACTTTGCACATTCTCTATGTGCGAAACTGTCTTTCAGCACTCAGCTTAGATCTTTTATACTCAATGAGATGAGTACTTCGGTATTGCCCATTGCTTTACTCATTGCCTTTTCTTCCTGTTTCTGTTCTCCTCTTGGTTTTCTGTGGATTGCTTTAACATCTGTTTAGAATTTCATTTTGGTTTATATGTAGTAGTTTTGACTAAATTTCCTCATAAGACTTTGGTGTGTGTGTGTGTGTACATGCACATGTGCGTGAACTCACGTGCATATACACTCTTTTCCATCTACTGCACATGAAGTCTGACTTCTCTGAGCATGGGTCATGCACTGTTAGCCCCCACTGGCTCTTCTTCTTGGCTCTCAGACTCTCTTCCTGAGCTTCACCTTGCCCCTCCTGACTCTGCCATATTTCTCTGTCACTGGTGCTAAGGGCACCCAGTACATCTTAAACCTTTTGTTTGCAGACTTGCTCGAGTAAAGTCCCTCTGTATTACCAGCTTCCTGCAGCAGGAGCTGTCTCTCATGTTGCACTGTGTTTCTGCACTTAGATCACCAAGAGTTAGGAGCAAATTCTCGGCACATACCTGTGAGAGCAGGTATGTGTGTAATGGGGATGGTAGTGAGTCCAGGCTGGGATGAGCCACAGAGTCTGGACTTAACCCCAGAGCCTCTCAAGTGCCATTCAAGAGCATTGATCTTTGTATTGCCGTTTAGAAAGCTCTACCTGGGAGTCTCCTGTGTGCGGAGAGCATGTTGGAGTGTGTGAGTTAGCAAATGGTTATTATCCAGCCTCTGTCCCTTCACGTCCCTTTATGTGCCCCTTTTCTGAAAGCTCACATTCTTTTTGTCTTTACTTTTTTTTATGTATATGAGTACACTGTAGCTGTCTTCAGACACACTAGAAAAGAGCATTGGATTCCACTGTAGATGAGGTGGTTGTGAGTCACCATGTGGTTGCTGGGAATTGAACTCAGGGCCTCTAGAAGTACAGTCAGTGCTCTAACCACTGAGCCATCTCTCCAGCCCCACGAAGCTCTTTTTTTTTTTTTCTTTTTTTTCTTTTTTAACATGCATCTATAGACTCTTCCCCCCTGTGGTAGGGGAGGAATGGATGTCAGAGTTTGCAGTTGTAGAAGGAAGAATGTTGTTGTCCTTCTCCAACATGCCCATGGCCTAGGAACAAGGGTGGACATGGGACCAGGGCTGTAAGCCAGCCGACCTTAAGATAGGGAGCTTGCTCTGGATGATCCTGTGAGCCCTGAGGAGGGGATTTCTGAGTTTTGCATGAGAGAGACCATTCTGGCCAGCACAATCTTTGGCATACAAACTCATGCCTTTTCTTGTTGCTGTGATAAAACAGCTAGCAACAGCCTGGAGGGCAGAGAACTGGTGTGTCTGCTGGTTTGAGAGGACATACTCTATCAGGGAGAGGAAGGCTTGGTGATGGAATGTATCCCGCTGTGGTGGAGGGACCATCATGTGGATCTCGAGGCTGAGAAAGGACAGGAAGTAGGGCTGGAAGATAATCCTCAAGGTCCTTCCCCAATGAGCCACCTACCAGTTAGGGACCAGGAGTTCAGGAACCTGTGGAGACTCCCATTCAGAGTTCAATAGCTGCAAGACTACAGTGGCCTCTAGAAGCTGGAGACCCTGAGAAAGTAGGCTCCAGGTGCTCCAGGAAGGCGCTCAGGCCGTGGCCAGCTCTGAGCGTGTGGCACACCTTTGACCCTCTAAAGCTGTAAGAATGAATTGTGTTGTTCTAAGCTGTGAGGCTTCTTACTATATTCTTCGTGTCAACAGTGAGGAAAACCTCACCACCCCTCTCATTTAAAATTTCTATTTTGTGTGCATGGGTTTGTCTCCATCTATGTCTCTGCACCATGTGTGTCTGGGGCCTGCAGAGACCAGAGGTGGCCATTGGATCCTCTAGAATTGGAGGTACAGATGCTTTTGAGGCTTCCATGTGGGTGCTGGGAACTGAACCTGGGTCCTCCAGAAAAGCAGCTTATGCTCTTAACAATGAGCCATCTTCCCAGTCCCCACCTTTGTGTGTGTAATACGTGCACATGTGCATGTGCACGTGCTCGCACGCACACATACACACACACACACACACACACACACACACACACTCCGGTGGGGTGGGGTTGGGGGAGGAGACCACAGAAGAAACTGAGAGGTAAGAGAAGCAGCCTCAGAAGCGTCAGCTAAGGCTAAACACAGACTTCCCTGGCTCATGCTGAGTGTATGTTCTGTGGGATAGGACATAAACACCACGCACATTTGGTAATGATCTTAAATTGAAATCCATGGTGTGAGTTTTGATCCACACTGGACAAAGCAGAACTGATGTGTTTACTGCTGTTGTCCCCACGGCTCACGAGTCAGGGGTTTCTGTGCCTATAACAGGGCAGTTTCTGTTGTGCTGTAATAGGTGATCCATTGGCCCGCTAGGACGCTAGGATAGGCTTTCTTCTGAAATCCATCACTTGTGTGCATGGAAAGGGAGACTGCTTCCTATGTCTGTCTGTCCGTCTGTCTGTCTGTCTCCTGAGATGCTCCCTATTACTGAAGCTTTGGATTTTAACTTTATTTCACTGTAAAACGTTCACTAGCATTTCCATAGCTCCAGCCCAGATCCTTTAACCACCCCCAGCGGGATTCCTTGGAAGCCTGTCTCAGCCTGTTTAGAGAGCTGAGGCTGAAGCAAGGTCCAGCCTCGATGGCCACTCAGGGAGGGGTGGGCACTGGGAGGCAGGATGGGCATCTCAGTTCTCAGTCATCTTGCACTGGGGAGTGTAAAATGAGTTGTTCTAGCTAGCCGTGTAAAAAACACAGGCCTGCTGTTTTATTTACAAGCTGTGGGCCTTGGGGAGGTTTGGGGCTATTGTAACTTATGTCCCAGCCATGTCCCTTGTTACTTGGTGTTTGAATCTTGCTGGGCTGCTCTCATGGTCATCCTCCTTCCTGGAAGCCCCCTCCCTTCCTCTCCTCTCTCCTGAGACCCCCCCACTCAGTCCTCAAACTCTGCCCTTCTCTCTCTACTGACCAGTCACAGGCTCTAGTTATTAACCAGTTAGCTTTAAGTCGGGAACAAGGTTTACATCACCTCACTTGCTGTACGTGGGGATCTGGGGCCAGTATTTAGCCTTTGAATACATAGTAGCACCAGGCCAGCCCCAACAGGAGATTCTCAGAGCATTCACTGTGCCCGCCTGTCCCTCAGTGGTGTCTTAGAACTCCCAAAGGCAGGGACCAACAGTAGTAAACAATGTGTCGGAAATAAGGTTGCTTTTTAATCAAAAAGCTATTTTTTAATTAACACGCTACAGAAAGATTTGCTTAAAGTGAAGGATTTGGCAACAAATTTTAAAGACCATGGAGTAATATAAGTTCCCATGTGGGTCTCAGTGTCTCCGGGCCTGGGTCCTGCCTGTGGGACCACCCCTGTGAACCTGCCCTCAGACAGAATCTGTGTAGTTTTTTACTTTGGAGGACCAGGATAATATGTGGTCTGCAGTCTGTGGCTGGATATTTGCACATATCCGTTTTACTTCCGCGTATACCACACGCGCATGCTTCTACATGCCACACATATCCACATATATCCATCATGTGTCTAGTCCTGTTTTATTCAGGATATATCTCACTATGTAGCCCAGGCTGTCCCACACAGATTCAGGCCACCTCGACAGCTCCCTCAACCCTGCCAGCCTGACCATCCCACTAGAAAAGTTGACATATGGTCTTTTCATAATGCATGTGTGCTTGTGAGAAATTCTTTCAGATCTCTAGCCCTCTCACCTCCCCGTTCCCCTTTCTTCCTGTCCCCCTCTTTCCCATGAGGGGGATTGAACCTGGGGTACCACACATGGCCAGCCAGCTCTCTGCTGCTGGGCTGTGTTCACTTTGTATTTGAAATGGAATCTGGCTACGTCACTGGTATACTTTTATTTTTGTTTTTGGGGACCAGCAAGCTTTGTTAACTGTGGACTGCCTTCCTCCACCCTCTGAGGGCTTGGTTTACAGGCATGCAGCAGCTCCCTGTCGGTTTACCTTCCTTAACAGGAAGCTTCACACTCTAATACCTCGTTCAACCTTGTTTCTTTTACTAGAGCCCACTGTTCCAATGTCCCAAGGCTAGCAGGTGCTGAGGGCAAACCTTGTCTCATGGTGACCCTTGTTCTTGTCTAAGTAATGTTACCCCTTTCTTCCCCTTCCCTTATTTCCCTTCTTTTTCTCCTCCTCCTTATTCTTTTAGAGATTACAATCCTTGGATTTTGATAGGAATTGTATTGAATCTACCTCCCTGTGGGTAGTGTGGATAATTGACAATTTCAGATCTTCTAAATAATGAACATAGGACCATTTCTAGTTGTGGTGTGACTCAACCCTTAGCACACACCTTTAATCTCTCTGGCTGGAATTCCGACATATCCTTAGCACACACCTTTAATAGCTCTGGCTGAAATATAGACTCATCCTTAGTACACACCTTTAATCCCAGACAATGAAGGTAAAGTCAGTTTGCAGAAGGAAGCACCTGTGTTTGAAAGTGACGTCTAGTTGAGTGGCAGACAAAGTGATGAGTCAGAGAAAGATCTGACAGAATAGGATCTGCCAGATCTCTGGAGAAGAGAGGAAAGGGAAGCTACTTAAGAGAGAGCAGTGCAGAGAGAGGGAGGGAAGAAGGAGGCAGTTTTACTGGGAGAGTTTTACAGAGACAGGCTGAAGAGAGAACAAGCTAGACACAGGGGAAGACAGAGGAGCAAGGAGGTTAGAACAGATTGCTAGAGTTAGTTTGAGGTCAAGCAAAGCGATTCAGGAGAGGGCGGGAGGGGGCAGAGAGACAGACAGACAGACAGACACACACACAGCTACACTTACATATGCACATGGAGCAAAAGCGCAAACTCCTACACAGAAAGAACTCACTTATTCTTGATGAAAAATGAACTCCCGTCCTTATTACATAGAGAAAGAAAGAGTGTCCCATCCTCTTATTGCTAAATAAATTAAACCCAAGTCGGTAAGAGAAAAGCTTTCTCTATTTAGTAAGACTGAGCCTGCCTGACTGTCAAGAAAAGACTCGCTCTGTCCCATGGTCAGGAGAGCCAGCCTGCCCTGCTCTCTGCAGCTTCTTCTTTCTCTCTTTTTCTCTACACGTTTCTTTTGCCCACATGTTATTGCTCCGAAGTTTTGTACATTGTTTTAGGAGAATACATCACATGGTTTTCCCAAGCATCTTTTTTTCTTTCAAAAGTTTACTAAAAGTTTCACCATAAATTCAAATCATAAACCGAGTGAGCAGTTTAGAGAGATGCTCACACCTGTCTCCGTACCAACCAGTTGTCCAGCCAGTTTTCTGTCACTGGCTTCTCAGCTTCATGGACAGTTAAAGACCATAATTCTTGTGACTCAGTTCTCACTGAAGTTTTGTCTAGATAAACTCAATATTCTATCTTCTGTCCTTGCACCTACAATAAAATTTTAGTCCCCTTTTATGACCTTTGGTTAATTGTTTTACAACCTCTTGGGATGTGCTCTAGGTTGCAGATGCCTGCTTTTGATCTCAGGAGCAGCTAACTCATGACACGTGAAGACGAGTTCTCACTGCAGTTTTCATATCAGAGAGGGCTTAATAGCAGTCCTATTATAAAGGGCTTAATAATTACTAGTACATCTTCATTGATCTGCAGAAATCTGCCCCAAAGGGTGGGCTGATACCAAAATTCACCCATTCTCTTAATTGTCACTCCCTATAAAGTCAAAATCAAAATGCATAGCACTTACAACATCACAGGGTGTTTATATTACCATTCTAAAACATCTCTGTGAGGAAATACTGGACCAAAGCAAAACCAAAATAGCCATCAAGGCAAACTCCAAACACTGCATCTCCACGTCTGACGTTACAGCGTTCATCTGGCCTCCACATCCTTTCTGCTTTGTTGACTGCAACTCCCTCCCTCCCTCCCTCCCTCCCTCCCTCCCTCCCTCCCTCGCTCCCTCCCTCCCTCTCTCTCTCTCTCTCTCTCTCTCTCTCTCTCTCTGACTAGTTCCACTCCCTGTTAGCCGTTTTCCTTAGCAGGTATCCCACAGCTCTGGCATCTCAAACATCTCGGGGTCTCCAAGACAACTTCAACTTTATACCTTCTTCTTTCATTGTCCGGGATCCACACAAGATCTACTAGGATCCTCCGAAGGGCTGGCATCACTTCTCCAGCTCTGCCCTCTGTAGGCTCTGGTTGACTCCACTCTGCTGCTGCTGCTGTTTTTGGTGATCATCCCATGGTACTGGCATCTCCAATACGCTGGGGGCTTCACTGCAATTAGGCTTCACCAGTTTTCCCTCTCATAGGCTCTCTCCATGGTGCCAAGGCTCAGCTTCTTTGCATGATCCCTCCAGTCCTGGACTGTCAACTGCACCTGAGGCTGCACCTTCACCAGTGTCCTTCCCTGGCCTCTCACAGTGCCAAAATTAAGCTGTTCTCCATGACCCGTTCATACCTTCAACACCAGTACCACCTGGAAGACTCTTACACATTACCAAGTACAGCTGCAACATTAGGTACAACCTTGGCTCTCTCTGGAACACAGCCTCTTTGTGTTCTCAGAAAACAGTTGCCAGATTTCACCTCAGTGATGCTGGTCTCTTCTTAGTCACCACTAACTTCTTAGCTCCAGCTAACTAGCATCAATGGTCCCAATAACTCCAATTCTTGACTCTAAAGCTGGAGTCACATGGCCAAAGCAGAGAGCTCTGCTGCTTGTAGGAGCTGGAACACGGCCCCCTTGTTCTATGACATCATCACCAGCTTTCTGTTTTCCAAGTCCTACACTGCCTAAGTTTGGCTGCCTTAGAACTTGCTCTGTAGACTGGCCTTGAACCCTGCGATCTGCATAGCTCTGAATGCTGGGATTAAAAGCATGTACGACCACCTGGGCTTTTCGTGGTGACTGTGCCTCAAGATCAGATTAAAAGCTTGTGTTATCCCATGTCAGTTTGACACACAATCCTATTTCCTTATGTCCAAACAATAATCAGGTCATAATAGCTGGGTGGGATCTTGCCAACAAGGTCACGCCCATTTCTACAAGGACACACCTTCTAAGAGTGTCACTCCCTGTGGGCCAAGCATTCAAACACATGAGTCTGAGGGAACGGGGAGGGAAACCTATTCAAACCACTACAGAGACCAAGCTACAAAACTGTGACATGTGCAGAGGACCTAGGTCAGTGCCCTGCAGGCTCCCTGGTGGTTGGTTCAGTATCAGTGAACCTCTGGGAACCCAAGTTACTTGATTCTGTAGGTTTTATTTATTTTTATTTATTTGTTTTTTGTGGTATCTTTGATCCTTCTGGCTACAATCCTTCTTTCCCCCATTCCTCAGGATTCTCCAAGCTCTGCCTAACGTCTGGCTGTGGGTCTCTGTTCCCTCAGTTGATGATGAAGCCCCTTTGATGGCAGCTATGCCAGGCTCCTGTCTGCAAGTACAGCGAGTATCATCAGTGTCTGCTGTGGGCTCCCTCTCTCGCTGTGGCTCTCAAGCTGACCAGTCATTGGCTGGTCATTCCCTCGGCTTCCGAGCCATCATTATCCCAGCACGTCTTGTAGGTGTGTCTGGGTGGGAATCCTGCCTGGTCACAGGACATGGTCGGTTCAGACTCCATATCCCCCATTGCTAGGAGTCTTAGCCAGGGTCACCCTGGTTTCTAGAGTCCTCTGGTCTTTTAAAAGTTTCACCTAGGATTGGTTTGGGGAGCCATTTGCCCAGTGAATTGTGGGTTCAGTTAAGCTTCAGAGTTATCTCACTGGGACGCTTTTCCAGAAACACTAGGAGTGAAGAATCTCTAGGCCACCCGCCTGCTTGGCAGGTGCTAGGAGTGTGTGTGTGTTTGCCATGAGGAGTAAACTACAGTTCTGTCCTCCAGAGTTGCCCCTGACATAGTGCGTGGCTAGCAGCCATTCCCCTTGCTGTCCCCGGGGCTGCATTTCTAGATGTCTATGCTACAGCATCCTGCTGGGTTCGGACACCTTAGGAGTCTGACAGTCACAAAAAGGTGTCCGAACATGTGATTGACACCCACCAGAGAGCAGCAGGGCTGAAGCTAAGGGCTGGGGTGAGGAGACAGGTAACAAGGGCTGGGGTGAGGAGACGGGTAACAAGGGCTGGGGTGAGGAGACAGGTAACAAGGGCTGGGGTGAAGGGACAGGTAACAAGGGCTGGGGTGAGGAGACAGGTAACAAGGGCTGGGGTGAGGGGACGGGTAACAAGGGCTGGGGTGAGGGGACGGGTAACAAGGGCTGGGGTGAGGGGACGGGTAACAAGGGCTGGGGTGAGGGGACGGGTAACAAGGGCTGGGGTGAGGGGACGGGTAACAAGGGCTGGGGTGAGGGGACGGGTAACAAGGGCTGGGGTGAGGGGACGGGTAACAAGGGCTGGGGTGAGGGGACGGGTAACAAGGGCTGGGGTGAGGAGACGGGTAACAAGGGCTGGGGTGAGAAGACAGGTAACAAGGGCTGGGGTGAGGGGACGGGTAACAAGGGCTGGGGTGAGGGGACGGGTAACAAGGGCTGGGGTGAGGGGACGGGTAACAAGGGCTGGGGTGAGGGGACAGGTAACAAGGGCTGGGGTGAGGGGACGGGTAACAAGGGCTGGGGTGAGGGGACAGGTAACAAGGGCTGGGGTGAGGGGACGGGTAACAAGGGCTGGGGTGAGGGGACGGGTAACAAGGGCTGGGGTGAGGGGACGGGTAACAAGGGCTGGGGTGAGGGGACGGGTAACAAGGGCTGGGGTGAGGGGACAGGTAACAAGGGCACCAACATGGGGAGGAGGCGGGGCAGGGGAGGAGCTGCCTGGTTGATGGTAGTCTTTCCAGCAGGTTTGATGTGACTGCAGGCTGAGCCTGTAACTACAGCACAATGCTCACCTCACAGACACAGATATAAAATAAGACCCCCCCCCCCGCACACACACGCAGAATGGCGAGATCTGAGATGGTCCATCTCTTATTCATCTCACAGGGGCTCATGTTGGACTATAAATGGGCCTTATTTGTGCTTGCAAATCAAATCACCATGAAAGGTTATTTCAAGAGGCATAATAAAATAATTTAGTGAAGACTGGAGCTGAGAGTGTGCTTAATGGAACATGATGGGGTTTAATTTCCTTACTATTTCCACCATTAAAGCTCCATTATCTTTCCCGAGACCTCATTTAGGCATCCTGTCACAACGCGCCTCTGAGATGTTTCTGGGGCACACAGGAGGCCCGGGTGCCATTAGGATGGAAACCACTAATGCTGTTCCTCCTTTCATTTCTGCTCTTTGATGGCCGCGCCTTGCATCTGAGTGTCCCACCTGCTCACTCTCACCTCATCTCCCGAATGCCGTGTGTGCGTGTGTGCGTCTTCATCTAGGGCCCTTCAAAGGAGGGAGGTGTGGCTCGTGAGCTCAGAACACAAGGTGCAGATGCTCCGAGGACTCCACCTTGAGTCCCCATCTTAAGCAGAGCCACAGCTGAGCCGGATTGACCACAAGACCACATCCGGTCATCAACAATCACAGCATCCTTCCCATTTTACACTACGGTGGTAGTGTGCTTCTCGCTGGTCTTGAACTCCAGTGACTACTAAATTGGCACCTTAGGCACTGATAGTGCATGCGTGTGCATTCATTCTTATATCAGTGTGTGTGTGTGTGTGCGTGCGTGTGTGTGCATTCAAAGGCCAGAAGTCGGCATGGAGTGAAGTCCATTGCTTCCTCCTGGTTCCTTGAGACAGGGTCTTCACTGAGCCTGAGGCTTGCATCTGGCTAGGCTGGCTGCCTGGCTCCCTGTGTCTGCCCCACCCACCACTAGGGTTTCTGGCGTGCGTGCTTTCCCCAGCTCTTAAGTACCTAGGTTCTCTTGCTTTCACGGGAAGTGGTCAGACCCACCGAGTATCTTCCAAGCCCAGGGCATTCATTTTTACCTGCCGTCTGGTGCGGATTCCAATACCTCAGCCTAGTGCAGGTTTTTGCTCTGGGTAGCTGTCTGTGGTGCTTTGAGTGTGCTTGAGCCAGAGTGGTACTCTTTGGAGGTGTGGCCTTGTTGGAGCAGGTGTGTCACTGTGTGTGTGGGTTTAAGACCCTAGCTGTCTGGAAGCCAGTCTTCCATTAGCAGCCTTCAGATGAAGATGTAGAATCTCAGCTCCTCCTGCACCATGCCTGCCTGGATGCTGCCATGCTTCTGCCTTGATGATAATGACTGAACCTCTGAACCTGTAAGCCAGCCCCAATTAAATGTTGTCATTTTTAAGACTTGTCATGGTCACGGATCTCTTCACAGCAGTGAAACCCTGACTAAGACACTGGCCTTGGTGTGGCTTGGAGAGCTTGACTTTTTCTGCTGCGAACACCCAGGTGCCCCGAACTGGGAGGCCGTGGCTGGTGCCGTTCTCTAGAGTCTCTCTCTGTTCTGTGTCTGTTGTTTCTCCCTGACCAGCACCACTGCCCACTTGTTCCCAAGAACTTCCAGTTCATACTGACCTCACCTGGCCAAATCCTTAGCACTCTACTCCATGACCCTGCAGGTGTGGCCTGCAGTCTAGGTCAGTCCCCGGTGGTTGTTTATTTTTTTAGCTGAGGTTGGGGGTGATCTCAGCTGAAAAGCAACCTGAAGAAGATGGCCAGAAGTGTTGTCTTGAATCAACCACCATGGTCCTTGATGGCGCAGACTATGATCCATGAACAATGAAACCAAACTGTTTCTGCATCCCGGCGCAGGTTTGGAGTTCTTGTGAGGAGTCTCGAGAGGGCCTAGCACACTCTGCTTGCTTCACAGACGGTAGAAAGCATAGTTGTCTCTGCACACGGATGTGTGTTGGATTGTGTTCCAGGACAGTTTGCTAGGATTTCTGTAAGATAAGGTGACAGCAGCAGGGCAGGTGACTCGGGATGATGGACGGTGGAGAGATGGCTGAGCAGCTGGAGCATGAACTGCCCTTGGGAAAGACTTGTGTACAGATCCCAGCACCCACAATGGGCAGCTGACAGTCACCTGTAAATCCAGTTCCAGGGGATCTGGCGCCCTCTCCTGGACTCTTCAGGCACTGCACTTATGTGTCTGTCTCCCTGCGTGAGCCAGTCTCCCTAAGAGTTCACTTCCCACTGAGCATCAGCAGCTCAGCAGAATCCACGGCGGACGCTCTGCTACGCCTGGCGTTGCCCTCACAGCAGCTGTGGGAACAGTGTGGTTGTGAGGAAGCAGTTGGCACATGCGGTCCGCCAATCAAGAGACATTCATCGAGACATTTCCTAAAGAAAATGCTTTTAGGAAGAATTGCTCAAATTTTAAATTAAATTGGTGTATTGTTTAATATCTCATTTTGTTCTGTTCTGTCTTTTTTTTTTTTTTTTTTTTTTTTTTTTTTTGGATACAGGCCCACTTCACAGAACAATTTAACAACAATTCACCTGCTTCCACCTCTCCAGGGCTAGAATTATGAACGTGTGCCACCCCTGCTGTCGAGTGACTGCTTTTGACTGGCGTTTACAGTTTTCCTCTCAGGCTAATCCTCAGTGGTCTTCAGTCAGTAGTTACTCTCCTGCCTGGGTATCTGGCCTGGTGCCTTGAGCACTTAGCCTCAGCGCTCCCCCAGGCCGGTGGGGGAACTACACCTCGGCTCTGCAACAAGTGAATTCTAGCCAAATAGCTCTGCAAGCTGGTGCAGCAGGCATTTCGCCAGGCAGTTGTGGGGTGAGAGGAACCCTGTGCACGCTTGCATTTTCTGGTCCATACTTCCTGCTTCATACTGGTCTTTCACTCAGCACATTGCAGGCCAGGTCTGTCAACACTCAGGAAGATACATAAACGAGATGCCATTCATCTCCAGGGACACCGGCCCTGGCAGCTTCCCTTAAGCTGTGTTGCCAGGGTTCTCTGCCTGAGCAGACTTGGCAGTGGTCCACCATGCTGCCTTGTGGCACACCCGCCAGGAAGCAGGACCATGGAAGGATGCTGCTAGGACTCCAAATGACATGAATATGCCAGGCTAAGAGCCAAGCGACACAGTTATCCTGCCAGAAGGGCCCACTCAGCACTGCCACTACGGTGGGACCGGGGCTAGGACTCTAAGGATGAGCCCAGCAATGGCTTGGCAACAGTACCATTGGTCCCACCTGCCTGCCGTGCCGGGTGTCACTGTGCTAATCGGTACTTGTTTCCCTGTGGCATCCGTCGGTCAGATTTAACAATAATGTTTACTTCCTCCTCCTCCTCTTCGGGAACCAGAAATGGGGATGATGCCTCTGTCTTATTTCCATAGACTCTTAACGCCTTTGCTCCAGATGAGACAAAATCCTGTGCCCACGGAGCCCCTGCAAGCCAGGCCTTGTCAGCCAAGGTGCTGCTGAGCTGATGACACAGCAGGTGCCAGGGCAGACACTGCAGCCTCTGTGTCACAATTCTGATGGCTTCCGGAGGGGTCCCAGGGGTTCCTTGCCTCTCTCTATGAGGCAAATGACTGGACCAATTTAAACCAGCCGGTGACCTTTGAGTCTCACCGAGCTTGCCTCCTTCCCATTGTCTCCCCAAGGCCTGTGATTCAGTCACAGAACAGTTTTCAAATTCTTCCAAAAATGTTGCTTGGAGTTGAGGGTGTCAATACAGTGCCTCGCTTCTCCCTTCCCCTGCCGTTCCAGCCTTCTGTCTTCTGGGGTTTCAAGTCCCACCAGGGAGGGCTCTGCACACAAACAGATCTATAGAAACAGTATCCCTGGGCTTCCTGTAGATGCAAATGTTTCACCCCAGCTTCTGTGCTGGACACTGTGGGAATGGAGGCTGAGCTTTGCTGCATTAGGAGTCCTGCGGCGTGGGAGATTGCACTCCTAGATAGTATGGAGGGAGAGGGGGATGCTGGGCCTAGTGTGGGAGGGAGCAGAATCACAAGGCTATGCCACTGCGCAGATTTTCACAGCAGCCACCAGGGTGAGGGAAGCAGCATGTCTCTTGCCTGCCTGTCTGCCCGGCTGCTTATTGTCGCTGTAAAGACCACCTACAAAGGGAAGTCAGTGGCTCTGTCACACCCCAGAGCCTCACACTGAACCCCCTGTAGAAGTGTGTGGTCCTAGGTGACTCCAAACCCGGTCAAGTTGACAGTGGAGGTGAACCACCACATTGTGGCATTTTCTTGCGCTGACCAGTGTCTTCTGGGTCTGCCATGGTGTGTCAGGTGGAGCCCCTCCTTTTTATAAGACTGAATACTATCCTGTTGTGATTGCACGCTCTCCCCCCCCTCCATATTTCCCAATAGACCCTTAAGTTCTCCCAACATCGCCACTGCAGATGTGCCCACTTGTTCTGTGTTCTCATCCCCAGATAATCTTCTGCACTGACTTAAAGAAATGAATGAACAAGAAAAATCTTATTAAGGTCTGGGAGGTGAAATAACTCAACTTGAGAAATGTTAGTGGGTGTGGGCTCACCCACACTTGTGTCTCTATGGCCTTGCAGGTCCCAACCTGGTACTCGGCTGCCCTCAAGCCTCCTCACTGTGAAGAGAGAGGTGTCTGTGCAGACTCCCCTCTTCCCTCCCTCCCTCCCACCCTCCCAGTGCCTACCTACAGTAGGAAAAGAAGCAAAGATAACTCTAGAACATAAGTCTTATAAAGTCCTCAGTTTAGGATATGTAAGATTCCGGTTCTTTAAGGGCTTGGGAGTAAAGAAGCTAGAAACAGTGTTGAGAGCAGAAAGGGGCCATCCTTGGCACTGGTGCAACCGGGAGTCTCATCTCTGTGCTGTGCACCAAACTCACAGCACCCACCCCACCCACGGCAGCAGTGTTGGTGAGAGCTGGGGCCACAGGCCTCTGCTGATGGAGTGAGTACTGTGGCTTGCAAAGGCCTTCACTCTGAGGTGTTCCTGGGACCTCCCAGCCAGGAGCCCACCCTGCTTGGCTAGGATCTGTTGTGGCTTCTTAGTGGCCAGGGGAAGAGGTTTAAAAGCTGACTGCCACGTTGAAGAAAGGACTTTGGCAAGGAGCAGCGCTGGCCCACAGCTCAGAAAAGCCCCCATTGCCGGTCTCTCTGGAGGATCAGGAGTTTCAGAGAAATTCCAGCCTCTTGTGGGCCTTCCTCCTATCTGGAATCCCAGCAAGGAGGGCCAGAATCTGGGCATGGCTGTGGCTTCCGGGCCAAAAGTGATTCCCTGGCTGCTAATGAGACAATGTCTTTGAACATGAAAACAGGAAGCACATTCCATCATGGTTACTTGGGTATCAGTAGATTTATCTGCAGTGAGATTGGACTACATTTGCTGATGCTGTGGCCTGTGAACAAGGGGTGCTTGTGTCATTGCCAAAAAGGACCCAAATCAAAGATGGATTGGCCCTGCTCTCTCAAAGAGGACAACTTTGCTATGTGTCATTAGTTACTTACCAAGGATAGCATGTTGTGTCATCTGGACTCTTATTAATCACCCCTTCCTTCCACTTCCGAGCGGTGAGCGTAATTGGATGAAGCTGGTGGCTTGCAGCTGCCTTCACATCCATCTTCCTAAGCCAGTGTCAGGGAAACATGGATTGTGGACATCCACCCGGGAGCGCTCTGTGCACATCTGACTCTGAAACCAGTGTTAGACACTGGTACTTGGAATGTTCACACCTAGTCTTGTGTCAGAGAGAGATGGTGCAACCCAGCCGGCATGGAGTCAGGAGAACTCTCCACACCAGAACGGGTCCGTCCAAAGGACATTTCCCAGTCACGAGCACACAGTGTTCTCCGTCCACCCTGGAGCTCCTGGCTCTGGAAGTCACAGCCAGAGTGAAAGGACCAATGACCACCTCATTGGCCCTTAAAGCTTTTGGCCAAACGCACCCCAGACTGGCCAGGGATCACAAGCCATGCCTAGTCAGTGGACAGGGAAATGTCAACATACTGTGGGGAGTGTATATTCACATGACTCAGAACTCAGAGAAGAACATGGAAACAGGTCTTTACATGGGAAGATGGCTTACAGACCAGGCCTGTGTCTCAGACAAGGCTTTGCTGAGTCTGGCCAATGTGAGTGCTGGCAGTGAGCAAGGGTAAGGTGGGTAGGGTGAGGGACTCTCCAGAAGCTGGGGAGAGTGCTTCATGAGACGAGAGAGCAGCGAGTTTCAAAACGAGAACTCAACGCCGTAAACCTGGACCACGGTGCAGATGCCCAAGTGCAGGACTAAGGGACAGGCGACAAAGCCCGTGGCTGTCATGCTGAGTCCTGGAACCAGACACTCAGGAACAGGGGACTTGTGGGGTAGAATGTCGAGTCTGGGGGGTGAGGTCCGTGCTGCTTACGGCCATTATCACCCTCTGTCACCGATGCCACGTCTAAGGAACCCCGTGAGCAGAACACACCAACTCATGCTGTTTCTGGAGATCATGGCTTACAGGACACCCCTCCCCCGCCCCCGCAGCTCTTCCCCACCTCTGCAGCTCCTCCCCACTGAGTTGCTACCTTCTAAACTCATGGTTCTTTGGTATGCTTCTGGTACGTTGCCTTCTGCCTCTGCCAAGATTTAGTCTCTGTCACAACAGGATTTTAGTCACCCCACCCCCAACTTATTTCCAAGTGGATATTTCGGGCACAGGGAATATTTGTTGAAAAAAACTGAAATTATTCTAAACGCAACACCGTTGCATTGGGATCCTAGAACTAAGAAAGACACCAGTGGTGCCTGGGGACATTTAACTGAGGCTTCATTTAGTTACTTCCCATGGTAAACTCCGCTCTGCTCTGGAAAGATGCTGACAAGGGGAGTGGGGTGGAGGCTTAACTCCAACTTTGCAGCACTTCTGTTTCAGAAGAGAAGGGAGTCTTCCAGCCTTGTTCTGGAGAATGGAGAAAGGCGGTCTGTCTTGAGGATGATGTAATGTGTTCCTGTCTGGTCTGTTGCAGGAGCACCAGGAAAGCATTCTGGGTAATACCATGCAGAGTGTGATTGCTCTACTCAACAATCTGGTGGCCTACAAAGACTCAAACATGCAGCTGCTTTATGAGCAAGGTAAGCTAGGAACTGAACCTGGATACCCCGGAAGAGCAGCCATGGCTCTTAAGCACCTAGAGCTGCTGGGCCCGCCCCTAAGACGTAGTTATTAGGCGTGGTCTTCAAGGTCATCAGCCGCAGGTGTGACATTTCCGTCCGGGTGTTAGAGCTCTGATCTGTGTGCATGCTGTGTACTCAACTGCCGCAGTGCTCTTCCATCCTGAGTGAGAAGTGCCAGCCAGGGTTGTTGGGCTTGGTGCATAGCTGTGCAGGTCCTTGTCCTGGCTGTGGACATAGCTTCACCTGTTTCTTGTGGGCTCTCTGGAGTAAGGCAGCTTCAGATACAGTGGGAGGCAATGGAACGTACAGAGGAGGGAAACCGTCTGAGCTTCAGGTTCCACGAGGAAAGACTCGTAAGTCCTGGTGCAGTGTGGCCTCTGGACTGCCAGCTGTGGTGGTGATGGTGACCCAGAATCCTTTGCTTCCTAGTACGGCAACAGTAGAGGCCAGAGCACAGTGAGCACAGAGGGGCTGTGAGTGTCACCGGGCCATGGCCTGGGCATTAGGGGACAGGTGTCCGGGGGTCCATGGAGACTGGATCATCTGACCTCAAAGACCAGAGCAGTTTGATCACTTGGTGCTCCTGTAGCTAAGAATGACCTTGAACTCCTGACTCTCACAGCCCCAGCACTCAGGGCCGGCATTCCCAGTGTCTCCGAGCCACTGCATTGAAGTGCTAATTTGTAACTCAGTGGTTTGGGCAGGTTTTTTTCCTTAAACATTTATATTTTAAAAAAATAGGGGTGAGATTACAAAACAGACTGTGTGCTTCCTTCTGTCTGAAAAATATCAGAGTTGTTAACATTTCGGAGCTGAGTCTGGGCTCATCCTGCACCTTGACATTTCCCTAATGTATCTGGGTGCTGGCCTGGCTTTCCCAGCAGAGCTGTGGGGTGACAGATTTACACAACACGTACCGTGTCATAAAACAAAGGAAAACAGAGCACCTCCAAAGAGGCGTTGAGAGGAACTCTTTGTCTTCGATGGCTCATAGAGTGTCAGGAATCAAAACACTGATTTTTTTTTTTTTTGTTGTTGTTGTCAAGTTTATATGAATCTGTCTAAACCAGTGCTTACTCGAGAGACCAGAAAATCACTCTGAGAGCCGTCTGTGCGGCAAAAGTAAAGAAGCCACGTTTGACAGGCCTCTTAGACTCCTGAAGAATAACCTTCAAAGTTGGCACATGCCTGTTGTCCCAGCACTAAGGAGGCAAAGGCAGGGGCATCAAGAGTTCAGGGCCAGCCTGGGCTACATATTGAGTTCCTGGCCAGCCTGGGGTTTATGGTAAGTTCCAGGCCAGCCTGAGTTACTTAAAACCCCCGTTTCAAAACCCAAACTCACTAGACAAGTTGGCAAACATGTTACACGGAGCTGCAAGAAGCAGCACATGGGGAAACATACAGTGTTTGCTATTCAAGCCTGAAGCAATTCCCCTGCCTCAGCCTCTTTAGGACTAGGATTAAAATTTGGCCACAAGGTCTGATTTTGGTCTCTCTCTTTTTTTTTTTTAATTTGATTTACACTTTTAGTCATTATTCAGTAAACTTTTTTCTTTTTTCTTTTTTTTTTTTTTTTTTTTGCCTGTGTAGACTTCGGTTTTTCAAAACCTACTTTAATAAGGGTTCTTTAAACACTTCACCCTCCCTTCTAGCCCACCAACCAAAGGTAGGGGAGAAAGATGGTTAACAGGACAAGGGGAATGTGGACCTGTTAGAAGTAGTTCTTCGGGGTGATTCCAATCTTATATCAGCAGTCCAGGCCAACACATCAAGCATGAATCAGTAGCAGCAGCTCGATCCAGAAGAGAATGAGAGGTTCCCTTTTCTTTCTGCTGCCCAATCACAGGCTCTGGTCTTTATTTGACCAGTCAAGATGGGGAGAAGGTTCACGTGGAATCACTGGAGTAGTTGATCCTCTGCTCTCCATTTCTTTTTTTTTTTAATTGAATAACTTTATTTTAAAAACAGAGATAAATGTACAGATTTTAAAAGCATTTTTGCATGAAAGTATATGAATACATTTTTGTCAGTACTTGATTTTTTTTTAAAGGTTTGATAGTATACATTAAAATCTTACAAGTTACAATGAGCATTAAGTATATGTAAAACAAGATATAACCTGGGAATAGTCAAAGTTTTCTCAGTGAGTAAAGATTAAGCATAATGGTTTTTCTTTTTTTTTTTTTTTTTTTTCTTTTTTTGTTTTGTTTTTTGGCCTTTGTTTTTCTTGAACTTCATATAGTCTGTGAGTTGCTTCTGGGGTGTTCAGAGCTTTCTGGAGTTAGTATCCAATTATCAGTGACTGCATATTATGTCTGTTCTTTTATGACTGTGTTACCTCACTCAGGATGATATTCTCTAGATGCATCCATTTTCTTAGGAATTTCATAAATTTCATAAATTTCTGATAGCTGAGTAGTACTCCATTGTGTAAATGTACCACAATTTTTGTATCTATTCATCTACTGAAGGACATCTGGGTTCTTTCCAGCTTCTGGCTATTATAAATAGGGCTGCTATGAACATTGTGGTGCATGTGTCTTTGTTGTATGTTGGAGCTTCTCTGGGGTATATGCCCAGGAGTGGAATAACTGGGTCTTCAGGTAGAACTATGTCCAATTTTCTGAGCAACCGCTTGGTCTCATTTTTTAAAAACATTTATTTATTTCAAATTGTGTGTTCGTCTGTCCGTCTGTGAAGATGTATTCACAAGTGCGGGTGCCTTCAGATGTCAGGCATTGGCTGTTGTGGAGCCACAGTGACAGGTGGTTGTGGGCCGCCTGGTGTGCATGCTGGGACCCGAACTCAGGCTAGCGCAGAGCGTTCTCTCCCCGGAGCCAGGCCTCCAGCTTCTACTCTCACTTCTGTGACTGCCATGCACGTTTGCCCCAGTGACGGAGCTGGGTCAGTAAGACTTTACCTGGAAACAGCTCTCCTTAAACCTTCACAAAAACTCCATCGGACGGGTACAGCGAGTCTGTGGACAAGGCGCTTCATCCGCACAGCCACCTCAACGCACACAGCTGACGTTGAACTAACCCTGGCGGAGCAGCAAGGGCTGGGGCGAAGACCTCTTCAGTCACCTGTATACCTGAGGCGTCTACTCTGGGTCTCTGGCTCTGTAATGGAGATGATGACATCACACCTACCCACCGACCTGGAGGGGACTGGTGAGGGGAAAGCTGGCTAAGGGGCCTGAACTCTGGAGAAGGGCCCAGGACACAGTGAAGCCACCAGGAACAACAGTCAGTTTCCATGGAAACAGTCAGGTTTCCCTGGGGAGAATTCCCCACCATGCTTCGGTCCTGGTGCATTTAGACAGTTCCCGGACTCAGCCTTTCTGATACCCTGTTGGCATAGGATGGGTGTGGGGCATGTGCCAGTGGGGCATGTGCCAGGCGCTGCACGCAGGGCTGAACACAAGGTTGGCAGAACTCGAGGTAAGGTGATCAGTGAAGCAGTGAAGAGATTCAAATGCTTAAGAGCGACCACAGCACCTGCCACTCCCCAACTTCCATCCCAAGCTCCTGGGAATCGCAGGGCTCAGCCTCGCCTCCCTCCCATTCTGCTGGTGGCACTGAGACAATGGCACCCCGAGATCTCTTAGCCAGAACCTTCCCCGTAAGGAGGCCCTGGTGAGCTTGTATTCTGTGTAGCTCACCCGTGTGACGTGTGCAAGTGCACCAACCCTGGCACTGCCTCCCGACACACTGAAGCACCCCTCCTCCCTTCTATGTGCACCTACTGTGTGTAGTGTAAGACGCTATGCATTTGAAAGGTTTGAGAACATCCAGATTTCTAACAGCTGACGTGTTCATCTCTGTGACCCTCCTTACCCAACTCTATTTGCAGCATGTTGGGACCCAGCTGGGATTTTATGTATCCATGTTTGGGAGCTAGAACGTTACATGCAGTGGCCTGGGATCCTCTCCTTTCAATCTTCTCTCTTTATTTTGTGCCTGCCAATCAACAGACTACGTGTTCCTTATTTTTTTTTTTTTTTTTTTTTTTTTTTTTTTTTTACTGCTCCAGTTGATGAAAGGGGCCTTTATTTGGTCCCAGGGTCCCAGGCCAGGCATGGCCCCAGCTTTATTTGACCTTCTTCTTGGGGCGCAGGTTGTTGGTGTGGCCGCACTTCTTCTTGTGGCAGTTGACAGCACTGGGGTGCAGGCGTGCGTAGCCCTTGTGGTAGATCACCTTGTCACAGTGTCACAGTTGTACTTCTGGGCAAGCTGACGAAGGGACGGCTTGATGATGCCACCGCGCAGTCGCAGGACCAGGTGTAGGGTGGACTCTTTCTGGATGTTGTAGTGGGACAGGGTGCGGCCATCCTCTGCTGGTCAGGTGGGACGCCTTCCTTGTCTTGGATCTTGGCCTTGACGTTCTCGATGGAGTCACTGGGCTGGACCTCAAGAGTGATGGTCTTGCCCGTCAGGGTCTTCACGAAGATCTGCATGTTGGCGTCTTCCGCCCGGCCGCCTCGTTGAAGAGAAAGAGGACACCCGTGTTCCTTCTTTTATACTTAGTGCCATCTCCCTGACTTCCTGCCGGGTCCGCTCCCTCTGTGTTCAGTGAGGAGCCTTCAGACACCCAAAGGCTTTCAATAAAAGCTTCCTCCTCTCTTTCCAAACTTCTTTTAAAATTTGACACAGGGTCTCATTATATAGCCCTGGATGTCCTGGAACTCACTGTGCAGAGCAGGCTGGTTTTGAACTCATTGAAATCCACCCGCCTCAGCCTCCTGAGCACTGGGATTAAAGGGGTTTGCCACTGTACCTTGCCCGGATTTGATTTTGAAACATGAAAATTGTCGAGGAAAATACTCAGTAGAAAGTGAGTCGGAGGCTCTGGTGGAAGGGCTCAGACAGTTAATCGTTTAGTGGGTGCTCTGGAGCTCCTGAGAGGCCTGTCCTTTGAAGCTGTCTCCCTCAGAGAAGGCATCCCCAAGTTCAGGAAGCTTTTGGAGAAGGCAGCATGCTGCTGGTGTAGGTCTTAGTCTGAGTGTGCAGTTACTTCCTGAGATGCCCAGGCTCAGCTCTCCAGAGATAAAGGAGGCACTTCCAAGTGTTTGTTTTGAAAGTCAAATGATAATATATGTAAATGTCCCCTGCATAATCACCCAAATTAGCATAAGCATTTAAGGTAAGTAGTAAAACCACTGAGCCTGTCAGCTTGACATCTGACCAGTGAAGATCATGAGGAGGGAAGGGAAGCCACAGCTGAGTGACAAGAAGAGACAGTGTGGGTTCCAGTTTAATTGAGTTAGCCTTCACCAACCAGCAAAGAGCAACCAGCACTCCAGAGCCCCAGTTGTTAATAAGTGGGAAATGACTCATTTTCAAAATGGTGACTGCAGGATTCTGAACAAAGGGACAGTTCTGTCAGGAGGTGATAATTGAAGAGGAAGACTTCATCAGGGGAGATGTGGGGCAGTGTGTAAGCGCTAATGGAGGCGCTGAGGAGACCTGCCGCTGGGGCGCCCAGGAGACGGAACTAAGCCGACAGCCTGCACTGCACCGAGGACTGTCTGGCCGGATCTCAGCTTATGGAGGAAATGGACCACACTTCTGGTGGATTAGCACCACAGAAGTGGCTTTAGCACTCATTTAGTGATAGTTTGTTTGGTAATCACCCTGACCGTGGTCGGCTTTCCTCACTGTACCTGGTGCTTTCTTCCACGGCCTGACATTCCCCGGGGTCTTACAATCAACGGAAGACTAGAGAAGATAATCCTCCAAATCCAACAGAGGAATACATGTCTACACGCCTTATATCTGAAGAGAAACTTGTATCCATGATACATAAAGAACATCCACAACTCGATAATGGGTAAACACAGGACCTAGTTCGCAAATGCAGAGACTCGAATAGACGTTTCCCCCAAAGAAGCAGAAGCAATGGCAGTTGCCGAGCCTGTGAGTCTCATCCCCACCCCTCAGCATTCTCCTGGGCTTCTCTGAAGGAAAGACTCTTGTCCCTACTGAGGGGATTCAGTTGTCTCCTTTCAAGAGGGAGAACGCCTAAGTGAATTATGGGGGGAAAGCCGTGAATGACAGAAAAAGCACTTGTGACAGAGAGGCTGCCAGTCCTGAGAGGAGCCGTGGGCGAGCACAGTATGCGCAGCCTCATGGCTGCCTGTCCTGTGGGGATAGGATGTGCCACCAGACTGGAGTGTCTCAAGGAGGCTGGCCCCTGAGGCGTTTTGTGACCGGTTGTCTATGGTTGGCATTGTTTTTGTTTATCCTTTGGTGTGTGGAGGGCCTCAGGGTCAGGCCCTGGGGATTGCGAGAGTCCACAGCTTCTCAGGCAGGATGGCAGATGATCTGCCCATAGCGTAGCCTCGTCTTCCTGAGCATCTCAAATCTTCTGTCAGTTCCTGGATTCCCAACACAAGAGCGATGTCATGGAACTGAGGGCCTGAGTTCTATTCAAGTCCCCAGGTGGCCACCTCACGTTCAACGGGCTGAAGACTGGGGGACATGGAGGTTAGCTGTGGACCTGGGGATGCAGTGTGAGAGGTAGACCTCCGGGCTGCCGGGCTGGGGGCTGCCGGGCTGGGGGCTGCTGGGCTGCGGTGCTGATCGTGCTTGCATCCTGTTTCCTAAGCAGCCTTGCTGTCTCCAGATGAAGTGCAGGGGGAAGCTGACGTGAGGAAATCAGGCTATTACGATGTAAATTGTTCTGCGTGTAAGCGCTTTCCCCGAAGTGCGGCGCACATTCACTTTTATTCCCTTCTGTCCAGGCTGCCACATTTGAGAACTGAAGACAGAAATGTGGAGGGAGCAGGTTAGACTCGCAGAAAAATCTCGGGCATCTGCCTCTCCTCTTCCCTTTGATAGCAAGAGCTCTCTGGTGCCTTCTCTTTTATATCCTTAGAGGGAAAACAAATCTCACAAGCACTTATGCAGCTCATTGCTACAGGATTCAGCAAGCGGGGCATTAAAGTGAAGATGGTTATTAATGGGATTAAAACAGTAGTAAAACATTATGGAGGCATTTAATAACTCCACACACCTCGAACCAGGGCTAATCCTTACCCTTCACGGGGGAAGTGTGCTGTCTGTCTCGGGGTCCACTGCTCTGACACCAAGCCGACTGTCAAGAGGTCACTCAGACTTGACACCTCCTTGTGTGTGTTTTATCGTCAAAGCCCTTAGGATCCCAGACAGACACTTCGGAGGCGAGTCCCAAGAGGGACATTTTGATAGAATAGGCTGCAGCCCCTCCACTGGCAGAGTGAGTCCTGTGTGCCTGCGAGCTGAGGCGTGAGCTGAATAGGCCCCTCTCATACCTGTCTGAGCTCCTCCTGAGTGCAAACAGGCCACTGTGAATCGTCCAATGAACAGTTCCCGTAAGTGGGCATTTCTGGATCTTCCAGTATCTTCTTTGTTCCTGGCCTGGAAGAGTCCCTTTCCTTTTGCACAGGTCGGTCACACTGTTGGTTCCCTTCACCTGTATTGAACAAGCCATTTGGTTTTGGTTTTTTTTTTTTTTTTTTTTTTCATTTGGGATTATGTGTATTCACGGATGTGTGAGTGCATGTATGGAGGTCAGAGAACAGTCTCAGGCGTGGTCCCCACTTCACACCTTGTTATTGGCCCCGCGAATGCTCGCCTCCTGGCCTGTGAGTTTTGGGGGAGATTCTCACAGCCTTCTATCTCACCAAGAGAAAGTGCTGGGGTTACAGGCATTCACCACTGTCCTAGCATGGGTGTGGGAGACTGAACTGGGTTCTCTTCTAGAACTGTAAGCTCTCCTAATCTCTGGGCCATCTGCAGCCCAGGTGGTCTTTGTTCATTGCTGGATTTGACTTGCTAGCAGTCTGTGGAGTGGATTTTCATCTGTGTTTGTCTGGACAGGATGCTGTAGTCTCTGTGTTTTCACTGTGCCCTCCTCAGGGTTTGGTAGACATGGTTGTCTCACCGGGTGTTTGGTTTCAGAGAAGCCATTGTCTTGTTGGCTAGTCTGGGAAGGACGATGCTTCTTCCCTTCTTTGCACACAGACAGCCTTGTCAGTAACCCCTTTCTCTGCCTCTGGGGCCAGTGTGTCTCTGTGTAGCTGGTGTAAATCACATTTACAGTGGGTGCACATCTCTGTGTGTACTTCTAGGTCTCTATGTGCATATGCAAGCAGTGACAAGCAACCAGTGCCTCTGTGATTAAGAGTAATGTTAGTCCTTTAAGAGTGTGTGCATGTGTGTGTGTGTAAGAGAGGGAGAGAGAGAGAGACAGACAGACACAGACCGACCTGTGCAGGTGCTGATGGAAGCCAAAAGAGAGTGCCAGATCCTCTGAACTGGAGTTACAGGTGGTTGTGAGCCTCCATGTGAGTTTTGGAAACTGGGGTCTTCTGCAAAAACAACCATCGCTTTTAATAAGTGAGCCGTCTCCCCATGCTCAATGCTACTTCATCTTAAATTACAACTTTTGATTAGACTGAAAATTACTAGACATAAAACGTTATCTCTAAATATATGTTTATGGTTTGCATTTCTAGACTTAAATATAACTCTGAATCAGTCTGATGTGTATATTCAAATATGGGGCAAAGTTAAACGGAGCATCTTATGGGGAGGCAATGGCGTGTGTTTCCCTCTGAGAGCCGCCATGCATAAGTAGGCAGAACTAGTACCTTGCTGTTCACTGGGAGGTTTGGGGAGGAGCCTACAAAGATTCTCCCTTTGTAACCGTTGGGTTTAATCAGCTGCTGATCCGACACTGATGGTCTGAAGGCCACACCTCACAGACCAGAAGCAGACCTGGCTCTCTCTCCAGTTGCCCATCTCTCATGTCTAGTTGAGCTACTGATAGACTAGCCACAGTTGGATAAATCAAGGCCCCTTCCGAACCTCATGCACGGTCTGGAGAAGACTGGCAGGCAGCCTGTGACCAGTGTGGCGTGAGCAGGAGGGCGGGCAGCCATGCCATCCGGAAAGTGACAGGCATTCTCTGGCCATATGATTGTTGCTGTCTTAATTCAAAATAAGTGGGATATTTCATACTCCCTGTTTTACAGGGATGAGCTGTTTGTTGGTGTGGACTCAGCCATGAGTGTCTTTCCTATCGCTGAAAGCGGTAACAACAAAACCACAGAATCCCACTGGTGTTTCTAGGACTTTAAAGTCTACAAGGCATCTCTAAGACACATTCATTTTCATTTCTAAGTAAAATGCAGACCCCATACAGCAGCACTCTGTCATTTCAGAGTGGCCAGTCTCACCGCTCCTTCCAGATAGCCATGAAGGTGTCTGTGTGATCTTAGTTTCTGTTTGTGTTCACCAAACTCTGTATGCTTATGTCCTATTTACAAACACACAGACACACACACACACACACACACACACAATCTTAAAAATAAAATTTGGCAAACTCTGAACAATTAGACAATTTTTTACCCAACACTTCCCCGTTCTCTGCTGAATCTCCAGTTATGACTCACATGACACAAATATATACACTGCGTACATAACTGAGTCTCATCCAGCTGACCATGGTCTCTGTCTCCCACCCGAACCACGTTTCTGCTTTTCTTTCGACAGTCATTTCTACAGCTCTCTCTTCAGGTGTGCTGGGCCCTGCCCCCACTGCTTCTGACCCCTTCTTCCCACCCAGAGGGTCTGGTGTTAATTTGCTCTGACCATGTCTTCTCTGTCTCCGCACTGACCTTGGCCACTTAGGAAAGCTGTGCCCTCACCATCGCAGTGCCTCCCCTGCTCTCTGTCGTTTCGTGGTTGTAGGTTGCACCTCCTTGTTCTGGGGGGCTGCACTCATTTAATGTCTAGGCGGCTACCGTAGGCAGAACTCCAGGTCTTCTCTGGCTGATTTATAGGAGGCCCGGCTTGTCTCCTTCAAGGCCTATTTTGAATTCCTGTTGCCTCACCTGGGTTAATGAGGAATGGCGTGTGGGTCTTAGTTAAACACTCAGGACTCTTTAGCGAGGCCTCCTCTCTGGGTTGTCAGTCTTGTCTCCCTGCTGTGTGAGCCCTTCAGGCGTTCAGGAGCCATCTCCACCGGCCTCCCTCAGCTTCCGTAAGGGAACATCAGAGAGCTTAGGCAGAGACTTTGGGGAGCTCATGCAGGTTTCCGAGTGGCTCTTGTTTAATCTTTCATTTCCTCAGCTCCTGCCCCAGCTTTTCCTCTCGGAGGATCTCAGAGGAACACGCTCTGCTCAGGCCTGTCACCCCAGTCTGACCCCAGAAAGTTCTACGGATCTGAGCTGCAGTGCTGAGGGAGCTGCATTAAAGTTTTCCCTCCCTGGGGGCAGAGCCCTTAAAGGTTCCTGTCTCACTCTTGAGGGAACGTTGTCTCTGCTACCTGATTTAGGGCTAGCGTCATGTATGACAGAGGTCTGGTGTGTGACAGGCATGTCATTGTCTGGAGTTGATGTCATGTATGACAGAGGTCTGGTGTGTGACAGGCATGTCATTGTCTGGAGTTGATGTCATGTATGACAGAGGTCTGGTGTGTGCTAGGCATGTCATTATCTGGAGTTGATGTCATGTATGACAGAGGTCTGGTGTGTGACAGGCATGTCATTGTCTGGAGTTGATGTCATGTATGACAGAGGTCTGGTGTGTGACAGGCACATCATTGTCTGGAGTTGATGTCATGTATGACAGAGGTCTGGTGTGTGACAGGCACATCATTGTCTGGAGTTGATGTCATGTATGACAGAGGTCTGGTGTGTGACAGGCATGTTTTTCGGTGAATTTTTTCTCTTTGTGAAAACACTGTTATTTGTGACAGTCAGAATGTCGCTCCACATCTACCATTCCTGCCCTTTGTCTGTTTTTCCTGCTGCCAGATTCACAGACATTCACTTAACATGAGTGTCGGCTGTTGAGCGGAAGGAAGCAGAGGCCTTTCCTTACCCAGGAGCACAGTCCTGCGCGTCTCTCATTTCCTAGGTCAACTTCTGTGTTCCAAAACCATGGTCTTCATTATCGGTCTCAGAAAGGGCCTTACTTAGTTTGAGTACATGTTCTACATTTAAAGGTGCTCCATACACTTGGAAATATTCACAGACGCTCTTAAAAGGCAGTTTTGGGTGCAGAGGGGTGTGTCAGGTGCAGAGGGGTGTGTCAGGTGCAGAGGGGTGTGTCAGGTACAGAGAGGTATGTCAGGTACAGAGGGGTGTGTCAGGTGCAGAGGGGTGTGTCAGGTGCTGAGGGGTGTTTCAGGTGCAGAGGGGTGTGTCAGGTGCAGAGGGGTGTGTCAGGTGCAGAGGGGTGTGTCAGGTGCAGAGGGGTGTGTCAGGTGCAGAGGGGTGTGTCAGGTGCAGAGGGGTGTGTCAGGTACAGAGAGGTGTGTCAGGTACAGAGGGGTGTGTCAGGTGCAGAGGGGTGTGTCAGGTGCTGAGGGGTGGGTCAGGTGCAGAGGGGTGTGTCAGGTGCAGAGGGGTGTGTCAGGTGCAGAGGGGTGTTTCAGGTGCAGAGGGGTATGTCAGGTGCAGAGGGGTGTGTCAGGTGCAGAGGGGTGTGTCAGGTGCAGAGGGGTGTGTCAGGTGCAGAGGGGTGTGTCAGGTACAGAGAGGTGTGTCAGGTACAGAGGGGTGTGTCAGGTGCAGAGGGGTGTGTCAGGTGCTGAGGGGTGTGTCAGGTGCAGAGGGGTGTGTCAGGTGCAGAGGGGTGTGTCAGGTGCAGAGGGGTGTGTCAGGTGCAGAGGGGTGTGTCAGGTGCAGAGGGGTGTGTCAGGTACAGAGAGGTGTGTCAGGTACAGAGGGGTGTGTCAGGTGCAGAGGGGTGTGTCAGGTGCAGAGGGGTGTGTCAGGTGCAGAGGGGTGTGTCAGGTGCAGAGGGGTGTGTCAGGTGCAGAGGGGTGTGTCGGGTGCAGAGGGGTGTGTCGGGTGCAGAGGGCTGTGTCGGGTACAGAGGGGTGTGTCATGTGCAGAGGGGTGTGTCAGGTGCAGAGGGGTGTGTCAGGTGCAGAGGGGTGTGTCAGGTGCAGAGGGGTGTGTCAGGTGCAGAGGGGTGTGTCAGGTACAGAGAGGTATGTCAGGTACAGAGGGGTGTGTCAGGTGCAGAGGGGTGTGTCAGGTGCAGAGGGGTGTGTCAGGTGCAGAGGGGTGTGTCAGGTGCAGAGGGGTGTGTCAGGTGCAGAGGGGTGTGTCAGGTGCAGAGGGGTGTGTCAGGTGCAGAGGGGTGTGTCAGGTGCAGAGGGGTGTGTCAGGTACAGAGGGGTGTGTCATGTGCAGAGGGGTGTGTCGGGTACAGAGGGGTGTGTCGGGTGCAGAGGGGTGTGTCGGGTGCAGAGGGGTGTGTCGGGTACAGAGGGGTGTGTCAGGTACAGAGGGGTGTGTCAGGTGCAGAGGGGTGTGTCAGGTGCAGAGGGGTGTGTCAGGTGCAGAGGGGTGTGTCAGGTGCAGAGGGGTGTGTCAGGTGCAGAGGGGTGTGTCAGGTGCAGAGGGGTGTGTCAGGTGCAGAGGGGTGTGTCAGGTGCAGAGGGGTGTGTAGGGTGCAGAGGGGTGTGTTGGGTACAGAGGGGTGTGTCATGTGCAGAGGGGTGTGTTGGGTACAGAGGGGTGTGTCAGGTGCAGAGGGGTGTGTCAGGTGCAGAGGGGTGTGTCAGGTGCAGAGGGGTGTGTCAGGTGCAGAGGGGTGTGTCAGGTGCAGAGGGGTGTGTCAGGTGCAGAGGGGTGTGTCAGGTGCAGAGGGGTGTGTCAGGTGCAGAGGGGTGTGTCAGGTGCAGAGGGGTGTGTCAGGTGCAGAGGGGTGTGTAGGGTGCAGAGGGGTGTGTTGGGTACAGAGGGGTGTGTCATGTGCAGAGGGGTGTGTTGGGTACAGAGGGGTGTGTCAGGTGCAGAGGGGTGTGTCAGGTGCAGAGGGGTGTGTCAGGTGCAGAGGGGTGTATTGGGTACAGAGGGGTGTGTTGAGTGGAGCTAAGGCTGTGGCAGTATAGGCTGGTGGGCCTACCCCTGCTTCACTGAGGAGTGGGAACAGGGCATGTCAGCATGGTGGATGGTCATGGGAGGCAGTGGCTGTGCACCGTGGCTGGAGATGTGCAGCAAACGAGAGCTGGAGTTTAGAGAGAGCTAAATTAACCATGTAATTGCTGGCACGATGCTCAGGCTGTGGCTGTAGCAGAGGGTGGTGTGCTGTGCTGGTGAATGCAATTCTGTACCAGGAGTGGGGATGGCACAGCCCTGTGACCTACTGAACTGTTTGTAGGACTTGGCTCTGTGATCAGAGATCCACTTAATGGCGATGAGACACCAGCCCAAGTGCATTAGGTCATAGCAAAGAAGGTCATCACTGCCCCTAAATACTCAGTCTTCTGAAGTCCCCATAGCTATTCCTCTGCCTCCAGTCCAGGATGGTTTCTCAAGAACATCAGAGAGCCCAGCAAGGCCGCAGAACACAGCCAGGTGGGGTATTGTCCTAGAGGCCTTGTCCGCGCAGCATCCTTGGGAAAGCTCGCCACGGACTGAGGTGTAACGCTGAAAAGGAGCTGCTGTGTGCCTCATCAGACTCAAGGGAGGATGGTGGGTTTTTTCTTCTTCAGGTGGGGCCACTAAGCATCACACCCAGAGCCTTGCTCATGCTGGACAGGTAGGCGTCCCTCCTTGAGTCACCATGAGCAAGTACCAAGGCTGAGCAGCACAGTTGGCAGAAGTCAGAGAGAGGGGAGTTGAAGGAGACTTATAGGGGGAGGGGCTCCTCATGGGAGGAGGAGAGGTTGCAGGAGACAGGACTGAGATAGGGCAGAGCTGTGAGGAGAAGGATGGGGCCCCTCTTGCCCAGAGCCTCCGGGAAGGATGGGTGGGAGGTGCCATCTTGCAACTCCATCTCCTCCACCTGAATCATCCAGCCATGGAGGCCAGCACCAGGGAGCCCTACAGGCAGCCGGGAAGCACTTCTCCTGTATCTGCCTTTCAGTGCCAACCCTGAAACTTTCTTCTAAAAGTGGGACAAACCAGGAGAGCATATGAGCAGGTAGAAAGAATTTCTCTTGCTTTTGGGGATCACACCAAAGCCTTGCAGTGAGCTAGTTAAGCTTCCTGCCACAGATTTAAAAGTTGCTTCGAGTTCTGTCAATCATTCCTTTTGGTTTCTTTTTCTTTTTCTTTTTTTTTTTTTTTTTTTTTTTGAAAGATGTAAAATATCTGTGTGTTTTCTGATCAGCCAAGCAATGCATATTCATTATAAAAATTTAAATAATGCAGAAGTACATGAAGGTAGAAGTGAGTCAGTCCTAGAGGTGATACCGTGTGTCCACACGCACGGAGCTTGCCAAGTGCGTTATTCCTAGAGGTGACCCTCGTGGTGTATCCACACTAGAAGAGGTCGCCAAGCAGCCTGAAGGCATGAAGAACACGGAACAGAGCAAACTTTGCGGAAGTTGGCTTCTCAGCATGGTGGGAATGAGGACTGACTAACCTGAGCAGATCACGTGTGTGCATAGGTAACGTGTAAAGCACAGGCTTTTGACATGACTGGTTAGAAAAGTCGCAGCACTCTGCCTGACAGACAGTTGCTGAGAGGACAAGGGAGACTGTTGGTGGGGCTTTGTCCTCTGCTGCTTCTCCCCTGTTGGGTGCCAGAGAAGTGTCTCTCTGCTAGTCTAAGTCGGCGGTTTGTTGGTTAGTTGGGTTTTGGTTGTTTTGTTTTTCATTTCTCAGAGCGAGCCTCAGCCTCTCCAGTCCTGAGTAAGCGTCTTTAACTGCTCCCGGAGCTCTTGCCTTAGAATTTCCCTCCTGTTTCTGTCCTTGACTTACGTGTGACCTAGATGTTTGCATTTTCCTTGAGGATTTGCAAGGGCTCCGGTATTTGGGGTATATGAACATGTTTCATACACACGAGTTACTCTTCTTGCCTCTTGAGACATAGTCATCTGAAACATCCTTGTCAAATCGGCCCTGTTTTCTTCCACTGCTGTGGCCTCCCCACCCAAGGGCTTGGTCCTTTCTGTCTGAGGCTTCAGTCAGGTTGGGTTATTTCCAAGAGTTATATAAACGGCAGAGACTCACCCCTGAGGTGATTTTCTTTAAGTGATGAAGTAGTTACACAGCACTGTTAGTTCCTAAAAGGGCTTAGAGTCCCTCTGCTCCTTTCCTTGTGTGCCGCCTCACCTTTGTGTGGGATGTCTGTCTGGACTCTGTCCCCTTTTCATCAGAGCACCTTAATTATTGTCTCCTGCAAGTGTTTCATGGGGTGGTGACTTGGGCTATCACTTTGCACTTAATGTTTCAAACAAATCTGAAAGCCTCTTTGTTAAGTCCCTAAAAATCCCAGTAAGATTTCAAGCCCTGTGATAATTATATGGGCATTGGGTTTGGTTTTATCTGTGCTTCCCACTGAACCTCATCTACCTCTAGTCAAGGTTGTTGATCCAAGCAAAGCCTCATCTGACTTTTTTGTGGTATTTCCTTACCTCATTCTGTGTTTCTCCTCAAATGCACTCCTGAGACATTGGCTGGGGTTACATGTCACTAGGCCATGCTGGAGGGTTTCAGGTTGTGTGTGAAGCTTTATACACTGACTGGTAATGGACATTTCTCGAAGACTCACATTACCCATGAGCAGTGATAAGTTACTGATTTTGTTTCTGATATTTTCAGTGTTTTTGCTGCTGGACTATTTTGGTCACCCCAACAGAATCTAGAATGGCAGTCAGGACTGTGGGCCTCTTTTTCTTACTTCTGACTTCTGGGTATTGGATATGCTTCTAGAGTTCCCCCAAGAGGGGGCACATGCACAGCCCCTCAAGACTGTGTGCACAAGATGTGCATAGATCTGAGTGCAGAAAACTCAGATGCATAGCTTCCACTGGGCTATCCTAGGGAGCCAGACCACCTCACAGTCATCCAAGTCAGTTAGGGCATGGCCCATGACTGCCCGACTCTCTGATTCAGCCCCACGTCCAAACTCAGACCAGCTACTGGAGGCCAGATGTGTGTGGGACGCTGGCTAGAAGAAAGGTGCCCTGCGTTCTCTATGTCCCCATCCTTAGTGAGGTATCTTAGGTCTTTCTGACTCTGCCTTTATGGCTGCCCCGAGACTTGGCTTCCTCACTACACCAAGCTCTGGTGCTGCCTCTCCAAGTTCCCCTCAGGTGACCTTGCTTTGTTCTAACCCAGCCACTAACTAACTGCTTTGGTCGAAAACAAGTTTGCTAATGAACAGAAGTGACTTTCTGGACTGATCAGGCCCCGGGTCACATTAGAGTGTGAGGACTCAGCACCTGTCCCTGAAGTACCTGCTGGGGGCCAGGGCTTTGGGCACTGCCGATGCTTCTGCCTAGGAGCTAGCTGCCGTGTTGGGGTCAGGGATGGGGACTCCAGAAGACTGAGAAGTAGGGAGGTCACTCCAGAGCCCCTTGTCCCGCAGCAGTGGAAAGGTGGGGTCCGGAGGTCAGGAGCCACTGGAGCCTCACAGACGCTTCTCCTTCTCCCCATGTGTCCCCATTTCTGGTTAGTTCTGTGGCGTCGCTGGAGATGTAACTGAACATGTAGAGGTTTCTTCATGACTTGAATTGATCTTTATTGTAGCTTCACATCCCTCAGAAGTTTGATGTCAGGGCTGTCTGTCAGTTTATTCCTAAATAATACTTTCTCCAACCCTCCAACGCCAAAAAAAAAAAAAAAAAAAAAAAAAAAGTCCTGAAAATGTTGTGCATTCCCCATCCGGTGTCCCACTGCAGTGTCCAGAGCCACCAGCTGCAGTGCTTCCAATGTCACCTAAGTGACAATTGCATCAGATTACAGACTACTCTCTGCAGAGGTGAAACTGAGACCCACAAACTGTGACTCCAAAGCAGGCTTGTTTTGCTGTGTGTTTGTGTCTGTGTGTGTGTCTTTCTCTGTTTGTGTTTGTGTGTGTGTGTGTCTGTGTGTGTGTATGTGTGTGCGCGCGCACGCACAGTACACCTGGAAGCCAGAAGAGGGCCTGGAGCTAGAGCTGTGTGTAGTGGTTGAGCAGACATGGGGTGCTGAGAGTTGATTTGGGGTCTTCTAGAGGCGCCATTTGTGCTTCCAACTGCTAGCCCCACGTTGATTTCAAATGTTAGCATAAGCTAGACTGATGGGAGAGACTGAGCCTCACACACGGAGCCCAACCACCCCTCCCACCCCCTCCTGTCCTTCTGACATATTCACACACCACATATTATTTGTGCTCTGACTCTGGACTCATGGGGCACCCCTGGCTCCCTCTTTCTGCATCTCCAGTTGCTTTAGTTACAGGAAAACAGCTGACACGGGGTGGGACCACATGGCCCTTTCTCAGCATCCGATTGTCATCTGTGCAGTGGTTGCTGGATGCGGGTCAGCTGCTGGCTGAGGCTCTGAGGGCAGCGGTGGGAAAGAACCCTACAGACCTTTGGTGGTTCAGTTCCCTGAAGCTGGGATGTCACCATGACTAGTAGGTGTGGGTGGACCTTGATTATAACAAACAGTCAAAGTTCAGTGTCCATTTACATTGAAAATGGATGGAAATAATGTTCTGTGTGGATTGCCGGCAGGTTCAGAGACAGCGGTTCATAGGAGTTTCTTCCCTCTTCTCGAGTGCAGAGGACTGTTGTTTGGGTCTTGGTTGCCCTCCCTGGTCCCTGTGCTGAAGGCTTTGTTGAAGGCCTGTGACACTGTTGAGAAGCTGTAGGGCCTTTAGAAGGTGCACCCACTCTGAATCCATCGGTGGACTGACTGAGGTAGTCTCAGCCCTCATGACTCAGTCGCCTCCCAGGGCCCATCTTCTGAACACTGCTGCCTGCAGCGCCAAGCCTTGTGCATTGAGACATCAGGGCTTTCGATACAACACCTAACAGTGCTTGCTGTTTTCAGGGCGACCATGGTAACAAATGGAGTTTCTAAAACAACACACTGGGTGGTTCTTTTGGTCGGCAGGTCAGGAGTCTGAAATATTGGGCTCCTTGCCTTCTAGCTTGGTCCTAGACCTTGCAAGAGCAACCTCGGAAGCTTCTGGCAGCCCCAGCGTTACCGATGTGATCCATTCTTACCAAACTCCAGCGTTTTCTTTCTGAGATCACACACTCCCGTGACTGTAATGTCTCAGGAGACCATGGGACTCACTGGGTTCACCTGGGCCATCCGGGATACTGCCCCATGCTGTGTTGATTCATTCCACCATGTTAGCAGAACCCTGCTGCCTTATGGAGTCAGTTCACAGGTCAGGGCAGGTGTGGAATGAAGCTGTTAACCTCGGTAAAATGGAGACTTGTGTTCATGTGATGCCCTTGCTCGTTTGGAGAAAGAACGACTTCCCCACATTGAACCTTACACTCTGACCACCTCTTCTGCAGAAGCAGATGTTAATAAGCCCCAGGAGAGGGAAGTCTCCCTGAAGGAAGCCTCTACTGGGGATCACACTCGGACTTAGAGCTGTGCTCACACAGAACGGCACAGACTCTGCATCTGCTTTCCTCTCCAGCAGATCACAGCAGAGTAAGGAGTTACCGAGAACGCTGTGACCGAGCAGGGACAGCTTGTGCACATTAATGTTCCCAGAGCACTGAACACTTGGAAATGACCTGTGGGGAGAGAGAGCTCCTTGAGGGGTTTGCTCATAATTAACACAGAATTATTCTCAAAGTATCCTGATGAGTTGGTTGTAATGAATGCAGAATAATCGCAAGGCTCTTTGACTTAATGAGGGTTGGTTTCTGTTAGATTTGGGGATGGAACATTGTACTGTTGTCATGGGAGCTGGAGAGAAGGCTGGGAGGGTGGGAGCGCTGGCTGCTCTTGCAGAGGGCTGGGGTCGACTCCCAGCACTCAGGGTGACTCACTGCCACCTATAAATTCAGTCCTAGGGCATCAGATGCCATGGGCACTGCAAGCAAAACTCCACACGTGTTAAAATGTAAAAATGAAAATTAGAAACAACTGTTATGCTAGCACATAACCTGCAGGCTGGGGAATGCTAAGCTGCTTTTGAAACGCCTTCACAGAATAACCTAGGGTGTGTGTGTGTGTGTGTGTTTATATGTTTGTGTATTTGTTATGAAGCTTCTTGACAGTTATACCTGGTTCTATCACATAGCCACAATTCTGCACAAAGCCTGTGTGGTTTGGATAAAATTCATCCAATTTTTTTCACCTTTAGTGATAAAATTGTTGCTTTTGCATTTGTCGGGGAAACTTGATGTGTGTTCTGGGGGCAGCCTAGAAGCTTCTAAGGTCCCCACCCAGGTGACAACCTGGGGGCTCAGGACAGGTATGTTGTGGGTCTAGTAGAATTTGCCTTCCAGGCATGCCCCGCTTCTTTACCGGATGCTCCGACGTGTGTAAGATTTTTCAAGACTGACTTTCTTCAAGAAAAACGTGTGGGTCTGAATTACACTGGTTTCTATGGTCCTGTTCATGATTTATGTTTATAGCATTATTGTCTCATGTTGCTTCTGACTCAGTCATATAAATGTATAGAATAATGCTGAATATAGTAGCAGTGGAGATATCAAAATAAAGTGCACAGCAGCAGGATGTAAAATGTTTCCACCACACTAAGGGCTGGCGGTGCACTTGTAAGAGGTAGCCCTGTTGAGTGGGCCAAACCCACAGGTCATAAATTAGGCATTTCCTTACATTGTAATTGGTTGCTGAAACAATGAGATAAATTTGCTTGTGTTATCTCCTGGGAATTGCCCAGTTGTCCATTGCCCTTGAGAGACCTGTTCCTGAGTCCACCTGGTTCCCGATTGGTTGGACATAAGAACTTTGCAGCCCGTATGTAGTGTGTTGTGCTTGGTCAAGCCTACTTGTGTGGATCTATGTTTCTGAGCATGGTTTGGGGAAGCTTTGCCTTAAGAGACACCGTAGTGTGAATTTGTGTGTGCAGCTGCCCTGCCATATCCTGAGGACGCTTTTCCTGGTATCCGTCCCCCCACCTCTGGCTCTTCCTACCCCCACCCCTTCTACGGTGACCCCCAGCCTCAGGGGAGGGGTGTGGCACAGATGTCCCACTTAGGGCTGAGTGTTCCAACATCTTTTTCTCTGCACCTTGGCCACTGTAAATCTCTCTGGTGATCACCGTCTACTTCTCAGGGAGAGCCGAGAAAAAAAGAAAAGAAAAGAGAAAGAAAAGTCCTCGGCCCGTTCCAGGCTCCCGAGCAGCCAGCCGCTGAAGCTGGAAGCTTGGCAGCCTTCACCTTACGTCACTTCCCACACGAACAGCCAAGCGTTGCACAGTTCACGCCACGCTGAGCCCCAGGCCTGTCGGCACGCGGCATCATTTTTATTGTCTCATCACAAATACTTTCCCTTCTTTTACCATCAGGACTCGTTGGTCACGTCTGTACCATGTTCACGGAAACTGCCACCCTGTGCCTGGACAGGGACAATAAGGCCAACACGGAGCCAGCGGCCACACTGCTGGCCTCACTGCTCGACATTCTGCTGAGCATGCTGACCTACACTTCCCGAATCGTCCGGCAGGCTTTGCAGGTACACGCTCTGCCTCTCTGTTCTCTGCCTTGTAATACTCCTCGTGGTTGTGCACCCCCTCCCCGGGAGTATATGCTATGGGTGCAGCCTGCCCAGGCCACGTGAGTGGGGACATCATCAAGGAGAGCAAATTGGGTCACAGAATCTTCAGGGAGGGCGGGAAGGGTTTGTTGGGCATCGCCCTGGAAAACCACTTATGTGTGAGGACAGGTTTTGCCCTGGGTACATCTAGAGTTGGCCAGGTAGATGGCAGATCTCTCTGCCCAGCCTCAGCAGGAAGCTGAACAAAGGACAGCTACACTCATGTTATGTATGCATGTTCAGCAGGGGGCAGGAGTGTGAAGTGACTGTCCCCATGAAGTCAGCAGGAAGATGGCAGACAGACAAACACCAGCGCCCCTCTGTCTCCTTTCTGTTCAGTGTTGGCTCTCACCTCATGAGACACCTTGCTGTTCTCAGCAATTCTAAGTCATTAAGTTAGCAAGGAAGGTTAGCTACCACCGATGTGTCTGTCTGTCTGTCTGTCTGTCTGTCTGTCTGTCTGTCTCTGCGCATACTCCACTTACGTTCACTCACTTGCTTTCCTTTATAACTGATGATGAATATTCGGTATTGTGGGATGAGTCTGGGGTCTGCATCGTGTTCTTATCTTTCAGCCACAGGCAGTGTAAATCAGCCACGAATACATCTGTGTCACATGCTCTGTGACAGGGAGAGGGGCGGTTTTCCTGGGTACTTTTGTGTGATGGGCGTCCTCACTGACCACCTGAGTCACCTGATACTTAGATCAGGAGAATGGCACACGCCCAGATGTATCAGATGAAAAGGTGTCATGGCAGCGGCATGTCACCTCTACTGTCCTGTCCCACCCCAGGAGCCTCTCTACACAACACTGTTCTCTCTGCTGCTTCTGCCTCCCAGGTTTCGTGGAGCTCATTAAGATGCAGCCCCGCCCACTCACCTAGATGATCAGTCTGAGGATCAAGCGCAAAGGCTGTAGAGCAAAGAAAAAGATCAGGAGTTTGCAAACTCCAAGACAGGAGAGAAGCTTTTTAATTCCAGGTGATAAGCAGATGAGATACTCAGGACTGTAAAAGCTAAATCTCCCTAACAAACTGTTTGCTAATTCTCCTCAGACTGCCCACACTCCAGCACGCCATTGCTTGGTTTGTCCTTTTGTAACCTTTGACCCCACGGCACTCACCGCCATCCTTCTTGTCCTGCAAGTCTGAGCCCAAAGTTGCTTTCCAAGATGGCTGCTGACTTTGATCTCCATTTGCAGGAAGTGCAGTCCTGTAGGCTGAGTTAGAGGAAGGAGCTGGGTAAGAAAGCAGAGGGCTCTTGAGGGACAACTCTGCTCATCCCCTGCATGGGTGTTTGCACACCGGACAGTCACCTCTACCACCTTTAAAACCCTCCACACAGGGGCTATGCCCATAAAGCCAGTGTCTGCATCTGATGGACCCTCTTTACAGGGGCCAGTGGAAGGACATCAGTGGAGGTTAGAGTCTGGTCAGGTGCAGAGCTTTGCTTCCTAGGAAGGAGAGAGAGGAGCTCACTGTAGGAGTCGGGGTGAGCGGGCGAGAGGGGGTAGCAACAGCTGAGATCTCGGGCAGGAGTTGAGCTTCCACCCAGCAGTCTTGTTCAGAATCAGCTCCGGCTCATCTCCTAAGTGTGGGGCATGAGGGACAGGGAGACACCGAGAACACCACCTTTGCCTCTGTGGCTCTGAGCCGGTTCCCTCAGCTGTCTGCCTGCTGGTTTTCTCGTCCCTGAGGAAGATAGGGTAGGCGAGAACTGAGCACACAGCACTGTCATGGATAAACACGGCATCCTCTGTCACATGGTCCTGGGAAGTTACCAGTGGCTACTTCTTGGATCATGGACACCAGCAGGGAGGGAAGCATCCGCCATGGGGCTACATCTTCAGCCTTAAAATATGTCTAGTCACATGGTACTAGCATGTCTGTCCCACTCACAATCTGTGCAACCTTTCTAAGCTGCTGGGATTTGATTCCAGGGCCTCATACACGTGAAGCAAGTTGCATGACTACATTTGAGATGGGTCCTGGGCGGACCTCAGTGTATCTGACAGTCTTCTTGCTGCCTCTCCTACACAGATGACAAGCCTCTGGCCCCTCAGCAGACCTATGCGGAGTGCATGATGCCACGCACAAGAGTTGAGTGGCAAGGCTGAAAGTGATGGTTTTATAGTCAGCGCTGGGTCTTTATAACAAGAAACTGTATGGCTTTTATTCTATTTTAGATCACGTCACAGTCACTGTCAAATGTGGCTCATAGCTGACGTTCCCAGGTCGAGGGATGACTGTGGCTCTGAGTTTCATGCTCCTAGATCTAGCAGTTTGCTCAGTGTGACCACCTGGGACTTAATGCTGAACAAGCCATTTGTCGCCTGAGACCACTGCAGATCACGCCCCCGCCCCCAGCAGCAGGCCATGCCTGTCCCTTCCTGCTGCACAAGCCAGGGACCTGCAAGCCTTTCCCGTTCACTTCTTTGTCTTTCCTCTCCTAGTCTGCCACTGAGCAGCGTGGAATCCTACCTCAGGCGTCTAGCAGACACCATTACTTTTCTCCAAGCCTGACCAAGCTTCTGTTGTCCCTGGACCACATTCTTTAGGCAGGTCAGAGACACTGGGTGGTGAGAAAAGGTCAGGTTACAGCACAGCGGTGACAAGGGACACTGTCTTCTTAGGAAAGAGTCCGTGGGTCGGAGGCAGAGGTACGAGATGTGGATGGAAGGACAGTGCCCGTGTCATGTAGAGACAGGAGCTCTGGAGTACCCTGTGGGCCACAGAGCTGGTTGTCCGGAGGCCAACCTAAAGAGCGAGATGCTGAGGCAGGAGCAGAGGCAGGAGCCTCTGCAATTTCTCTGAGCATATCCATGCCAGGACTCTCTCTACAGGGCTCCCACCAGGACTGGCTGAGTCCCAAGTTATGCAAAGCTGGGGTCTCTCTGGAGTCCCTGTCTGCTGTGACTGCAGGGTCTGGGTATTACCTGATGACCCCCGGGGGTGTCCTGAAGGCAAGTGTTCTGTGGCCCCGCCTGCTGGCTCAGAAGCTTTAAAAAGGAAGTGTTGGCCCCACAACCCCTGCTGCAGCCTACATCTTAATTTGCAAGCCTGTCTTAGCCTTACAGAAGACATCAGCGCCTGCTCCAGAATAAAGTGTTAATGTTTAATGTGCAAAGGCTGCTTCTCCACATCAGCCTGTGCCTGATGTGGACGGCGGGGGGTCAACAGCCAAGATGCAGAGGCCCAGGTCTCCAGAAGGGAGACTTTTCTTAGAAAATAGACGGGGAGGAGGCAGAGGAGAGCAAGCTGGTCTTCCCCTTAGCCGGGAAAGGTGCACACTTTTAGGACCGGTGTGAGACCCTCAACAAAGGGCTTCTGTCCAATCGTAGCGATGAAAGAAGCCGACAGATGAAATTTCATTTGTTGACCCGAAGTGCAGAGAGTCTTGGCTTTCTACGGAAGGACCCTGGGGTCCAGGTTCATGATCTATGGCAGAGGTCTGTTCTGCGAGGTCGGCTGAGGTCATGTTCTAAAATCACAAACAGCGAAGCATCTGAACCAACCGTGCACATTCTAAAGCTAAGGTAGCATCAGAACCTGTTGTGAATATAAAGCTGCTCATCTCTGTGGTAAAAACCTTCGCAATTAGTTCTATGAAGCCCCGTGGGTATAGCTCAGATCAGGACTCATCTCTTTTTCTTGCGCAGTTTAAGCCTATGCATAATGGCCCAAGTCCTTAGATTCACAGGCTCTGAACTGACCTGGAAGACAAGCCTCTAGGCAAAGCTGGGGGGATTTACCTCAGCTGTGTTAGCTGGGGTGGGGAGACCTGTCTTGACTGGGCAGGACCGTCCGTGGGCAGGGATCCCAGACTGTGGACATGAGGAAAGCTAGCCGATCATGTGCGCACTCTTGGCTCTGCCACCAAACCTTGGATGCCCTGCTGCAGGCTGCTTCAGCTGCCCTCCCTCCGTCCGGACGTACCTGCCTCAGGAGATGGTACCCTAGACTCCGAGCCAGAACCCCTTCTGCTGTTGCTTTTGTCGGGGTGATCTTATCATGGCAGCAGGAAAGTAACCCAGACAGAGTCCCAAAGAGTGGAGAACCATCCCTGAAGCCTGGCCACGTAGCGTGGGATGGGGAGATGCTCTGGGTGTTACTTGAGCATACGGATGCCATTGGAGACCCAACTGGGAGTGGTGTGACATGGCATTGGATGACCTTGGTTTGACCTCTGGCTCAGTGACTTGTTTCTGTGACTTTCGATAGCCAAATTAAAGTTTCCTTTCATTCCCCACCCCCAAGGTTTTGGTGTGTGTTTGTGTTTATGTGTGTGGATGCTGTGTATGTGTATGGCATATGGCATGCATGCATTCAGGTACACTCAGAGGCCGGAGCAGGCGGTCTTGCTCCTTCAGTCTCTGCTTCCTTCCCTGAGGCAGGGCCTTTCGGTAAACCTAAAGCTAAGATGGAGGTCTGCAAGCCTCAGCAAGCCTCCTGCCTCCCCACACAGCCACGTCTGGCTTTTTATTTCAGTGCTGGGAATCTGAATTTAGGTCCCTTATTTTAAGTAACAAACACCTTAGCCCGCTGAGCCACCTCCCTGGCTGTCACCCACAGTAAGTTTCTGCATTTCAGTTTTCTCACTTGGAAAGTAGGGCCAGAAGTCTGGAGATTGGGCGCTCACCCACTGCAGGGAGCACGGGGCTCACCCACTGCAGGGAGCACGGGGCTCACCCACTGCAGGGAGCACAGGGCTCACACACTGCAGGGAGCACAGGGCACTCACACACTGCAGGGAGCACAGGGCTCACACACTGCAGGGAGCACAGGGCTCACCCACTGCAGGGAGCACAGGGCTCACACACTGCAGGGAGCACGGGGCTCACCCACTGCAGGGAGCACGGGGCTCACACACTGCAGGGAGCACAGGGCTCACCCACTGCAGGGAGCACAGGGCTCACACACTGCAGGGAGCACAGGGCTCACACACTGCAGGGAGCACAGGGCTCACACACTGCAGGGAGCACAGGGCTCACACACTGCAGGGAGCACAGGGCTCACACACTGCAGGGAGCACAGGGCTCACACACTGCAGGGAGCACAGGGCTCACACACTGCAGGGAGCACAGGGCTCACACACTGCAGGGAGCACAGGCGCTCACCCACTGCAGGGAAGATAGGGAGCTCACCCACTGCAGGCTATAGAATGTGTACACTTTGAATGGGAAATGTGCCCCATTGGGTGTGTGTTTTGAACATGTGGTCCCCAGTAGGTGGCACTGTTTGGGAAGGTTATGGAACCTCTAGGAGTGGAGCCTCACTGGAGAAAGTAGGTCACTGGGGGCAGGGCTTGAGGCTTCCTGAGCCACTGAGCAGGTGGCCTGAGGCTTTCATTCCCACACTGAGAGCACCTCCCACCTCCACACCCTTCACTGACCCTCAAAGTGTGGCCAGAATGAGTCCCTCCTACTCACACTTCCTCCTTTGCTTTGGGGGATTTGTTTTGAGACAGGGTCTCACTGTGTGCTTTTGGCTGGCTTGCAGTGTTTTGTGTACCAGGCTGGCCTTGAGTTCACAAAGCACCATGCCCCACAGAGTTGTTCCTTTGAGATACTTTGTCTCAGCATGAGATGAGGAAGGTAGTTACCACAGGGACCAGCCCCAGCCCATCCTTGTCACAGTGTCTAGGGCTCTCCAGGCCTGCGCTGCTGTCACCCTGTCCTGAAGCACAGTGTCTCTTCTGGGCCCTCCATCTTCCAGCACTTGGGCACCAGGGCAGCCCTGCGCCCCTCTCCCCTCTCAACTGTTGGGGAGCACTCTTGCCTCACAGCAGTAGCGCACACTATCAGGCTGACTAACCACCCAGACTCCTCACCTTTCTTTTCCTTTGTTCCAGGCCCAGAAGTCTGGCTCAAGAGGGGACACACAGGCTGCAGAGGACCTGCTGCTTCTCAGCAAACCGCTCACAGACCTCATCAGCCTGCTCATCCCACTGGTAAGTGCTTGCCTGTGTGAGGGCTCACCTGTGTGAGGGCTCACCTGTGTGAGGGCTCACGTGTGTGAGGGCTCACCTGTGTGAGGGCTCACCTGTGTGAGGGCTCATGTGTGTGAGGGCTCGCCTGTGTGAGGGCTCACCTGTGTGAGGGTTCCTCTGTGTGAGGGCTCACGTGTGTGAGGGTTCGTCTGTGTGAGGGCTCACATGTGTGAGGGTTCGCCTGTGTGAGGGCTCACGTGTGTGAGGGTTCGTCTGTGTGAGGGCTCACGTGTGTGAGGGCTCACGTGTGTGAGGGCTCACCTGTGTGAGGGTTCGTCTGTGTGAGGGCTCACATGTGTGAGGGCTCACGTGTGTGAGGGCTCACCTGTGTGAGGGTTCGTCTGTGTGAGGGCTCACGTGTGTGAGGGCTCACGTGTGTGAGGGCTCACGTGTGTGAGGGTTCGTCTGTGTGAGGGCTCGCCTGTGTGAGGGTTCACCTGTGTGAGGGCTCACGTGTGTGAGGGCTCGTCTGTGTGAGGGTTCGTCTGTGTGAGGGCTCACGTGTGTGAGGGTTCGTCTGTGTGAGGGTTCACCTGTGTGAGGGCTCATGTGTGTGAGGGCTCACGTGTGTGAGGGCTCACCTGTGTGAGGGCTCATGTGTGTGAGGGCTCACGTGTGTGAGGGCTCGCCTGTGTAAGGGCTTGCCTCTGTGAGGGTTCGCCTGTGTGCTTTTACAGAAATGCAGAGACTAAAATAATTTTATCTGAATTTCACGAATGCTTGCGCTCCTGTTATTTTGATTTCCTTCAGAACTGGAACCAAAGGAACCTCCGATGGTCACTTGTTTTATAAAATACTAAATTTATACTGATTTTAAACCAGGTTGACTTATCATTAAGGTAATATTTAATGTCCAAGTAAAATGGTGTACATATGTTAAATGAACTCCTGAGAGGCAGATGTGTAAAAGTATATATGAGACCCTGTCTCAAGAGGGCTAGATAGACTGATTGATCTATACATACATACATACATACATACATACATACATACATACATACATACAGTTAACAAATAGGGCAGAATCAAATCCAGTCACATTCTTAATGAAGTAAGATAAAAATGCACTGAATTTCCCTAAGAAAGGACAAGTCTACTCCCAAGAGAGATTTCTAAGTTGTACAGGACGCCACAGGGACTGGGGGTGCAGACACAGCCCCCTCACTCTGGCCAGGGCCACAATTAAAACAAGCAGGGTTATACAAGGCCACTGAGCTTCAAGGCCAAACCAGTGCAAACCTGGAATGTCAACCAGCTCAACGGTTTCAACCAAACTGAGAGTCCGAACAGGGAGAGAAGTGGCCCCTCAGCTACAGCCACAGGGAGAGAAGTGGCCCCTCAGCTACAGCCACAGGGAGAGAAGTGGCCCCTCAGCTACAGCCACAGGGAGAGAAGTGGCCCCTCAGCCAGCAGCCACAGGGAGAGAAGTGGCCCCTCAGCTACAGCCACAGGGAGAGAAGTGGCCCCTCAGCTACAGCCACAGGGAGAGAAGTGGCCCCTCAGCTACAGCCACAGGGAGAGAAGTGGCCCCTCAGCTACAGCCACAGGGAGAGAAGTGGCCCCTCAGCCAGCAGCCACAGGGAGAGAAGTGGCCCCTCAGCTACAGCCACAGGGAGAGAAGTGGCCCCTCAGCTACAGCCACAGGGAGAGAAGTGGCCCCTCAGCCAGCAGCCACAGGGAGAGAAGTGGCCCCTCAGCCAGCAGCCAGCTGGGGTCCGCTGGTGAAACTCCATAAACCTTGTAGAAAGCAAAAAGCATTAGGAAGGTCCATGAACGTGAGACCTGTCTGTGCCTCCAGAGCCAGACAAGAGGTGTGTCCCTCCAGCCTCTGCCTCTGTGACCCTGGCGGCTCACTGGTGAGGTCAGGACAGCTGGCATTTGTTTACTGTCCTGTGGCTCCAGGGACCACAAATGCAGTCTGGGCAAATAATTGTATAGGTTTGGCTGCATCCAGGAAGTTAGGGTATGGCTATGGGTGGTCACCTGTAATCCCAGGACTCAGGAAGCTGAGGCAGGAGGATTGCCTGAAGCTTAACCCCAGCCTGGACTACATGGTATGTTCAAAGAATCAGATAGATGAAAACCACCTTAAAGATTCAGCCAGAGAAGGACAGACAATCTGCAGTGAATTTCTGTCATAAAGTAGAAATGGCAGCAAAAAATCAGGAAGTGTGAAGTCAGCTCACACCAACTAACCAAGGAGCCTGGGCCTGGGCTCAGCCTGGCTCTGGGTTCAGCAGTGGCGGGGGTGGGGGCTGGGGGGGGGCTTATGTGACCTTATTGGTTGATCCCACCAATAGTGATTAGGTCATGTGGCTGTGAGCACCCAGACAGCTGGGCTTGGCTCCACAAGCACAGGGTGGCTCTCTTTCTGCGTCAGCATCAATCACATGTAATCCCCTGTCTCTGTGATGTGGGCCCACCTCTGCTTTACAAAGAAGGCCCCTGGAGCTGGTGAATCTAGAAACACAAAACTTCAGAGCTTAGATGTCTGATCTCAACACCCACGCGTTCCCCGTCAAAGTTCTCATTGGCCTCTGGATCAGCTTTGAACCCTTGAAACCCTAGACTCAACTGGGTTCGGAGATAGTCGGGTGGTAGGGGCAGTGTGTTAGAAGGCTGCCTCGGGTTTTCTCGTACTGTTTTTAAGTAGGAGAGGTTTCCATGACAGTCAACCTTTACAGCAGGGGCTGGTGGCTTCAGGAGATGTGCTGAGGGAAGGGTGTGACAGACAGACACATGGACAGGAAACGGTCTTGCCGACCTCACTGAGCGTTTTTGTTTAGAATGAGGAGAGGCGCTGTCTTGTGCCCTGCTATCCAGTTCCTTACAGAGGTAGTTAGGGAATACAAACGATTTTCAGAATGCAGGCTACAGCCTCTCACAGCCCTGCTTGCCACAGCTGCTGGGACCTCTCAACTTTATTTTGCGTGATGTATGGCTTTGGGTGACAGACTGAAGGGGAGGGGAGCAGTCAGCCCCACTCCTCCTCTGCCTGTTTCAGAATTGTTCGTTCCACAGGTGTCTGTCCAGAGTGATGGAGAATAAGACATACTAATGCTGCATGTCACGCTGGGGCAAACCAGGCCAGACTTAAAAGGCCTTGCCTATGAGCACAGAAGGCGGCCCTGTGTTTCATGTTCTGGGCTGATCTCTCCGTTAAGCCTGCAGTTCCTGAAGCCAGTAACTGGGTAGATCTCTGAAGTGGGCAGATGTGGCCCACCCTGCCTGTCAGAGTCACCTGACCTGTCCTGTCAGCTCTGGTCTTGGGTCTCCACCAGCACTTCAGGCCTCCAGAAAATTCCAAGGGTGGTGCAGAGGCTCCTGTGTCTAAGATTCCCCTCTCTGTTAGATTGAACTACTTAAAACAGCAATGGGCACGCATTTCACTGGCGTTGAGCTTTTATGAGCAGTAGAAGACAAGTCGCTGGCTAACATTGCCCAGGGTTTCTTACTTGAGCTGGAGTCATATATGGCTTGAGGCTTGAAATGTTAAGGGACAAGGCCACCCAGACTCTGTCCCCAAGGCCTCCTAGGACTAAAGGAGAGAAGCAGTCAATGGTGCCCAGCTCAGTGATGCTTCATCGGAGCCTTGGCTTCCATCCAGGCTTTGCTTACATTGTCCTGTGCGCCTGAATTCTGCCGAATCTTGTGGTTTTGTTGGGACTGCGTCTCCTGCCTGCAGCAAACGCTTCCTCTTCTCTCGGCCCCCATCATGGGAGGAGGCAGTCCAGACAGTTTGTTGCGTTGTGAGCTATGATGCTTGGTGGGTGGAGCATGTTAAGTGCATTTTAACTTACATTCTCAATACGCTGTGGGTTTATCTAGATGTAATCCTGTTGTAGGTCAAGTAACTCCTACAATGTGCATTCTTCTCTGCACATAGAGTTCTGCGATCAGATGTAATCTGTGACATAGGCATGTTTTAGGTGATGTGAAAGGTTAACATTAGAGAGTGGTAACAGAACATCACAGTAAGAGCTGTGCGCTGTCACCACCTCAACGTCTTTAAGTTAGGATAGACGATAGAATACTTTATCCAAATTACCAAAAAAAGTATATATATCATACCTTACAGTTCACATAATTATAATTCTGTTCAATGTGTATCTGAGAGAAAAGGGCCTTTTTAATTGGACAGAAAGGGAGAAATTTAGCTGCTTGTATTCTGATGCCAATTGGGTCCCCCAAAACTGTTCCCACGGGAGGGTCTGCATGTAGCTTCTGGGAACCTGCCCCTAGTTAATTGTAATTGGTAAATAAAGATATCCAGCTAGTGGCTGGGAAGAAGAGAAAGCCTGAGAGGGCTTTTAGGATTCCCAGACTTGGGAAGGAGAGACACCATGCTGTGGGAATGTTCTTACTCCTCCTGTGAGACCCGGGATCCAGCGACATGCTGAGCTTTAGCAAGTGGTTCTCCGGGGCCCCTGCGAGGTTGTTCTGAGTGGTGCAGTGGAGTTTGCCCACTCTGGCTCCGTCAGGGTTGACAGTGTGCTCTGCCCTCCCACTTCCTGCTGTGCTGTCTCCGTGTTTTTACCTGGCCCATGCCGAGAACTGCAGCTCACAACACACCGTCCTTTCTTTCTGGAAAGTCCATGTAACGTTCCCTGCCCATGCTGCTGTGGACATAGCGTGGGTGACTCACGGTAAAAGACACGTGGAATGTGCCAATTCCTAGTCTGGTCTAACAGTCCCATGACTCCAAGTCCTCTCTGCGTGAAAACGCCGGGCTCATGTGTATGTAGTGCCCTGCTCCCCACTTCCCACATGGCATCTGTAGTGTGGGAACATCGGTCTCTCTGCCTCTCCTGATACATGGCAGAGGCCTTTCTCTCTGTTCCTCCGTGGGGCCTAGGATAGAGAATCAATACGAATTGCCTAGGGAAGAAAGGATAACAGTACAGTGCATCTTCACAGTGTGACAGAGAAGAAATGTGGTCTCTAGGCTGCAGGCACCTCTCTGCTGCCCTCTCCTCAAAGGATAAGCAACAGAGACCTCACCTCAGCACCACAGAATCCCCTCTCCGCTGTCTGCCCTACTTAGCCCAACCTCTGATTGATTAGAAAGGACACAATAGCACTGATCAGGGTCCGGTAGAAGATTACTGTTCTCACAATCTACACAAACAAAACAGAAGAACCCTTACAACCAGGCAGCTCTGGCGACAGGCTCTGAGCGTTGACCATGGATGCCATTGCCGGTGGCCATTACCATCCTGAATGTGCCCAGGCTCGCCAAAATAGATGCCACACATTGTCACCTTCTACAAGGAGTGACCCAGAATGTGGCAATTGGTGTTTAGATCTGTGTATGTAGCTTTAAGAAAGGAAGTTTCCAGAATTACAGGCATGTCCCCTCCCATTACTCTCTGGTTGTATTGTAGCTTTTTAACAGCATTTTGTTCTTGTTGGGGTGCCCCAAGCTTAGAAGGCATTCCCTGGTGGGATAGAAAGGGTCCTGATGAGTCCCAGAGAAGCCTCTCGCCCACGGAGGACCCGCAGAGCAGCAGCGTCGCTCCCTCAGGCCCACGCTCCGGCCCACGCTCCAGCCCTAGTGTTCTGTGCTCCTCCCGGGGGAACAAGAATGGACGGCTGTCCCCTCATAGGAGCCCGTGCCAGCACGAGGGCTGGGTCCACTCTGCCCACGATGCGGACAGTTCCACCAAAGAGCCTCGTCTTCCCGGAAACTGTGGTAGTTATAAAACCTTCCAGAGGGGCCTTGTGAGTTTGAAAGGGCAAGCTTTCTTGTAAGCCTTCCTCCTCCTCCTCCTCCTCCTGCTGAAGCTTGTGTTTAACACCAGAGTGAGCAGTAGGGCACTGAGGACAGTGGGGAGCGAGAGGGACAGAAGAGAGGGGACTCTGAGACGCAGGTCATAGCTAAGTGTTAATGGAAAGGTCTTTTAGCCCTCTGTTCCCTGTTCCCTGTACTCCCGCCTTGATTTCAAAGCAGGAGAGCACAGCGTTTCTGCAGTGACGATGGGTGTGTACGGCCTCCACGGGGACTCACGTGCAAGGTTGAAAGGCTGAATTTGGGATCCAGGTCCCGTGGACAGAACCTTTACTGTGACTTGGATTTACGTGGTTCCCCTCTTGTGATCAGGATGAAATGGTCTGTGCATTTGGGGGACACAGGACTGATGACTTCACTTTAGTGAGAAACAGACTTAAGAGAGCAGGTCAAAGCGGTCAGGAGGGAGCAAAACTGCACGCTCTCGGACGGGGCTGCGCCGTGGTAAAGCTCTTGGTCACCATAAAGATGTGGCCTCAGCTGCAGCAGGGACACAACAAAAGACCCATGTCAGCTTCACCCTGTACTGAAGCTCATGAAAAATGAAGGAAATTAAATCAAACAAAACAGTAAACACGGGTTTTTACTTTTCAGTCTTGGGAGTCGGAAACTGCTTATGGACTCTTAATTGGCAAATTAAAATATAAATAGGTGTGTGTCAAAAGCTTTGAGTTATCCCTGCCTTTAATCCCATATCCAGAGGTGAGACTGAGCAGGAAGTAGTTGGAAGTCTGGGTGTATTTGTGTAAATACATAAACTCGAGACATTATTTCTAACATCAAAACCCTTAGTAATAACTTACAGATTGCTCAGTTGGAAGTTACATTCTGTGTGAACATGGGTGAGGGGTCAGAGGGTGACTTCTGGCCGTGGCTTTAGCTTTGCTGGAGTGTGGCCTCACTTCTGCTTCAGCGCTGGGTACTCTAGGCTAGCCCACCCTTGAACCTCCGGGCAGTTCTGTTCCTGCTCCCGTCTCGCCAGAGAGGCACCGCAGACACGAGGCCTCTGCTGTGCACTTTTTATGTAGGCTCTGGGGACGCTTGCTCAGGTCACCAGCCCGTGTGGCAAGTGCTTGTGCCCAGTGAGACATCTCTCTGGCCCTAAATTCTGGTTTTAAGCTAGAACTCTGTACCACTGAACATGATTTCCAAAGCATTTTTAACAGTGTAGGAAAATAATCTAACATGATATTAATCAAAATGCCAGGATGTTATCAGATGATAATTCAATGTGTATTTTTAAAATGTATATATCATTGAAAGATCTTATGCATATAATTTAACCTATGTTTAGAATAAGCATTGTTTAATTTATTTAATTATTTTGTGTGCATGTGTGTATTAACAATGTGAAAATGCCGATGTGGAGGCCAGAGAACAGCTTGCAGAAGTCAGGCCTCTTACCATGCAGGTCCTGGGGATCAAACTCAGGTCGTCAAGCTTGGTGGCAATCTCCTTTACCTGCTGACCCTACCTGACGCGTCTCTCCAGCACACAAAATGAGCCTCTTCTAATGGTGGGCATACACCCAGAATCCTTCCCGATCAGTGTGCACACAGGCTGCCACAGTCCTGATTTCACAACAGACCCCCTCTGCTGTCTGAATGAGTGCCTGGAACGTGGAGAGACGGCGTCCTTAGCTCCCGCCTAGAACCCCCTCGGCTGCTGCACACACCCACCAGCTTGGTCAGACATTAGCTGCTAGTGTCACCATGGCAGCCTGCACCTCATCTGAGGAAGTGCCCAGGACAAAAGGTTCTCAGCACGTGCTGGAGACGAGGCAGCTTGTCATGAGCAGCTGCCTGGCCGACAGTGGTCACCAGACTCAGGCTCAGCTGCTTTTCTCATTGAGGCATTGAGGGAAGGTACCGATATTAGAAGAGCTGGCAGGTCTGGAAGCTGGAAACCTCCATCCACCTTGCATCCTGTGAGGATGCCGACTCAGGAGTAGCTGTGTGCACAGATGGTGGTCCATCCAGGCTGGCAGGAGCCTGCTCACAGCAGGTGTGCCTGATGACACATGCCTCATGTCAGCTGCCCACTCTGTTCTGCAAGGCCCAAGAAAAGCAGACGTTGCTGCTTTCTGAGGGTTTGCACATTTGCAGTTTCTGGCACTGGACTCGTAGAGGCCCCAGGATGCCACTGCCCTGGGAGATGAGGGTCAGGTGGAGGTAGAGGTGAGTCCCGGTGTTGCCTCCAAAGCACGCTGCAGCAGAGTTTGTGGGAGGCTGCTATGACCCTTACAGGGAAGGGAGATCTGTAGCGCAATACTCTTGTTGGAAAAATGCATGGGAGGGAACCAGTCAGCTCAGCTGCTGCCTCCAGACTCAGGGAGATCAGCAGACAAACCAGAGACAGCTGAAGTAACAGTGAGGATTGTGACCAAACTCACCACAAACAGGAAGAAGGCAGAGGGAGTCTCTTTGGGAGGAATTTGAACAAGTATTTAGCAAATCACACAGGTCAGGCATGGTGGCTCAGCAAGTGAAGGCTTTTCCCAGATTTTAAACTATTAGTACTTTTTGGAGACAGTGTCTCACTTATGCAGCTCTGCCTGCCTCTGCCTTCAGGGTGCTGGGACTTAAGGTTCCTCACCCCCAGCCCACATGGCAGGAGAGAACGGACTCCCACAGGTTGTTCACTGACCACACATGCACCTTGGCATGAGCTTGCCAACCTAGGAGGATGCATCTCCTCCGTCTCCTGAGGCACTGACCTGCGCGGTGAGCAACGTCATCCTGTCACAAGTCTGATTCTTCCGGCCGAGGGTAGTGTGCCGGTGCACTGTCTGTAGCCTGAGAACAGTTGGGTTGGCTTCCTGTGGCCATAAATGTCTCCTGGTACCGTAATAGCCAGTTCAACATGACTAAGATGAGCATGAAACCTTGTGTTGAATTTAAAAATAATGCTTTTCTACTTTTAGATAAATCCCATGTCTTGTATCTGTGAGATAAAAATAGTGATTTCTTTAAGAGAGAGAGAGATGATGCCGTTCGTTCTTGCTGTCCCAAAGTGTCCGTGGATGGGCCTCTCTGCAGAGGACACGGGGCTCCTGACAGCTCTACTGTTTAGCCACCATTGGAGAACACGGCTCCTGTCTCTGTTGGGGGTGGGGGTCCCTAACTGTGTGTGTGCTGCGGGTGACACCCACGGGAAGGCGCCTTTCCCTGGGTCAGCTCCATACACCACGCCAGCTTGTCTTGCGTCACAGTAAAGCTTCATTTATGAATCAGTGAGATTGAGATAATGAAAAAAAACCAGCATGAGGTTTGAAACTTATCTGTGGGATAGCAGTTACAGACCTTTCACCAGGAACGCTCTTAGAGATGTTGCTTACAGGCGGGCTTCAGAGTAGCTGAGCGTGTGTTTTTATTGATCTCCGTTTATCCTCATGCAGGTCATTGTTCACAAGTTTGAGGCTCTCTACCCTGGGATCCAGTGCTGTGGCCCTTGCCTTGCTGGAGTTACTTTTCTGGGCTGTGATGAGCCTGCAGGAGAAAGGGTGGCTTAGCTCCTAGCGGAAGGGTGCAGCCCATCCTGGGAGGCAGCACTGGCCAGGCTGCATCTGTAGTCAGGAAGCAGAGAGGGATGAATCCTTGTGCTTGGCTCACTCTCTCCCCTGTCAGGACCAACGTCTATGGACTGGAACCCCCCAGGATTAGAGTGGGTTATCCAGCATCAGTTAACCTAATCAAGATCACCTCAGTAACTCAGACAAGCTAACCCCTTACAAACCCAAGCGTAGAATAATCTAATCAAGGTAATCCTTGACAGGCCAAACACTATTCTAACCGTGATAGTGCCTCACGAGAGAACCTGGTCAAGGCAACTCCAGACCTGGCCGGGGCAATAGTCAACACTGACTGTTGTTGCAGCGAATATTTAAAAAGGAACGGCTTATCTCTTTATCAGCCCCACAGCCTCACTCCGCAGGCTCCCTTCTTTGGCGTTTACTCCACCCGCCCTCGTGCTTCTGCCCCAGGTGGAATTACCGCCCCCGGCGTATTTCTTTACCCTCACTCGGCACAGACGTGACTCTATGACCCAGTAGCTTTACATACATACAGTTGTCTATATCAAACTCTCAGTCCACAAACCCTCCACACTTGGACAGAGATACAGACCCTCCAATATGAGATAAAAGACCTATAAAGTCCTTAAAATGTTCGTGGCTACCTACCGCCAAGTGAGTCCCCCTGGATCCAGCTCATCCTTCTCCACCTGCATCTCCGTCCTTCTCTCTTGGTCCTCCCTTGTCCTTCCTCACGCTCTCTTTTTTTCTCTCCTCTGACCCTCTCTCTCCACCCCCCTTCCCCTGCCCAATCACTGGCTCTCTCCTTTATTTTACTAATTAAAATGGGAAGGTATGTGACTAGGCAGCCCTTCTTGGGGGAGCGGAGCTAACGTCATAGTACAAGCTGCAGGACAATCTACAGACAAGCATAGGCTTCCAGAAGCTGCGTGGTGGTGTGGACGCTCACCTGTGCACAACCTGTAGTGGGTATTTTCATCTTCTGCGTGGACGGCTAAGCTTGGTTTCTACATTCCTTTGGGAGGGAGCTGGGCTCAGGAACAGGAGTCATAGGGTGCGCCACCTCTTCCTGATCTTCCATGGGGCCTGTGGGGGGCAGCACACACTTGCGGCCTGCAGATTGACACCCATCTTCTGAGGCTCTCAATTATAGATACCTTCAGACTGTTCCTTCCCATCTTCCTTCACATATGCATATTTGTAAGGGAAATATTTTTCAGCTCAGAACTATTTCTGTAATTATGGCTAGCTCATAGCATAAGACTCTCCTGAGGCAAAAATAAGAAACTCATATTTCATGTAAATGAAGTCTCACAGCTGTCTGATGGGCGGAGGCCACGGTCGTTACAGAATCCTCTGTGCAGAAACACTGCAAATGGGAGAAATTAGATGTTTAACTCCGTCAGCAGCAGGAGGAAGGTGGATCGGCTGCTGAAGGCCTGACCCTGGTCCTGCAGCCTCCTATCCTGAGTCAGTTCGGACCATAACGAACAAAGACTGCTCTGGCCAGTGATACCAGGCAGAGGCATCAAATGACGAAGAAGGGTTGACAGGTCAGGTGGCTCTGCATGTCCATGCTAGGACAGCATGTGTGTGTAGTTGGAGATGTGTGCCCTTTCCCTAAAGCTGAAGTTACAAGCTGTTGCGCCTCCACGTGGCTGCTGGGAATTGAACTCAGGTCCTCTGCAAGAGCAGAAAATGATTTTACTCACTGGGTGATCGATCTCTCCATCCCCCGTTGTTGCTTTTTGAGATAGGGCCTCACTCTATAACCCAGGCTGGCCTGGAACTTAGGGTGATCCCCCCGTCTCACCACCCAAATCCTGGAATTTTAGGCATGAACTACTACCACCCCCAGCTGCCATGTGTGGCTTATGTGCTACTGTTCTCTATTAAATCAAAAAATACTTATGTGCATGTTTTATATATATGAATCGTGTTCAGTAAGCACAATTCAAAATACTGTGAACACAGAGCTCTCTCAGTTGTGTCTTTGAGTCTGTAATAGAAGAAGCACACATGAACCCTTTTCCACAACAGGTCATGGTGGAGGTGCAGGTCTTTAGCCACCAGAACCTTGTGAGCAAGGGTCTCTCCTGTGACCCTGCACCCTTTGGGGTTTCGTAGTTGAGGAATAGATTCTAAGTGGACTGAGACTGCTTGCTAAATGCTCTTATAAGCAGTATTACAAACCACAGGACACGTTCCTGAAACTGGGGCTCCTAGGGAAAAGCTGGGGTGTCTGTTTCCTGCTGCCCCCTCCCCCACAGGGCACAGGGCAGAGTCACTCACTTATGATCTGCACCAACCCCTTGTTTCCTGAACTTGTGTCATCTTTGCTGTTGGATCTGAGTCTCTGAGAATCTTGCATTTCTCTGTGTGGATGGAGGAAAGGCTCTTGGGCAGGTGGTGCTGCTTTTGTTTTGTTGTTGTGAGATGGGGTGGGGGTTCCCCGTATGGCCTTGGCTGGTCTGGAACTGAATGTGTAGATCAGGTTAGCCCTGTACTCCCAGCGCTCTATCTGCCTCTGCCGCCCCAGTGCTGGGGTTAAAGGTGTTGCCATGGTTAATTACCTTACTGTCTGTCTCTCTGATTGCTTGCCATGACTTCCACCTGCTTTTTCTGCTTCATCTGTCCTTGTAAGGCACCTTTGAACATTAGTAAGTGCTTCCTTTTGTCACAGCAAGTGGACTCCTCCTTCATTTTCTCCTTCCATTTCTCACCTTGCAGACATTTTCATTCCCAAGATGGCATCTGCCTCACAGATAAATGTGTCTGTGTCCTTTGCACTTTGGGGGCTTTCCTCTGGTTTTTATGGGCCCTCCCATCTGAGGTGACAGATGTCATCAGACACAATCACTTGTGCTTTCTTCTAATGCCCCACAGTCTTGTCTCTGTGTGTAGCCATTGGTTTTGTCCAGCGCCGTTTCTGAGAGAGGATCAAGTGTTGTATAGACCCTGTGCCCTGAGTCACACCTGCGAGCCTCCGTCCACATCCACATCTGGTTTTGTTACTATTTATTCCACAGTTGGAAACATCACAGATTCTTGGAGATGACGGTCAAGCTCCAGCCCACGAAACCCTGGTCTCCCTGGGCTGAGTTAAGTCTGACAGAGGTGTACACAGGGGCTGGGTGTCAGGGATCCTCTTGTGACGCAGAAGCAGAGGTGAGCTCTGTCCGCCTGATGCTCTGTCCATCCTGCAGTCTTGGATCCAACCCACCATGAGCTGAAGTCATTTGTAAAGAAGATCATGTCTGTAACGGACACGCAGAAGACCAGGTCTGTTACAAACATGTAGAAGATCATATCTGTAACGAGCATGTACAAATCATTTCCTCAGCATTCCCCAATCAGCACAGCCATGATTTTCATCACACTACATTGTGCTTGACCCTGTAGGTGCCCCTGATGTGACCTGAAGTCCACTCAAGTGTGTCAGGGATGTATATGCTTGCAGGTAGTTAGCATCTGAGGTTTTAGTGGCCGTTGAGGATCCTGGACCAGGGGTTACACTGAAAGCCTTCTGCCAGGTGGTTTTCCAGAGACAGGGACATTTTGCACACCTGAGGTGCACCTTTCCCCAGGTAGGTTCAGTCCTGAGGATGACAAGGGAGATGGCTTGAAGCTGAGGTCCCCTGGTCTGCAGCAGGCAGGACCAATGGTGCACGGGACAGTCAGGTCTCTTGGGAAGTACTGTTGTCCTTGTCATCCCACATCCGCACGAGGGTCAGGCCCTTGACTGGAGGAAGCGGCTTTGCCAGCCAGCTGGGTCAGCTCTGAACACTTCTACTGCAGCTGTGTGGCCTGTGATCAGACCCCTGACAGCAATGGGCAAATTAGCACAAGTGTTTCCACATCCAAAGGGGGATACACGGGCTGGCAAGGTGGCTCAGCAGCGGAAGGGGATTGCTGCCGGGGTTGACAACTGAGTTTTACACCTGGGACCCACGTGGTAGAACCCACGAGTTACACACTAAGTAAATAGCTTTAGAAAGGGACAGGATAGTGCCCTAAAGTTGTTTGCAGATCAGAAGGAACTGCAGGGCCTTGGGTAGGCCTTGGAGCAGAGTCCACACTCCACCACTTGCTCTGCCCTGTTGTGTAGTTCCCGAGTTATCTACCACAGAACAATACTGTAGGGTGGACCCCACTGTGGCGACAGCAGATTCTCCAGAGTCTAGAAGCTGTGTGCACTCTGTTTTAGTTTTGCTCCCTCCCCTGCCCGAAGCCATGCGATTGTAGATGCTCTGAAAAACCAGCTCTTTGTCAAGTTTGAAGCCTCTGAATAACGTGGCTATTCACCCGTGACCATGATGCAGTGAGTTAGCCGTTTTTGATAACAACGTTTGGCTTTTTGTTCTGGTCTTATGCCGGCAGCATTACCCTGTCTATGGCTCCCAGGGGTTTCCCCGGGCTGCATGCCCTGTAATCATATTACCCCCATCTGATAAATAGCCAGCTCCTACTGTAATAAACCTCTCTGCGCACCGCCTTGTTAATGTGCTAAAATAATGGACCCGGGGGCATTTCAAAGAGTGTGCTTCTACAATTAGCCGGCCTCCAGGCTCACAGCATGCTGATTGGGTTCCACCATGCTGCAGCCACAAGGGTCCTCAAAGCTGCCAACCACACTGCAGAGGCGCCTCCGGGCCCTCAGAGTCCTTTAGCCCCACACTCTAGATAAACAGTCTCATTTTATTCAGTCTGGATACATCTCTTAGATAAGTGAACCATGTCCTTTGGAAGCTGTGACTTGGCCTTGAAGAATTCAAGCTAAACATCCAGACGGTAAAGGCTTAACTACGCTGCAATGGTGTCTCCCAGGCTTGGTACTACTGTAAATCACCCGGTTGGCTTAGTGTTGGGGCAGGTTTTGTAGTATCGGCCCTGTAGTTTTCTCAAAGGACAGCCAGCGTCGCCTTGGAAATCACACTTTGAAAGAACCCCGTACCGTGCCACCACTTATTTGTTTTGTGGGCGTGCCTTCTATGCTTATGCATTAGATCTGAACTCTGTGGAAGGAGTTACTTTAATCCAAGAGAGAATGTCAGTGTCTGATTCAGTCAATGGCCGTGTGTGTGTGTGTGTGTGTGTGTCTGTATGTGTGTGTGTGTGTGTGTGTGTGTTTATGCATATGCTTATGTGCATGTATGAATGCATGTTTACATGTGCATGGGCACATGTGTGTAAGGTGTAGATATACGTGTGTGAGCATATGGAAACCCCCAACATCGGATGGCTTCCTCCATTGCTCTCGCCTTATTCTCTAACACAGGGTTTCTCAGTTGAACACAGATTACCTGCTTACTCCCAGAATTCTTTTCTCTCATCTCTCTGTGCTGGGATTACAGGCGGGTCACCATGCCCACTGTCTTCTACATGGGATCTGGGATCTGAACTGCCCCCTTCATATTGTGTTCACACACTTTGACTACTGAGCCATCCTGAGACCCCAGTCAACAGTCAACACTGAGTCTTTTGGAAACTGTAGGCAGTATCCCAAGTCCCTACCATTATGGGCAGCTTAGAATGTAACTCATGTTACCTGAAGAACATTTCCCTGAGTGTCTGAGAAATTTTCCTTTCCTTTATTTTTAAATTTTAGGAGTAGGATTTTTAATTGCAAAAAGAGTGATTCATCACAAGAAGCCAAGCAATCTAGAAGTGATTAGTAAAACTACCCACCACCCAACACACACACACACACACACACACACACACACACACACACGTGCACACACCACACGCACACACTGTGGTGTTTGGCCTATGGCATTTGATCTGTCTCTGTCTTTCCCTTTGGAGTCACAAGCACCTGTGTCACAGACACATTCTTCCCTGTGTTTGCTCCATTATTACGGGCTCCTTCACTGTCTGTCCACAGTCTTGTCCTTCTCAGTGGCTGAATGGCATCAGTGTGAACTCCAGACACTCCTACCAGAGGCTTCCTGGGTTGTGTGCAGTCACATGGGGCTCTGAGGGCCCGACGTAACTTCCTGATGGTGTGTTAGTGCTTGGGCATTCTCCATGTTTACATCAGCTCCCCACAGTGAGCCGGCTAGGCACTCTGGGTGCTTTTAATTAGCACTGCTTTCCATAGGCTGGTCTCCGTGGCCATAGGTGTGGCTTCTCCACAGGCTAAGCTTCTGCTCCATCTCTGCAGTGCTCCCATGTTTTCCTCTCTCCTCCCTTGTCTGCAGCTTCTGAGTCTTCTTGGCTTTGCTGTTCGAGAAGCTGCTGTTTGGATTTGTTGTCGTTGTCCTCGTTGTTGTTGTTGTAGTTGTGTATAGGAAGAAGTCACACAAACTTCAAGGCATAAAATTTGCCAGTGTGGAAAATAGATGAAAATAATAGAAAAATATAAATTGCCAAACTTGGCATCAAAATAAGTAAACAGCAAACTCCAGCGGGCACTCCGGAAGGTGTGGAGCCGATGTTCCCCTACTCCAGATCACGTGGCTGTGATAGAAGTATCCTATCTCCGGAGCCCTCAGGGGCTCCAGTCAGAACAGTTTGAAAGTTAAATGTTGGTTTTTCAGCACACACTCACTCTCTCCGCCTTGCCCACGTCTTACGTGACTTCTTTCTTGGAGCTCACCTTTCCAGGACCGTCCTGTGATAGAAAACGGAACACGATTCCCTGCGACTGAAGAACCGAGAGCACTGAAGCAGTAAGAGCAGCCATGCTTCTGACGCGTTAAACACTAGAATTCCCTGAGTCATGACCAAACCAGAACACTCAGGAAAAACAACTGTATGAATTTGGTCTGTCAGGGAGGGCTCTTCTCTTCGGATTCCTGAGACACCCCTGAGGAGAATCTTCCTTGAGTGGGGAAGCAGAGAGCAAGATGGGAGGAGACCATGGGCAGTGAACCTAAGAACTGTGCCACCCCTCCGCCCAGTATCCCTTCCCCCATCCCCTTACTTGATCTGGCTCAGCCCCGGCTCCTACAGGCTGCACATTCCTGGAATAGCACCACCTGCTGGGGACCAAGTGCTCAGCACAGGAGTCACTGGGGAAGGACTTCAATAGGGCACTTTGCATTGTCAGTGCTGATCTTCAAATGTGGCCCTGTGGTTTAAAAACAAACCCTAGACACTAAAGAAACAGACGCCTCTGTGTTACTCTGGGGACCCAGGACGTAGAGCCAGTGGCAAGACTCCCAGCTCATTGTCCTAAAGCGAGGACTGGGTTGTGTGTGTGTGTTATAGTCTCCCGTGTCATTCTCACACCCCTGACCCACACCAGACCACATTCCTCCCTGAGAGTCTGGAGCTGAGAAGAAGCCAGAAGGTCCCACAGAGCAAAGCATTCCTGATTCCCGCCACGTGTGGTGACACACCATTGAGGCCTCATGAAGGACCAGTGTCCGTCTGTCCATCCATACTTCACACCCGGCTGGGGTGGCATTGAAGTCAGCCAGTCGCTGTGTGCCTCAGGCCTCCACACTCAAAGCTTCCTGATCAGAATTTTTGCCGATACCCCCTTGAATTTCACAGTGTACCCCTTGCATAAACCATACCACCATGGTGACACCCGAGTGAGCTGTGGTGGCAGTATGGCTCTGTGACCCCCATGTCTGCAGACTCTGCTCCCTCCCGAATCCTCTGGAGTGTGCATACTACACACTCAGCCCAGCTCGATATCTCCTCTCAGATCCTCAGAAGCACCAAGCACACTGCTGTCTCCTTTTGGTTTGGTTTCCTTTTCCTATAACATTTGTATTAAGGTTTGAAAGACTTGCACCTCAAACAGGAGCTACCGCCCAGATTCTGGAAGGAAGGAATTTCCAGAGTTCACCATTTCTCCTTCACCCTTCCTAGTCTTAGGCACACTCCAAAGCGATATGGTGGGCTTTTGATCTCGGTGTGGAAACCTTGATAGTTGTTTCTCCGGCATCCACATGGCTCCTGCCCTCTCCTGCTCTGGCCAGCTGTTCAGAGGCCCCTTCTCAAAGGAGGCGTGGCTGGTGGTCCTATGGCAGTGGCCTGGTGTGACATCATGTGCCCGTTCTAACGGCCTCATGCACCCTGTCCCTCAGCACTGGATTTTCCTGACAATAACTGCGACATGTGACACTACGACAGGAAGGAAGAGTTTGTTTTGTTCACAGTTTGAGGGTAGAATTTGTCATGACAGGCACCGGTGTAGTCACACCGTAGTCATGGGAAGGCAGAGAGCAATGGATGCCCATGGATATTGACGGCTTCCGGCGGATGTCTGTGGATGCTGACAGATTCCAACGGGTGCCAACATAGATTCTGACAGGCCCATGGATGCTGACAGATCCCGTTCCTCTCACCTTCCAGCCTCAGGGAAGCCTCCCTGGAAACGCCCTCACAGACATGCCCAGAGTCTGTTTCAGATGAGCCACCCTGGTTGCCTTCTTCACACCTGAGAGTTGTGACTCCTCTTGTCTCCGTCACATGGGTGTTCAGTTCGGGGTCAGTCCCCAGGGTGTCTTCAGGAACGCCTCTTTCTCTGTTCGTGCTCTCTGCAAGGCGGGAAGGATGTCACATCTGGACACATCCTTTCCCTTTCTTCCTGGTATTGAGTATCAGAGCCGGAAGCAAACTGCAATCTCTTCCCTGTTTGGAACCAGTCCTTCCTGCTCCTCCCAGCATGCTTCACTTCCTTTCCAGGCTGTGCTGCTGAGGATGTGTTACTTAGCTCCAGCTCCTCCTCTGCCTTTCTTGTGAAAACCTGGGTGGAGCCCGTGACTGTTCTATTGTCTGCATTATTCTGGAAAGTGTTCAAGGACTAATTAGAAGCCAGTAACTGTGTCATTTCAAGAGGGGACACAGTAATCAGTTGTCAGGCAGCTGAAGATGAGTGTGTCACCCAGAAGTGAGGACGATGGATTATAGACTGAGGCTCACAGGAGCCATGTTCACCGTGGGCATGAGGATTGTAGCAAATACTTGTAAAGTGGGGGGAAAATAAAAACCACCAAACGCAGTAAATCCAGGTTTTCATGTGAAAGCTCGCTCATTGTAAGTTAGTGTTTGATCTTCAAAATAGTTGTTGACAGACTCATCCCCGAAGCTACAACCCTTCTGAGTTAAGGATCTTTCAAAGGAGTTGTGTTTCCCCACCATTCCACAGTTTGTGGAGAACTCTGAAGGTCGTTGTGAATGCTGCTTAGGACAAGCTGGGGCCCATCTGTCCCACCTGTGCCTTTCCATTTGTCTTTGAGATGTTTTCTAAGCCTGTGACATGTAGACTTAGAGTCAGATCAATAAAGGGAATGGCGGGTCATTGTCCCTCTAAATCCCCACAGTTAAGTTTAGGAGATGCTAGGGTGGAGGTCCAGCGCTCCCTCACCTCTGGGGAGGGAGCCTCGAATGGCGGGGGGGGGGGGGGGGGCCCTCACTAAGCTGCTCAGGCTCAGTGACATTCTCACAGCCACTGGGGGTGTGATGTCTGAAGGCAGCTGGATGGACAGCCTTGGGTGGAATCCTGTAAAAGATGTCCTAACGGCGCAGAGATCTGTCTCCAGGCACTGTTAGCAACATCAAAGAGGCAGGAAATGCTACTGTGAAGGGGTTATTTTTGTTCTTTCTTTGTTAATGTATTTTCTTCTCTGGAACTAAGTATCCCCATATAATTTCTGAGAAAGCACTGTGGTAGGTAATATTTTTAAAATAGAATACACAATGAGAAAGCGTTTTGAATACATTGTGTTGGCTGTGTTGATTAAAGAGAAACAAACCCGCCACAACCATGATTTTAAGCTTAAAACAGTTTTTAAAATTTCAGTGTCTGTGTCCTTAGAGACTCACTCCCAGGTTGCGTGAGTGTGTGTGTGTGTGTGTGTGTTAGTTTACATCTCTTCCCACAAAGGATTCCCGGTGGCCAGTAAGAGCCAAGAGCCAAGGCTGACGAGGAAAACCAAGATGCCAAACGGTGTACTTAGAGCATAATGATAAAAATGTTTATACTAAGCTCAAATGCAATTGGATGTGGCCGAGTCTGTACATAAAGCTAGGAGGCAGTAAGCCATGACCAGAAACCAGTTTCTGCACAGTGGTGAGTGTTCGTTGTCAAGGTGACAGAGCCTAGCAGCACTTGGAAGAGGGGCCCTGGCACATGTCTGTGGGGTTATTGTAATTACATTAAGGGGGGTGGGGAGACTGCACACTGTGGGCGGCGCCATCCCCTGGCTGGGATCCGGGACCTTGTCAATGCAGAAGGGAGTTGAGCAGCAGCAGCACCCCTCTGCCTCCAGACTGTAGGTGTTGGGGAGCAGCGGCTTCAAGCCCTGGCAGCTCTGACATTTGCTCTGATGGGCCGGAGCCCTAGACTGTGAGCCAGAGCTCACAGAGCAAGTCTTCCTTCTAGAGTCATCTCACTGACCACAACGGCCAGGCTAGAAGCCGGGAAGCTCACTTCAAATAATTCACAGGTCAAAGATGAATTCTCACAGGAAGTTCTAATACATAGAACTGAACTGAAATGAAAATATATCAAAACTTGTAGAATGTAGCTAAGAGCATCACTTAAAGAAAAATTTATAATTTCAAAACCTTGTATGAGAAGAAAGGAAAAGCCCAGCCAGGCGTGGTGGTGACACCAGCCTGGGTTCTGAGGTGAGGATGCTTCCGAGAGTGCGCAGGGTCTGTCAGGCATTCCTGAGGCCCAGCTCGGTCCCCAGTGCTGCCCAGCAAAGGAAGCTTAGCAAGAGAAGAGAGGGAGGAAATGAAACTATTTGGGGGGAGGGAGGGGATCAGCAAGCAGAGTGGGGGAGGGTGTGGGGGAGGGTGACAGGTGGGGACAAAGCACAATGAAGTGTATTTGATACTGAGCGAAGCCTTATTGCTACTTTAGGAAATAGGTAAAGAATATACAATTAGCTCAAAGCAATTCAAAAGAGGAAAATCAATTAAATGAAAACTCAACTCTTTAGGGGTGGATTTGAAAGCTTACAAGAAACTGAAAAAGATCTGAGAGACAGAAATGACTTCTGTGGGACGGGATGGAAGGCATGGCCACAGCCCCTGAGAGGAGCCGGGATGCTCCCAACAACATTGTGTTCAGGAAGTTAATTCATTCCTTTGTAACTACAAGACTTCAACCAAGATGAACACTGAATTGTCCTACAGTCATCAGGAGATTACATGTCTAATCTCTCCAAACCCAGATAATGTCATCAGAATATTCCACCAAAGAGAAAGTTTAACAACAGTCTTACATAACTTCTTACATAAATTAAAAGAGGAAAGTATTTCCCAACCCATTTCCCCAGGATGGGCTCACTCTATTGCTGACTTCAAAGAATGATCAGGAAACAAAATACCAAAGCACACACACACTCTCTCACACACACACACATGCAGGCTCACACACACATGCAGGCACACACACACACACCACTAACCAGACCACGAACCTGTATCTCTCCTGACATCAGAGTCTCAGCCCTCCTCACGGTGCAGGTGGATTGAGCACACTTGTGTGCAACAGAACAGGATCCCTCCAGATTTGTTCAGCAAGTATCAGTTAATATATCCCACACCCTCAGAGTCTTATGAGGAAATCGGTTATATCACGAGTCTATACGAGAAAGTCGTTGACAAAGTCTTGCACTAGATTCTGATAAAATTCTCATCAAATGAGGATCAGATGGGAAGGCTTCTCAAGCTGATGTCTATGAAAACTGTACAGCCAGCATCATACTTAACAGTGATCGGCCCAACCCCATTTCTCTAAGACTAGGAGAGCCCTGGTGTCATGGTTACCATTCTTAGTTGACCTGGTACTGAAGAAGAGAGAAGGCGCACTCTCTCAGGAAGCCAGCCCTCCCTGGAGGTGACTGTGTAGACCATTCTGAGGGCTGAGTCGTTCCACCCAGGCCACAAGATACAGACACAGTAAAGAACACGCAGTGAAACTCATCAAAAAATGTGTCATAACATATCTGTCACTCTTGTGCTAATTATACCTGAAAATTTATCTTTAAAAAAATCCTGGTTGTGTGAACTAAGAGTGTGCAGAGACTCAAACTAAAAAAAAATATAACATTATGTAAAACTGCTCCGGGGCTGGAGAGAAGGCTCAGTGGTTAGAGCGCTGACTGATCTTCCGGAGGTCCTGAGTTCAAATCCCAGCAGCCACATGGTGGCTCACAATCATCTGTAATGGGATCTGATGCCCTCTTCTGGTGTGTCTGAAGACAGCTACAGTGTATTTATATATAATAAATAAATGTTGTTTTTTTTTTTTTAACTGCTCCAAAGAGAGTAAAGCACACCACTGCACACAGTAGCAGGCATGTCTAGGACACTGAAGAAGTCAAAGATGGCGGAAATAGATGCAGAGAGCCGCTCCCACTTAGGAGGTTCGCCACAGTGAGAACATTTGCTGTACCCAAGAGGCACACAAGCATCGGGCAATTCCTGAAGGAAGCCAGAAGGTTTCTGGAGATGGGCAAGCTGATTCTAAAATTTATAAAGAGAAGCAGACACTCTAAAACGGCTGAAGTAATTTTGAAGAGAAAAGAGCCACGGGAGGGAAGTTCTCCTCCATAGGAGGGGGACCCTGCGTGACCACGGTGGGATGGACACCCGGAGGGACCAATCGGAATAGAGAATGCCAAAAGAGAGTGATGTAAACACATCTGGGTGGTTTTTAACAAAACTTTACTATTTAAAATTATGAGTACCTGTGTGTATCTGTGTGGATGAATGTGTGCATGTATGTAGGGACCTGTGGAAGCCAGAGTCTGCTAGGAGCCAAGCTGGCCCTCCGCAGAGAGGCAGAGAGGAAGTGTTCTCTGCCACTGGGCCGGGGCTCTGGCCCTGCACTCCCAGATCTTTTTTTCTTTATTTTAATTTTTATGTCTTATATACATTACATCCCAAGTGCTGCTTCTCCAACCTTTACTCCTCCTCAGTTTTCTTTTAAAGAAAAATCAAAAGAGGGTCTTCCAGGGATATCCACTAAACAGGGCATTACAAGTTACAGCAGGATTACATACAAACCCTCATATCAAGGCTGGATGGGGCAACCAGGAAGGAAGGAAGGAAGGAAGGAAGGAAGGAAGGGGGTCCCAAGAACAGGCTAAGAGTCAGGGCCACCCCCCCAACTCTTAGGGGTCCCTCAAGAACACCAGGCTACACAACCGAAACGTATATGCAGGGGACCTAGCTCAGACACACGCAGGCTGTGTTTGTGACATTGGTTCTCTGTGGGTTCCTACGAGCCTTGCTTAGTTGATTCTGTGGGCCATGTTCTCATGGTGTCCTCAACCCCCCTGGTTCCTACAGTCCTCCTCCCCATCTTCTTCAGGGTTTCCCTGGTGACTGGCCAAGGCGCTGATCTGAGTATAGCAGAATCATTTCATTGATTTTTTTTTTTTGAGGGGGGATCATATTTAGTTCTATCCCGTGTCTCTTGACTGAGCAGCCTCTGATGCCTGGCCCTCCATGCAGTGTTAGGTATTGGCTGCCTCTCTTGGCAGGAGTTTCAAGTTGAAGCGTCATTAGTTGGCCACTCCCACAATAGTTGGCCACTCCTACAATAGTTGGCCACTCCCACAAGTTCCATGGCTCCATTATGTTACCCCAGCACATCCTGCAGACAGGACAGGAGGTCGAAGGTTTTGCGGCTGAGTTGATGTCCCAGTCCTGCTGCTGGGAGACTTGCCTGTTTGTAGACAAAGGCCAGTGAGGGCTCCATATCCGCCAACTACTAGGAGACTCCTCTATGGTTACCCTCATATAATCTAGGGGGCTTCCACAGCCCTAGGCTCTAGGTTTCTTTGTCACTGCTGAGTGCCTCCAATTCCAGTCATCTCTCCCAGTATAATACTCCATCCCCCTCCCCAACGCCTGAACACACCTGTTCCCATCCCCACCTGTCTGCCAGTCGGCCTGTGAAATGTTTCCCCTTCCCAGGGAGATACATGACACTCCATCCCTACGTTTGTTACTTTGTCTCTTTGGATCTGTAGATTGTATCATGATTATCCTTTACTTAACAGCCAATGTCCCTTATGTACCGGTTGGTTTTGTGTCTACTTGACACAAGCTGGACTTAATCACAGAGAAAGGAGCCTCAGTTGAGGAAATGCCTCCATGAGATCCAGCTGTAAGGCTTTTTCTCAACTAATGATCAAGGGGGAGGGCCCAGGCTATTGTGGGTGGAGCCATCCCTGGCCCCGCCCATTTTGGGTGGAGCCATCCCTGGGCTGGTAGTCCTGGGTTCTGTAAGAAAACAAGCTGAGCAAGCCAGGGGAAGCAAGTCAGTAAGTAACATCCCTCCACGGCCTCTGCATCAGCTCCTGCTTCTTGACCTGCTTGGGTTCCAGTCCTGACTTCCTCTGGTGATGAACAGCAATGTGGAAGTGTGAGCTGATTAACCCTTTCCTCCCCAGCTTGCTTCTTGGTCATGAATAGAAACCCTGACTCAGACAGCTTATAAGCGAGTATTGCCATGTTTGTCTTTCTGGGTCTGGGTCACTTCACGCAGGATGATTTTTTTTTTTCTTTTTCTAGTTTCATCTATTTGCTTGCAAGTTTCAGGATATCATTGTTTTTAACAGCTGAGTAATACTCCCTGGTGTAGATGAACCACGGCTTCTTTATCTGTTACTCAGCTGAGGGAGGTCTAGGTTGTTTCCAGTTTCTGGCTATTATGGATAAAGCCGCTGTGAACCTAGTTGAGCAGGTGGTGGGACGGGCATCCTTTGGGTATGTGCCCAAGAGCAGTGTACCTGGGTCTTGACTGAGAGCAATTTCCAAATGTCTGGGAATTTCCAGATTGAATTCCGTAACAGCTGTACAAGTTTGCACTCCCACCAGCAAGGGAAGAGTGTTCCCCTTGCTCCACATCCTCGTCAGCATGAGCTATCACTTAGGGTTTTTTTTTTAACTTCCTGTATGCGCACACTGTTGCTATCTTCAGTCACACCAGAAGAGGGCATCAGATCCCATTACAGATGGTTGTGAGCCACTGTGTGGTTGCTGAGAATTAAACTTAGGACCTCTGGAAGAGCTCGGTGCTCTTAGCCACTGAGCCTCCTCTCCAGCCGTGGGGTTTGTTATCTTAACCGTTCTGACAGGTGTAATCATTTTAACAGGTGTAAGATGGAATCGCAGAGTCGTTTTGATTTGCATTTCCCTGATGACTAAGGACATTGAAGATTTCTTTAAGTGTTTCTCCACCATTAGAGAGTCGTCTGTTGAGAATTCTTTGTTTAGATCTGTACCCTGTTTTAAAATTAGGTTATTTGGTTAGTTGATATCTAGTTTCTCAAGTTCTTTATATATTTTGGATATTAGCTCTCTTTCTGATGTGGAGTTAGTAAAAATCTTTTTCCAATCTGTAGGCTGCCATTTTGTCCTGTTGACAGTGTCTTTGCCTTACCTGCTTTTCAGTTTCATGAGGTCCCATTTCTTAATTGTTGATCTCAGTGCCTGAGCGATGGGTGTTCAGTTCAAGAAGTTGCCTCCTGTGCCAATACATTCAAGGCTCTTTCCTAGTTTCTCTCCTGTTAGGTTCTGTATTAGTCAGGGTTTTCTAGAATCACAGAACTTATGGAATGAATCTCTCTTCTCTCTATATAGATATAGATAAGATAGAGATATAGATATAAATGGAATTTTTTGGAATGACATACAGGCTTCAGTTCAAGTAGTCCAATGATCCACAATGGCCAGCTATAAATGAACATCCCAAGAATCTCATAGTTGCTTAGTCCTATGAGGCTGGATGTTTTTTTGGTCTTCTATATAAGATGGGATCCTGAAGAAGTAGGCTCCAATGGATGTGCTGGCAAAGTGAGGGCCTCAGACAGAGAACCTCATACAGGCCTTCAGCAGAAAGTATGGCCCAGACTAAAGGTGTGCCTCAAGATCTGGCTCAAAACCCTGTGTCTTCCTGCCTCAAGATCTGCATCACATTTCTGGATTGTAATCCATTGCATATACAGTCAAGTTGCAACCAAGACCAGCCATCACAGGGTCAGTGTGTCTGGTGTTATGCTAAAGTCTTCGGTCCCCTGGGACTTGAGTTTTGAGCAGGATATAGTTGTGGATGTATTTCCATTCTCTTATGTGCCAACACCCAGTTAGACCAGCACCACTTGTTGAAGATGCTTTCATTTTTCCATTGTGTATCCTGGGCTTCTTTACCAAAAACCAGGTGTCCATAGGTGTGTGGATTTACATCTTGGCCTCTGATTCGATCCCATTGATCAACTTGTCTATTTTTATGCCAATACTATGGCTTTGGAGCACAGCTTGAGATCAGGGATAGTGAGACAGCCAGAAGTTCTTTCATTGTAGAGAATTGTTTTAGCTATCCTGGGGTTTTTGTTTTTCCATGTGAAGTTGGGTATTGTTCCTTCAGGGCCTGTAGAGAATTGTGTTGGAATTAATGGGGACTGAATTGAATCTGTAGACTGCTTTTGGTAACAAGGCCATTTTCACTATGTTAATCTTATGAATCTATGAGCATGGGGGGGTCTTCCCAGCATCTTCAGTTACTTTTCTCAAAGTTCTCAAGTTGTTGTCATACAAGTCTTTCACTTGCTTGGTTAGAGTTACCCCAAGATAATTATATTATTTGAGGTTATTGTCTTGGCCCCAACTCTAGTGGAATTGCTTTAAGTTTCTCTTTGTTGAATGTGACATTGGCTATAAGCTTGCTGTGTATTGCCTTTGTTATGTTTAGGTATGCACCTTGTTTCCCTGGTTTCTCCAAGACTTTTAACTTGAAGGAGCATTGGGTTTTGTCGGGGGGGGGGGGGGGGGGCTTCTTCAGCATCTAAAGAGATGATTCTGTGGGTTTCTTTCTTTCAGTTTGTTATATGGTAGATTACAACTGATATGTTGGACCATCCTCGTGTCTTTAGGATGAAACCCACTTGATTGTGGTGAGTAATCTTTTTGATGTGTTCTTGGATTCAGTTTGCAAGTATTTTTATTGAGTATTCTTGCATCTATGTTCACGAGGGAAATTGGTCTGTAATTATCTTTCTTTGTTGAATTTTTATGTGGTTTGGGTATCAGGGTGAATGTTGCCTCATAAAAAGAATTTGGCAATGTTCTTTCTGTTTCTATTTTGAGGAATAGTTTGAGAAATATCAGTATTAGTTCTTCTTTGAAAGCTTAGTAGAATTCTAAACTAAATCTGTCTAGACAGGACTATTATTGTGGTTGGGAAGCCTTTTAATAACTACTTTTATTTCCTTTGAGGTTATAAGTCTATTTAAATTGTTTCTCTGATCTTGATTTAACTTTGGTAAGTGGTGTATCTATCAAAAAAATTATCTATTTCATTTAGATTTTCCAATTTTGTAGAGTAGAGGTTTAAAAATTAAGACCTAATGATCCTTTGGATTTCTTCAGTGTCCGGTGTTATGTTCACTTTTTTGGTTTTGTTAATTTGGATATTCTGTCTTTTATGTGGTTTGATAGGGTTTTGTCTACCTTGTTGATTTTCTCTGAGAACCAGCTCTTGGTCCCATCCATCTGTTATACTTTCTCTTTGTTCTATTTTATTTAATTTAGCCCTCGGTTTACTTCCTGCTGTCTGCCCCTCCTGGGTATATTTGCTTCTTTTTGTTCTAGAGCTCTTAGGTGCTCTGCTAAGTGACTAGTATGAGATCTCTCCTGTTTTTATGTAGGCCCTTTCTGCTGAGATCTTCCTCTTAGCACGGCTTCCCTTGTGTCCCATAAGTTTGGGTAGGTTGCATATTCATGTTCACTGAACTCTAGAAAGTATTTCATTTCTTCCTTTATCTCTGCTTTGACCAAACGATCACTGAGTAGAGACTTGTTCAGTTTCCAGGAGTTTGTAGACTTTGTTTCTGTTGTCATTAAAACAGAACACCAGCTTCAATCCATGGTGGTCTGGTAGGATGCAAGAGGCTATCTCATTTTTCTTGTATCTGTGAAGACTTGCTTTGTAACCAAGTATGTGGTCAATTTAGACAATGTGGCATGAGGTGCTGAGAAAAAGGTATATTCTTTTCTGTTTGGGTGAAATGTGTTAATTTCTGTTAGGTACTTTTAGTTTGTACCATCTGTGAGCTCCAGTATTTCTCTGTTTAGTTTTTGTCTGGATGACCTGTCAACTAGTAAGAGTGGATGTATCGAAGTCTCCCACGATCAGTGTGTGAGAATCAATGTGTGATTTAAGTTTTAGTAGTGCTTCTTTTACAAATATGGGTACCATTGTTTTGGAGGCATAGATATTAAGAATTGAAAGATCATCTTGGTGTGTTTTTTTCCTTTAATGAGTATGAAGTGTCCTTCCCTGTCTCTTTTGCTTAACTATGATTTGAAGTCTATTTCGTTAGATATTAGATTGGCTACACCAGCCTGTTTCTTAAGTCCACTTAGTTGAAAAATCTTTTTCCAACCCTTTATTCTGATGAAATGTCTATTTTTGAAATTGAGGTGTTTTTCTTGTATGCAGCAGAATGATGAATCCTGTTTTCCCATCTGTTCTGTTAGTCTGTGTATTTTTAAATTGGGGAACTGAGTCCACTGATACTGAGACACTGTGACCAATGATTGTTAATTCCTGTTATTTTGGTGTGTGTGTGTGTGTGTGTGTGTGTGTGTGTGTGTGTGTGTTCACATGCGCTTCTTTCAGTTTTGCTGCTGAGAGATTATTTATTGCCTATGTTTTCTTGGTTTGAGTTTTCCTTCTAGTACCTTCTTTAGGGGAAGATTTATGAATAGATATTGTTTAAAGTTGACTGTGTCCTAGAATATCTTGTTTCTAGCCTCTATGGGTATTCAAACTTTGGCTGGGTGCATTAGTGTGGGCTGGCATCTGTGGTCTCTTAGAGTCTGAAGGACACCTTCTTAGGTCCTTCCAGCTTTCATAGTATCCACTGAGAAGTTGGGTGTAATTCTGCGGTCTGCCTTTATATGTTATTTGGTCTTTTCCCTTGCAGCATTCTTTCTCTGTTAAATATTTAGTTTTGATTATTATGTGATAGGGGACTGCCTTTTTTTCTGATCCAGTCTGTTTGGTGTTCTGTAAGCTTCTTTTATGTTTATAAGCATCTCCTTTTTCCCCCTATGGTTTTGTTGAAAATATTTAAACTGGAAATCTCTTTCTTCTATTCATATTATTCTTAGATTTGGTTGTTTCAGTGTCCAAAGTTTCCAGGATGCTTTGTGTCAGGAACTTTTTATATTTAACATTTTCCTTGACAGATATGTCTGTTTCTTCTATCCTATCTTTTACACCTGAGATTCTCTCTTCCATCTCTTGTATTCTGTTGGTGATGACTGTGTCTGTACTTCCTGTTCTCTGACCTGGGTCTTTCATCTCCAGGATTCCCTAGTTTGTGCCTTCTTGTTTCTGTTTTCTGTGTTCAGGTCTGGTACAGTTGTCTCCATTTCCTCAAATTGTCTCTATTTTCCTGGATTTCTTTGAGGGGTTTGGTCATTTTCTCTGTCATCTTCATAAAGTTAGTGTCCTGGCTGGTTTTGTGTCAACTTGACACAAGCTGGAGTTATCACAAAGAAAGGAGCCTCAGTTAAGGAAATGCCTCCATGAGATCCAGCTGTAAGGCATTTTCTCAACTTAGTGATCAAGGGGGAAGGGCCCAGCCCATTGTGGGTGGAGCCATCTCTGGCCCAGCCCATTGTGGGTGGAGCCATCCCTGGGCTGGTAGACCTGGATTCTATAAGAAAGCAGGCTGAGCAAGGCAGGGAAAGCAAGCCAGTAAGTGACATCCCTCCATGGCCTCTGCATCAGCTCCTGCTTCCTGACCCGCTTGAGTTCCAGTCCTGACTTCCTTTGGTGATGAGCAGCGATATGGAAGTGTGAGCTGAATAAACCCTTTGCTCCCCAACTTGCTTCTTGATCATGATGTTTGTGCAGGAATAGAAACTCTTAGACAGTGGGTTTTAAGTTTTTTTTTCTTCTTGTGCTTCAGCTATGTAGGAGTGTTCGGAGCCTGCTGTGGTAAGATATCTGGGCTCTGGAGGTGACATAGTGCGTTGACCATTGTGTGTTCTTACGCTGGCCAATAGACACTGGTTTGAAATGGTTATAGGTCTAATTTCTAAGTTTGTCTTATTGGTTGGGTGTTTTGTCCCTTGGTTTCTGTTTCCTCTCTGGTCTCCTGTGCAGCCTGTGTTGTCTTTAGCAGAACGGGAAATCTCCACACCAGTCAGACACTGAGGCATGGCAATGGGGGGTACACCAAGCTGGGGATAAGGTGGGGGGAACTGAGACAATGGGGGGGGGTTGGTGGGCAGGCAGCCTACCTGGACTCTCCCAGTTTGCCCTTCCTGATGACTGTTAACTAATCCATTTTTCAGGAACGGTGCTGGAACAACAGGAAGTTGTTGGGGAGGGGGGGCTCACAAGAGACAGAAGCTTCTTCCCAAGCCTCACATTTTATATGCAAGTCAATTCCAAATTAAGTGAAATTTAAATATAAAATATAAAACTATAATAAATTTAGAAAAAAATATAGGACAAAACCTTCAGGACTGATGGTGTAGCCAAGAAGTTTTTGACTTGATACCACAGCACCATTCCTAGGAATAGAAAACTATGAACTGGGAGCTGGAGAGATGGCTCAGTGGTTAAGGGCACTGGCTGCTCTTCCAGAGGTCCTGAGTTCAATTCCCAGCAGTCACATGGTGGCTCACAACCATCTATAATGGGATCTGATGCCCTCTTCTGGTGTGTCTGAGGACAGTTACAGTGTATTCACATACATAAAATAAATAAATCTTTTTTTAAAAAGAAAGAAAACCATAAATTGGATTTTGTCAGAATTTTTCTTTTTTTATGCCAAAGATTTTATGAAGTTGGCAAAAAAAAAAAAAAAAAAAAAAAAAAAAAAAACATGCTCCTACACAGAGGCCATACTTGGAAAATATAGAGTCGGACACCAGGGGCTATACCAGGGACGATTAAGGAACTCTGAAGTGAGTGAGAAGAGGCTGGACCACATCGCACACGTCAGAGCTGGGACTATGTGGAAAGATGACACATCACTACTGTTGGGAGATGCTTGTGTGGTTTCCTTAGAGACAAACCTGAGTCCCCCTTACACAGCCTGGCAACTGTCTTGGGCTCCCCAGAGAGTAAACACTGGTCCTTATTTTTAGGACTTTCATAGATATTGGCAGGAACTTTATAGCTTCACATTGGAAATGGAGCACGTTTTCTCTAATAAGTGCATCGACACAGTGTATCACTCTGTGGACTATTTATTCCTCAGCAGTAGACAGCAAGGATCAGCTAAGAAGCAGGACTTACTCCACAAAAGCCAGTTCTCTATACCACAGCGACCTCTTGAAGAAGGAAATAAGCAAAGTCCCCTGTTCAGAAAGCTTTAGAAATGTCTTCGGAATAATTAGCCTTGGTGTCTTTTATGTAGCAGAGGTTTCCTAAGCAAGTTCCTAGTAAGCATGTACCTAAAGACGTATCCAGGGTCACATCTGTAACCCAGCATGAAGGAGGCTGGGGCCAGCCTGGGCTACACAGTGAGACCCTGTCTCACGAAAGCAAAGAGTGTGAGAAGGAAAGCTCAGAAAGCAAAGGCTGTTGATGCACAGTTGGTGCAGCCCCCCATACATCAGCACGTGTATGTTGGCACACATAAGATCTTTCCCAATGGCCGCTGGCTGTGGGCCACTCTCTTTGGAGGGCCGTCGGTGCCTGGGTTTGGTGTGAACAGCCTTCACTAAAGCACCACAGTGTGTGAATGATGCAGCCACTAGCGTGTCTGCCACCTTCTCGGTCCCAGGTTTCACTGAAGCTGGTAGAACTTACACAGCCCTCTCTGCCCACTTCAGCTTCCCAGCAAGGACCCTGAGATCTCCGAGGTTTCATCCAAGTGCCTGTCCATCCTGGTGCAGCTGTACGGAGGGGAGAACTCCGAGAGCTTGTCCCCAGAGAACCTGGTGACCTTCGCTGACCTCCTGATGGCCAAGGAGGACCCGAAGGACCAGAAGCTTCTGCTGCGGATCCTCAAGAGGATGGTGAGTCAACCAGCTGCCTCTGCGTGCAGTCCTGCGTGGGCGCCATCGGTCACATTCTGTATGTTGACATCGGTCACTCTATAGGTGTTACATGGCCTTTCTGAACCATCTGAGAAACACAAGTAACACCATTGTTTTAAAAAGAAAGTAAGGGAGAGAGGGCAGAGGGGAGGCAGACAGAAAGAGATGTAGTGTCCTTATCAGTGATTTAACGAGGGTCTGATTCTCCCACACCCTGCCATACCTATTCTGCTCTGCCCACTGTCTCCAGTTTGTGACCTAAATGGCTTTCTTTCTTTCTAAGATACCTCCCAGTGTGTTCTATTTCAATCTGAGATGGGCTCGCACTGCTTCGGTCACCACAGGCTGGGTGTGCCAGCAGTGTGGGCCGGCATGGTGTTTCCTTCCCACATTCTCAAGTCCCCAGAAGCAATGACGGTCCCTCCCAGTCCACCACATCCCGAGGCTCCGGACAGACATCTACCCATTACTGGAATACTAATTTTGATTGCTTGGTGCTGTTTTATATTTTAATTTTGTGGCAGTTGAGAATTGTCAGTTCTTCTGCCAGGCACTGTATTTTAAGGGAGAAATGTCCCCTTCTGTCTGATTTGCTTTTATTCCTTTTTTCCTTATTTGTTTTTAAACTATTCAGCTCATGTCTGTTTAAAGTAGTGGTTCTCAACCTTCCTGATGCTGACCCTTAAGCCCAGCCCTTGTGTTTGTAGTAACCCCCAACCGTAAAATTATTTCTGCTACTATTTATAACCGTAATTCCATTATGAATCGTGATGTAAATATCTGGGATGTGCCTCCTGTGGGGGACCTACATGCGACCTACAGGTTGAGAACCGCTGATCCAGAACCACCTGGGAGAAGCGTCCCATTGCTGCTTGTAAAGCAGGCTGTTGGGTGCTGAACTGAGAAGGACAGGATTCTCTGCCCTCCTGCCTCCAGATGGGTGCCTGGGGAGATGCAGGCACACATACGCATCTGCATTGCACTTAGTCAGAATGTGCTTGGCACTGTGTTGGGGGCCCAGCCAGGCTTGTAGGGTACAGCTCACAGGGCACTCCCGCTATGAAAGGTGGTAAGCACGGCACGCGATATTTAAACTGTGAAAAGGAGGATGAGTCGACCTCACACACGGGGAGAAGACAGAAGCGTCCCAGGTGAAGCCAGGGATGGCTACAGGTCAACTGGGGCACAGAAAAGGGCTCGGAGAGAGTAGAGCCACCAATCCCAGGTCTTCACAGTGTTTGAGGCTTGGAAGTGACTGTTGGGTCTGAGGATTCCTGCCCCCAGCCTTGCCCCCGGGGAGTCCCAGCTTCTCTGGTGAATCACACCAGTCTTTCCTGCTAGATGAAGCTTGCTCATGAGGCCTGGCCTGCGATGGGCACTTAGAGAGCATCTCTGGGCTAAATCAGGGATGCTCAGAAAATTTGGAAGCTTTGTCAGGAACAGTTCAGTCTTCAGCCCTCTGCTCCTCCTCTCCCTGCCTTGCAAATCTCGGTCGGCCGACTGTAGCAAGCATCTGGTTGGTCTGAGGGTTGTGTTCCTACCTTCCCCTGTCCCGGGCCGGTTCACAAGCATGCTGAGTTTGGACAGGAACTCACGTAGTACATGAAAAACTGCCCAAGATCTCCTGTGTCCCGGTGACCTGCCTGCCAGCTCTCTGGGCCAGAGTCAGGTTCCAGAGAGGGACTGGCCAGTGTCACTGATGGAGTTAGTGACTTCTCGGGTCTTAGTTAGTCACTTCCCTCTCGGGTCTCCTCAAACAGCATCATTAGATGTACATGCTGGCCAGGGGCACATGAACATGGCTTTTAATGTCCTAAGTGTCACTGTGCCCTGTGGTTCCTGGGGCTGGATGGATTCAGAGAAGGTAACCCTGAAGTGCAAAAGGCCCTGTGGTGTGTCACGACTGGAATGTAGTGGCTTTCCATCATCTGGGGTGGGAATGTGATCATCAGAAGAAATACCCTGGCATTTCTGTGTAGGGTCTCAATTTTGGGACAGAATCTTTCTGAAGCCATATCTTCACTAACAAAGGATTGGGCTATTCATTTTCTGCTGATGGACTTGAACATGTCCCCAGGTCCTCTTCTTTATCTGTCTATATTTAGGGAGTTCGGAGAAGAGCGTGGAACCTGACAATCTACTTACCTGTTTTCATTTACGGGAAAGTTGGGAGGCTTTTAATCGCACTCCGTGCTTTTGCTATAAAAACATGGTGGGCTTCTTCAAGTCCCTCCCAAGCCTGAATATTGCTCATAGTGCTCCCAGGAGGACTGCAGAGCAGCCCACATGTCTGTTAATTAAAGCTCGCTCACTCCAGCACTCAAAATGGTGGCTGCTTATCCAGTACTGCGGAACTGTCTGGGGGCTGAGATTGGCTGAAAAAAAGGCTGCCAACTACTCCGGGAGAGCATACGGCATCCAAGAGAAGGTGACACCTGTCATCCTCAGGCCCATACGTCAGGGGCAGTGAGGTGTCAGGTGGGCGGCGGGTAGTTCCGGTAGCCGTGTCATGGCTATCTGTAAAGGCGATGTGATTGACTGGGACGTCTCACAGTCTCACAAGCATCCATCCCTTGAGAAGTCTCTGCTCTGTGTCCCGTGCCTGCTGGGGAGGGGAAGAAGCCCTGGCCGAAGGGGCACCTTGACAAAGGCATAGGCTTGTCAGGACACTAATGACTTCTGCCATGGCAACAGGCAGAGTCATCCACGGGGTAAGGCTTGGAGGTGCGGTGACACCTTCCACTGGTCTAAGTGTTGAGGAATGATTGACCAGTGTGCACAAGCACTAGCAGTCCCGGGTCCCTGCTCCTGGGGACCGGTGGCAGCCTGACCCTGGAGACTGCTGACACTTCCCCTGGTCGCGTACATATGAACATTGCTGTGTAGCTGAGCGCTGCCCACCTAATCACAGCTTTTTAAAAATCTTTGTTTCTGTCCTTCCTTCGTCTCCCCCTTGCCCGAGTCTGGGTCAAGTCCCTGAGCTAAGTAGGCTGTGGCAAAGTGCCCACCTGTCATTTCCTGTCTAAGTTCTGATGTTGGCCACTGGGTGTTCTGTGAACCTAAGTGCCGCATGGCATTTCCTTGTGTGCTGAGCCCTTGTGGGCATGCCCGGGCCCCATGTATCCCTCGATGGCTGTGAATATGGCTCAGACATTGCAGATGACCAGTGTTATCAGCCCGACAACCCAGTAGGTGTTCTATGACTGCAGATCTGGGGTCTGCTTGCTTGTTCTTATTTTTCTATTTTATGACCACATTGAGTTGCAGAACTCAGACTCAGACTGAACCTAAGTTTGACCACAAAAGCAAAGAAATATTCTTGATATAAATATATATACCTGGGGGTGGGAGAGATGGCTCAGTGGTTAAGAGCACTGACTGTTCTTCCAGAGATCCTGAGTTCAAATCCCAGCAACCACATTGTGCCTCACCACCATCTATAATGAGATCTGGTGCCGTCTTCTCGTATGCAGGCATACATTAAGGCAGAAAGCTGTATACATAACAAATAAATCTTTTAAAAATACATATATACCTCAGAAGATCCCTCTCTCCCAACTGAAGTTTCTCAAGGTTACAACCTTCTGTTTTTATTTTGTGTCCCCTCCCTCCCTCCCTCCCTCCCTCCATCCCTCCATCCCTCCCTCCCTCCCTCCATCCCTCCCTCCATCCCTCCTTCTCTCTCTCTCTCTCTCTCTCTCTCTCTCTCTCTCTCTCTCTCTCTCTCTCTCAAGACAGGGTCTCTTTAGTCCTAGCTGTCCTAGAACTTGGTATAGAGTTCCACCATCTCTGCCTCACAAGTGCTAGGATTAAGGGTGTGCAGCACCAGGGGTGGGGAGTGTGAGTTCAGGGAAAGAGGTGACGACTTCTTTACATGTGAGAAATTTCTTTGCAGCTCTAAGTATATAGGTATAAGTAGGAACAGAAGACATTGACTGATAATAGAGCACAAAAAAATTTTATTTTAAGATAATTCTTTGGCATACGTATAGCCCTAGCCTTCTTAAAGACAGCAGTGTGTTTGCATACTAATGAGATGTGTGTCACTGTCGAAGAGTTAAATCTCAGCAGACAGCGACTGCAGGACCTGAGCATTTTCCACGTTTGTCGGCCTCCACCTGCACCTTGGTTTTGATACTGTAGATCTGAGCACCCTCTGGATATATATTACATGGCAGATATGTATTTAGCCTCATTTCAGAAATTCTGTCCTAATCTTAAACTAGAATTTATTAAAGAATTGTGTTTGAAGCTCAAACAGCAATTTTAAAAGCCAAATATTCTAATGTAATACAATCCAGAGATGGAGGATTTGATCCTGACAAGTAGAGTCTGTGTTTGCCGTGGCTGATCCCAGGAGCTCTGTACAGCACACAGAGCTGTGTGACGAGACAGTGTGCACGCTACACCCTGCAACTGCACACACACTGCGCACACTGTGCATGGCACACTGCACACACTACACGATGCATGCCATACACTGCACACACATGCTGCACACTGCACATGGCACACATGCATTCACAACCAAGGCTTCAGCAATGTGAGTGAAGATACAGTTTTGCAAACACGCCCATTCCTAAAAAACTGCATTATTTTGAAATTGTAATGATTTGATTATAACATTTCTCTATTCCCTCCCCCCGAATCCTCGAATGAACCCCTCTGCCCACTGTCCTTCAAATTCTTGGACTCCATTTCACTAACTTACTGCATGCATACAGGTATTTGTTTTACATATATGTTTCCAAACATAACCCGCTGAGTCCATATCATGTTACCTGCACGTGTGTTCTCAGAACTGACCACTCGGCCCCGGGATAGCCAGTTGGCATGCTCTTCCCTGGGGAAGGCCCTCTCCCATGCCCGGCTTTCCTCCATCACAGTGCCATTTTCAGCTGCTCCACAGCTTTCCCCTGACCTCTGACTTCCAGTTCCGCGGCCCCATGTGCTGCCCTGACCCATAGGTGAAGGGCTTGGGCTAAACATGGGTCAGGTCAGACATCTGGGCCCAGCATCCTAGGAATAACACCCCTGAAGTCATTGTTAGGACCCCATAGAAACTTTCCTGCTTTGGAAATCAGCTCCCTCAAACATCTTCCTAAGGGACCCGTTTCCAGAGTGTTCCACCATGGCAGAGTGTGACAGGCTTCCGCTACAGCTGAACACTCGCTGCTTCAGCTCCATCCTGACGGACATAGTTTCCCTGGGCCCTGGCTGCTGTCACGTGTGCCTCTCACTCTGCTTTATCATGGAGTCGATTTGTCCCTTAAAGGAGGCTCTCCAGTGCCACACAGCACAGGTTTTCCTCAGGACACTAACAACTTTTACTGACGGTAAACCAGTAGCACTTGCTGTCTCTCTAGGAACAGGAGCCAGACACACGGACCGTATTAATCGCAGCTCTAGAATATTTGATTTTTAAGTACCACAGAAGTTTTCATGCCACTTAAAAAAATCATTATTATGTCCAGAGCCCAAGCCTGGTGATGAACTCCTAACAGGCCTTTTGTGCGACAAGTATGGGCAGGTTTTAATGAAATTTGAGTGTCTCTAGAGATCACAGATGCTTGGGCCTTTAACATTGTGGTGTTGCTTAGCAACCTGGAAGTCATTACTCCCAGGCACTGTAACAGCACGCTGACTTGCTGACTTCTCACTGGTCTCTGAGGAAAACGTAATAGAGACGATCCCTTTCTAAGGGCTCCACTCCAGAGCAGGCGGCAAAATGGAGTCGTTAATTCTCTTTACAGCCTGGGCAGTTTTTAACCCAGTATAAAAAGTATTGTTTCCTGACTGCCCTGTGTAACCAAATGAAGCAAGACTCTTGTTGTGATTTGTGCTCACAAATGCGGTCTCAGCACATTGGCTAGACGGTCACCTTTACCGTTGATTCCCTTGTCTTCTGTGGTCATTCCACCAAGACATCTGAAGTGGGGCAGGATCAATGTATGTACAACGTCATACACTTTAGAGGTGTAAGAGTAATGTTAATCTGAGTTACTGAAAAGTTGGATTTACAGAAAAATACCTTTATCGAAGTTTTTATAGGCTCGTCTTGCATTGTGTAATAAGCAGACATTCTGTACATTAAGTCCCCAGAAGTACTGAGATCCCAAAGGACACACAACACAAACGGGTTGGCGAATGGATACATACAGCACGGAACGTCCACAGGACACGGATGTCCACGCAGTAGCTCATCCATCGGCCGGCGACAGAAGGGAGGTGCAGAACTTTAGGTCTTGGAAGCAGTGACGGAGCCCCACTGCCCGACTCTTGTCGCGTGGAAGGTAGAGGATGGATAATAATAACCCGGAGACTCTACAAAGCTACAGAACTAGACGGCAAGAGCGGCAGTGTGAGCAGCACCTGCCTGCCGGTGGGCGCGCTTTCCTCTCTGAGCGATAGGGTCTTCTGGAGTTGGCTGTGGAGACAGTGGTGAGACCGTGGATTTCCTGAGCAGCGTGAAGTTGTTCACTTTAAGATGTTAAGTTCAATGACATGTGGGTCTTTGGGGTGGTTCGTTTTTTTTTTTTTTTTGTTTGTTTGTTTGTTTTGTTTTTCACAAATTGAAACACCAAAAAGAAAAAAAGAAAAGAGCTCAGCTAATGTGGGAAGCCTGGCAATGAAGTGAGGGGGATAAAAGTGAGGGAGTGAAGGGGATGGCGAGGCGTCCTGTGGGCTCAAGGTCCTCCGTGTCTGCGCACGTGCACACGCACACACAGGCGCGCACACACAGAGCTGCATGTGCTTATCCAAATACACATAAGTACACATCACAAATTGATTAAAGTAGCTATTGAAGTGAGTCAGAGTGCAAAATGTCAATGCTAACAGGAAAGCACCAGGCTGGAGTCTCTAGCAGATCACGTCGGCTCGAGTGTATTCAGGATCGAGGAGCAGCCCACCACACGCAGGAAACAAGTGCTCTCTGACGCTTCTGAGGAGTCTCTCAGCCCTGGACCACTGGGACACTCCGCAGCTAACGTGCCAGCCATGCGTGCCCATGCGTGCCTGGCAACCTGAGTTTGGTCCTGGGACCCATGATAAATGGAGAGAGCATATTCCACAATGTTGTCTTCTGACCGCCACACGTGTACCCTGGCATCTGTGCTCAGAAGCATATATTACACATGCTCATAGCAATAACAGTTTTCAAAAGAAGCCCAGCCTCAGGACAGCAGGGCTCAGAGGAAGCACAGCATAGGCCCGGCCCCACAGGGGAGCTGCTTCCTCCCCCACCCCACCATCCCATGGTCCCCTGCAGGTAAACACAAGAGTCACTGAGCTCTGGTCCTGGTTTCAGGCTCCCAGAATCACCACACCCATAAAAGGGCAAGTTTATCTTCCGCCTGGAAGGCCTCACTTGCTCGATGTGGGTAGGGCAAGGCTGCCTGGCCTTCCGCAGACTCGTGGTATGAAATGTCCTTATGAAATCAGAACCAGAGCTCCCAAACCACTGACTGGCTTACCAGGCAACCGGTCCCCGTTCATGTCCTCAGTCACAGCCTGACCAAGCCAGACATTGCTAGACTTGTAGGAAGGTCCAGACCTAGTACCAGATAATCTAAGAAACAAGACAGGCTGGTGAGAGGGCTCAGTTGCTAGAGGGGCTTGCCAGCAAACCAAGCGACCTGAGTTCAGGCCCTGGAGCCCACATGATGAGAGAGAACTGGCTCCCCAAAATTGTCCTCGGACTCCCACATGTGCCATGGCTTGCAAGCACATACACGTGCATGTACACACACACACACACACACACACACACACACATATGCACACACAGTAAACAATAGGTTGAGAAGCACAAAGAGTTTTGCCATGTGGATCCAGACAATCTGACATCCCTCTTGGGAACAGTGTGTTCACCACAGGTCTGGTGACACCCCTCTGGGGGACAGTGTGTTCACAACAGGTCTGGTGACCCAGCAAAATTAAGTACTCGCCCAACAGAGTGAAAAAGGACAGAACTGAACTCCGTGACATGCAGGCACTTTCCACATTCCCCATGTAGGTTCATTTGCATGTTCTGTGTGCATAAATACATGTTTACTCACCGTATGATAATGGTCACAGTGAGTCATGAGTGTGCTGAAGACATGCGCTGATACACAACAGTCAGCTGATCTGTGAATACCCAGCAAGTGTGTTGTACACTCACTGTGACTGCTGATGTACACACAGTGTACACCTATGACAGAGACAGACACACGCATACACACGCATGTGTGCACACATGCACACAGAAAGCATTCAGTCATATTTTCAAGAGATGCGCTGAACTAGATATTGCAACGTTAGACTATCCTCAGCTTCTGATGTTACATCCCATAAAGACAGAAAGTTGAAACTATCCTAGATCCGAAAGGCACTTCCTACAAAGCTGACCTGCTACCCTTACAGCAGCTACACCCTCGAGTGTGGGCTGCTTCCCTGTGTTCAGGTGTCTGGCAGGGAGCTGGGAACATGCCACTGCCCACGTATCAATAACACACCAGGGAAAGGTCCAACGATCTTCAGAGGAACCTGTACACCAGGGCCCATCGGTGTCTACTCAGGCCAAATGTCTGTGCCCGTTTTAAGTTGCTTTTATTCTGTGTACTTGTGTGTATGGGCGGCTGTCCTGCGTGTGTATCTGTGCACCTCATTGCCCGTGGAGGTCAGAAGAGGGTGTCAGAGCTCCTGGAGCTGGAGTTACAGATGTGTGTGAGCTGCCACGTGGATGCAGGAGACTGAACCCGGGTCTTCGTCAAGAGCAGACAGTGCTCCTTAACTGTTGAGCAGTCTCTCCAGCCCCCATATGACCATTTTGTTCTGCTCCCCAAAACATGATTTCTTGGAAGAATGCCTCACATTTCCAGTACCATAATAAGCAAACAAATGACTAGAGCAGCCCACACCGAACCCAGGGGTCACCCCTCTGTTGAGGAACTGCTGTGAACTCATCGGCCTTGGCTCCCTGCTGCTGAGTGAATCTTGGGGGTTAGCATGAGGTGTTCCTGAAGCTGCTGTGTGGCCAGGAGCCCTCTGTCTCCCTGAGGCTGGTCACTCCGAGATGTGGGGAGCGTGCTGGCTGTCCCTGGCCTCTGTGGCTGTGGAGCTGTGTGGTGTCTGTGTGCTGGCTCTTCTCTGGATGGAAACTGTGCGTGTGCCGCGTGCAAAGTGGACAGTGCACCTTGTTGACAGGACACCTTCAGGTGGCACCTGAGAAACTCACCTTGCAATAGGACTATGGGGGGGGTGATTATGTCTTTAACTGAGACGTTCGACCTTAACTTAGCTGATGTTTTTAGTTTATATGACATGACCACATGGTTCAGTCGTCTCTCGTTGGCAAAGGTAAAAATTAAATTCCTTTGTGTGTGCACCAGGGAGGACGCCTGTGGGCCCATGCGGAGGCCGGGTGTCTTACTCTGTCGCTCTCTCGAGCTGGTCTCTCACTGAACCTGGAGCTAGCTCACTGTTTCCTGTCACCCCCATCTACCCCAGCAGCAGCACGGAGATTCTGGGTACACACCGCCAACCCTAGCTTCTGTACAGGGGATGCTGTGTACGGCCAGGCTTTCACCCCTGATCCGGCGCCTCAGCCCTTGTTTCTATAGACAGATTTTGTAGTTGTAAGAGAGGCTTTAGCTGTCTTATTTTCCAGATTGAAGACTTTCTGCCATCGCACTGTAGGACACATTAGGATGTGAGATGCGTCTCAGATACGGGAAGGAGATTTTAAATTTGCCTCATTGAGTTTTGATCAAAATTCTAGACTACAGAGGCTGCTACACCTTGTCAAATCTCATGACCCATGGCTTGGAGAAATGTCCCTCAAGGGCTCTCGTAGGAAACTTAGACTTTCTACCTGTTGATGACCGAGCACCAGGAGCACAGGGATTCAGGTGCCAGAGTGCAGGAGACACTTGGTGGCCGCACCTCTGGCGTTGTTCACTGACTGACAGGACCCCAGTCCTTTCTTCTGCAGCTACCCGGGGCACCTATTTGAAATGCTGGGCCTCAGGCCTCATCCCTGCATCTTAACGAGGTCCCCTGGTGGCTTCTGTGCCTGACCTTTCAGGATTGCCTAATACAGATTGGTGCCTGGGAAAGAGGCCAAGGGAGGAGCCCAGGCTGTCTCACCCTTCCCAGGAAGTACCCACGGCTTGAAGGGAGGAAGGCAAGACGCAAGGTGACATCTGACTACTTGTTTCTAGAAGGCCTGCTCACATCTCTGTTTAAACACCACCAGCACCACCTATCAGAAACGATGATGAGGATGTTTGAAACGTCTTTCAAGGTCTTCTGTCTCTAAAGCCTAGCTGATCCAGCAGAGAACCAGCACGCTAGAGAAGTCTGAGGAAAGGAGGAAATTAATAAAGCAGGGTATTTCTGAGGGTGCTGCGTGCCTGCTGATGCATGTATTGAGCAAGCTGTCATGGCCGTTGGTCAGTCCAGGGGTGAGTAGAAGGGAGAGGGAGTGCCTCCGCTGAGCCTCAGCCAGCCCTTCCAGATGTAGAGAATCCAGATTGCACCCTGTCCCTTACCCAGCGGTCTTCTGTCATGTGAACCCCTCAGAGTGCCACAGGGCAGGAGGACAGGAGCACCTGTCACAGGCCTGAAGTGGACACAGACTCACACAGGCGTCCGCAGGTGGCAGTGAACATCTTTGCTGTGCCCTGTGTGTGTGGTTGCTGCCGTAGGGAGATGTGGAGAAACGTGGGCCAGCCGGTGCTTCACGGCCCAGAGAGGGTTGTCACCTTCTCCAAACCAGGGGTGGGCTCAGGGCCATCAAGCTAATGACTTATGCATGAGGACAGGTGACCCTATCTGGCCTCCCTCAAGGTCCTGACCCTTCCCTAACCCTTCCCTGATGCCAGTAGATAATCCCCAGCAACTGGGGAACCAGAAGCCTGTTACCAATTACCGTGGGCATCTCTGTGCGCCCCTCCCCCCACCACCAGAGAACCTTGTGCCTTGTTAGGCTTAATTGCATGGCCACAGGAGCTGGAGCCTCTGGCAATGTATCATCCCTGGCCCTGGGGCATCCCAAGGATGGGCAACTTGGTGACAGTCCACTGCTCAGTGGCGCACAGGCTGAGTCCACTACCACTACAAGGCTGGAGAAGGGCGGCTGTACCAGGCAGCCCTGCTGGGAGTGACACTGGGGAGCTCGGCTGGGCTGGGGTGAGACAGCCTCGATGTTGCTGTGCACATCAGAGTGTAGAGCTGCACCCGCGCCGGACATGGGGCCAAGTTGATGGAGAGTGAGCACTAGAGAAACCCCAAGGGGAAAGGAAAGATGCAGTCATCCCCATTTCATGGTTTCAGTGTGTGTGTGTGCTCGAGTGTGTGCATGTGTGTGTGCACGTGTGTGCGTTCGTGTGTGTGTGTGTGTGTGTGTGTGTGTGTGTGTGTGCGCGCGCACAGGAGGCCAGAGAGGCATGTTCTAAAGCCAAGGGTTTGAACCCAGAGTGTGTGTGTGTGTTTGTGAGTATATGTGTATGTGAAAGTTTGTGTTTGTATGTGTGTGCATGTGTGAGTATGGGTATGTATGACTGTGTGTGTGTGTGTGTGTGTGTGTATGTGTGTGTTTATAGCCCAGCTCGCCTGGAATTTACTCTGTAGCCCCGCCTCCTTCAGACTCACTATGTACCCTGACTTCCGTGATCCTCCTGCCTCTGTGTCCTGAGCAGACGCTTTAGCTTAACATGTAGCTGTCTCTCATAGTGCGTGATGAAATTTTTACCCCCAGATAGCGAAGAGCTGGCAGATGCTCTGGTGTTCCAGGAGTGTTGTTGAGCATTGTCTGCTCTGTCCAGGCAGGACTGTCACCTGTGGTCTGTTACAGCGTGGGATTCTGCCTCTTCTGTTCAACCAGGGTTCCTCAGAGGATGGAGGGAGGGAGGGGAGCAGAGACAGACAGTGGGGGGGGGGGGGACACGTCAACTTCCTGTGCTGTGGTGGGCACTGCTCTGGAGCTCGCTCCTCTCCAGGCCCGTGGCTCTCACAGCTGATGTCCCATCACCTGACAGGCGGGAGAGCGGGCTCTTCTACTAATGGAGGCAGCCGACCTGCGGCCCTCACAGGAGCAGCACTGCAGAGGTGAAGCTCACCTTGGCGGGCTGTTTGAGCTCTCTAAGGTGACATTAAGTCAGGGACACTATGACGAGAGGAGCCCTGAGTGAGCGGGCGGGCCAGCGCAGGTTCGTTCAATTACTGTACTCTACAAGCTGGCTGAAGCCCTTAGTTATATTGATGGAAATACAGAAATAGCCACTTTCCTGAAAACATCAAAACAGAGTTGGTCCTCATAAATATTTCATGGCAGGAACCTGCATCGAATGTAAATCCATGAAGTCACAATGGGAAAGGCACTTGACCATCTATGAATATTTCACACTCAAAAGAGAGATAATTAACACTGACGAGCTCTCTGCCCAGTAAAATGCTGTTTTAAACAGTGTGCCAGTGAGCTGGTGTGCCAATGTATGCCTGTAACCCCAGCCGGGGGTCCACTCACTTACTCCTCCCTGCGTAACGACCCACTAGTGACTTCAAGGCCAGCGGGGCTACATGAGACCCTGTCTTAAAATTACGAGAGAGAGAGAGAGAGAGAGAGAGAGAGAGAGAGAGAGAGAGAGAGAGAGAAGTTCTAGCTAAAACTAAAACTAATAAATACATATAACCTGCTACCTAATAAGATGCATTTAAATATATGTCCTCATTAACTGTATGAGGCTATGAAACTTGGTCGTGCTGCGACGTAGGAATGTACTTAGACCTTAGTTCGCTAGCGGTGGCGCTCTTAGAGCAGTGTAGCTGTGGACCTTTCTGGATCCCATTGCCTGCTTTCCCTTTGCTCCAGTCAGGTCTAATCCCCTCAAGAGAATGCTCTCCAACAGTGGAGGAAGGATCGGGCTTCTGGCAACATCTCAAGTTCACCCTTTCCTGAATTTTGCTCACCACGCCAGCTCTTGGTCAAATGCAAGCTCATAGTTTTCTAATCTCTAAAAATGGGTCCGAGCCTCCTGCCGTCTCCCCTCAGCAGTGCCTCCCTGTCTCACAGAGGGCATGTCCCCTCCTCTGTTCCCCTGCGGACTCAACCAGCTTCTCTCAGCGGGCTTTGCTGCCTCTGGAAGGCACAGCGGCTGCCTACTTCTAAGTCACTTTCAAACTTGGGACTCATTTTTGTTCTCCTGGGCCATTCTGGCTGTCATCCTGCAGATGTCCCTGCTGGCTGGTAACCACACATTCCCACAGCCTTTCCCAGCACGATGCTTCCCCCATGCCTGCCCTTCTCATGATGACCTCAGGGTTCTTAAATCAGCTGGGGTTGCTGCTCCAGGAGGGGAGCACCTCTTCCCTCACCTGCCTGCTCACCTGCAAATGGCAATGGCCCTTCCTCCAGCACACTGAGAATCTGATCGATTTCCAGCCTCTTCCATCAGCGTCTGACCTGTCACTTCCCACGGGCTCCCCGCCCATCCTTGTCTGTTGCTACGGCTCCCCTGCTCTGCCGTCTGTTCTTGGGGACCCTATGTAAGACTAGACTGCTCAGACCTTCCATTGACTCTGCTCTAGGGAGAGAGACTCCAAGACACCCTGTCACACAATGCCCCACCATTCGCTACCATCTCCGTGGCTCACCTCAGCGGGGGTTCTGTCATCCCGTGTCCACGAATGTGTGCCCGGGGCATTTGCGTGTGTTCTCTCTCTGGAAGATTCTGTGCCACAGCCCCACATGTTCCCTCTAGCACAGACCTGTACAGAGCATAGTGATTGTTCAAAACTACAAACCGTCTTTGTAGACTTAGACCTGCCCCTCCCTGGATAGACTCAAGCACAGAACTGTCTTCAAAGCCCACTAGCCCACAGAACGGCCATCCACCTTCAGCCTGGGTCTTCCTCTGGGCAGCCCCTTCCTCCGGAAACACCGGAAACACTGTCAAAGCACAGTGTGCTCTTCCCAAGTGGCTTGTGGCTAGTGGTTGTGAAGGGGCGCTGTGGCATTTGGGAAGGAGAGGCTGCAAAGTGTGCACCTGGATCCCGTGTGCACACGGGCTGTTAAGCATGTCTGCGCCTCCAGTCTCTCACCTGTAAAGCAGACCAGGACTCTAACAGACTTCCATGTTGGGCTGTGGACAGCATGTGAGGGCTAAGCGCCCTCGTCAACTTTACAGGATCTGGACGGGATGGATGCCAGTGCCTGTCCCATGTGCCAGGGGCCCTGCTAAGCAAAGCAGAGAGAGCAGGCGGAACATTCATCTTTTTGGATGCCACGTGACTATCTGCCTCTGCTACCATGTCACCCCTTGGTCCCCCACCATGGTGGACCGCACCTTTCAAACACTAAGCTTCCTAAAGTTGCTATTTATTTATTTATTTAGTGAGAACAGAGAGAGTGACGTAAAAGCCGGGGGGTCTCAGCTGTGGCCGCCGCTGGGGCAGAGCCCAGGACCTGGCAGGTGCTGGGTTCCAGTTGTGTCTCTTTCCCTCGCTGCTGGCTCTGTGGCACCTGCTACAGCAGCCCCTTCAGCAGGCACTGCAGACCCACCTCTCTCGGAAGGTGTGGTATTGGTCGGTAGTAGAAGACTCCTGGAGCCATTTTCAGTGTCGAATGCCAGCACTGGATGTAAGTCCTACTATGTGCCAGGCTCTGTACTGGGTGTGCGAGGGATGAGCACGCTGATGATGGTCTCCGGGCTCGGAGGAGGCCAGCAGCGGTCTGGTTAGTGTCACACTCTGAGGAGCTGCCATTTCAGGAAGCAGACTTCCTGTAAGCTTCAGTTGTGTCTCACAGTTCCCACTCCTGCCTGCCAGCCCAGCTCACTGCCAATGCCCTCAGATGTGTGCCGTGCCCGTGGCCTCTGAGATATTCTCACACTTGGCACAGCCCTGCTCTCTGCCATCTCTGCCCCCTCAGCGGTTCTTCATCAGTGAGGTACAGGTCACAGCCTCTGCCCTCATGGCCTCGAGGATGCTGGGACACGGGGGTCCTTTGACTGCCAGGCCGAGCGGCCTTTGTGTACGAAGTGCTGTGGGGTCAGGGTTTCTACCACTGTGATAAACACCATGACCAAAAGCAACCTGAGAGGAAAGCATTTATGTCATCAATAGCTTGTAGCTAATCATGAAGGCAGGGCAGGAGGGAGCGTGGCGGCTTGCAGCTGACTCACTCGCTTTGCACGGCCCATTCTCCCTTTCTGCAGTCTTGCCCAGGACCACCTGCCTGGGGTGGCACTACCCACAGCAGCCGGGGTCCTCCCATATCAATCATGAATGGGAAAGAAGCCACAGGCTTTCTTACAGGCCTGTCTGGCGGGGCATTTCCATAACTGAGAGTCCCTCTTCCCATATGACTCCAGCTTGTGTCAAGTTAACACAAAACTAGCCAGTACGAATGTACATGGTTGGGTGGGCACAGGGCACCACGTAAATAGTCTTGGCCAAGTACATCCAAGATCCTTCCTTCTCACTGTCGCACTCCCAACTGCTGTTGCCCCCTGTGTCCCTGTCCTCCCCAGAGCCTGGGCCCAGGTTGCACCACCCTGTAGAGTCCAGCCTCCCTGTGTTTGGGGAGGGTGTTCCGTCTGCTGCCTTCCCTTCACCTCCAGGCTCCCAGGACTCCGACAGCACCTTCCCTCTCTCCTCTCCCAGTCCTGTTAGCTTAGACCTGAAGAGCATTCATTATCTTAGAAAAATTAATTCAAGATGGCTGACCGCATAGCCAGCATGTGTCCTTTGAGGTGTTACAGAAATGACTAAGAAGTGAAAAGTACCCTCACAAACAGCTGGAAGTAAAACAGCACTCTCACAGTTCACACTGCCCCCAGACACTATCCACACAGGACTCTCACAGTTCACACTGCCCCCCTCAGCACACTCACTATCCACACAGGACTCTCACAGTTCACACTGCCCCCAGACACTATCCACACAGGACTCTCACAGTTCACACTGCCCCCCTCAGCACACTCACTATCCACACAGCACTCTCACAGTTCACACTGCCCCCAGACACTATCCACACAGGACTCTCACAGTTCACACTGCCCCCAGACACTATCCACACAGGACTCTCACAGTTCATACTGTCCCCCTCAGCACACTCACTATCCACACAGGACTCTCACAGTTCACACTGCCCCCAGACACTATCCACACAGGACTCTCACAGTTCACACTGCCCCCCTCAGCACACTCACTATCCACACAGCACTCTCACAGTTCACACTGCCCCCAGACACTATCCACACAGGACTCTCACAGTTCACACTGCCCCCAGACACTATCCACACAGGACTCTCACAGTTCACACTGTCCCCCTCAGCACACTCACTATCCACACAGGACTCTCACAGTTCACACTGCACCCCCATATAACACTCACTGTCCACACAGGACTCTCACAGTTCACACTGCCCCCAGACACTCACTATCCACACAGGACTCTCACAGTTCACACTGCCCCCAGACACTCACTATCCACACAGGACTCTCACAGTTCACACTGCCCCAGACACTCACTATCCACACAGGACTCTCACAGTTCACACTGCTCCCAGACACTATCCACACAGGACTCTCACAGTTCACACTGCCCCCACAGCACACTCACTATCCACACAGGACTCTCACAGTTCACACTGCCCCCCTCAGCACACGCACTATCCACACAGGACTCTCACAGTTCACACTGCACCCCCATATAACACTCACTGTCCACACAGGACTCTCACAGTTCACACTGCCCTCTCACATACGACTTTCATTAGCCATACTTCCCCCCACCAGTATACTCCCTATGCACATGGTACTCTTGCAGTTCACACTGCCCACCACACAGGACTCAATATTCACACTGCTCCCACACAGCTCCCTTTTTCTACAGTTGAAATGCGATAGGGTTTATGCCTATTTATTCTAACATTAATAATAATAATAAAAGTAAGCCCGTATTTTGGGGTGCTAGAGTTTAGGACCTCTGTGAGCAAATTCGTCAGAAGAGAACCACCATACTCACTGAGGACGGGGAGCTGGGGAGGCGATTAAGAGCTAGGCGGTAACAACACCGTTGACAATAGCAAATCAAATGTATTCCTCGCAGGAGGCTTCAGGCCTCATTTGTGCGTCTGAAACATCCCAATGATTGCCACACCTCACCTCGTCCTAATAAGGCTGGAAGGGTCTTAGATGATTCCCCTTCCTTATAGGAAAGCATGTAACATCACCAGCAGTTAGGCACGGAGCCCAAGGGGACAGGCTTGTCCCCGGGGTGGCCTTAAATGTGGAAACACACTGAATTTTAAAGCATACATTTTTCATCTTACCAAGGTCAAAATGATAAGCAATTTAAATTACATGTAAGGGGGGAAAGTCCCGGGAAGTTAAATGAGATCCAGGTGTTTATCTGCAAGAAGCTGCTGGATCGCCGTAGGGTAGAGAAGGGTTTGCAGAGGGCGTCTGTTCCCCAGTCTTCTGCTCTGATTTCCATGACATCTCGGGCTTGCCGTTTCATTTCCACATACCCAGTAACGAGACAAACAAAGTGTGGACTACGGGACAACGCTAGTTAAACATTTATACAGTCTCTCCTGTCATTCCCAGAAACTATTAAAATGTAATGTTCTTACACTAAATCATTACACATTTATAAGCAGTCTGATGTGCGAGCGAGAGCGAGGCGCGGTCCTGTGGCCTGTGGCTGGCTGTTGTGGATTCGGGTGGCAGCTGCTCCGAGTCCTGGTTCTTCGGTGATTAGGTCCCATGATTCCCTGGGACACGCTGCCTTTCGTTTGCATGAAACACGAGGCTGATTATGCGGTTGGGTTTGAGAACTTCTGAAATGCTTCCGAAACATTTGAAACCATCTTGACAGCTCTCCTACAGAAGGAAGGCGGTTGTGAAGACCGCACTGAAGACTCTCTACCTTAAAGTCTCTATTTAAGAAAGTATTCAGAGAAGGGATACAAGGAGGGAAGTCACTCAGTTTCCAGGAGTGTGTCCCTCCTTGGGTCCTGTCTCACAGCACCACACTGTGGAGACACAAGATTGCCCAGAAGACCTGGAAGTAGCGAGGGGGGGGGAGCATGGAAGTGGAGGGGGCAAGGAAGTGGGGTTGGAGGAAGACAAGGAAATGGGAAGAAATAAAAGGGGAGGAGGCAGGGAAGTGGGGTTGGGAAAGACAAGAAAGTGTGTGGGGGGTGTTGTGGTAGCCTTTCTAATGTGAAAGGGACCTAGCAGGAGTGCTGCTACAATCTCTGTAGAACCCTAACTTGGCTGGAGGCTTGAGGCTTTCTTTCTCTTCTGAACCCTAAGCCTTTTCCCATTTGAACAGTAAATATTGTGGCCAGGGCTGGCTCTGGGTCCCCTGGGATGCAGAATGGAAACTGTGTATCCTTGCAGCCTAGGGATTCTGTCCCTACTATGGCAGTGCTTGGACTGTTATGGCCAGGTTGCAGGGACCTCAGAGACCAGCAAAGAGCCAATTCTGATGCAAACACATAAAGGTCTTTATTATGAGCAAGGTCTCTCTCACTGACCCCATTGCGGCCGGTCAGAGCGAGAGCCCTGTCCAGGGGTGCAGGTTTACAGCAAGCTAGGGAAGTTCTATATGGGTCAGCAAGGTAATGGTTTAATGTTTTAAAAACTGCACTTCTGGGGGAATCTGCAGGAACCTTACATGGGGCAAAACCACCTGACAAACAGGATGGCTAAGTTATCTGTTCTCTGCAGGATGTCTCAAGTTATCTCTAGGTACCTTGACCCTGCTGTTGGGATGTTTGTTAAGTGGACTTTGTGGTTTTCTTCCTGGAATTGGAGTTTAGCCCCTGGTCTCACACAAAATGAAGTTTCTTTAAAAACAGAGTTGGTTGGGCTTTACCGTACCATTTGCAGGGTGGGCATCAGTGGTTTCTGAGACCAGGTGTTTACCAGGAGGGGATTCAGGAAAGGGACAGCCACGTCCATGTGTCTCAGGCGGTGCCCTTCCAGGACCCCCTTTCCTCCCCCCTCATTCTTAAAAGGGCTCCTAACTCAGAAATCAAGCAAAACAAAACCAGAACAAGAGGTGTAGACAGCGCCGCCCTTATGGACAGAGAAAGACGGATAAGCAGAGATCCTCAGCCCCGTTATTATCAGACTGTGTTGAGATTGGGGATGTAAATTTGATGAATCGGGAGTTGTGCCTGTGGAGAAAGGGTTCCCGCACACCTTGTTTATCACGGTGCAATGGACAGTGAGACACACACCACGAGCATGGAGAACAGCAGGACATAGCCTGGAACACGTATGTTTATGTCAGTAATGGCCTGATCTCCACCTGACTCTTCAGGTGTGGCCGTGGGAATGGCACTGTGGGGAAAGATGCACATAAAGAAGATGTATGCTATTCCATCAAGAGCTGCGGGGGGTGCCATGTGCTTTCCCTGTGGGCCCTGAACCTCAAGGGAAAATCTGAGTGTGTGGAGCTGACTTTCCCTAAAGCCCCAATCTACAGGAGGTAGAGGGGCCCTCCAGCTGACTTCTGCTATAGGAGTCTAAGGTAGTGATGCTGGCTGCCTGGCTGCCTCCCATAGGGGCCCAGGAGGGCAGGTGGTGGTAGGTAGACACAGTCCGCGCTGCCAACTGCAGGTTGGAAGGAACATGAGTTCAAGTTGTCCCAAGTCAAAGGACCCAGATATTGGCTCTCAGGAGCCAACCTTGCTAGTCAGGTCTCCTTAAGGATGTCCCTGGAGCAGGGTTAGAAGGCATATACCATCCAGCAGGTTCCCATGTCTGCCCTGAGCCGGTACTGAGTGTGCAACTAGCCTGCAGGAATTGCGCTGGGATGCATAAAGAGGATTGCTGGACTCACCTTCACTGTGAGAACGGTGTCAATGACCTTCCTGTTTTTGGTGACCTTTAAGGTGACCTGATCCCTAAGGTGCTGGACCATAAAGCACTCTGACCAAAGCCACTTGAGGAAGAAAGGGTTAACTTCAGTTCATAGCTCAAGGCTACTGTCCAGACAACAGGGAGGCTGGCTGGTCACGTGGCATCCACAGTCAGGAAGCAGAGAGTGATGAATGCCAATGCTCAGCTCCCTCTCTTTCTATTACACAGCCTGGGATCTCCATCTAGGGAATGGTGCTGTTCTCCCACCTCAATTAACCTGATGAGCACCACTCCTTCCCAAGGATGTTCATCTCAAAGGCGATGCAAGCTGCTGGTCCTGGTGCCTCTCTTACAAAAGTGATGGGACAGTGCAAAGGTGACAGCTGACCTAGCTCCAGAGACAGTGAGACAAGCGTCTTAGAGGAAGTAACACCGAGATGAGCTAGTGTGAGATGTACGGGGACTAGACCCTGGCACGGCCATGAAGTGCAGCACGGAGCCAGAGTGGGGAGCACGTGGCAGCAAGGGGCGAGAGAGCGGAACGTGACATGGTGACAAAGCAGAGAGGGAGGAATGAAGTGTACAAGGTCACCCAGAGCCTGCCCTAGGAGAGCCTTGGGACATCTCAAGCACTGAAAGCTAGGGACAAAGGGCCTGTCCTCACGTGTTTGCCTGGGTGTGGGCCGCATGGTTCTGCACAGGCTCTACACTGGGAACATTCAAGACAGGAATTCCTTATTTTACAGGCTTTCCCGAAGCAGGGCGCTTTGCATGCTGAAGCAGTGTGTACGTGTGCGGTCAGGCTCACACGGGCACAGCTCAGAACTGAGTTGATTATTGGGATAAACTTTGAAGCTGTGGGCCGGAGCCTTTGAACTCAGCTGGGGCTGTGATGATGTTGCTTTTTTTTTTCTTTATTGCCTGCTCTGTTTAGAAAAAGGGATAAATCTTGTGAATCTTTTTTTCCCCTCAAAAATCCTTTCCTCTGTCTAAATGGGGGGATTCCATTTACCACATTCTATAATTGGCATTCTTTGAAGATAAATCCTATTTTTAAATCATTAGAGAAGTTTGAAACTTCAGAGTCCCTGTGCCCGAGGCCTCAGGTCCAAGACTGTGCCTCACCCTCTTCTAGTGCTAAGTATAGCACCCCTAAAATACTTGGAAAAAGATTTTTCAAATGAAATCAAACTTTCCTTTATCAGCTTTGACATCATGCGTGTATGCAACAGGCTGATTTTCTTTTCAAAACCAAGAACCCAGCATCTTCTCACCGACACCGATCGTTCGTCAGTCATTTTATTTCAGACCTGCTTCCTCGCACAGCAGCCACGCCCCTTTCTCCCCGTGAGTTAACCAGGTCCACTAGTCCTGGTAGGCCAGCCCCCTAGGCAACTCAGCTCTGCTCCCCACCCGGACCTCCCATACTCGCAGCCTCTGGCCTCCACCTCATGGCTGCTGTCCTGCGTCTGTCTGTCCTCCAGGCAGCTCTGCTGGGCCCTTCTGGGGGCTGTGAGTCAGGGTTGGCTTGGCTAATTGTCGCACAGAATGAAGAACAAAAAATGTCCACTCTCCTAAAGGACATGGCGAATATTATCAAAGAGGAAATCAGTGTCCTCTGTGAAAGGGTGTGAAGAGACTAAGGTGAATAGACAGACGGACGAATGATAGGACGGATGGACGGACAGACGGGTGGCAAATGAATGTAAAGTTTAACCCTAGTATCCTGGGTGTGTTCAGATGTGACTGGTGTGCCGTGAGAAAAGTGGGAAGGATGGTCCCTCTGCTCCCTCCGGATGCAGCGGGAGTTTTGAAGTCTTTCCTGGCCGGTGCTTTTCTCTCTAGACTTCCCTCTCAGTTCTCCCCTCCCTGGCTCATCCACCACTGTTCTGACCTCTGACAGCTCCCCTCTCTGGCTAGACGTCAGCTCCCCACCGAGCAATGTTCTGTTCCCGCCCTACCTCCTGTATTCCTCGGTTTGTGTCCACATCCCTGTTCTCTCCGGGGTTTCTGTGTGGAGCCTTTCCCGAGGAAGGCTGCAGAGCAGGCTGCTTGTCCCCTGGAGTATCTGACAGCGCTGCTGTCTCATCGTCCCACAGAGACTCATTCCTGAACTGCCTCATTCACGCTTCCCCAGCATTTAGGGAGCGGGTGGCAGTTACTGAGAAAACAACCTGACATCGGAAGAGTGACGACAGGACAAACTTAAGGAAAGGAGGCAGGAAACAGGGAAGCGAGAGCCCAGTGCCCGAGGGTGTTGGGCTGTGGTAAAGGGAGTACAGTGACCTGGTCCACAAGGTCTCCATAACTCAGTACAGCGGTTTGTACTGAATTATTAAAATTTCAGTAAGACAAAGGTCGCCACATAAGTGCAAGTCCAGTGGGGCCTGGTGTGAGTCTTGCTGTGGGTCTCAGGAACAGCAGAGGATCCTAGGGTTTGAATGATAAGACAACCTTAATCAAGAGAGTGTTGACTGGTAGACTACCATCAGTAGCCCCAAGTTACTCCAAGACCAATAGCATGCTTCATGTAGGGTCACCCTGAGGAACCCTGGAGCTTTCCTGCTCCAGCCATACGTGACCAGTCATAGGCTCCCCTGGAAGCAGGAATATTGATTGCAGTCAGGAGCTGTCCCACCCAGGCTGGTCCCCACGGTGCTACAGGACCTAAAAATAGGGAGGAGAAAGCATCCAAGCTCATTAGACCTGAGCCAACTGAGTGTAGTCTTGTTTGAATGCCTGAAAGTACAGAGCCAGGCGTGGCGTAGCATGCCTGTCTTTCTCACACTTTGCAGGGTGAGGCAGGAGGCTCCTTGTGAGTTCAAGGTCAGCCTGACCAGGAAGTGTGCTCCAGCCCAGCCAGGTCTATGCTAAGGCCTGCCTCCAAATTAAAAACAAATAGAAAGAAAGAAAGAAAGAAAGAAAGAAAGAAAGAAAGAAGGAAGGAAGGAAGGAAGGAAGGAAAGAAAAACAAAGGAATAAAAAAAGAAAGACATAGTTGTTGAAGTGAATGTTTTCCCCCTTTAAATAAATTGTGTAAAACTGAAGAGAAGACAAGCCAGCCTGCTGTGACTTTGTTCCTGTGTTGTCCCCATCAGTAATGCTGTGTTGTGGGGACAACCCTCTACATCACAGGCGCTCACCCACCTGCCCTTCACTGGACCAGGCGGAAGGTGCCTGGGTATTCCTTACTCAGCGTCCGCTAACCCCAGCGGGGCTGCCATCACACAGGCCCCTCAGCTTTGGCTGCACTGTAGACAGGAGAAGCCTCAGACTGACAGACACTCAGGTAGAAGCGTCAGTAGCCTCCTTCCCAGGCTCTCCTCTTTCCTAAGTGGGAAGTGGCTGCTGTGGGGAATTCTGTTCCAACTGGAAGCTTTTCCTACTTCCCCATGATAAAGATGCTTCCTCCAGACCTTACCATCCCCTCTGCTTCCTCAGCCGGGACTAGCCCAGAACTCCGGAGGAGGGAGAGAGGGAAACCTGTTCATCAGACAGATAACCTTCGTCTGTGTCCTATCCTGAGCCTTGTTACAATGACTTCCTATAACACCAGTCCCCAAATGACATCATTTAATGCATGTTGAAATTTTATGCTGCCTTCACTTTTAATATGGACAAAATTACCAATAATTATAATGGCCCAGGAAACTGTTCTAAATTATAAAGTCATTTCACGGGCGCTTCAGATTACATTTCCTTTCTGAGACAACACAAGGACAATCTGAAGTGCACTTGTGAGCTACTGTACCTGTTTTGTTGGGTTTTACTTGTAACTATGGCATTTTATTTATCTTGTGTGCTGGGTAGATCCTGCACGTATCACAGCACAGTGTGTAGGCATGGACACCTACTAGCATCTCTCCTTCTAGCGTGTGGTTCTTGAGAGTCAGGCTTGTTAGCAGGTGATATCTCCTTGTCAGCCTCAAGCCCCAAGCTGCTCACTGGCTCCTTGGTTACCTCCAGTGACCCACTACCAGCCAGGAGCTTCTCCTCAGGAGGATGTGCACCTGTCATTCCAACTGACCCAGGCCACAGCTTCCTGAATGGGGCTCAGTTTGCATAACAATATGGGGTCACAAAGACTTGCTAACTGTGAAAGGTTTCTGAGACAAACTAATTCACAATCTAGCCTCCAGGAATCTCAAGTGTTCCTGGCTTTGTTCATGAGTGTGTTGCATGTGTTGCATTGTGTGACTTCCATGCTGGCTTGGCTTCAACACCTCTCTCTCTCTCTCTCTCTTTCTCTCTCTCTCTCTCTCTCTCACACACACACACACACACACACACACACACACAGCACACACACAGAGCACACACACAGAGCACACACACAGAGCACACATACAGAGCACACACAGAATACACAGAGCACACACACAGCACATACAGACACACACAGCACATACACACAGCACACACACAGCACATACACACACAGCACATACACACACACACACACACACACACACACACACACACACACATTCCTGGAAAGCCTCCGCTCAGACTGGTGACTATATGTTTTTCTAGAAACGAGGCTTCCTATGCTGCTGAACTTAAAAATTTCAAGGAGAAATTGTCTAATTGAAGCAAGCTTTATTTGGGGAGCAGCCCTGGACGTGAAGAACACAAGGTTCTTATAGGTCAGGGGTAAGGGTTTCCAAAACAGGGCTTTGGCAAGGTTACCGGGACAGAACGTAAGCATACCGAGTCAGTACCTCCTGAAAGAAGGTTGCCGTTCCTGCACCAGGCAGTGTAGAGTCCTTTGTAGTTAAGGTTCTAGGCACAGCCCAGTCCTTAAGACAGAGGTTTGATCACAAACTGTCATGAACCTAGTCTGTCTTTACTATAGGGTGGCTTTGAAGCCTAAGATGGAGGCAGGCTGGTTCATCAATGCACACACTGGCTCAGTTTTAGAAAACAGTACCTATTTCCCCACTGGCCCTCCCAAGGAAGTATCCAATCAGGATAGCCTTGGACATATGCTGTTTCGAGATGTTTGCTTGGGTTTTGACTTGAGTTTTATGAAATTAAAAAAAAAAAAGAAGATTGGAACAGAGTATTCAGCAGTTTCTGCCATCTAGTTCATCACGGTTCAGAGGCTTCTGTGCTGAGGGACATGTCCTCTCTGTGCCTGTTCCTGCGGTGGCCATGGGCCATAGTAGCTTTGAGTACTCTAGACATGGCTGCTGAGGCATGGGTGTCCAGTCTTATTTAATTTTGATTAACTTAAATGTAAAGTTCCATGCCCCATGCTGCCAGCTACATTAGAGTTGACCATCGAGTTAACCCCGTTCGAGCCAAGAGCACTCATTAAATGTGCTCCCTGTCTGTTCATTGCAAGTGATAGAGCCCATGGATCTGTGTGTGCTAGCAAAGCACTCTCCCCTCTCCCAGCCCAGTGGTGAATGAATGAATGAATGAATGAATGAATGATCGTGGAGCAAATGGCCCTACACAAGTTCCTACAGCACCTCAAGACCCCGGGGACAATGTACAGGCTGGTCCAGGCACTCCCTGCCTGGCTCTCCCAGGCCTAATGACAGTATTTGCATTGCTTTGGCCATAATCTTGTCATTGAAACCTCCAATCTGAACACTCTGCGGTCGAGTAGATTTGAGGGAGGAGAAAAAGAAAACAAAACTTTTTTTTCTGTCATTTGTAATTTGAAGAGTAAACAATAAAAACCCAACCAAACACCAAATAACTTTGGCACAGTAGAAATAATATGTATTTTGCCACCCAAATGAAAACATGTGCTCCTCGAGATTTAATTATACAAATGTGACCAAACAATTTTAATTATGCAAATGTGACCCAAGCAGCAGAGGTTTGAGGTTAAAGGGCAGAGTGGAGGCTGATAGGCTGTTTCTGGAGACTTTTCCCTTGTTCATTTCCTCTTTGGGCTAAACTGATCCGATTCCTCAAACTGTGTAAGTGGGTACCATATTCCTTTATGATCCTGGCCCCTGCACCTGTATGCAAATACTAAAAGTAACTCTTTAAAACATTACATCACCTCTTACTGCCCACACGCTGGGCAACAGAACTGGGTGGATCTTGCAATGTGGTCCTCTTAAATACACCATAAGCAAAGCTGTGTGTCCCCCTCCCCCAGCACATACAGAAGCTTGACATCTGGTTCCTATCTCTGCTAGAAAAGTCCAAGTCAAAAGTTGGAAGATTTTCTTGGCTAGAGCTTGTCACATCTCCTCCAGATTAGAGGCATCCTGCTCTTTCTGGCCGGTGGTCGGCAGGAGCTCCATCAAGTGTGGGTCCCAAGACAAAGGCTTGGCTGCAAGGGAGACACACACCGAGCAGGTGTTTGGGGAAACCAAGGCTGGTGGGTAAAGTAGGGCCGACCAGGAAAGACGGGAAGACAACCACGGCTGCAACCTCCAGATCTTAGAGTGTGACCCCACTCAGATCCCAGGGTCAATACTGGACAGACATTAGGCCTCAATATGACTTTACTTGAAACAAGGGAACTGGGCATCGTAGGCCCTTAATCTCTGGGTGCTTGAGGCTCTCTGGGAGGGCAGACATGGTTGGCAAGCCAAGAGCAGTCTCTGACTAAAGTCAGAGAGGGGTGCAGGCTAAGGTGACTAGGGACCTGTGTGGACTCTGGCCTTGCCCACTAAGGACTTGCTCTAGGCCCCGCCCTGTTTAGGCCCTCCCCCACCCCACCTAGACTCCGCCTCCTTTCTAAGCTCCGCCTCCAGCAAGTCCCATCATACTGCTTGTGGTTGATACTTCTGTGTATGTTTGAGGGTGCTTCTTCTGTTGAACCACCAGACTGGTGAATGGGTATCACCAAGCCCGTGAGGGCCTGCAGAGACAAAAGGAGGTTCATTTTCTCTGCCTGGTGGCTTAAGCGGGTTCACAGATCTGGGTCGGCAACCTCGTTCCTGGACTAGAACTGGTGCTATCGGCTTCAAGCTCACCCCCACCCCCACCCCCAGCAGTGCCAATCTGAAGCTCACCACAGCAAATCAGTGGCAGCTCCTGTCTCCACAGTTGCCTGAGCCTGTTCGTCACAAAAATCTCATGGAAAGAAACATGCATGGAATGTGTATTCACACACACACACACACACACACACACACACACACACACGAACGCACTATCCTTCCAGCTCTTGACGGTTCAGGTCCTGACTGACACCCTGCCCCACCCTACTCAGCACATCTGGAGCTTCCTGGTAAATTAGGTGCAGGCAAATAGATCCCTCCACCAAAAAACAAAAACAAAAGACCAAACAGTTTTTATTCCATTGGTCTTAGAGCTTGTGAGGAAAGGGGTAAATGAGGAAGGGACTTGTGGTGAGACCAGTGAGAAGCAAGAGCCACCCTGGGGGAGGCTGAAGAGGAATACACCAGATGCACAAACTGAGTTTGTGATTCTCATCTTGGAATTCTTTTCTCAAGACCCCAAATGTTGTGGGCACACCTAGTCCTGGCAGGGGTAGGGGTGCTGGGATCCCAGGTGCCAGGTTCCTTTATGTTGAGGCTGGTGATCCCAGTGAGAAATGGCTGCAGCCCCTTCTCTTTGTGTCCTTATTTACCTCCTGCCTTTCAAAGCAAGTGCCCCTGTTTCCCGCTCCGTGTGGGCACAGGTGCTATTCTGAAGGAGACATAAAAGCTTCCTTGGTAAAGAAATTGCTTTGTTCCGCCTGAGGCTCTCAGCCTTTGAGAGGAGAGAGCTTGATAAGCTCTCATCGGCTCAGTTTTCAGAGATGAGGCCAGACAAAAGGTGTTCCCTGTCCCTCTGTTCCAGAAACAGCAGCCCAGCCCAGACGGAGGGACTTCAAGGGTCACCGCACCCATAGTTGCCTGACATTCCAGCACCGCTATCAGGATGAGAAGCCCAAGGGGCTGTCCTGGGGTCCACGCAGGGAGAGAGGGAGCCCAGAGGGTAAGGTGGGCAGGGCCATAGGCTGTGGCCGAGAGGTTCTGCTGCTGCAGACTGTAGGTTTGCCAGTAAATGGTGCTGAAGTCAGGGCCCCAGGACCTCATAAGTGTGTGTGTGTGTGTGTGTGTGTGTGTGTGTGTGTGTGTGTGTGTGAGTGTGTGTGTATGTGTGTGTCTGTGTGTGTGCACGTGTGTATATGATGGATTTGTGTCTGTATTTGCCTGAGAGAGAGAGAACCTTCTAGTGCCAACACTCCCACCCCCATTCCTCAAACAAGTAGGGTGTCACTTCCCTCTAGACGGTGACAGGAGCAAGGTGACTTTTAGTCTAGAGTTCCACTTTCACCTCACACAAGGGACCTGTCAAAACAATGTCCACTTTGATGTATCCAAATAGTCTAAGCTTCTTGTTCTCACACAGTAAGTACACACAGCAGTCCCTTGGCATCTGCTTCTGCCTGGGCCGTCTCCGGTTGAGATATTCCATTTTAAGGATCCTCTTAGAGGCTTGGGATGGAACTTTATTTCTCAGCAGTGTGCCTCTGTCTGTCCTGTCCCCTGCCTCTGGCGTCCAGCTGCCTTTGCTTCCTTGCACCGCAGACAGTTTGTAACTGTCAGTTCCCTGTGTGTCAGTGTGGCAGCCCTAGGCTCTCCGCAGAGTGGCGCGTGTTTGCTCATGACACCGTCCACATCCCCAGCTCGTGTCTTAGTGGGTAGGGAGTAGTTAAGGAAGTCAAACTTTACCTCAGTGTTTCTTCTGTTCTGAGACATCTGAGAAATCCTTCCGTTTCCCACTGAGCCAGACAAGCACAGACAGAACATTTTCCTCTAAAAGCCTTACATCCATTTGGTGTTGGGGTAAGGGCTGATTTTGTAGTCACAGGACGGCCTCAAACTGAAGGCCACCCCCTCTCAATAATCCACGATCAAGGGAGACCAAAGCCGAGGAACCACAAGTTTACTGTGGGGAGGGTATGGTGTCCACACATCTTGTTCCGTCTCAGAAAACCTGGCTATAGCCTTCCAGGCCACCCCAGCCCTCATGGCTTCCAGACTGCACCACATGGCTACCCTTCTCAACCCCTCCTCCTCAGTGAACCTCCATTCCTGCTGCTTCACAGACTGAGTTACACTTGAGTCAATTAAGCAGGAAACCTTAAGAAGTCTTTATAATTAACTCCTCCCACTACAAGTCACGCTTTCCGTATAGTAGTCCTGGCTCAGATAGTCCTAAGGCAAGATGTTTCAGGGACCCACAGTGCTCCTTTGTTTCAATGATATGTGACCTCACAAGTGGCCTTTCTGTGGCCACATCTGGAGGACCCCTGAGTTACAGGGGTAGAAAGGACGAAAGAGGCAGCCTCTGGCAACACCAGTGTGTGTGTGTGTGTGTGTAAGTGTGACTTTGTATTTGTGTGTGTGTGTGTGTGTGTGTGTGTGTGTATTTGTATGGGTGTGCCCATGTGCTCTTGAAAGTTAGTATAGTGAGCCTTGTTTTGTTTTTTTTCTTTTTTTTTCCTTTGTGGTCCAACAGTCCTCTGAAATCATCCTGCAAGCCCCCAAATCCCAACTAGAAAGAATGCAGGACATCAGGGTGAGCACCCTTTCTGCAGCCACTGCCCTGAGTCTCCAAAGCACAGCAATTAGCAAAAGTCTGCCAGGCTACTACACCACAAGGAACTCCCACTGATGGGGACAGAATTGAGTCCTCAACTGGCCTGGTGGAGAGGCAGCCTCACCAGCTAATCTGTGGAAATCCTAACAGTGCCTTTGGTGGGTTAAGTCCTCTCCAGCTTGCTACCCACTTTTCCAAGCTCCCCATGTCCAGCCCTCTTCCTGTTGCCATAGCAACACGGATTTCATGATAAACAGTTGAGGAGACCAGCTGCTTGCTTTCCTCGGTCAGGCTGTCACAGGGAACACTACCCTCCTCCCCAGGTCTTGATACAGCAAAGAACACCTGACCACTGAGCACATGGGTGTGTTATTAATGTGGCGCCAACTGTCTTCCTCTAGCACCCGTCACGGCAATTGGTGCGGGGCAGTGGACAGACCCATGTCTAGTCCCTGTACTGGCACCACCGGTTTGGATGCTCATGGCTTACTTTCTGCACCGTTCCTGAGCATCCAGGGTGTCAACCCTGCTTCATCCCCTGCAGAAAAGCAAAAGGCAGAAGCGTTCACCTAGGTCCCCAGAGAAAACCTCACGTCAACATTCACACGAGAAAGCGGAAGACCCCTGGAGGGTGGTGCCGCCCTCCATCTCCCGGCATGAGAGACTCTGGAGGAGACAGTTCCAGATGGAGGAGTGCTGAGGACCAGTGCGGGGTGCAACCGTCATGAGCTCATCAATGGCTGTCCAGTGCTGGGCCTCCACTTCCCATTGCCATCTGCCCAGTCAGCCCAAGTCAGAGTCCTCTGTGAATCTTCACAGAGGAAAGGGAGGATGAGGGGTCCCCATCACAAATAGAAACAAGTGGGTTCCACAGAGCCCCGGTCTGCTCCACAATGCAGAAGTGTTGTGGTCATGCTCACTGGGCAGATTTTGTTCTCACAGATGACTACACAGCTGGTGGCATGTGTCTGTCCACGTGCTGTTTGTCTGTGTGGTCTAGTCCAGTGGCCCTGTGTGGAGTTTCTATTCTGGATGACTTTGCAGTTTATTCTGCCTCTGACAGTGCCAAAGATGACTCCTTCGGAGGACGTCTCCTTCCTCTCTGATGTGAAGTAGCCATCACCCCGTCCCATCATGCAGTGCTTGAGGGGAAAGTGTCAGAGATCCAGATGAGAAACGAAGCATTTTAAAAAACTGGCTAAGGTTGTCTAGGGATATTAAAAGTTAACATTAGCTCCTGAAGAAAGAACAGTCTTTGCTACAACAGGGTTTCTCTGTGTATCCCTTGCTGTCCTGGAACTCACTCTGTAGACCAGGCTGGCCTTGAACTCTCAGAGATCTGCCTGGCTTTGCCTCCTGAGTGCTGTGTTTCAGGTGTGTGGATTAAGATTTAAGAATTAAAAGTGTGTGTCACCACACCCAGCCTTTGAGGAAAGGATCTTGAGGTACTTTTCTGTCTGGCCCCGCACCATTGTCTGCTGGAGCGGTCCACTTAATCCACATCTGCACAGCTTAGCTGTCTGCCTCCCGCCGTGACTGCCCCAGGAAACACGAGAAGGTGGGTGTGCAGTCCCCTGTTAAGGGCCGTGATGAAATCAGGCTGACTCACCTTAGGAGTTGACTCACGCCAAAGCTGACAGCTTTTGAGAGTTTTCCTAACGTCGTGAGGATGCTTGATAGAATTTGTACGACACACTTAACATGGCCCCAGATCTGCTTCGAAGTTACTCGTGTTGGAGCAGCTTGTTGGCTTTGGAAGTGTAGATGTATATGTGTTGGTATCTGATTTTCCTTCTGGAAAAAAATCTCTTCTTATTAGAGGAACTCACCTCATCCTGTGAACTACATGGTTCTGTGAACCTTCTGGTGGGTTCTAAAAAGAGACTTGTAAACTTTTAAGATCTGACATCTCAAGATCCCCATGTTAACAGTGATCTTGTGTGGGCGTAGCGCTAAGTCTTGCTCGTTTTATTTTTAGCATTTAGAGTCTTATCTTGGAAAGAATTGGGTAGAAAGAAAAGTCACACAGTAATCCCAGGTGACAGACACATCCATTTCAGTTGTGGTGCATTTCCATGTTATGTTGAGACAGTGATCCACCTGCCTCTGCTCCCCACAGTGCTGGGTTTAAAGGCGTGTGCCCCCACACCTGGCCATTTTCTTCTAATTCTATATCTACTCATTCTGGGATGACATGCATTGATAATCGCCAAGTTCTTCACGTGTGGACAAAGAATATTGAGTTACTGGCAAAGATTCGTGAAATTGCCCAAAGGAATAAAACACCGTGCTGAGAAGTTATCCCGAAACAACCTGAGAGGCTCCGTCTGCTGTACAGAGATGCCTGACAATCCTGACTGACTGTGCAAGTCAGTGGTAAGACCGGAGCTTGTCAGTGTCTGGGGAAGGGGGCTGCCCAAGGCTGGTCTCGGGCATGAGGATCTGAGCCCGGCTGTGGTAGTCAGTGAGATATTGCCATGTCAAAGTTCGTGAACATCTTATGCACAGGGAAAGGTCAGTTTTGTTGTAAGCTAATTTAAAACAATAACAACTTTCAAAAAGAAGAAGAAGAAGAAGAAAAAAAAGGAGGTGAAATGAGCCAGGGAAGATTACAGGTCTGAAGCCACATGAGAACAGGGCTGAGGTTTTCCGGTCAACAAGCAGATGTCCGCCCCACGCTGCAGGGTTCACCATCCTGGCCGAGTCCCAGGGGCTGCCTCAGCACCACCTCTGCCAGGGCCTCATTTCCTCCACAGAAGACCTGTAAGGGACTGTCCAGTCTCTGTGTGAGTGTGTTCCTCCTTCCCCTTCTTATTCAGTCTTCAGCGCCCTATTCAGACTAACCCAGAGTATAGTCCTCTCACATTCAGGATGGACCCTCCCTCATCTTCTAGCCACTGCGGAAAGGTCAGCCGAGACACGCCTTTGGACGTCAATACTCAGGGTGTCTCCGAATCCAGTGGAGAGGCAGCTGAAATTAACAGTCACCTACAAGTCCGGAACCGGGAAGCCCTGCAAATTTTGAATTTGGGTTTGCGTTGATGCCTTTTATGGAGGTGCAGCTGTCATTTTGCCCGGTGCCCCACGTGGCGCTGGCCCCTCCGCTGTAACTCAGCTCTGAAGTTTGATCTGAAACGGCCCCTAAAGGCCCACGTGCTGTGGGTGTGGTCCCTGATGTTGCAATTGAGGTGTGATGTGGGCCTTTACCTGGGGCCTGGTGGGAGGTCTTAGGTCTTTGGGAGCGTGCCTCCAAAGGATCAGTCCCGCTCAAGACACTCCTGTCTTTTCACTTCCCCTCCATGACTGGCCTGTTCCGCCCCTGCTCTCAGGATGTACTTGCTACCTTCCCTGGCCCGAGGAACATACAGCCTGTCAGCCATAGGCAGTGAAACCAGGAGCCCAATCAGCCCTTCCTCTCCACGGCTGATCATCTCTGGCCTTAGTTGTAGGATGGGAAGCTGACTGACACGTCCCTGTCCCCTCCTCTCTCTCTCCTGGTCCACTTAGTGTCCACACCTTGCCCTGTTCTGACTTCTTCCCGCTGTCTCATCTGCCAGTATCCCTCTGAAAATGTGCTGTGCAGATATGAGTGGGGTCTCTGCAAAGTTCTCCCACAGAGCACAGGGCTGCCCTTCTGAGGACCTGACCCTGGTTCTCTGTTGACATCACACCCCACCCCTATCCGTCCAGGCTCCAAGCTTTTAGATACTGTAGTCAGATGGGGAGGAGGTTCTTCTTCATCCCTCCTATTCCCTGTCTTCCTAGGGTTGGCCGGCCCAGTCTGTCCGGATCCCCCACATCCCCAGGGTTCTGACACCGGTGTGCCTTGCTCTTCCGGCTTCAAGCTCAGGCATGCTGAGTCTTCACTCAAGTTATCAGCGCAGTCCAATTTCACAAAAGACTTAGGGAGATGCTCAGATCTCAGCGTGCCCCTCAGCGCTGACTCGCCGGGACTGCCCGTCCCATACCCCGAGGAAAGAAGAGCCGCCATGCGTTAAGCTTGGCTCTGGTTCCTTTCTGAAAACTCCTCTGTGCTCTTAGCTATTGCTCTTTATGCTCCATGGTTAATTGCATGCCTTGGTGCTCATGGAGGTGGCTGGGGCAGGATGGCGCCACATAAACACAAGTTATCACGGTAATTAGCACCGCCAGTGTGTAAGCAGGCTGGCAACACTGGGCAGCCTCTGGCACAGAATGGGTGTGTGTTATGATGCAACCACCACACATCTGGGTTCCGATTTCTATAATGGCTGTACTTGAAAGCGATGGTGGTGGGACTGGCTCTAGAGTGCAAAGGTGTTAATTACATTAATAGGGATCCTAAGGCTGCTTCTGTCAGTGGTGGAGGGGGTGTGGCTTCTGGAGACCACAGAGGAGGCAGGGAGGGAACTATCCTGGGGAGGGGGAGGACACAGAGAGTGTGGGAACTCTGCCAAGGAAAGTGGGGGATGGTATTCTGAGCGGCCAGGGGTCTGCTGTGACTGAGATGTTCTTGGAACAGTGAGGTAAACCTAACAGGATGGCATTTGCTGCAATCTGCTCTTGGACAAGGTGCCCTGGGGACTTTCTCCAGCAGGACATTTCCCAGGATGCCACTGGGCATGAAGGTAAACAAAGGCTGCCAAGACTGACTTGTCTTCTCTGCACAGAAACCTTGCTCTCCTTCCAAGCTGCTGCTGCTGCTGTTTCTTCCTCTTCTTCCTCCTCTTCCTTTTATTTATTCTCTGTTCATCTCCCCAAAGGAAATAGACCAAATCACCCTTAAAGCTAAGAATTTGTGCCATCTACCCCATTAAAAACCTGTAAATGTCAGGCAGATACCTCAGCCGCACTCGAAGTGTTAGCTGACCTGGTTTACAGTGTCCTCCTGGTCCATCTGTGAGAGCTCCCACCTCAGAATCTGCCATGATCCTGCCACCCTCTCTTGGGAAGGGGGCTTCCCTGCTCTTACTGAGTGCTGTCTAGCCATGTTATCCTTGTCTTCTGGGCCTTTTACCATGTCTACCTCCAACCCAAAACATATACTTTCCCAGAGGCCTTTCCGAATAGCCTTAGAATGGACCTACGTTATATCCTGTCAGCTGCCTTGGCCTTGAGACAGACTCTACCCAGTATCTTTCCTTGACTCTCAACAGAGAGGGTCGTGTGGTGACAGCACCCTACAAGAGTGTAAACATCCTTCTCAGAGAGAATACCCTTGCCAGCCAGTGTGGGCTGCCGGGGCAGAGAGCTGGGGCTGTCACGCAGACCGCTCCATCAGCACTCCTGAATTCACTTTAGTTAATAATGACTTAACTGCAACATGTATTCAGGAATCAAATACGAAGAGTTGTCTGTATTGATTTGTGAGACGTGACGGTGTTCTCACAACCAGAGTGCTGGGTCTGCTATCTGCAGAGAGAGCTGGAGAGCGTCTCTTTCAGGGAGCCCAAGCTGCAGATACCTCCCACGCTCACGGCCCACACATGCCGAGGCCTGCAGTGGCAGCCAGTGGGGGCAGCAGCACTATCACCCTGTGCAGGGACTCTTGCAGAAGATGATGAAGACCTTGCTCTGTACTGTTACATGTGTAAATGCGTTATGCATATGTAGAAATCAATTTATAAATACACATGCATAAATGCATATGCATAGAATCCGTTCAGACTGCAGATATTTTGTTTATAAGAATAAAAACCTTCCTTCAGGACCAAGAATGTCTCGCCTGCAATTCCCATGTCTGGATTTTGTTTGCTGGAGGCAGGAGGTCATGTAGAGACTGGATTCACACTCCCTCTGTAGCTTAGGAAGGCCTTGAACTCCTGATCCTCCTGCCTCTAACTCGAAAGTGCTGGGACCACTGATGTGTTTTGTCACACTCGGCCTATGCGCATGGCTCGGGGTCAAAGCCAGGGCTTCGTGCACACTGAGCTCAGCTCAGCTCAGAGGTTAGTGTATCTGGGAACTGTTTTCAGCCAGGACACTGATACATATTCTACAATATCTATAATTTACTAAATAGATAAGCATTGGATTAAACAATCTAAGTTATCTACAGAACAGCATGAAATCCTCTTTCATTTTCACTTTTAAAACTCCTGTTTTTATTACTGCGTCCACATACATGTGCACAAGTGCATACATGCTATGGCACACATGTAGATGTCACAGGTGTTCTTCTTCCCACTGTGGCTCGAGGGAGGAAGGTTGTCAGAGTCGCACAGCATGCGACTTTACCCGATGAGCCATCTCACCACCCCCTTCCCAGTTTAAATTAGAGTTTGACTTGCCTTTGCAGACTGTTTGGGCACTGAGGGCTTGCTTCTCCCAGAAGCTTACCTGTGGCTCACTTAGGTTTCCTGTGACACCCCAGCCTCGAGGCTACTTTCTGGGCCTCATTTTTCTGAGTGACCAGATTGGCATCATCATTAGTTGGTAGAGGACGGCTTACTCTTGGGAATTCCCAGGGGAATGGTCTCATCTCTCCCATCTTATCATTTCTGGACCCCAACTGTATGAGATCAAACTGGGTTTAATGAAAAACACATCTTTTCAACCATCAGATGGTGGCAGGGTGTGCGTGAGGACCCCAGAGGCTCTCTCAGGTGGAACAACCTTGCCGTGGCTATACACGATGCTGTGGGCCTGGGTGCTCTGACTTAGAGATACTGCCAGGCACCCAAGGTAATAATGTTTTTCCGAGGAGACATTCGAGCGCATCTCTCCCCCTCAAACGCTGACAGATGCTGGGCAGAAGCAAGAAAGCCAATGAGATTCTCCCAGAGACCACAGTGTGCAAAATGCCTGTGTGAAACAGAGGGAGAGAAAACCACTTGTCAGCAGAGCCACAGAGAACAGCCACCTCCCAGGAGCTGAGTCAGCCCTGCTCTGTCAGCTGCTCCCGGATTGGTCCATTTCCCCTCTACCTGCAGAGCTCCTCTGTTCTTGTGTTGGACTGCTGCCCTTTTACTGACCTTTCCTCTCCGCCAAAACCGGGCTCAGCCCCTTTCTGCAGTTCTGAGGAGTCTGCAGACCCCGTGCAGTCGCTCAGCCTTTGTGCACAGAGCAGACACTCCATAATTGCGCTGTATTTGAAAAAGTCCGAACTCATGGAAGCAGGAGTTTGGCAGCCCTCTCTGGGGACTCAGCTTCCTTACTCTGCAGACAGTTGACTAACGGCCACTGCTGGGATGTTCCCTTCAATGCCTGCATCTTCTCGGCCCCTTGAGTTCAGAGTCCCAGAGTCCCAGAGCCTTCCTGTTGAATTAGAGGGAGAGGAAGGACAGGCTGCTAGAGCTCAGGTCGCAGCTGAGGCAGCTGTGCTGTGGGAAGCCTGTGCTGGGGCTCACACTGCAACGACAGCCATTCCTCAGAGCAAACCGTGGTGTGGTGATGCCTGCTCCGGGGGCAAGCTTTGCCAACTCCCTGTTCTGTGAGTCCAGACAATGATATTTTGCTCACACAGGAAACATTTCAAAACCACATCTTCTACCTTTCTCCTTTCCTGCCCTAAAGTCTCTCAGTTCCACGGATCTTTCACATCGCAGTAATCGTGAGGTCACTTGCTAGCAACTCACCCGCTCCGCAACTTCCTCCACCTCCTCTACCCTTGAGCCCGGTACAGACGCCTGTGGGAGTGGCACATGGAAGGGGCCGGGAGGAACCGGTTCAGAGTGTTCGAAGCCAGTCGTAGCTGCTGAGCACATGCTACAGTGCTAAACACTATCGTAACACGAGCACGGTGGGGCGTGGTGTAGAGGAGCTGGGGACTGCTGAGACCGCTGGCGTGTAGTCAGAGACGTGCATTTAATTAGAAAATCCCCGTTTGCCTTGAGCGTCAGGTAAATTTCTTTCTTTAGAGAGACCAACCTTGCTCTTGTGTTCTGCAGTTCCGCTGGAGGTGGGTTCAAGTCTCCTTCAATATCACCCCCCATGCTAATTTAGTTCTTAATGGTTTGCCGTGGACTCCTTGAAGTGCACAGGCTCAAGTGTGTAAACATGTATCTATACATCAGTGTGAGTGGAGTCTGAAAAGGTGTACACATAGCTGTCATACATGTGTTCCTGTGTAGAATAGAGAGAATGCACAGCACACAGCTTTTATATACATCTTTGTAATTTAACTTGACACCTTGTCTTTTTAAACTTAGTTCTAACCAAGCATTGCACTTTGGCGCTCTGCCTCTGTTGCTATGTGCCTAAGCCATCTCTGTCTCCAGAACAGAAATCCAAGCACAGGCTTGCAGGGCCTCAGGGCAGGGACGCCCATCCTCCAGTTCCTGTCGGATTGTTTGGCCGGGGATGTGGCTCTAGAGGGTCTGAGGCTCTCACCGGCGGCATCACCAGTGGCCTTTGTATCGCTGTGGTGGATGTAAATAACGGTCAGTGTAACTTGCCTTCTCCGCAAGCTGCTGTGCGGCTCTGGAGTTTCCTCTGTCTCCTGTCCTCCCTCCATTGTGTTCTGGCTGCTCCCGGCTGCCTAGCAGGCACTGCTTCTGTGTTATAGATATCAATGTCTAAATCCTAAGGTGGCAGGTACAATCTCGATGATGAATGTGTGTTCACTTTACCCACAGTATATTCGTCAGTCACTGAAAACATCTCAACTTGGGGACTTTCCTTCCTATTTTAGGACCTGACTGAGCAGTGTCCCTGACCCCTGTCCCACTAACCCCCGACCCTGGCTGAGCAGTCTCCCTGACCCCTGACACAGGCTAGCCCTCCAACCCTGGCTGAGCTGTCTCCCTGACCCTGACACAGGCTAGCCCTCCAACCCTGGCTGAGCTGTCTCCCTGACCCTGACACAGGCTAGTCCTCCAACCCTGGCTGAGCTGTCTCCCTGACCCCTGACACAGGCTAGCCCTCCAACCCTGGCTGAGCTGTCTCCCTGACCCCTGACACAGGCTAGCCCCAAACCCTGGCTGAGCTGTCTCCCTGACCCCTGACACAGGCTAGCCCCCGACCACACAGTCTTGTTTTCACCTCAGGTCTGACACGCAAATCCTTGACTCTCACTGTATTTGGCTTTGCCTAATTTGAAGGAAGCAGTTGTTAGCAAAACATTTTTAATATATCAGAGTATATATAATATATCTGAGTATGGCAAAGTGTATTCCAAATCCTTGATCAGGCCCACAATTCTGAAGCCCTGATGCTCACTGGGACCACAGGGACATTGTAAGTTCATGGGGACCACGGGGGAGCTTTGTGAGCCCACAGGGGCTGCAGAGAGCTTTGTAAACGGGTAGAATTTTGGTCCCATGTGAGATTCTAGCTTCTTAGGTCTAGAACAGAGTGGGGGTTTTTCCTCTCCGTGCAGTCCTGGAAGCCAGGTATGTGTGTGACCCTCAGACCAGAAGTTCTAATCATAGCCAAGTGCTGTTGAACCAAGTGTTTCGTAGGAGACAGGTCTGCAATACCAGTCCGGCCTCAGCCGAGTCCTGTGGGCCTACGACAGAACTGACTGGAAATTTTAAACTCTGGGGTCTTCTCACAGACTTGTTCAGCTTCCGGCAGCACTGAGTGTTCTGTGGTTTCAGGGAAATTGCACCCTACTTAGTACCCCTGGTCTTCTTTCTAGAAACACCCATGCAGCGGTTAATGGACATGTGAAGTCTGGGGTTTGTTGTAATAGAGAGAGGAAGGTAAGAGCTGGGGAGACCTGGCAATCAATGTTCAGGCTTTAAAAGTGGCAGTGAGGGTAATTGCATTAATTTTTTCAGTCTGAAGACTTGTCCCCGGGTAGCCTGAGCCTTATTACAAGGAGGGTATCTCCAGGGTCACGTTAGGAGGATATTCCCAGCTGAGGACTCTTGTCCAGGATCAGCGAAGCAGCCAGACTTGTTCTCAATGCCCAGCCTAAGCTCCGGACAAGACAAGTCCATGGTTCCTCAGATCCATAGACTCTGGAGAAGGCAATGCAAGCAGATGGGGCTCCTGGGGCTCCTGCTGTTCTCTTCACCACTGGGGCCATGGTGACATGCACCTGCAGCCATGGTACTTGAGAGGTGCAGACAAAAGAACGTTGAGTCCAAAACTATCCTGGCTATGTAGTGAAAAAGTATCTCTGACAGTTGACAGCCCTGAGTGACCATGTTCACCGTGATGTCCCTAGGTATTTCTGTAGGGGAACCACAGGGCCCCCTAGATGATGTCCCAATGATGGCTCCATCAGTGAGGGCTCAGGAGCCACATACATGCTTCAAGGACATTCCCTTAATCTTTCTGAGAAATCTGCCCATCCCATCCCCGTGTGTATATGTGTGCATGTGTGTGCGTTCGCTGGCATGTGGGTGTGTATCTGGAGGCCTGAGCCGGCTCTTTCATTCACTGTCTTATTCTGTGGAGACAGGCCTCTTGCTGAGCCAAGAACTAGACCCCAGTGATGCTCCTGCCCCTCCCCACAGTTCTGGGTTACAGGTGTGTTGTTGACCCCGGTGAGTTGGGTTGGGTTGGTGGTAGTGGTGGTTGTTAGTTTTTCTTTCTTCTTGAGAATTTCTTTCACGCATACACTGAAATATGAATCTGGAGCCAGTCTAGGCTGCAAAAGACTCTCTACTGTCAACATCGACAGCTCGTGGGCTTTTGTATTACTTGACACCATACACAGTGTCTAGGAAGGCAGTGGGCAAGAACAGAGATGTCGGATGTTAGGAAATGAATGTGGCGCAGAGTGGTCCTCACCCTAGCCAGATGAAGACGGTGTGCCTGAAGCTAGTAGGACTGCAGGTCCAAGTGTGTCTTACACGCCTCTGTAGTGGCACTCTCCTAGAGGTGGTACCTGGGCAGCCTGGGAGAAGAATGCAGCCTCAAACACACTCCACAGTAGCTCCCTGTAAGTCTGTTCCGACTTCAGCTCCATCCTTCATTTCTGAGGACCTGTTGCTGTTACTCGGAACCTTTCGACCTTCTTCCTCAGAATCCACCCAGGCCTAACTGGTGGCGTTGCCATCACTACAGTGTGGTGCTTTTAAATCTGGGTTGGCGTTCCTTGAGCATGGTGTGAGTGCTGGTGCAGCCTCGTCCTCTCCAGTGTGGGAGCATCACCGTTCAGACCTCAGCATCGAAAGCATAGAGCTTGTTGGCTCGGCCACAGACAGCACAATGTCCCGGCCGTTGCTGGAGCTGACCTCAGGAAGTGGCGATTGCCTCCTCCTGTCCCTCAGGAGTGGCCCCTGTGGCTGGCCTCTGTCCTCAGGATTTCCCTCGGCCATAGGCCCTAGATATCCACCCCATACCTGCAGACACACACAGTGCTTGGTTTAGCATCCTAATTCCAGAGAAGATGTTCTGAACACCAAACTTCACTGTGACATTTCTTCCGAAAATCCACATATAACTTCTACTGAATTAAACCGGCTCCCTGCTTTTATTTTAAAAACATATAGTTTTTAAAGGCTAATTTGAAAGCTTGGTTCAAAGCAACAGGACACTGAAGTGTGGGGGCGGGGCTTAGGAAGAGAACATAAGCCGTTTATACCAGAGAAAGGGCCGCCGTGCAACCAGGGAAGGAAGCACTTAACAAGCTGTTTTCTCCGCATATCTTTTCTCTCCCACACTTACCCCCATAGGGTTTTCTCAAGATGTAGTATTGGAAAGTTAAGAGCCACGTCTGCCTTTTAAATCATTAATAATTCACCTTCCTCCTGGCACACCATTGTTGGCTGGACCCATTAGTTGTCAGGTCAATACTGTGCCATTGACAGAGGAGATTGGTGAGCGGACACTGAACGCACCCGGCCAGGGCACTTGACCGCAGCTGCACCAGCCCAGGAGCCTGACCCACAGGCTGCACTATTTGCACTGTTGTAAATAAGCCCTGAACGTGTGTGTGTGTGTGTGTGTGTGTGTCTGTGTGTGTGTGTGCGCGCGTGCGCGTGCTTCATTTTCTTGGGTACACACCAGTGATTGGGTGGCCAGACAGTTTGAGAACTAGCCCAACAGTTGCTAGGCAAGGGCCCAGCCTCTTGGGTGTCTTCCCTGAGCCCTGATAACTTGACAGGTTCCCTGTGCTGTAAGAATGGCCCCCTAAGCTGTTTCTTTAGTTCTTGCTGGTGAGGAACCCGGGCTATGTATGGCTTTGTGTCTGTAGAGCCTAAGAAGGTGAAGGAAGTCCCTCTGGGGTTATGGACCTTAAAGAGAGTCTCACTCTCTAGCCCAGGATGACCGCATATCTCAGACTGGCCCTGTACTCATAGGTGGCTCTTCCTGCCTCAGGGATTGCAGCCATAAGCTACCACTCCTGGTTTTCGGGCTTTATTCTCAGGGGCTGCCCCTTCCCCTGCACAAATCTGAGTGCTTCAGCTCAGGAATGGTGGAAAGACGCTGTGGTCCTTGCCCAAGAGGGCAGGAGGTAGGGGTGTGAACCTCTGGCCTTCCTAGCTCACCTCATTCATAAGGCGCCCGTCCTTAGAGAGTGAACAGGGCAAGAGCCATCAGAGCCACACCCCCAGCCTCAGGACAGCCCGGGTTGGAAGGAGGGAGGCGGCTCCTGCCACCCTTCTGAACTTGGTCTGCAGCCATTCCCTCTTCATGTTGTGAGGAGTCTTGAGGAGCTTTGAGCACCTCTCACCTCTGGTCTCACAGCTCCCAATTTCAACCCCAGTGGCTCTTCTTGCTTGTCCTCACAGGGCGGACGCACTGGCGTCCCCGTAGGACTGGCCCCCAGCATAGAAGAAAACTGCCAGGCAGACTGAGGATGTGCAGCTGGGACCCTCGAGCTCCACATGTCGGGACAGGCATAGCGGACAGCTGTCTGTCCTCCTGTATGGAGACGGAGGGCCCAGCTGACTGGGTCCTGGGGGAGGTTTGCCTGTTACTCTCGGCATGCCCGAGCACATATCCTGTGCGTGGCTGCAGCCATAGGATCTTAATTTGAATGAACACCGCTTCCCTTGTGTGCTCGGAAGTGGAGTTAGCGCTCCAGCACAAACTGGAATCGCTAACTTGTTAATACCCTCCCTGGAGTTTTACTTCTCACCGACTCTTTCAACGACTTAATCTTAATTTAGGCAGACTACAATATCCCCAATCAGCTCCTGAGCCGGAAGCTCTTTAAGTGTCATTAAAAATAAGGCAGGCTTTTGGGCTCTGAGAAATTTGTCAAAATCATCAAAGAGCAAACTCACTAACAGCAAAGCTGTATTTTTAAAAATGTAAATAATGACTTGAAAATACTAGTCGCTCTTTTGTATTTGGGGCATTTGGTGCCTCGTCCCGTGTGAATATGACACCGGTTGGTTCTGACATAAGTGCATAGTTGGATCTTCTGGTCTCCAGCTGTGGGCTCTCGGCATAATCTGTTTTTATGAAAAAAGTTCACTCACTCTTTAAGTATTAGAAAAAACTCTCCTCTATCTGCATTGAATAAGTTAGTCATAGCTTATTAAGGTTTTTTTTTTTTTTTTTTTAACATTTAGGCTTGTATTTTTGAAATTTGACATACGTAGATCTACAGGCAGATGCTTGCTGCGAAGGGTCTCACTGAGGGATTGCCCAGATCAAGCTGATCTGAGAGTGTGCCTGTGGGGGTTGTTTTGAATATTCATTATTGCAAGAGGGCTCAGCCCACCATGGGCAGCGTCACCCCCTGGACAGGTGGTCCTGGGCTGCAAGGAGGCTGCCAGCATGAGCTTCAGAGGGAGCCAGCAGGCGCCTCCATGGTCTCTGCTTCAAGTTCCTGAGTGAGTTCCTGCCCTGACTCCCTCCATGCTGGGGCGTGACCTGGAAGTGTAAGACAGATAAATCCCTTATCCCCTAAGTTGCTTTGGGTCAGAGTGGGGTTTTTGTATTGGGTTGGTTTGGTTTTTATCACACCAGCAGAGGCAAACTCAAGCAGATGTCTTCTGCAGGGCTGGGTCGGTGGTCATGACCTGCCTTGGTTTGTGCTTGTCTTGAAAGGTCCTTATCCCTCCGTCTGTTTTTGAAGATAGTTTGCTGAGCACAGCATCCTCGGTAAACATTTATTTTCAAGGCTTGAGATATATCCTTCCACACTCTGCTTGCTTCTAAGGATTGACTGCTGTTCTGTTTCTGACGGCCGGGTGCACCGAGGTTTTCCTTCTACAGCGTTGAGTATTTTCTTGGCTCTGTGCTGTGGAGAAGTCCTCCCCTGTCACGCCCATGGAAGCTCTAGATGCCTCTTGAGTTTGAGTGTCGGACTCTCTCTCAACCTGGAAAATAGTGTGCTCACAGTTTTGCTGGATACAGTCTATGCACCTTGAATGTTTCTCAGCCCCTTCTTCTGCCCCATGGATTCTGCAGGTCCTCTGGACTGTATCCCAGAGATTGGGGGCATTGTGGCTGTGCCCACATATTTTCTTGTTGGTGTTCAAATGCAAAGCCTCACCGCCTTGACCTCCATCCCTCTGATGCTTCCGCTGAGTACCTGGCTACGCTGCCCTCTCTAAGTTTTATATGTTTGACTGAAGTTTTTGTTTCCAGCCATGGTGTTTGATATTCAGAAACCTGTTCCCTTGCTGAATTCCTTCGCTCCATTGTTTTTCTCACTTTACTGACTTTCTGTGGGGCAGTAGGCTGTTGCCAGAGAATCACAGAAATGTTTGAACATCAAGAGAGCAAATGCATCTGAGAAACTTAAACTAAGATTGACTGCAGTGACCAGGGCCAGTCCTGCAGAATTCAGTGCAGGGGACATCAAGGATTCAAACTGGCCTCTTTTTCTTGGGCAGGCCTTGTCCTGGTTAGCACCGGCACGTTGTGACACCACAGTAGTGGCACGTCTGGTGCGGTGCACTGAATGCTGGTCCTCTCCCTGCCTTCAGTTCATGGTGATGCTTTCTCCTACTTCTTTGTATTTACTGGGATTTTAAGTAGAGATACTTGGATTGCCTCACTTAAAGTAAATGCATGTCCTCACGTCCCACCAGAGATTGTTTCCACGGAAGCAGCAATGAGCCACTCACTTCATAGCGCTGATGCTGTCCTACTGTCTGGTTGAAATTGAAATCAGGCTGGTGTGACATCGCTTCAGCTACCTACACAGTTCAAGTTCTATCTACTCATGGTGTGCAGCTTAGGGCTAATTAGAGGGTCTGCGGGGTCTAGAAACATTCTGGCCACTCCTACTATGACATTGTACCCAAATGCACATCTCCCCTAATCTTATAAGACTGAACAGGATTTCATTTAAAATGAAACACAGTGCGATCTGGTTACGTTAGTCAAATGCTCTCCCCACAAGCAGACCCACCCTCAGTGCCAACCGCCTCCCGTCTGCTGGGCTGGGCCCTCACCAATGGAGGCAGCAGGCAGCATACATGGCCCTCAGGAAACAGATGATCCAGAAATCAGACCTTTTCTTGTCATGAAATGCAAGTCTCCCTCAACCCTTTGAGCCTGGTCCTGCTCCATCCAGGACTGTGAAGTTTTGGGTAAATCCAAGTCTGAGGAACTCAGCCGCACAGACAGTGATGCTTGACACTTGCCATCTGGATGGAACCTCTTGCTCCTGTGGCTCCAAGTCCCAGCTGCTGTAGTTCAGACAGAGCCCAAAACACGAGACACATTGAGTTTTAGTTATCAGGAATAAAGGAAAATGGTCCCTTATTAACTGAAAGGCTAGGGCTGGTCTCAGCCACAAGTCCTGTCCCCGGTGCTCTTGTTGGTAGATCCATCAGTGCATTCATGTGTATGTGTGTGCGTGCATGCGTGCATGTGTGCACAAGTGTGTGTGTGTATTGAGGTCTCAGGGTCTCACCTTCCACTGTGTTTGCCACAAGCTAGCTGGCCTGAAATGAAAGTTTCTAGGGACCCTCCTGTCTGTACCTTCTTCCTCACTTTAGGGGCTCTGGGATTAGAGACACACCATGTCACCACATCCGACCTTCACATGGGCTCTGAGGGTGCAAACTCAGGTCCTCATCTTGTGCAGCAAGCTCCTTAGCTCCGAGATGTCTCCTGAGTCCCATCAGTTCAAGCTTTTGCACAGTGATCTCTTGTGCTTCCTGGGATGCTGGGGCCTCACCAGACTGTGCAGTGACTGTGAACATTCGTCACTAGGCCACCAGATGAAGGGTCACTCAGGCATGGCCATTTGCATACAAGCACTAGTAAGAGACCTGTGAAGGGTGTTTGCTGCCAGGCATTGCTCTCCTTTGGGTGGTGGCAGAGGTCCGTGGTCTGAGCAGACATTAAGCTGTAAGTAACACTCAGACAGGGACTAACGTCTGTAGTGGCGAGAACCTCTCCTTTCAAAGCTCAACCAACAAACAAAAACCATGAGTTTCCCCCACTTAGAGGTGAGTGAATGTTCTAGAACGTCAGAGAAGCATTCCCTCACATTGCCAGGATGTTCCATGTGCTTGCGCTCCTCTGCCACGTGAGCACGCACGAGCACAGGAGATTCCGACAGCTTCACCACTGTGCTGTGAGGCTATGCTGTCACGGGTGCGGGACACGCTGCAGGTTAAGGGGAAGCAAGGCGGTGGCCTCAGAGGTGCTTTTGTGATCCTGTCCTGTAGAACTTGAGACAAGCTCAGGTCCTTCACTCTGACCTGCAGGGACTCTGCAAAAGCTGTGCGTTGCAAGGAACTGAGGGCAGTCTCCCTTCCTCCCCTGCCTTGCTGGGGCAATGTTCTAGAACCTTCTTGGGATGCTCACATGGTGGGATCCACCTCAAACTCAAGTAGCCAAGGCACACCCTCTGTTCTGCCTTCAGAGTTCACAGCAGGAAGGAGCCACACGCAGGCCCCACCTCAGTGGCCACCCAGGCTCCTGAAGAGGTCCAAAGTCTGGTTGCTCTCACACACAGAGTTTACTGGGTTCGCGCTCAGCCACTGTGGAGCTGGTAGAAAGGAGAGAGATGGATGGTCTTCCAGGAAGCAGGAGTAAAGGATCCCCGGCAGGGCAGTGGTCCGTAGCAATACAGCCCCTTACTGCCTCAGGCCACCCATGCAGAAGGGCAAGGCACAGTGACCTCTGTGCAGCAGTATCCCCTCTGCATGTCTACTTGCTCACGTGATTCTCCCCAGCACACCCGCCCTCTTGTCCTCTCCTGACCTTCTGTGGTCACTCCCTCCCAGCCTCTCTCTGACGCTGCTCACCCCTACCCACGACTTCATCTATCCCTTCTGTTTGTTCTTAGTCTAGTCTTTCCTCACCTGAGGCCTGGGTGGTCTACCCTTGTCTCCTGTACCACCCCCGGGGGCCTGGGCGGTCTACCCTTGGCTCCTGTACCACCCTCAGGAGCCTTAGCTACTTGGGATAGACACCCTGGAGGAGAGCCCCAGACTGCCGTCTGCCCCACCTCCTTTCTTTCACACTAAGTCATGTGGATCCGCTTCTGTCTCTACTAGAGTCTATTTTTAGATCTATTTTATATTCACAGCCACATTAAAGAGAAAGTGCTGAGATTTCTCAGTGCCCACCCACCCGTGTGTAACCTCCCACTCTGGAGAACATTGTCTTGACCACCGCTGGAGTCCAGGCATCCGGCTGTGAACGTCTTGGAGACTTTCTTGGGCCTGTAATTATCTGAGGCTCCCTCAGCCTGAAGGTTGTCGGCACATTCTCCACAGCTGATAAACCTCACTGACACCATGCTGTTCGTAATTCACACTGAGGTTCACACTTAGTGTGGGGCGCCCTGTAGGTTTGGACAAATGTGCAAACATGCCATGTCACATGCAAGTCAGTGTAGCGCAGAGCATCACGCTACCCCAGACATCTGCCCGCTGTAGAGGATCGTCCCTCTCTCGTCCCGCAGACCCGACCAGCCAGTGACCAACCAGTGATCATTTTTACTGCCCCGTGCCTCCTCTTTCTCTATGGTGTCAGAGTTAGCATTAAAAGTATTCTGGGTTGGTTCTGATCGTTCATGACATTGCAATGACATTTGCGACCTGCCACTGTTTGGCGGCTCACCCCTGTCAGCACAGAACAATATTCCATCCTTTGGATGCGCCACACATTTTCCATCCCCTCTGCCTTCGGGGAGGTGCTGGGTTTGGTTGCTTCCAATTTTTAGCAATTTTCTGCAAGCCCCCCTCAAGGAGGTTTCTGTGCAAATCACCCAGGAGCGTGGTCCTTGAGCACATGGGGAAGCACTGGCATGGTTCGTAACAAACTCTCCAAGAATCTTCTAGAGCAGGTACATTCCTGATGCTCCACACTCTAGTCAGTGTTGGAGGACATCAGCCCCCCCTCAGAGCCCCACCATCCCAGAGTGGGTGAGGCAGCTCTTCAGGGTCAAAGCAATTACAGTAAAGGTCTCGGCAAGTTATTTTGTTTGTTGTTTGTTTAGTTAGTTTGTTGACAGACTCATCATAAAACATATTTGGAGAGGCATTAGACCCCAAGTATCCAGCACACTTTGAAACCAGTCTATGAGTGCTGGCTCTCAGCCTTTGACTTCATAGCCGGGTTGAAGCAACTCACCCTCTGCCTTGTTTTCCTCCCTGTCAAGGGCAGTGTCTGCACCAGGATTGTAGGTGAACATGTAAAGCCCCCAGACACGGCAAGCCTTCAGGAGGCAGCTGCCCTTATCCTACATGATCACACCCTAGCAACCCAGAAGTGCACAGTGATGATGGCAGCAGGTGGCTTGTGATGGTTTGCACACGCTCCGCCCAGGGAGTGGCACTATTAGAAGGTGTGGCCTTGTAGGAGGAAGTGTGTCACTGTAGGGTGGGCTTAGGGACCCTCATACTAGCTGCCTGAGGATGCCCAGTATGTTCCTGACTGCCTTCAGAACAAGATGTAGAACTCTCAGCTCCTCCTGCACCATGCCTGCCTGGACGCTGCCATGCTCCTGCCTTGATGATAATGGACTGACCCTCTGAACCTGTGAGCCAGCCCCAATTAAATGTTGTCCTTAGAAGAGTTGCCTTGGTCATGGTGTCTGCTCACAGCAGTAATACCCTAACTAAGACACAGTATAATGAGGAGATGCAGAGCCCCAGTCCACTCCCCAGTAACCTTGGCTCCCTCCCTGTGTTCCTCTGCTCTAGTCAGTACTGAGCTGTCAGTTTCCTGAGCAATGAGGAGTTAGGTGAAAATGTCCCCAACATTTCCCTCTGTGCTACTCTCTATAGCATCTGAGACCAGACAGGGAGCCAGAGGGGACTCCAGGCTCTCACTGTAGAACACAGCCTCTACCTTTGCAGCATGAGATGTATGTGTTCTGGCATCATGGAGGTTCTCAGGGGGGATTTTTGGCTGTGTTTATTGTTATGACTGTACAGAGGGGTTGGAATCTAAGTGAGAATTTGAAGCATGCAGCATCGCCCTAGTCCTGTGTCTCTTCAACTTATACCTGAACCAGTGAGCCCAGCAAGTGTCATCTGTGATTAAAGAGCTCACTAATGACATGCTACTCCCAAATTAGGGATATGTGTGTTAGTTATGTGGAGTATGATGTCATAGTAACAGCACCAACAGAACCAATAGGCCATCTACAAGATTTTAAGCAGGATAAGAGATGAGATGGCCCAGGAGTGGACATCTGCGTTCACTGCCCAGCCCCCACCCCAGCACTGCTGTAGAGGCCCCTGCACTGCCGCAGTCACATGGGGAGCCCTGTGTGGGAACCAGAACACAGTGGGACCCTGTAGCTCACTGTCTTCAACCAGTCTATGTTACTGGGCACCTTGGCCATTCAAACTCCAAAGATGGCTTCTTCCATGGAAAGTGCTCCAAGATGCTCCATGAGTGTGCTGGACCCACTTTTTCCCAAGTGCCATGTGTTGGGCCCATCAAGTGTCAGAAACAGAGGCTCCTACAGTATTCTGAGGGCCCGGTAGCAGTCACGTTACGCTATCAACAGGAAACAGGTCTTCCGTGTCAGACTGGTGGAGACAACAGGCATAGAGCCCAGCACAGAGGGCCTGGAGACACTGGAGCGCACGCCCCTGCCTGGCCCTGGAGCTGGGAGGGTTCTCTGAGACACACTGAGGCCTGAGGACAGAAGCCTTTTCCCGAGGCCTCAGCACACTCCTGCCTCAGGTCGAGCTGCTTCTCTAGGAGTTCATGCGGATCAGCGTAGGCTGTTCACACGCCCCTGTGGCGCTCATCTTCCCTGGGGCAAGCTGAGCGGAGAGGGTGCTCGGACGGATGATGCTGGGGAGGAAGGGGGAGGCCGGAGCTGGGTTTTATCATCATGGTGTGTCCACTGAGTGCTGGATGCACACCAGACTCACACTGAAATTAACAGTTTTCTTCTCATCAAAGAAGTCTCTGTGCTCCCCAAAAGTCATCTCTCACCTGCCTCAGACACTAGCCGCTTGAAAGTAACTCCAGGGCTGGAGAGATGGCTCAGCGGTTAGAGCACTGTCTGCTCTTCCAGAGGTCCTGAGTTCAATTTCCAGCAACCACATGGTGGCTCACAGCCATCTGTGATGGGATCTGATGCCCACTTCTGGTGTGTCTGAAGACAGATACAGTGCACTCATATACACTGAATAAATATTTATTAAAAGAAATAGTAACTCCAAAAGCATTTAATCCTCTGATTTACTTACACAGGCTCATGGGGTCAAGGTCTGAAAGGCTTTCCAGCCAAGCTTAAGAAAACAGACTCTGTGTGCCCTGTCCTCACAGGACCGCGTGGAACCTTTGTAAATAACAAGGCACGGAGGAGTAAACATGGATGGCTAAATGTGACTTCCCCTTGAGTGACTGGAATGACTGTTGCTTACTCACCTGTATGCTCACCTGTGCACTCACATGTATACTCACCTACACTCACCTGTGCACTCACCTGTGCACTTACTCACATGTGCACTCACCTGTGCAATCACATGTGCATTCACCTGTACACTCACCTGTGCACTCACATGTACACTCATACTCACCTGCATGGACTCTGGAAAATGACAGCTCATCTTAGGAGGAGGTGAGGCTCCTCTGTGGATGAAGCCAGCTCTCCTGGCCTGGACCATGTCCCCAGAGCTCAGGAGGTATTTAATTCTCAAGGCTGCAGTGTTGAGAGGCCAGAACCTCTGAGAGGCATTTGGGTCACGGAGGCTCTGCCCTTGGGAAGGGCTCCCTGTGTTCCCTGCCTCCCTCCTCTCCTCCCCTTCCTCCCTCCTCCCTTCCTCTCCTCTCTCTCCTTCACCCCTTCCATCTCTCACTGAGAGGAACAGCAGGAAGGGCTGTTGTGTGTGGCAGGTTCTCAACCTTGGCGCTTCCAGATTCCAGAGCTGAGAGACATAAAGCCTGTTCTCTATAACTCACCTGTGCCCTGCATTTTGTTTTATCAACATCAAATGAGCTAAGATGCCCCAGAGTGTCCATGCCCTAGGGGGACAGGAGAGCTGAGGCTGTCCTTCACTGGTCCTGGCCTAAGTCCTGCTCTTTGCAGATCAAAGTCACGCAACTAAATTTCACCCCTTGGAGGCCCTGTTTGATCTGATTCTGTTTCTGAGTTTTGGACCAAGAAAAATCAATATAAAGATAAGCATCCTGCTCCGTTCACAGCTGAAGTCCATGCCCAGGGGTGCAACCATGGAAGCTGAGCCCTCACAGCCCCTCAGTTCTTCAGCCAGCAGGAAACTGTATCCCTCTGTCTGCCCTGAGTTCTGTTTTTCTTTCTTGAACCAAATTAAGCAGAAACGATTTATTCCTGTTTGTCAGAAGGGGGTGGTCCCTAAATCCTGTACTTGCTCAGCCTTCAGGCAACCCAGGTCCTGCCTGCTGGGTAACAGTCCCCATCTCAGCATGTGTGTGTGTGTGTGTGTGTGTGTGTGTGTGAGAGAGAGAGAGAGAGAGAGAGAGAGAGAGAGAGAGAGAGAGAGAGAGACCAAGAGAAAGAGAGAGAAACACCATAGGACAACTTATGTGTTCCTCCTTAGCCACCATCATCCACTTTGTGTTTTTGAGACAGTGTCCCTTACTGAACCTGGAGCTCGCTGCTTAGGTTAGGCTGCCTGGCCCAGGATCCACCATGCAGAGATGACAGGCACACACTACCATGCCCATCCCCTTTACGTGGATCCTCGGGGTCAAAGTCAGGCCTTCATGCCAACAAGGCTTTCAGCTCACCAGCTGAGCCCTCTGAAGGCCCAGCTCCTGCTCTGCCTGAGATGACCAAGCAAGCTCTGAGTTCAGCTCTGAGGGGAAGAGCTTCCTTCAAAGAGAACTAAATCACTGGACGCCCCCTCCTGTTCTAGGTTACAAGCCTAGTCTACCCCCAGCACTGCCATCAACCACGAGACTGAGAAGGTCTAACCTGGTCAGAGGATAGACTCCACCATCTGAGGCCAGCCACTGTGGCAGAGCCTGAGGTTCATGAGGACATTTCCAGTACCCCTTCTCCTCTGGGGCGCTCCTAAGTCAGGCCCACATAGCTCGGCAGAGTCTCCCTGCAGCGCCACGGTGAAGGGTCTCCTTCCGCTGGGCTGATACCCTACTCCACCATCGCCCCTTTAATTCAGCCTGGGCGAGGTCCAGGCCGATCAGGATGGTGATAAGCCACCTGCTCCTCACAGTACCCACAGTGGCAGCTGGGCCAGTCTCAGTGAGGAGCATGGAAGGTCTGTTGTCACGTGAGGAAATAGTCTGACCGTGCTCACCAGCCGGGAGGTGCTCCGGGGAGCACCAGAGCGTCTGACTGACCTTCAGCCACTTGTCAGGACAAGAACCTCAAAGCTTGCAGATGCCGTCGCTCCTTCCTCCCTGCCCCTCAGCCATTCCTTAGGGGTGGAGTCTCTCCTTTCTTCGAAAAGGGTATTTCTCAAAAGCTTTGAGCTTTGATCCGGTGGCATTCTTTAAGCTTGATCTTTTGATCTAATGTTTTGATTCTCTGCTCCTAACGGCTTGCCCTGGAGTCGCCTGAGTGTCCGGTGACAAGACAGATACTTTCAAAAGCAAAATCCAGGTGCAAATGTTGCCACCAAGTCCCCAACAAGGTACCATGATGTCACTTTTGAAAACTGGTAGGGACTTCATGCAGGATGTCTGCTCACTGTCTTGGTCTGTATAGAGATCAGTAAAGAGCATTTGCCAAGCACCGTGGGCTGAGGAGCTCCTCCCCCACCTCTTTCTCTTTGCTCTGGCTCCCCTGGAACGTGTGCCCCTGAGCAGAGCTGAGGAGCAGTGCGGAAGCAACCATAGCCTACTAAAAACCCGTGTTGTCCTACCCAGAATTGTTAGCAGGCAAAGACCTGAGCTCAGGGTATCCAAGCCATGTGGCTGTGACAGGGACAGCTTGTCATATGAGCCTTTGTTATCTGCTATCTCATGAGTAGCCCAGGGTTGAGCTGACCACACTGCTTATTATAAACCCTAGCAGTCCAGGAAAGCCGGTCGCTCTGATCCATGGGATTTTTTCTTCTGGGCCACTATTGCTGTAGCCGTGGGTTCTAGGCCAAGGCTTGACATTAATTTGGATTTGTTGATGGCAAAGATCTCATGAATAATTTAAATCAGGATTCAGAGGGTGCTACCAGCTTTCAAGAGTCAGTCCTTAGGCCTTTTAGGGAAGTTAATTAATCTTTATCTCTGGAAGAAAAAAACACAACCTCTGTGGTGGGGTTGTGTGCTGTTGTCCGTGTGTTTCTGCGTAACATTTATACCACAGGCTGACGCCGCCCAGGTAGCAGCTACAGGGCTACCTGGTTGGGCGGGGGAGTGGGATGTTATAAATTAACATTAGAGTTTCTGCATCTGGTTGAAATAGCCCAGAGGAGGGATGGAGCAGGTAGAGGAATTGACATGACACTAGACACTGACAATGACTGATAGTGGCCCCCAGGAGGTGACAAGCAAGCGTGCAAAGGCCACAGCAGACCCCCTGAGAGCAGAGGGTTGCTACGGCAACTGGGACTCAGGACACAGATGTGGACAGGAAGTGTGGGGTCTTCTGCTGCCCACTGAGCACCGAGCAGGACTCATGTACACCTGTGTGACACACCAGGGACTATGGACTGCATTCACAGGAAAAGTGTCCAAGTGCCCACCTAGAGCCAGGTCTCCTGGTGTCAAGTAGAACACACAGCACTTGTGGCCACTGATGGTGAGAAACTCACCCAGAGAAGCAGCAAGGCCCCAGAGAATCAGCATGTTTCCAGTGAGTCAGCTACACCCCCAAGTCAGGCAGTGCAAGAGGAGGAGTCATGAGCTAAGTCCTCATCAACAAGTGTCATTCAAGGTGGAGAAAGGAGCAAAACCAAGCCAGCAACCAACTAGGACTTCAGAACAGTCAGACACATGCTTTTAAAATAAGAACTTCCAGAAATAAAAACTATAGTGTTTGAGATGACAAACACACAGGTTGGGGACGCTGCAAATCAGACATCAAAAGAGAAGAAAGTAGAGAGCTTGAACAGTGTAAAAGCTAACCAGAAACAAGACACACAAAGTGCTCAGAATCTGTCCTGCTGCCTTTGCTGGGAGCTGGACCTCAGCTCTTACATTTGAACCCAAGTGCAAACTATACTGGACGGGCAGGGCCTGGGGCTGTTCTTCAGGGTTCCACTCTGTGGCTGTCAAGAAGGCTGACCTTTATTAACCCTGTGCCACTAAGGCGTGTGAAGGAACCATGGGACAGAAAGTCAGCCACCCCACATCCCCAGGAGCCCCACTTAGATGGAGAGAGAGTCCCCCTTCCTCCTGTGAGTGCTGGGACTCCATCTGTTACAGCCTGTCCTAGTCCCCCTCTGTGAGCACAGTTTCCCCAGCCTTGGCTCCGCCCACTGGAGGAGGCTAGGCTCAGGACAGCTTGTACACTTCTGTCCAAGTGTCTAGTGCTTCCCAAGAGGACATGTGGTTGACAGGCCACCAGGGGCTTACAGGTCCTGAGTCCAGATCCTAAGCCTGTCATGACAGGGACACCAGTATCCCCATCTCTCCCCCTACTTCTCCCCAGCTAGGTCCCCTTGAGGACCCAGCAAGCAAGGGCCAAAGGACACTGGTCAGTTCAGTGTCTCCACACCACTGTGGAGGTGAATATGCCCCCCACAGACGCCGAGCCTTTCTTCAGTTAGCAATGTGTGTATTGAGACCAATTTAACCCTTTCTCAGGAAGTTCTTTTCCTGGGTGGTCAGATGACCCCTATAAGCCTCCAGAGCCTCACACCCCACCACAGTTCCTTGTCTCCCTCAGTCACAGGCGATAGATATTCAGTCAGCTGACAGCTGCTCTTTTTCTCTGAGCTGAGAACCCCTCTTCTACAGGCAGCCTTCCTCAAAGGCACCCCAAAGAAAAGTCCTCCGTGTGTAGCGCTAAGGGAGGGAGGGTAAGTCTCACATAAGAGCTGTTCATTTGGGTCATCTGTCAGATATTTCTGAAGAGGCCGTAAGCATTTGATCAAGACCCTTGACCAAAATCACAGGAAGCATGGGAACTTTGGCAGCCTACTAGTCAGAACCAGGCTTGCATCCTGACTAATTGGTGCCTGACGGCTTTAATCATGTAAACCAAAAATATACTTGAATTCCAATTTTCCTTTCTAATTTCCTCCAAGTTTTGCTAATGGGAAGAAATGTCAATGCCCCTTAGAGACACGGACATTTAAGGTGACATTTGGAAAACAGAGCAGTGCCAGAGAGGACATGAGTCACTATGGGCTCACGTGGCTTCCCTGGCTCCTATTTTGGTGGCTGCCCAAGTATCTAGCCAGTTTCTGAGGCGGTCCCTGAGGTGGAGGTGAGCCTCATGGAGGTACCTGCCTCCTGCAGCTCCCAGGAAGCACCCAGGCCACTTCCTGGGCCTGTGCTTTGCTGCCTCTGGTTTCCTGTGGCTGTGCCTACCCACTGGCCTACATCAGCTCCTCACTGCTTCCCTGAATGAGGGTGGGGCCTGACCCATGCTGAGAAGGGCAAGACATGGGCTCAGCCTCCAGCTTGGCCACTGTGGCCTCCTCTCCCGTCCCTGACCCAGGGACTTCTATTCTGTATTAAAATCTCAACCATGTCTGGAGTTCTATACCTGCATTCTCCTCTAAGAAGGAGACCAGGCCCACCTACAATGTCCCCTCTGTCCCTTTCCTTGCTTGTGGATGGCATGCACTCCCTGTAGCAAAGATGTTTTTTTTTTCAAATTATGAGCAAAACCACCCACTGCTGGTCATAACTGGGGTCTGGTCACAGCAGTTGTCTGGTGTTATGTTTTTCAGAAGGCCAACAGCTCACTGAGGTGACACTTTTGTGATGTGCTGGGAAGTGGTCACTCACCAAAATGTTCATGTAGTGAGTCTGTTGGTAAGATTCTGAAAACTGTCAGTTAGCCGATGTCCTCTCTACCCAGAGTCGATCCAGCCACACTCCCCATCTTCAAATGCAAGCCCCGTGCCTGCCTGGTCCCAGCTGAAGAGTGCACGGAGCTACTCAGCAGCCGTGGAAATGGAGTTCTCTGCTTCTGCAGCATGAAGCACTCAGAGTCTCTACCCCTCCCCAGGGATTACTTAGCTGTTTAACCCCACAGGATATTTGCTGGTGTTTTTCTTAGTCAGTGTTCTATTACTGTGGAGAGACACCATCCCCACCACAACTTTTAAGATGAAACACGTGATTGGGACTGACTTACAGTTCAGAGGTTTAGTCTGTTATCATTGTGGGGCAGGCAGGCATGGCGCAGGAGAGGAAGCTGGGAATTCTACATCTAGATCTGCAGGGAAGAGACTGAGCCACTCAGCCTGGCTTGAGCTTCTTAGACCTCAAAGCTCACTCTGCCTCTGAATGGTACCAGTCTATGAGCCTGTAGGGCCATTTTCTTTCAAATCACCACAGTGACTTCACCCACAAAGCCCATGTCCATGTATGCATACAAAGTCACGCTGACCTCAGAGTCCTGATGACATTAGAACCCCTTAAGTCTGTTCACACTGCCCCCCTCACCCATGCAATGTGTCCTTCCTGCAGACCTTGGACTTGAGAACCTGACGTAGCTCCACTCAGCTCCCTCCCTCCACAAGCAAGTCCAGAGAGAAATGGCTACTAGGTTACTCTCTTCCTCTAAGTCCCCCCTCCTTACCCTCCCCACATACACATACATACACATATACATGCCTGACACAAGCATACACATATATACATGCATATATGTACATACACACATGCACAAATACATACACACATGCACAAATATATACACACACAAGCAGAAAGGTATATACATGTACACACATACATATGCATGACACATGCATTACACACATGTATATATATACATATACATATATATGCACACACATGCACAAATGTACAACACTCAGGCAAGCAGAAAGACATACACATACATGTTCACACACATACATACACACACATGACACATGCATACCTGCATACATACACATGAACACATACAAATATATACATACATACACAGACAAGCAGAAAGACATATCACTCACGTATCCACACATATCCCCTTGACTCTGAGCAGAGGCAATACCTTCCCTGTCTCAGGGCCAGCTTGCTACGATATTCTGGCCCAAGTACACACTGTCTACCCAGTAGCACCTCAGTTCTTCTGAGCCAAGTCCTCACACTTGCCAGGTCACATGATAGCTACTACCTGGAATGTTCTCTCTGGGCAGGAATTACTCCAAGCACATCCCACGGTCACCTGCTGTTGCCGTGGAGACCTTTGCTTTAGTTTCTAAGCACTTAGTGTAGTCTCTTGGCAAATGTGTACCTTGACCCCGTATCTCACTAGAATGTTCTCTGGGTAGACTTTAGTCTATGCCTAATCCCAGAAGAAGTCTACAGCCCTCATTTCTTGCCAATTAAACCAGTTCCTTCCCCTCACTTACTTTGGGCCTGGCTATTGTAGATCGTCCTATCAGGTCTAAGAGGTTTCCCAAACCAGCTCTCTTACACTGAACACTTTAAACACGCCCAAGTTTAATGGCTGGAAACAGATGTAATTATGAACAGTTTCCAAGCAATAAGGGCATTTTTACCTGCCCTGCGGGGAGCTGAGAGACCTGGTCAGCTTCAAGTGAAGAAGGAAGCAACTGTGGATAAATTCCATCTAGAAAATAATTTTTACTGGGAAGAGTAACATTGAGGCTCCCCATCTTACAGCCCATGGCTTCTGGTTGAGCAGATTCAGTGCAGACAGGAAGTAAAAGCAGGCGTCCAGTTAGGCTGGGCAGTGAGGCCAGGGGAGGCCAGGGCAGAAAGGGGAGGCTGAAGAGAAAGAGTGAAGATTTGCTAGCGTCAGTGCTGAGCTGAAACAAAGGCCGCTCTCCCCACTCTGCTGCCTGCAGCAGGTCTGCAGAGACATGGGGCAGGCTGTGTCCCTTGTCCCCTTTGACCCCAGAGCTAAGAGCTCTGTCTTAAGCTTTACCTTAAAATTTCTTACCCTCCCTTCTCACATGGCTCTACTTCGTGTCAGATCCCACAGATGGGAGAAAACACCATAGCTGTCATTCTGAGGCTAATTTACTTCACCCAACAGATGAGCCATTCACCCAGTCCCCCCCCACCAACTTTACCACCTCCTTCCTCTCAGCCTGAGCACCGCCCCGTCCTGTCACGTGTCCGCTGCGGTCTGGGCTGCTCCGTTGCCTGGCTGTCATGAACAGCAGCAGTAAGCAGGCCATGCCGGTTCCCTGCTGTGCAGACTTAGATCCCTGTGGGCTGCACCCAGGGCGGTTCCTCTGGAGTGTTAGTTCTCTCCTCGGGGCCACAGGGAACCTTTGCGCTGTAGGTTACGTCTCCTCTACAGACCTTGTTCTTTTTCTTCTTAAATTTTAATTTATGTCTATGGGTGGTGTGTGTGTGCGTGCATGTCTGTACAGTCCCCATAGAGGGGTGACATCAGGTGCCCAGGAGCCTTGGAACTTCCATCTGGTTGCTAGGAGTTGCTAGGAATCGAACCTGGGTCCTCTGGAAAGGTAGCCACTGTTGCAGTCTCTGCGGCCCTTGCCCATTTTCTAGCCGTTCTGATCAGGGTGAGATGGAATCCCGGTGTAGCTTTGAATTTCATTTCTCTTGGGAGTTTACAGCCAATAGGTATCGGCTGTTTGCATTTCCTCTTTTGAGGACTGCCTGTTTACTCTTTTTTTTTTTTTTTTTTTTTTTTTGTAAGATGTATTTATTGTTTGTATGTGAGTACACTGTAGCTGTCTTCAGACACACCAGAAGAGGGCATGGATCTCATTACAGATGGCTGTGAGCTGCCATGTGGTTGCTGGGAATTGAACTCAGGACCTCAGGAAGAAGCCCTTAATGTTGAGCCATCTCTCCGCCCCTACTCTTAACTCTTTTGTCTACATACTGAGCCAGTTGTGTGGTTTGAATAAGAATTGTCTCCATAAGCTCATCTGTTTGAATCCTCAGGAAGTCTTGTTGGAGTAGGTGTGGCCTTTTGGGAGGAAGTATGTCATTGGGGGTGGGCTTTAGAGTTTCAAACCCTCAAGCCAGGCGCAGAGGTTCCTCTCTTCCTGCCAATTGGTAGGGTGTCTGTCCAGACTCCACCATGATGATAGTGGCTTAAACCTCTGCAGCTATAAAGCAGCCCTAATTAAATGCTTTCCTTTGTAAGAGTTGCCATGGTGCCATGGTCATGGTGTCTCTTCACAGAGACTGAGCACTCACTCAGACATGGGTAAGAGTTGCCATGGTCATGGTGTCTCTTCACAGAGACTGAGCACTCACTCAGACATGGGTGATTTGCTTTTTGATGCACCTCCAGATTTGTTTCAGCTCATTTCCCTGTTTAGGGGCCTCCCATGCTTTTGTGTGGGAGATAAAAAGCTCTAAGTGAACTCTGGGGATCCTCCCATGCACCCTGCCCCCCAGTGCAGCTCAGCAAGACTGAAAATTCTCCATCCATCCGAGATGCATTCAGTCAGCATCCTGTGGGGGTCACGAGGCACACGGGAGCCTTACAGGGAGCTGTGTGGGCCAACAAGTGCTGAGACCTTCACAGCTGCCGGAGAAGCTTCTGGGAAGACCCAGAATGCACCCACAACACATGCTAGAAGGCAGGAGAGGGACTGGCCCATGCCATCACACCAGGTGGCTCTCTCGGATCCTACCTGGTGATGGTGGCAGAGAGAGGGCGACTGTGTCTTGAGAAGCATTTGAGAGAAACAACTTTGAAGACACATAAAGATGCAGCTGTGAAGACAGAGCAAGTAAGAGGCCGGCAAAAGGACTGAATACGAGATCTGTTTTTGAAATTTAACTCTGAAGTAGAGTTGTCATAGTTACTTGCTTGTTTTTACTTGTACCTGTGAGATCTGAAGCCAAAAGACTTAAAAATAATCCATGTGTGCTGTGTGTGTCTGGAACGAGTGCCACAGAGCACCTGGGCCACCTCTGGTGCATCCTGTCTCTTGGCACTGCCTAGGCCTGTCAGGGAGTCTCACGTGCCTCGGCTTCACTGACACTCAGATCCAGCAAAGATATTAACTCATAAACAAACACCTCAGCCAGGGACTGTGTACACACACACACACACACATGCACATCACACTCATACACACACATTCATATAATCTCTCTCACACACATTCATACACACTCACACACATATACATACGTACATATCAGACACACACTCACAGATACGTACATACCATACATACTCATACACGCATACTCTCACACATACACTTATTATACACTCACACACATTCATATGTCCTCATACACACACACACACATACACACCACATACACCTAGCTGGGTAGAAGCAGTTTTCCCCAAGCTCCATGATGGCTCCTAGGAATCATGTTCATTGACACAATTTCCTAAAGCCTGTGGAGATGGACAACATAGGCCATTCTGACAGACAGGCTTGGATCTGTCCCCGAATGGCCAGCAAGCCGGCCATTGGCTCTCACAGCCTAGGCTGCACACTGATGACCTTCGAGGTCCTGCCACGAGGCAGACCTGGGCTAGAGGGCCCAGGGTTGTCCCTCATGCTGGGCTGCTGTGTAAGAATCTGAAGTTGAGATCAGAGAAGCAGAACCTTCCATAGAGTCTGTACAGAGTCTGCCTTGCAGCTGTGAGCCCGTGAGGACCCGAGGACCAGTCTGTAGGATGGCAGTGTCTCTCGACATGTGTGTTATTTATTTCAAGTGTTCTGTGCTTGCTGAGTTTGATTTTTACTGCTGTCCACCCCTCTCGGGTCCATGTGCTCTTTTTGTTCTAGAGCTTCCAGGTGTGCTGTTAAGTCACGAGTATGAGATCTCACTCATTTCTTCCTGTAGGCATGTAGTGGTATCAACTTTCCTCTTAGCACTGTTTTCATGTTGTATATTCATTTCACTGAATCCTAGGACATCTTTGTAAAAAGCATTACTGAAGCTTAAATCGCACATCAAACCTCACACATTAAGTGTGGGAGACTTCAACATCCCACTCTCAGCACTGCCTGGCCATGGACGTCATAGACCTTGAGGTAGTATCTCTGATGTTGTGGTGTATTTCTCGTATGAAGGATAGATCCTAGTTTTGCATCTATTCTGTTAGCCTGTGTCCTTTTATTGGGGAATTGAGTCCACTGACGTTGAGGGTTATTAATGACCAATGATAATTCCTGGTATGTGTTCGCACATGTATTTTACTTCTTTTGGTTTTGCTGGTGTGAACGTATTTCCTTTGTTTTCTTGCGTGTACTTGGAGGTTAAGTTAGGGTTAGGGTTAGCTTTGGGCTGGCTTTGTGGATAGATTTGTTTAATTTGGTTTTGTCATGGAGTATCTTGCTTTTTTTCCCCTCTGGTGACTGAAAAGTCAGGGCTGGTATTTGTGATCTCTTAGAGTCTGCAAAATATGTGCTCAGTCTCTTCTGGCTTTCAGAGTCTCTGTTGAGGAGTTGGGTATAATTCTAATAGTCTGACCTTTATATATTACTTGGCCTTTTCTCTTGTAGACTTTAGTATTCTCTCTTTGTTGGATATTTAGTTTTGATTATTATGTGGCAAGATTTTCTTTTCTAGTCCAACCTATTTGGTATTCTGCAAGCTTCTTTGTATATTTATAGGTATTCTCTTATTTAGATTAGGAAATTTTTCTTCTATGATTTTGCTGAAAATAGTTTCTGGGCCTTTGAGCTGGGACTCTTATTCCTTCCTTGATTCCTATTATTCTTGGGTTAGGTCTTTTTATTGTATCTGTAACTTTTACATTTAACATTTTCTTTGACTAATGTATCAAGTTCTTCAATCATATTTTCTATGCCTCAGATTCTCTCTTCCATTTCCTGTATTCTGTTGGTGTCTGCAGTTCTGATTCTCTTACCTGGGGTTTCCCTCTCCAGGATCCCCCCAGTTTGTGTTTTCTTTAATGCTCTCCCTCCCTTTTCGGTCCCTAACAGTTTTATTCCTTTACCTGTTTGATTGTGTTTTCCTGTTTCTTTAAGCGATTCATTAATTTCCTGTTTAATGCCCTCTATCATCTTCGAAAGATTGGATTTAAGGTCATTTTCCTGTGTGTCAGTGGTGTTGGAATACCCCAGGCCTTGCTGTAGTAAGATAGCTGGGCTCTGGTGGTGCCATGTTCCCCCGGCTGTCATGTTCTTGTGCTCCAGTTGTCTGGGTTTGGGGTTATTATAGGTTCAGGTTCAGGTTCAGAGTTTATCTTTGTTAAATGGCAGCTGTTATTTTCATGCCCCCTCCCAGTTTTCTTTCTTTTCTGGCCCAAGTGGCCTGGGGTTCTGGTGACCAGTGAGTAGGCAATCCCTTCTGGACTTTGTGACCTGTGTGAACTCTAGGGATTTAGGTACCAACCTCTGGGGTCCCAAGAACCTATGTGGCTTCCAGAAAAGCAGAGGTCTTCCGCTGAAGCTGTGGGTCAAAATATGTAGCCCAGAGAATGTGGTACATTTTATGGCTGTTGGGTATGTTTTAAGGGGAGTGCTGGGCAGACTGGGGTCTTCTTACCTGCGATCCCTGGTGCTGGCATGGTTCCAGGAAAGTAGGCAGCGTTGTAGGCCAGATTATAGAGCCTAGGAGATGCGGTACAGTTTACAGCTGTTTGAGTGTGCTTTAAGGGAGTTGGCAAGCATAAAGCAGGATCTTGCTTGGGGTTGGTGGTCCTGGAATGGCCTCTGGGAAAATAGCTGAATTTGTAGGACTATACATCTTTTGTCTCTTCTAGCTTTAGTGGTAGCATTGAGATTATAAAATACATTGCACAGGAGGCTGGAGAAATGGCTCAACGGTTAAGGGTCTTCTATTCTCTCCCAGGGGACTGCTGTCCAGTTCCCAGCACCCAGAATGTGTGGCTAGACACCTGAAATGTCAGTCCAAGGAGACCCAATGCCATCTTCGGCCTCTACCGGCACCAGCGCCCATGAACTGGCTGACCTTGAACTCCTCACATTCTTGTCTGTGTCTCCACGGTGTGATAACAGGCCAGTGCCACATGCCTGGCTTGGTTATGGGGTATCTGGGAAAGTGTCTAATTGCATGCAGCTGGATTTCTCACCTTTGCACACTTTTTCTCCATCCTTACTCTGCAGCTCCAACAGGACAAACCTGTTACAAACCTGCACTGTCAAAGGTTTGCTCACGTGGAAGTTCTTTCCTATTTGCTCCAACTGATGTTCTGTCCAACTTCATTGACCTTTCATTTTACTATTGACACAATCCTGTTGTGTTTTCTTTCATTACAAGTATCTATTATTGTGTTTGTGCATGTGTACACATGTGTGCTCCTTTATATGTGTGTACATTTGTATGCCTGCACACGTGTGACCATCTGTGGAAATTCGTTCTCTGCCACCATTGGTTCCTCCTATATCCTGTTTCTACAGTGTCAGTGATTGGTCAGTTCAGTTTTGGTCAGAGGATATTTGTATGCTATTTTCACATTTCATTCTGGTTAATTCGGTTCTATCTGGTTGGAAACCCACTAGCAATGCTAATATTTTTTTTTTTTGTTTAAGCAGTAGAAATTGCTCTGTAGCTTCAGCCAGGAGTTGAGACTCCAGCTTCAGATCTAGTTCAAAGGTTCCCAAGTGCTGTGGGACTCTACTTGGTATGTCCCTGCCTTGCCCTGGGGCTCAGGTTGGGATTTGAGACTTCAAGGTCTTCACTATACTGTCAGATCATCCCATGTCTGCACAGTGAGGTGGGGTGAGCCAGGCATGTGTATATGGTTCTGAGGGTTTACATTCCTTAGGTCTCCCATTTTTTTTTTTTTCAATAAAAAACAAATATCACTTATTTATGTATTAAATTTAGTTTGCTTATATTTTAACTTATTTTTACATCCTGCTCATCACCCAATTTCTGGTCACCGCCTCCCAAAATCCTTCCTCTGTCTACGGCTCCCATTTTCTGTCTGCTGTGACGCTGTCTATGTGAAGTTGCCAAAAGCCATTGGAGCAGAGGACGGAGCTTCAACTGTGGGCTCTAGTTAGTAGTGGCTTCACCACCACCGAAGGGCCATGGGTCTGTGGTTTTGGCCAAACCAGATAGGAAGCTAAGGAGTAAGAAACCCTGTACACCCTGGGAGCTTAGGAACTTTCTGCTCCCCGTGTCTCCTGGACGTCTCTGTCCATTTCTCGGAGTAGATTCCTGGAGCTGGGGTTTTCAGCACAGGCAGACACACTGCGACTCAGGTGTTTGTGACCTTCTGCCCAGACCTGCCTGCTGTTCTTGACTTGAGCTTGAGAGCCACACATACTGCCTGGACTGGCATCTCTGCTCAGGAGAGCCCCATATCTCATTGTTTTCCCGTAAGCTCAAGAAAATTGTAATATTTCTTTATTGAGAATTTCATAGATCCATACAATAAATACAAACACTTTTACATCCACCTCCATCCAACTTCTCCCAATACGGCCCCTCGCTCAACTCTGTCCTTTAAAAAACTATTCGGTCAAGTTAATGCTGTCCATGTATGCTCAGGTGTGAGGTCATTCACTGTTCACTGGACACAGAGAATGCTTCTCCCCACCACAGCAGATGTGGAGCCCAGAGCACCTCCCCTCTGCCTTGACCTTTTCCAGGTGGCAGCTACTGAGAGTTGATGATGCAGTAGCCACATCCTGCCCTAAAGACAGCAAGCGTGTCACAGCCCTCTCCACCCTTGTCTTCACACCCTTCCTGCCTCCTCTTTCAAGACACTCCCTGAACCTTGAGTGAGGGGACCTCAGCACTCTGACTAGTTGTCTCTATTAATGACTGCACATTGTGGAAAGCAGCGTCCTGGGGCAGACCGTGGAGGTCCACTCTCTGGGTCACTTAGTTGTCCCCACAGCTTCCCATGTGTTTCCTAAGCAGGCTGTGGGTGAAGGTCATTTCACTTCAGCTTACGGATGACGTCCCAAAGCACAGCCTCTGTGTACCCTCTGCATGCTTCACATGTGTACGCAGCCCTCGCGAGGGGCTAAGAGCAGCGAGTGTGGACCTAGACATGGCATGCAGTGTGCCTGTGCTACAGCAGCTCCGTCGGGGAGCTGCAGCTGCCATTTTCAGACAGTCTTTCTGTGCAGTTCTGTAAGTAACCACAGTTCATGGCAGTCAAACCGACAGCTGGTTTCTGGCACACCAGGAAGAGGAAGAGGGTCTCAGTGGAGGTGCACACCCAGCCATGTATATTTCAGGATCCGTGCAGCCCTCAGGCTCATCCTGAATACGAGACGCTAATCCTCTCGTAGTCACCAAGATCAAGGGAAAGTCTTGGAATTGTTGAGTAGTGACAGTGACCCGAGGGTCAGGAGCAAGGCAAGCAGACTTTGTGGGGTTCATTATCCTCCAGTGTTACCTAGAACATACTAAATACTTACCTCCCAAAGTAACTATGGACCACTGAATGGGCCTGAGCCTCCTCTAACAGCAACCAACAGAAGCCGTTCTTTCATTTCAGGTAACATCCAATGACAAGCTCCTGGAAAGCCTAAAGAACACCGGCAGCCTTCTGCAGGCCCTGGAGCGCTTGGCTCCAGCTCACAGGTATGAGGAGCCAAATAACTGCTCAGGTCAGAACCATTTTTGCCCCTTCCCCCATCCTAACATTTCAGGGCCAATATCTTGTGGCCTGTCACTTTACACTGGACTCCTCCCATTGAGGAAGGAACACATGTCTGATGGGGGAAGACTGCGAGTCAGCAGAGGCAGTCACTAGGCTGTCTTCCTTAGCCCTTCTTTAGGGGAAATCTAACACCCAGCAGCTGACGGTGTGGGGATAGCCTCACCTCCCACCCCTCACTGGACTGTCTGCTGAGAACATCTGAGTGAGGCCTATGGCCTGGAGGTCACACAAGAGTTGCACTGCACACTGAAGGCAGACATGGTGTTTCAGTGGTGAGGATACGAGGTGAAGCAATACTTGAGTGACAGGTACCCAATTTGGAAAGCAGGGCTATGGCTGACAACCCCGCCTGTCAGGCAGTTCAGTGCTGCAGCCTGGCCAGGATGAGGCTTGGTGAGCAGAGTCCAGAGATGGCTCTGGTCCCTGCCCTGGGGTAGTCACTTCTAAAGGGAGCCCAACGTCCACTGGTATCTGGCATTGTCTGGGGTTTGGTAGCCATCTGAAGGAAGCTATGACCATGGCCCTGTGCAGCAGCTCACATCCAATCCTGAGGCAGGAAGAGGCTGGCTTGGATGGCACTGTCCGTCTTATCTGCTGGGACCCGTGGTGTAAGGCAGAGGCCAGGAGCAGTCACCAGTGCTGACCAGTACACAAGGTGGCTGGACCACTGAACATGGAGGTGGTCAGCCAGCTCCTGAAACCCTTCCTGCCAGCCAGTTTGCCTTGAGACCAAAGCTTATTTTTGTGCTGGACTTAAATTTGGATCAAATGTGTCCAAAGGAGGCTTAACGTTCTGCAAGGCTATGTCCTTTCCACCCACACCCAGGACACAGGCAAACCTCGCCTCATCTCTCTGGGTTTGTTCAGATATCCCCACCTGCAGAGGCCGGATGAGTGGGTGGCACTGCTCTGCTTCAGACTGCCCTGCCAGGAACTCAGGCTGCCTCCAACCATGCCAGCCCTTCTGGGGCTTTGGTGGGCAGCATGGCCCCACAGGACTGGCCTGGGCTCTGCCAGAAGCAGGCCAAGTTCAAAGACATTCCACCACCCCTTAGGGCCTTTGATGCACAGAACAGGAGCCCGGTTCACTAGACTGCAGCTTTTAAGCGGCACCCCACCCACCTGATTATGAGCTAAGAGCTATTTCCTTGCCTTTGCCGGTGCCACCCAAGGTCTAACCTTCTCTCCAGGGAGCTGGCGAGCGTCAAGCTTTCCTTTGTTCCTAGCCAGGTTTACATGTGTTTCTATTTTAAGCTCCTAATTGCCCATTTGCAGTCTCTGAGCACTATCCCATGGTACATGGTGGTGAGAGCCCACACTGGACAGGAGCTAGCGGTGCAGAGCAAAAAGGAGTTAGAGTGTGTGTGGAGAGGTGTAGGAACCGGGGGCTGGGCAGGCTATACCTGTCCACCAGTCTCAAATGGCAATTGGTGCCCAAGGTGTGAGGCTGAGGTACAGCTGAGAGGTATTGGCCCAGCCAGGGGCTTTGGGAATGGGGCTCTCAGCCCTCTCAAAGGAGAGGTTTGACCCCACACACCTTACCCACCACTTTGCTCTTCCACAGCTCACCTGTCGACACTGTCGTGGCTTCCTTGGCCCTGGAACTCCTCCAGGCTGTTGGGCATTAGAAAAGGCCATCCTGTGACTCCCATCTGCTGCAGTGTGGTCAGACACTACAGTCCTTTCTCACCAGCCTCAAGTGGAGCTAATAAAATTGATAGGCCAGAACCTGATGCCTCAAGCCCTCTCACTGACTGAGATGACTAACCTATTCCTCCCTATGTGGAGGTCAAGCGGCCTCTACTCAGTGAGCCGCAGCCCTTAGCAGTAGCTAAGGAGCAGACTTGTCTAAGCCCCACTTTCCTCTGCTGTTACATGGCTACTTCCTTTTCAAAGACAGAGAATTTCAGGAATCCTAGGGAGGCCTGGGTGCAACTCGTGCACAGCCAGTTCAGTTTGCACACAGGAGTGCAAGACACTAGAGTCTAGCAGTTGTGGAGATGCTGGTGTCAGGGCAGATCTGCTTCTCCCAACTGCCTCTCATCCCTTACAATCGCTGCCACCAAAGGATGTGTGGGGCAGGCCTTCTGAGCCAGCCCTGGACTGGAGGCCTCTGGGACTTCTTCAGACCAGGTTTCTGGCCCATCTGCTACTCCCTCAAGAGAACAGACATAGGCAGGCATTCAATACTCCAGGATGTCTCTGAGGTGTGCACACCTGGCAGCTAGCCAAGGCTGGGCAGGCAAAGGACCCTGTCTGTCATCTGAGAGCTTGCCTACCAGCACCCACTTAGCCTCATGATGAAAATGGCCATACCGTGCCTGACACATCATGGTCTAGGTAGACTCAGGCTCCTCCGTCCTGAACAGGACTCGGATGGGCTGACACAGAAGCACTAAGGATGTCATGCAGCAGGAGTGGTGTCACCAGGCTGTGCCCAAGTGGACCTGGCCAAGTGTTCTAAGGGAACAGGTTCAGGTCTTACCTCCCCTCCCTCTGTCCAGTGCTAGAGTTCTGGGATCTTGCTGGGAACTGCTTCAAAGCAATGGGACATTCCTCTTCCTCTCCCCTTTTCAGAAGAACATAGAGCAATCTAAACCAGGAAGGCTTTAACATTCCAGAATATTCTGTCAGGTGGCTTGTTGACAGGCAAGAGGCCTGGCAGCCACCACCACGCACACCTCCCATCCCCCAGTTCTCCCACTTAATGTGATAGGGTCTGCTTCCCAAGCTTACAAACTATGGTGAGGACTTGTTAAGTGAGCACTGGCTAGTGGGAGGAGGCAAGCACAGCTCCTCCCTCAAGAAAACCCACAGACTTAGCTGGCCCCTGTCCTGAGCTCTATGATTCTGGTAGTGGCAGTCCAGCTGCCACTAAACACACCAGTCACAGAAGCGGAGCACCAGACAAGTGGCAGGCCCTACAGCTCAAGCCTTTACCCTAATCCACAACCTAAAGAGGGGCTGGTTGTGCTGCCCCTCAGGAAGTGGCAGTCAGTAATGGCCTCAGCTGTCCTGAGGATCTAGGAAGCTGTGGTGGTCGGTCTACAAGCTCTTCACATGTGTCCATCTTTTGTTTTCTGCATGCACTCACAAGACTCCTGGGACACTGGGCTGACACTTCCTGTTCTCTGGTCCAGCCCGCCCAGTCCCAGCCAGAACACAAATGGTCATGACCACTTTCCCCAGACACTGAAAAATTATAGTGTACAAACATCTCCCTGATACCTGACGTGGGTGCAGACAAGACCAGCCACAGCCCATGTGGCTTCAGCTGTGGCAACCTCAGCCTCACCCACGCCCAAGGCAGCACAAGGGAAAGGAACGTTGGGGTCCCAGTGGTAGAAGACATGACTAGCAGTTTTAACCTAGAGGCAACAGGCCCAGAGACAGACACTACTAAACCTTGCGCAGCAGCAGGTGGCCCGTCACCCCTGGTCTCTGTGCTTCAGATTTTTTCTCAACTTGGCCATGCTGGATTCTCTTCTAATGAAGGCTCACCAAATGGTCATGTGACAGCTTGCTTAGCTGTTGGGAGTTGCTATTCCCACAGTGTTGCCTTTGACAGCACCTCAAGCTCTTGAGACTATCTAGCTTACAGTCTGCTGGCCCTACCCTAATGGACTGGGTGTGGTTCCTGCTGTTCACTTAGATCTCTTGTTCCCAGCCTGAGAAGTTTGCGCTTCTCCTTGAGTGCTCGTGTGAAGTCCAGGGCACTTCTCTCTGGGGTCAGCTGCCTTCCACCCCGTTGTCCTTTTAAAAAACCCCACTTTCACCTGCTGGGTACGACTGCTGTGTATGGAAGGGGAAGTTGGTTTCCCCTCAGCTACCTGAACTGCTGAGCCATCTCACCAACCTGAGGCAGGGTCTCTTGATTCTGCTGCTGGGCTCCACACTCTAGGCAGTTCTTCCACCACATCTGGCTTTTGAAAAACAGAGGTCCAGAGCTCCAACCAGGGTGGCCAGGCTTTTACCTGCTGAGCCAGTCCTCTCTGGGGCTGCTTGCTTGGCCTCACCACTGACCGCAGAGACTGTTACTTCCTGTGTCAGGTTGAATTAGGAGAATGGCAGACCTCATCGCACACGGACTTGGAGAGAAAAATGCTGCCTTTCCTGTTTCCCCACTTTATAGTCACACTACTTTCCAGAGGCAGTGTGGTGAACTCTAGAGAGCTGACAGCCATCAGGACTGTCACATCAAGAGCAGCTGCTTATCTCGCCAGCACCTTTCACTATCAGGACCCAGATCAAAGCATCTGCCTCATCGGTGCCTGGTTCCCTTCGGCATGGCAGCAGCTGCAGGAGTCAGGTGTCTAGCTCCCTCTGGAAAGCTCTATCTTCCTTTCACCTGCACGTCAGAATCGGGGGCACAGCTGTTTAGGAGCTCCCTCCCACCTACAGAAATGTGGGTGCCTGCCAGCATCCTGACCTACTGAGTGTGCTAAAGTGGTGCTATTAAGTATGGTGCTTGCTTTCCCACAAACCACCACTGCCTGTGAGCTGTGCCTGCCTCTCAGACAGCACCCATGTGCATTCTGTCCCTTTGCCACCTCTGCAGTCAGGACTTGACTCTGTCATCCTTGTGCTTCTAGGTACATACCAGAACTACTGTTTGTTATCCTCTGTGTGGTCCCTCACAGAAAGGCTGGCTGCAGTAAAGCTCTACCCACCCATTAACCTGACCCAAATCCCTCTGGACCAGTGGGGTATCTCTGAGGACTTCCACACAGGGCTCTCTTCCTCCTGTGAATTAGAATTCCATGTGGCTCTAACAGGCACAATCTTAAAACCCAGGAAACTAAATAGCTCTAAAGCACAACACACTCTCACTTTTCAGAAGACCCAACCACAAGTTGTAACAGGTCTGTGTAGGAAATGTACAAACCCTACCTGACAGACCCACCACCAAAATGACAGATTGTGTGGCCGGCCACAGGGAAGGCAGCCTATTCTGATCACCATCAGATAAACACAGTTACTGGTTCAAAGGAACAGGAGGAGTGCCCTCTCCAAGTGGGCCACACTAGCAATGACACTTCAAGTCCAAACCCAGCAGAGCCTCACTACTGATCACTGGGAGACAGCAGCAGCGAAGGCTGACTCAGCCTACATTTGGTTATTGCTCCACGGAGCGCAGAGACTACTTACTGCAGGAAGTGTTCGCCTAGTAGTGGGGCAGAGGGTGAGCCGAAGGAGAACTGGTCACAGGTGCAGACAGTCATTTCACTGAAGCACAGCCAGCCAGTGACAATACTCAAGGCTGACAAAATGCTTCCTTCCTCTGGTCTGCCTGGGTTTTGGTGTGATACCGCTAAGGGTCACCAAGCACTTCCATCCAGACTTGGTCCTTCTCAACCCCGACAGCCTGGGCACCCTGATGGTGCTCCTTCCCCTGGGCAAACTGGACGCCTTCATTGCCCTCAGCAACCATCTCATGACAAACAAACAAAATGACACAAGCGAATGAATTAAAAGTTTAATTCTGAACCATTTTTATAACCGCATCTGTTGAAGCATTGTATCACAGCAGGTTACAACAACTTTGGGATAAAAGGCAACTGGTATACTGTCCAAAACAAGGCTCAAATAACACCTCTTACTGATTTACCCTACCGCACGTATCCCCAATAAAGTTTTTGTTCAAAAACATGAAATAGATCCACCTGCTTATTTTAAGCATATTAAAAAGGAAACTAATCGGACCATTTCTATCTGTCTATTTATACAAAAGGCTACACAATGTTACACGTCTGTCTCCAGATTACAATTAGCGTGATTATGAATTAGTGTTCTACACCATTACTCAGTTCTCAGAAATCAGAAATTGCTGTAGCAGGTTCACTAGAACATAACACTACGAGACTTAAAACTAACAGTTACTGCCAAAAATAAAAGCTACTTCAAAGCAAGCAAAGTCAGTACCATTACAGATATTAAAAAAAAAACAAAAACCAAAAGAACAAGCAAGGCTAGGGTTTGGTAACGCCATCTTGTGATCCATCCTGTGCATTCTTCACTGCGTGAGTCACTCCCCAAATCCATTTGTATCGTTACTCCTCGACCAAAAAGGACCAGAACAAAAAGTTTACTTCGACGGTTCCCATAGGAAACTCAGCTTGGTTAGTGTGTCAGGCACTTTCTGAGATACCAGCCCACCCCTCGAGCCTTCTCAGCAACTCTACAGGCCAATCACAATGCAAGTTCAGACAGAACAGCTGCACAGAGAGAAAGGCTGCTATTAATGTTGAAAACAGCAAATGTTACTCATTTGAGTATAACGCTGCAAAAGCTGTGGCAAAAACATCAAAGTGAGAAACTTCCACACATGAACATCTCCTTCCAAGGTATGTATCTGTTTTGTGGCAGATTTACAAACAGGCCTAAAACCATTCCCACCCTATCAAGTCTTTCTGGAGTTCTGCAGGCAGAGTAAAGTATTCACCCACACTGGCTTTTATAAGCTTTCTTACCTAAAGGACGATTTACAGGTCAGTATCAAACCAGGCCAGCTGATTGCTATCACCTGGGGGCAGCCCATCCATGAGGTCCTGGGCATGTCCCAGATCAGGCAGCCCATCAACTGGATAGTCAGCACCAGGGTGGTGTCCACCCATCTCATGCTCCATCATCGGGTCCATCCCCAAGGCGTCCTGGCCGTACCCACCAGAGTGGAAAGAACGGTAGCTGGGTTCTGGGGACAGGGAAGAGGAGGTAGGTCAACTGTGGCAAGCACATCTTGCCAGGATCACTGCTTTCTAGGCCTCTCTTATGCAAAGCCAGGCCTCACACAGTCCCTGAGACTATCTACCACACACCAGCAGCAGTGTGCCTTCAGCACTTGATTCTGACCCTGGCAGAGCATGAGGCAGCAGTAGCTTACTGTGCCTGACCTCTTAAGAATGATGAGAAGCCAGAGAGAGAGTTCCATGGTCCCTTGGATAAAGCCTCTGAGACAGGATGATGGCAGTAGCACCTTATGCTGCTCAAATTTGGATAATTTTCCAGAGGCTCTGAGGGATCAGCTATGAATCACCGACCCTAGACCACCCCCCCTATTCTCCAAGACAAAGGCATGAGTAAAGTGTGTGACAAAATGCCAGGTGACAGGGTTGGCAGGAGGAGCACACACTGGGAACAGGCCATGCCGAGCTCCCTGTGCTCCGCACTGCTGCTGACTGTTACTCAGGGACCACTTCCTCCAACCCAGGTTCCCAGGCATGGACAAGGAAGGCTTTGCAACATACCATCCTGACGATATCCAAGGGCTTCTCCCTGGGCACCAATGTCCAGTCCAAGATCAGCAGTCTACATAAACAGATACAGGTAAAATGTAAACTGTCAAAACCATACCCGAGGGCTTGTAAGCCTAAGATCATAGCAGACAGACCTTCAAACTGCACTCAGCACTGAAGCACTCACTCCCTGAGTAGATACACAATAAATGCCAACAGGCAGACTGCTGAGTGCACAGAGCGCACAGGGAAGGACAGTCTGAGTGTGAGGAGCTGGATAGCCAAGCTGCCATTACCCAGACAAAGGCAGCTGGGGAACAGGCTTCAGGGGAACACACAATGGGTGGATGGGTGGGTGGGGAGCAGCAAGGGCTCAGGTCGGAACATGTTACAATGCACACTGAACATGCAGTGCCCGTATGACTCACTGAAACGCAAGACTGCACTCAGCAAGTGTCACACGCTGAGATCTAGGCTCTAGTTAGTAACAACAGGGTGTTTAAAATGTATGTCCAGGGAGGTTACTAGAAACAATGATTCAGAGACCACTTAACAAAGAAAAGCAGACTGTATAAGCAGCAGTGATACTGTGAACAGACTGCCTTCCCTTCACCCTTGGAAGACAAAACAGCCCCTTTTCACTGTGAGTTCTGAGGGAGACTGTGCCCTTGCTAGCTGCAGTCAGAGCACAGGGAAAGCACTTGTGCAATGCTGGCCTACCTCATTCCAAGCCATTGGTTCTGTCCTGAAGAGGGAACTGGTCAGCTCAACTGAAAGTCGTTTCTTGTAATCCTGTGGCTTGTCCTCAGACATTCGGAATAGAACAGCAGCTGCATATGTTGCTGGAATTAAAAAAAGAAAATAGCCATTGAGGCCAGGCCAAGCTCCTGTGCACAGGCAGCGAACGGACCAGATCCTGTGCTTACCCACGCCTTCGTTCCTGGAGTGGAGTAACTCTGTCAGGGGAGCTGTGGCTCCCTCAGCTTCAATGGCCTCTGCAGCCTCCTTGTCCTGAGCAAGTTCGCAGAGGACCCCTGCAGCTACTCTTTGGATATTTTCAATGGGAGAATAAAGCAACTAAGGAGAAAACATAGAAACAAGACCCAATTAAACCCAAAATAAAGCATGTCACGTGCCCAACTGTGGAACAAACTTGACTACTGTGGAGTGTCAGCAGCACCCACTCGGCTGTGTTCGTGTTTCCTAATCTGTGTTCCCAGGAGAAGGTTGCTCTGCCATACAACATTTCTAGAATTGTGCTCTGGCCCTCCCTCTCCTGACTAAAAAGGGAAGTCTTTTGGTCTCTAATCCTCTCAACGTTTAGGGACTCAAGTCTTAAGGTAGTCATCTGAAAGCAGTGTACCTGCACAAACAATGGGATGGTATTGAGTCCTCGGATTACGATCCGGTTGTGGACGTCCCGAGCGAGGATGTGGAGAGCTCCAGTACACCCTTCAACGATCTCCTCCATGCGGACGCCCTCCTGGTAGGAGAAAAGCAGTTAACAGACAGGCTGGCACTCTCTGAGAAACAGTGACTAGCTACTTATTTGCAGTGTCTCCAAAGGTCCTCACAGCCTGCCCAGTGCTCAGGAATGAAAGGTTGCTTCCGTTGAGTATCACGGAAGGCTCCTGGCAGCAGGCCATGCAGAGTGAGCAGCTTCCCTGTGCTGTGACTTCCACATCTGCAGATTCAACCAACCACACATCAAATGCAGCTGCAGAAAAGCCTCCTATGCCTGCCCTGTTCATGACTCCGAGACTTACACCATGTACCCTAAAGAATCCGCATGACCCAAGGGTAACCACAGGCACAATGCAAATACTGAGAATTTTGCCCAAGAGACTCGAGCTTTTGCAGATACAACCCCCACAGGCAATGCAGACAGGGACTATTCAGCTTCCTTATCCTTCAAACCCCACAGTTGGCTTCCTCTCCGCACGGTAGAGCATCGACAGTCCTGGGTAAGCCGAATGAATGTGGCCATGCCAATGGTTCTTCCCACTTGCCTCTATTTCTTACATGTATCTGGTGAAAACGTTCCTCAGCTTTATTCCTACTGTTAAAATCCCCCTGGGCTGCTGGGGTTACCCAGAGACCACTCCATCAGCAGCCTGTGCACATGCTTTCTAATGTACAACTGTGTTTTGACTATTTGAAGTCAATTTGATTTCTATGAGGCCATCCTAGGCAGAGGGGCTAGAAACAATCCTAATAAGCAAAACCACAAACCAGTAGCAGCAGGTTCTAAAACCTGCTATGGCAGGTTCTTCTGTCTTCTAACGTGAGGGAAGAGCCTGATAGCATTGGCTACAGATACGGCTAAAGGCACATGCATTCAAGACCCAACCCACAGCAGTAATGACACTCACTCCATGTCCCTTTTAAGGCTGACCAGGGAAACATCACCGGAGATTGTCACAGTGTCTCTGGAAACTAGACACCGCTTAGGCTGGGGAAGTAGGAACAGCACGTGGAGATTGCATTCACCCCCAACCCCCTGTACAACAGCTGAGTGTCACAAAGATCTACCTACCACAAACTGCTGCTGTGTTCCACCCATGGAGGTGCGCCGCTGGGTGTCCTGGTGCGCTCGTACAAGCAGCTGTACTAGTCGTGGAATAGCACCTTGTTCCCGCAAAGGTGCATGATTTGCTGGGCAAAGGGCAAGGTTTCTGATCAATCCAACAGTTGCCTACAGAGGAAAGAATTAGGAGACAACTTGTTAACGCACAAGCAGCGCTGAATAAACAAACATTTGGGATCCCACCGCCCTACTCCCAGCCATCCTGTCAGCAGATAATCTATACGGCAGCAGTCCACCCTGCTCTGAGAGTTCACCTTTATCAGAGGCCAGTGGGATGGTGGGTGCAGGAGTTTAACTACAACAGGCAGTCCATAATGAAGGCGAACGGCATTCTGGGCCATCTCAGCTTCCTGATGCCGGCTGGTCAGATGACGAAGAGCACAGATGGCAGGCTCGGTAATGTCCTCCCTGTCACCGGCACGAAGGACAGTGCGCACAAGAGCCTCTATGCCACCCACTTGGCACACCATCATCTTGTTTTTGTAATTATTGCAAGTGAGGTTAGAGAGAATTCCAGCTGCGCAGGTGACCACGTTTATATCATCGGAACCCAGAAGCTGCACTAGAGTCCCAAGGAGGCCTTCCATCCCTTCCTGCTGAGATAAAAACAGGCTGAGTTCAGGGCTCATGGAGACCCTAGCACCAAGGCAACAACCGTGCACCACAAACCTGCTTAGTCGCCGCATCTGAAAGGTTTCTGAGAGTCCAAAGACAGTTTTGAACAAGTCGCTGGCTCGGGTCTGTCAGGTGAAGCCCCAGTGCCTGCATCCCACCTGTAAAGTCAGACATCAAAGGCAATTGCTCTTAAATAGGCAGGCCTGTTAGCCCTCCATGTTCCCTGACTTGCAAAGACTCCCCTCCTCCCTAAGGACTTTATTTCCTTCAGCTTTCTAGAATGTCACACAGCTTTTTTAGTCCATCTTGCCAGTGACAACTGGTCTCAAATACTGCTGTTTCCTTCTCTCATTTATGGACAGTTTCAGTGTCTGTCACCTGACGGTAACATTCCTACCAACTCCTTACATTCAGCCGCTTCCTTCCAGAATAGAATGATCCTGAGCACAAGGGTCAGTCCTGGGCTGGACAAAGCAGTCTGTGCTTGCTTTGCTGACCATCACAATGTGTGCAGAGGAAAACACTGCAGTCCTCAAGTCATGAAGTCGTGAGTAGAAAGGCAATGCCTGCAAGTCTTCAAGTACTGATAGATGTAAACCAATTGGTAAACTATACTGCAGTAGCTCAGTCAGGACTCCGTAAGCCTGAGGATAGCCTGGGCCACAGTGACAGGCCATATAACAAGTCACTTAAGACCCCCCCCCCACACACCCCAAGGTAAGACACATTCTTAAATCGTTTGTCCTTCACACTTCCTTTCCGTCCTCAAACCTGACTTGCATTTGTCACAACTATAATTTAGTCCACCCTCCTGACTTGACTAAGATGGTCCCTCAAATAATTCCTTCCTCACAGCTCACCTCCAGCTGCTGACAAAGACCTGGGTTGAGGCTGATGCTCTGCTCTGCCTTTCATAGGCTGGTTACTTTCTTTATAAAACTATTAACTCTCAGAACTTACAACTTGCCCCAAATGCTCATCAGAATAGCTTAGTGAGACAGCAGGTCTCAGTGGTGACAACACATTAGGCTCTTCTGAGACACCCTTCTTCCTTCCTGTCATAAAACTCCCCTTAGCCTGGCTTTCCCCAAGTCATTCTAGCTGACTGTCTGAGGTCTTAAATAACCTTGTTAACAAATTAGCAAGGCCCTGACAGTTCTCCTGCAAATTGTCAATGTTCTTGCTGAAGACCACTTCTCTGGTCTGCTCCTGTGGTCTCATGGCTGCTAAGGACTAGGATGTTCCCAAGACCAAGGACTTGGTTTACTTGCTGTGTCTCTAGGCTACTTCCTCCAGTGGTTCCCACCCTGTAGCTACTTCCCTGCTCAGCTAAACTGCAAAGCACACAGTTGCCTCTAAGACAGCCACCTCCATTATCACCTAAAGGTCCTTTCTTTAGCATGTTCTCCATATGTGGTGACAGAACAGCAGTCACTCCTGTGCAGCAGGGCCCTGTCTAGCTCATTAGCTTATGCTGCTCAAGCTGTACTTGGACCATTGTCCTCTTTGCTCTAAGACATGGCTCCCACAATTCTCTACAGCCAGAGAGCATCTAAGCCCCCATGTCTCAAGCACAAACAAGGCTACTGCTTCCCCTGCAGTGCCATGCAGCACCCTTTTCTGGGTGGCCTCCTCAGTAGCTGTCATTGTTATATGCTGTCCACTCTTGTCATAACACATTCCTCTGTTCTATTCCGAGACAGGGCCTTGCTAATAACCCAGAAGTCCTAGACCTCTTGACTCTGCGCCTGCCTAAGTGCTAGGGCTCCAGGCCTGCGCACTGAACTCAGCGCCTGCCTCCACGTCTTGTGCTCCTCTTCACAAGACTAAGTAGAAACCAGCTCCCCACAGTTCTACAGACCAGTGCACAGTAAAGTGTCATTTACACTGCAAGATAAACACATCTGCACCAGAATGACCTGAGTCATCTTACAAGGTTCCATGCACATCTATCTTCACTATCCCAGCTAACTATGGACTTTATCAATCTACAAACTTAGATTTAAACAAGTCTTACTAAGATTCTGGGAAAACTAGCAGAACTAATATCCCTTCACTGCACATAAACACAAGCCAAATCCTTCTTTTCCAAGCCCTTGGTTTCACTGTTAGCAGCAACCTCAGTAACCTCAAGTGTAAGATGCTTTCTGCAAACCAGTGCCTTATCCTCAGCATCTTTCTCTACACAGTACCTTCATCGTTTTCCATTTCTATTGGGAAGTGAAGCTTGGTTCAATAGCCTAGAGAGATGTTAGTTGCTTACTGAAAAGAAGCCAGAGAGCTGAAACTACTTTCTTGGGCCAAACCTAGAGGCTTAGAAGAAACAAGTTACCCAATTAAAACACAGTGCCAAAAAAACCCCAACCCCCCAAAGCAACAACAACTGAGAACACATTAATAACAAATCTCAAAACAAAACAAAATAAAACCACTTCTCTACTAAGCTGTACTCTATATCCACCAGTGTTGCTAGCGAGACCTAACCTCACAGTAACCAAAATCAAAATAAGCTTTATGGAACGATGTGTTTTTGCCGTCTTTGACAAAGAAGTAATGCAGGGAAAAGAGAACGTGTACTGGGAGCGATCTCGGAACTTGTTTACTCACCAGCTTCCACAATGGCCGGCTTGTTGCTAGAGCAGACAGACAGCACCTTCAGCACTCTGCTTGTGGTCCACAGAAGCTTCTCGTAAGTGTAGGTTCTCATTATGTTTACTAAGGCTTGGGGTCCACCACTGGCCAGAATGATCAGCTAGAGAGACATGGAACTCATGAGACTCAGGAAAAGCTGGAGAACGGTGTCTTCACCAAGTTACTGTACATGGAGGAACTTTAGCCAGCTTGCAAGTAAATGTGTTTCTGGGTCCCAGGTATGTGACTCCTGTATTACAATTCTGCTCAATCTAGGCACTCCAACTTTCCCAAGAATACACCAGCTCAAGCTAGAGAGATGGCTCAGCTGTTAGGAGCAACGGCTGCTTTTCCAAAGGACCCAGGCTCAAGTCCCAGCACCCACACGACAGCTCACAGGTGTCTACAAATCCAGCTCCAGTGGTTCCTACTCCTCACACAAACACACATGCAGACAAAACAGAAATGCATGAAAAAAATTATTTAAAAAAAAAAATCAACTCTGGCCACCTCTCCACAGTGAACACAAAGGAAAAAGAGCATGAAGAGCAAGAGGGTTGCCTGTAGTAGCGGTGAAAATTCTGTCAGAACAGCCGGTTGAAAAGGCACTAAGAGCCCGTAGCTTCTGGTCCTGATCTTACATGTTGTGTACCTTATGAGACACTGCACGGTACCCACTTCCTCACCCTTCAGGTCCTTCAACATTTCCACAGGCAGGTCTCATCCCATGTTTAAGATCATACCTCTTGGATTTTGTATGCCCAACAAAGCCACACGGGATCCACCCAGCCCAGCTACAGCCTTAGCCCAACTCTGACAGTGTCTCTTAACCTCTCTGCACACCACCCCTCCCTCCTCAGAGGCAGTAGATGCCGTCCTCTCACTGCCTCTCAGATCTCAGACCTAAAACTCCCTTTCCTCTGCACGCCCAGCACCTCTTCGCTGCCCAGGAGTAAAACTCGGGAGGCCTGCTCCCCGTCCCTTCAGGGCACACTCCTCTAGGACGCACACAGAGGGTGAGACACACAGCCTTGGCCTGTGGTGTGGACTCAGTGTACGGAGCCACTGTCATCACTGTACCTTGCTCTCTTGATTGCCATACGCTAAGATCTGAAGGCAGTCTGTTGTGATAGCCAAGAATTTCACGTTTGTTTTGTTGAGCAAAGCAACCATTTTCTGCAGCCCGCCAGCTAGGCGCACTGCCATTTTAGCTCCTTCCTGATGTAGCAGGAGATTATGCAGTGTTGTGATGGCGTAGAACAATACAGAATCCACTGGTGACCTGGGAAGTGGGGGAGAACATTTGTTGGCCTGGCCAGCACCCTCTACTTCCTACCCTTCATGTTCCCGACCATGTTCTCTTACCCAAGCATTTTCACCAGCGCTGGGATGCCACCAGACTTAAAGATGGCCAACAAGCCCTCGCGATGGTGAGAGAGGTTGTGCAGAGTACCCGCGGTACAGCGAGCTGTCTCTACGTCACTTGTATTCTGCATGGTGCGTACAATGGCAGACACCATCTGAGGAGAGCGCATGATGGCGTGTCTGGAGGCTTCCTTTTTGGAAAGCTGGTGAACCATAACAGCAGCTTTATTAACCACCACCTAGAATAAGGATGAAGAGGCACCATCAGTTTCCAAAACTTGATGTGGGGCAGCCAGCCACTGGCACCCCCTTGGGAGTGTCCCCACAGCAGACTGAAAAGCAAGTGCATCCCTGCTTACCTGGTCCTCATCATTGAGCAGTTTTGTCAGCTCAGGAATTGCACGTGTGGCAAGTTCCGCGTCATCCTGATAGTTAATCAAATTGACAACTGCATGTTTCAGCATCTGTGACGGTTCAGCCAAGCGCTGGACATTAGTGGGATGAGCAGCGTCAAACTGCGTGGATGGGATCTGCATGCCCTCATCTAGTGTCTCAGGGAACATGGCAGCTCGGACCCTCTGAGCCCGAGTCATGGCGTACTGACCGTCAATATCTGGAAAGGTAAGTCCAACACTCACTGGGCGTGTGAGACTCCGCTGCCCTCCACCTTTCCTCCAACCCGCCTGTGCTGTGTCTGAGCCACCACAGCCCTGTCAAGAAACCTAATGCTAGTTTCCAAAAAATGCTTTACCAGCTACTTGCTCTTGCGTGAAGGACTGAGAAAAGCCTTGCTCCCACTCATAAAGGACTTGGGAGGTGTCCACATCTTCTTCCTCAGGATTGCCCTTGCCACTCAGGGAAGGAGCTGTGGTGGTGGCTCCAGAATGGATTCCAGAATCCAGGTACGACTGTTGCTGCCAGTGGCTGACAGCTGCTTTTCTGTCCGGCTCCATGGCCATGTCCAACTCCATCAGGTCAGCTGCAGAGACAGGGTGTTAGTGCGCGGAAGATGCTCCCTGAACACACACTCTTAGGAAGGCGGCCATGGAGAGCAGAGTGCTGGCCAGGGGTGACCTAACAGCACATGGACAGGCTCCAGAACCGCCCACCCACTAGACCCCAGCAGGTGGCTTGTTGATTATTACACCAAGCCAGCGGTAGTGTGCATAGGAGACGGAGGTCTGGCAAGGCAGCAGGGCAGGAGCAGCAGGGGTTGTGAGGCAGACTGAAGGTTCACAAACCTTGAGTGGCCATTGTCCAGGCAGCAGTGTCACAGCAGCTGTGTGCAGAGCTTCAGATACCCTGAAAAAAAAAATCCATCAAGTCATTACAACTTAAACTTGATTTTAATCCTGGTCACTGAGATTCTGCTGCCTGAATTAGCATTAGCATTCACTTGCACAGGCGCGCACACACACACACACACACACACACACACACACACACACACACACGTACACACCCACCAAGGCCGGTACATCATGGCATCCACTGAAAATACAGATGAGCCATGGTTCCATCACCACTGGGCTTAAGTAAAGGTTACATTGGAGCCGCTCTTCTTAGTGGACAGACTGTAGACAAGGTACTGCTAGAGAATAACCTCTCTAAAAGCCAAGAGTGCACGAGTTAGAATTCAGCTGTGCATGCCTTCATGATGCCTGAAAATCCCAACAGCCGGGAGGGACACAAAAAATTTTTTTAAAGAAAAACCACCAAATTTTTATTAAACAAATCATTGTTTTTCTTGATATAACACAATTACCAGATCAAAATGGTGGTTTATGCAGTTTATTTAAGAAGCAAAATTACTTAAAGTCCAAGTTTGAAGCAGAAATAAATGCAAAGCTGTAAGACTTGTCTTAGTCACACAATGTTGTAGACAGCATGTCAACTGGTGGAGATGCCCCTGCGGTCAATAGTGTAAGAGCTTCCACTGGTGAAGTTTAGTCTAAATTACGTCTTCATTTTGGCTTTACTGTACAATATTCAAGAAAACTACCAAATCGCCCAGGATAAAATGGGAGCTTAAGGCTCATGCCTTCTAGGTACACTATAAACAGACTCCATTATTAATGTCTGTCCCAAGCAGGCCGCACTCCAGCAAACACGAGCACCTACAACCAACAGCGAATGAACAAAGGGCTCCCAGGTGTGACTGCACTTTCAACTCACGCACAGGTGTTTTTCAACATTTAATCAAGTGAGAAACACCACACTACTGATCAATGTTTAAGTAAAGGGAACCCACTGATCTTTTCCCGTTTTCTGAGAAAATGTTCACTCTGAAGCCCAGGCTGGCACTCCTAACTTGCCTCACCCTCCTGGACCACACCTGGATTCCAGCACTCCTCAGAAGCTAAAGCAGGTAAGCCCAAGTTGGGCCCTTGCTTCAGGGGCCACTGTACAAAGTGACACTTAGGTGTCAAGGGAGGGGACCACTACCTCAAGAACCTTCTGCCTAAAGTGGAAAAACAAGAACAAAAAAATGCACAACTGTGCAGTGGACACAGAAACTTCCCATCTTGAATTAACAATGATGCCCGTTGCCCTGTGTGGGAAACGGAATGTCGCCTTGCTTTCCTCTCCTCAGGTTAAGTGCTGCCTTCCCCAGTCCACAGGGAAGTACAGGCCCACTGCAGCTCTGCAGAGGGGGGCCCAGAACCCTGTTAAGTATCTAGCTTCTCCTGTGGCCAACAGACAGGCCTGGAGGTGCCACTATACTACATACAGGCACCTACATATAGGCACCACCCATGCTGCCTCCTTAGTGGTGTACGACCCAAACACTCACCCCTTTGCCTGGTGTTTATGGCTGACCTGGTCATATAGAACACACTATATAGTAATTTTATGGGGAAAAACTCATGTTCTAAACTAGTATCTGCACATGTCAGCATCTAACAAAGCACCCTATGCAGTACATGAGAACCATCTCTGCTTCTCACAGCAGCCCTGTAGGGTGGGGGACAAATGTCAGCCAACAAGAGGATGAAGGAAAGCTGACAGCTTTAAGCAGCAACATACAGGTCAAAGAATTTTGGTTAAAGATACAAAAAAGCAAGAATTCTAAACATTATTCAGCAAAACAATAACACCCTGGTAAGTCCACCCAGAAGTGGAACAGGGCCTTGCCCCAAAGGAAACTTTTCCTCACCAAAAACATCAAGCTATGGGCTGCTTGCTCCTTTCCAAGCACACCCTGCCAATTTCTTACGGGACCGATCTTATAATTCCTAGGAAACCAAGGCTTTCTAACTGCCACTGTGGGAGATTCTTCAATATCAAAAGAAAAAAAAAGCTCAAGAAAAGCAAACTCAAAAACAGACAGTGCTTTTAAAATGGAGTAAGAGATGCCACAAATACTTTAACCTGGTACCCCCATGAAACTTAGAACCAAAACTAGTAAGTTAAATATTAACCAGCTGCAAAATGCTCCTGAAACACTGTAGGGTAAGACCTCAGACATAAAGAGAAGAAAATGGTGATGGACCCAGACACCAAGTCAAGGCGTTTGAAAAATCCACAACAGCATGGAGAAGCTGTGTAAGTGTTCATTTGCGCCAATGACCACAGTGACACTGCAGTGTCTGCAATCTCTTGACAAGGAGCATGTGGGGCTCACAGCTTCTCTGGCATGTCCTTACGCAGTTTAAGGAGTCTGTACAGACTTATCTTTAGGTTCTTTCTTCTTGCTCTCTTAATGTATACTTTACTTTTCCAGTTATCTGTGAGCTCAAAGATGATGTAACTTTAGTCTATCTTACAGATTTCCACTAAGGCTACTTTCCAAGTTCCCATCGGGATAAGATTGCCTTATTCATCTTGCAAGATTTTCGAATCATTATTAACTATGGGTAAGATCACTGCATAAAGCACACACACTATAGAACCACAAGCCAACGGCTCACTTTTTAAAAATGTATACTAGAACAATTCCAATTATGTAAAGAAAATGCTGTTCTTTAAAAAAAATGATTTATGAAGTGTGTAAATCTGAAAGCAGAGACCCCCACACGTAAGCTTCAGTTCTGTGCTTTTCCTGCCTACCCTCCTCAGCTGGACATCCTGGAAGGTCTTCCTGAAGTGACTTGCTCTTCCAAAGCACACAGAACAAAATGTCCTTACTATTGTACCCTTAAAGATTTTAGGCACACAAATGGCTGAGAAACACAAAGTAGACTGACTATCCTCTAACGACTACACCGTCTAACCCACCCTCACCCCCACCAAGTGATATTCATAGCACAGTGTTTTTCGACGGTCAGTTCTGAAACATCAATCCTGCAGTTAATGATTCTTTGGTATTATATGAAATTTACCGTATCCTTTTCAAATAAAAATCGTGCATGTCAAGCATTATTAAACTATGAACACCAGTGCTACAGTGAATCCTGTCTCCTATTCTTCAAGTCAGTCCTTCCTCATATGCTTCTTTTAATACAAGAATATGATAAACATCTTAATATAGAAGACATTTTTTTAAACTAAAGTCAGAAATGCTAGCAGCACTGTGGGTTTTAAAAGATTTAAAATAAACATTTAAGGTGTGATTAGTAACATTGACTGACTCCAAAATGTGACAGAGTGTTAAGTTATTACCAAGTCCACAGAAGGTATCATACAAGCCATCCACTTCCTGGTAAGGATCAACTGACCCCAGCCTGCTTTAACAGCGTCCCTGCCTACCCACACTGTCTACCACTTCCCAGCACCCACCCTGCAGCACTTCTGCCTGCCTGAAACCCAAACACTCGTTCTGTCTGGTCGGTCAGATTTCTAATTTCTAAAGTGTGGCACTTTATTTTAATGACACATACATATATACCATACTTAAGTTTTTTGAATATGCATATTTAGGACAACTGTTTACATACTTCAACTTTACATTTCCTGTCAGCCTCACCAATGAGTAAACATGTTAAAATGGTCCTTTTAAAAAAAAAAAAAGAAAAGAAAAAAAAAAAAAAAAAAAAAAAAACAAGCATGGACTGGCAAGATGGCTCAACAGGTATTTGGTACCAAGCCTGGCAACCTGAATTCCATCTCTAGGACCCTCAAAAGGTGGAAGAAAAGGACCAACTTCCAAGTTGTCCAGCGTTGTCCACCACATGTGTACAGGTACACAAATACAAAAGCAAAAAACAAAACAACAAAATACATTCTTTTAAAAACAGACACTAGCACAAGATGAAGTCAGCAAGCACTTCAGCATGAGAGGTGGGGTCCTACAGCCCCAGCCCAGAGTCGAGGAGTGGCTTATGAATGCTCAGGGAGGAAAAGGAGTTTCTTAAAGGACATGGGCTCCAGCAGTAAACCGTGTTCCAATGGATGCCCCACACCCATGAGCATATGGGTGTTATAAACTAAAACCTGTGGGTCATTAACAAAAAGAGGACATGAAATGTGGAGTTTTCAAGGTGAAGAAGGACAATGGGTGAACAGGATCAAAGTACACTATATACACGGAGCAAATTATCAACAACCAAGAGTCAGTTAAGCATCTTTTCCTCCAGCTCACCAGTGTTCAAGTGACCCAGCGATGCCACCGCAGACACACAATGGCAGGTCACACCAGCTGCTTCAGTGAGTACAGCACCAACTCTTCAGGAGGTTTTAGATTTTATTTTAAAAGTAAGATACAGTAAAATGGTATCATCTACAATTAATTAATCTGTGCTGAGTGCATGGGTGTTTTCATGCAACAGTCTCTATACCTTACATAGAACTAAATACAAAAAAAGAGCAGGTATTAGAATTTCAAATAATTTTTAAAGCTCAATGTTATTTTGAAACTTAAAAAATAAATCTCCGTACTTCTAACGTTTATAATTATTAAAATGGAGCCATCCCGAGGGAGGAAATTTCAGTTCTCCCCTGTAGAGTTTGCTCATTTAAGGTGAACACACCTGTAACACTCAGGTTCTTAAGACCATCAAGTGAATTTTGTAATTTAATAAGGCTTCAATATGATAATTTTAAAAAGTAGCCATTACAATATATGCAAAAACTGTTGGAATCCATTTGTGACAGCATCAAAAGAAAGTACGCAGCAGGGGAGTGGCAGTGTGCATGGGAAGCCTTGCTCTATGTAGAGCTGTGTCCGATACAGAGCTAGCTCTCACCTGGCTCGTTAAATGTACTCAAATTTTAGTCTGATTTCTTTATTTAAATAAACCACTTTACTGACTCCTAAAGCTGATTTGCAGCGGCCACTCCAACACTTGCCCCACCCTGCTCTACGAGCCTCCCAGCTCCCTCAGGGTTGGCATGGCTATCTTCCATGAAGATGAGACTTCCTTAGGCTTTAGTTTTTTCTGAGGCACTGAAAATTTATTCTCATTTTTCCACAAAAGCAGACAGACAGAAATGGAGAGCAAGTCTTCCAACCACCTAGAAAGAGCTAGAAGATTTGCCATATTCAAGAAATTGCCTTGTCATGCTAAAGCTGTCTTCACCTGTCTACATTAAGACCCCCCCACATTCCCTCAGACATCATTAAAAAATAAAAATCAAATTAATTAAAGTATGTGTTAAAACTGAAGCTCATCAGAAAACATAAAGGATGTGTGCAGACTTTCATACATAATATACACGTACCCGTTAAAATGCTAGGCATCGCCCCACTACTGATATGGTAATTTTTACAATAGCATACCGGAACATGATTAAAGGCAAAAATACACAGCACACAAAAAACAGGACAAAGGCACGCCAGAGAACAAGAAACAATATTTCAAAGGAAAACAGAAGTGAGCAGTAACAGTAAGCCTCACATTTAAGGCGATTTATTTGCCTGTCTCAAATGACCACAGTTAGAAAGGTGGATGAGAGTCACAGTCAAGAGGGCTCATTAAACTAGCTAGAAGAAAAGCTAGCACATCTCTTAACACCTTGTAAGTTAAAACCTCCTTTGTTAATGCTAAGGTAGAGGCGTTCCACCTGTACAGTGTAACAAAAAAAAAAAAAAAAAAAAAAAGCTGTAAACTACATTCATGGGACTGAAAAATAATCTATATGTTAATATTCACCCAGTGGACAAACTAAGTACTTTTTGTTACTGGTATTACAACAAAGAAAAAGTCAAGTCAAGGCCATATGTCTAATAGAGCCTCTATTTTTTATTAAAGACTGTTTAGAGAGAATGTATTTTGACCATGTTTTTCCCCACCCCAGCAAGAGAAGGGCTTCGAGCTCATCTTAGAAACAAGAAGCCACCATGATGAGGTGTCCCAGAGGTTCCCAAGACAGCATCAGCCAGATAAATGAAGTCAAGGCAAAGCATAAAGGGAACATACTCTTTCTGGAAAAGGTACTATATGGTGACCAACTTAACCCAGGCAGGGAACCATGGCAGCCTGGGGAACAATGAAGATGCAGAAAACTCCAAGTGTACCAGGAGCCAATGAACAAGCAGTGTGACTTCTGAGTCAGAATTTCCCAACTTCTCTGGGGGCTGGAGTCTCCACCTGAGTTCACAAGGGAGATGGAGAGGCTGCAAGAAGAAAAGGCAGGCTGACCAGGAAAGTAGTTATGGTAGACACTCAGACATGACTCCCACTGCAATTTTTCAACATGACCAGGCATTCAAACACATAGGTTTTGCACACAACCTGCAGAATCAATACAGACCAATTTGAAAGTGTCCTACATACACACGCACATACACAAAGTAACTGTAATCAAAATAGGATAAATGTCCGAGAACAAACTCTTAAAACTGCCTGTACTGGACATCCTATTCTATGCTAGCCCAACACTTTGAGCACTAAGAGCCTAAAAGCTGAGTGACTGACCACACGGCATCTGTGCAGACGCAGAGACCACCACTGCCTTGGTTGAAAAGACACAGCTGCTAAAACTCAAAGGAAAAGTTGTACTCTCTCCTGGGGGAGAGATCATTGTTTTTCCTAAAGCTGGCTCTTACTGATGTAACCAAGTCTTGAACTCTTTGAGCCTCCCAACTAATGATCAAATGCTGATCTGTCTGTGGCTGAGTCAGGTGCCCAGCCTTGTCAGTTCAGGCCTACTTTTTGCTTCTCCAAAGTTGTTGCTGGCTAAGTCAGAACTTCAGATAAAGAAATCCTACCCACTTCTCCATTCCCCACAGTAACTGTAGCCGTGCCTACAGCCCAGTGCATACTGCGCACTCCACTGTGGCTCTACCACGCCCACAAAAAGGAACACTGCGTTTCAAGATGGCCTCCACATCCAGAATATAGCAGTTAGTGGCAGGACTCCAGAAGTAATTTAATGTTTTACTTTCCCACCCTTATTTTTTAAAAAAATTCCTCACGTGTGATATCTGCACATGTTACAACGTTCTCTTCCCCATCAAACAAACCAAAAAACTTCAAAACATGTACTCAGGGGACTGAAACTTCACCTTTAGTTTCTAAGTCTACAAAGTACTCAGCATACATTAAACTCAAATATTTGATGGACTAATGTGCTTATCAGAAAATAAAAATGTTATACTCTGTATAGTTCAGACAACTAAGCAGGTGGATATGCACACTTCCTTTCTCACCTTCACTTTCTGTGTGTCCAACACAGCTCTGATCTCATAAAACAGGAGCAAGCAGGAGCCAAACTGACACTGTATCACACTCTGAGGACAGTGGCAGGTGAACTTTTTTTTTTTTTTTTGGTTAAACAGACTAAGCCGTAAGAGGAAGAAAGGGTTTTTAAGTAGGTTAACAGGTTACTAAGACATCTCTTAGTTGTTTTCATGTGAACCTTCAAAACGGGTTATGTGAACATAAATGGACAAAATGACCTAGGAGAGCCACAGCGTTATTTGGGAAAAAGTATTTCAGGCTATCAAGTATGTAATAAATCATAACTCAGGGTCAATATATGTAAGACTTTTAACCCTTTAAAGATCATGAAGATCTGCAAGTGTGCTCAGGTGTCCTCAGTTAGCTGATCTTGTGCTTGCTAACCAGTCAGCAATAGATGGGACAGGACCCTGGTATGACGCTTTTATTGTCACTGGTGCTGATGTTAACCCCTAAAGGACAGTAAAGACAAACCAACAGAGTCCAAAAACGTCACAAGCAGCATTAGGTAGTAATACACAAGATTAAAAAGCACACAAAGGACCCAAAAATAGAACCCAGAATGCACTGGCGACAGATCCCAGGCGGCAGCCACTTAAGATGGAACTCTGCCCACTTGCCCCAGCAGCTACATCAAGTGAAGTGACATCTCACTGTCTAGGAGGCTTCCAGAACAGCACGCTCTACAACTCCAAGTTTCCCTGATTAAAAGGCGAAGATCGTACTGAGCATGCGACTGCATTTTATTATTTTGATACAAAGAACCTCAAGAATAGCCCCTCGTCTTTGTTGTATTTTGAATCCCAAAGCACAGTGAGTTGTTACCTGGAGCTGCACATCAACACCGCACTGGTGCTTTATTTTGTCAATCTTAAGATCTAAGAAGAACAATAGTTTCAGGACACAAACATACACATGACACAGATCCCCTTCATCTATTCAGCAAACATTTCAGCATCTACCACAGGTTCTGGGAACAGTCCCACTGAAGAGCTTCCGAAGGCTTTCTGAAGGGTGGCTTTCAAGCTGGGACCAGAAGGGTTCAGGAAATGAGGTACCATGAAGAAGTTAAGCAGAAACACACAAGAAACCTCAATCACCTGTGCAAAGGCCCACACACATTAACAGGAAGGCTATCCTTTCAGGTCCACACTTTGAGCTATGGTTAAATTTGAAGAGATGGGTGGGGTGTAATAAAATGATGCTGAAAGCCCAATCACCGAGAGCTCTCCAGTCTGAGGTAGGAAATGGGTGGTTTGTTTGCTGGGTAATTGGAGTCTTACTCTTCTTCTCTTAGACAGGGTCTGTGTGACCTGAAACTTGTTACACAGCCTGGCCTGCCTCTGCCCCCCTTGTGCTGGTTCTCAGCACTGGTGACAGGACAGCTTATTCTTGCTGTAATTCACATTCCTGTGAGAATGAAGGGACACCAGTCAAGTGGGCACAACAGCAGGCCAGGTGACTCACAGCAGCTCAGAGCTGACACTAAGCACTACGTATCTTGTAGGAGCAGCAATACTTTGGAGTCAGTAACAAAACTGAGTATAGGGAAGAAAAACGGTGTCAGAGGGATAAAGGTGAGCACCAGAGCTCGTACACTGAGGTCTGCAGAAAACAGTGCCCATCTACATCCACACTGCCTGCTGGGCGTCTATGGACATTTAAGCTTAGTTTTTAAGATTTTAGTTTTTCAGTGTCGCAGCTGCACTCTACATGTCCGCCAGCCACAGGTAGCTTAAGCTGACTCATAAGACAACACGAACCCTGTTCCCAGTACCAGTCTGCGCACAAGCTGAGGCAGTGTGAACTGGTGTGAGGTACCTGTAGATCTCACTGTCAGGAGCATTAGCTGAAAGCAAACAATGGGCAAGGGATATCTGCAAGTGCCTGTTGTTCAGACAACAGAAAACAGGAGGCAGCAAGGAGAAAAGACAGTCGAAAAGACAGACTGCTTTACAGGTCATTTGCAAACAAATAAGGAAGGACAGGTGGGTACTTTTTTCAACACATGGTGGGAAGGAATGCCTAAGCCCATCATGCTTCCTCAGTCTGAAGGACCCATGCAGTCGCTGTGCCACAACTGGCTACACCACATCTGGCTACACCACCATCTAGCTAGTCCTGAGTGCATTAACCAGCACAACAGTGACAAGGCCTCAGCAGCCAGGAAGCCCCACACTAGGTGGTACAGCCACATCAAGAAAAGGATGAGTACACCTGAGAGAAAAATGGGTAAGACTGGCAGAGAATCTGGACAAGTTATGAACGGAGAGAAGAGCCACAGTTACAGCAGTGTAAGTTGGGAATGGGAGAAGGTGGGGTTAGTTTCCAACTCACTGCTTGGGTTGTCTTTAGCAATGCACTATAATGAGAAACCAAGAAGGGAGAGATCAGGGCTAGGGCTACATTCACAAATCAGAGTATCTATTTAAAGCTGCCCAGGTGTTAGGGACTCAAGTCAAGTTCAAAGCAACTGTAGCAACTGAGCTGATGCTATAATAACTGAGGTCTAAACATTTAACACAGTGGCCACTGAGACACCGCCCCCCAAGGCTAAAAAATCATTAGTGCTATAAGTCACAGCATGTCCCTATGCAGACAGCAAGAGCCAGGCAGGCCTCAGAGAAGCACCAAAGAGCAGAAGGGAAAAGGATAAACAATGGTGCTCTTGTTCCAGCCACATCCACAATGATCGTTGTCCAGGGGAGTTCTTCCCATTACATTCCATCAGTATTAGCAATGACAAAGTGAGAGCAGGGTGAGTGGTGATGGAGAAGTAGTGTGGGTCAGGGGAAGAGTGAGGTAAAGCACCACAAGGAAGGGAAAGGAGCAGAGGTAGTGTTGGTCAAAAAGTCACAAGGATCAGGCTGTGGGGTCCAGAGACTGAGGAGCAGGGAAGCCATAGGGTCCCATAAGCAGAGTATTCACTAGAGGATTGGGAGGCTGGGTGCTTGGAACAAGATGAGGAGGGCAAAGTTCTGAATGTGACAAGGGAACTGTGTGGCTGAACTGAAGGAGTATAACCAGGAGTCAAGGAACTATGAAACCAAAATGCCCAACCACAACACCATAAACAACTTTTTGTCAGAACATAAAGCAAAGCCGTGCTGGGGATAAGGACGAGGACAGGATAGCTGAAATGCACAATACTAACAATGCCATGAGTTCTTTACACTCTAGAGTCACCCAATGGAACCCACAGACCACACGAGCTGACAGTTTTAAATTTGTACTACAAAGAATTATGACTGGTCTAAAGGAGACAAAGACAGTGAACCAGGTGCTGACAAAGTATTCCAGGCAGACACCTGAAATACAGACCATCAGCAGGGCGATGTATAATTTAAAGGCATCAACATCAAAATTTGGAGTCTGACACAGAATGATTGATCCCATGTTACAAGACCCTTGGGTCCAGTGGCCAAAAGTATGTAAGAAGAGGGCACACCTCAACAAAAAAAGCCACAAGGAACTGACAGACACTGTGACCAGCTTACTGGTGACCAACTCCAGCCAGGAGTTGCAAAAGTTTGGAAGTAGGTGATCCATGCCCAGGCAGAGTGATGGAGTGGCAAGGTTTAAGGTCAGAAAGAGTATGTCCCCTTTTGTCAAATGGACCCTTGATGCAATGGTCGTGGGTTCCAGCTGTGCCTCTAGTTTAGCAGAAAAGCAGGTAATCAGTCTTCACAAAACTCCTCAGAAAAATGTCAGACAGAAACATGAACTGTGGCAGAATGGCAATTAAGGAGAACCCAAGCCCTTCAGCACTCCTACTCAGTTAGCCTCCATGGTGTAGACAAGACTAACACCTCCAGCATTAACACTGCCCTCTGGAGAGTCTGTAGCTCTTCTGGTTTCAACTGCAATTTTCTAGACAAGAACAGGATCAGACAACACCCAGAACTTTAGAACCCAGGAAATGTAACCGTACAATGAAAGGTAGGTGACAAAGGTCTCTGCAGACATTTTTCAGACGTGGAGTCACAAACTGAATGAGTAAAAACCTGCCACATTGGATCCCTTCCTCCCCTCTCTTGCTCCCTAACCCAGTAATTGGCTGTCAGCATCTTAGTTTACCAATCAGAACCAACTGGGGGCAGGGTCCCTCAGTGTCTCAGTTTTGGGGACCAAAATTAATGTAATACGAGCATCATTAGGTCAAACCCATTATAGTCAACAGTGTTAAAAACCATTCAAGAAACACTTGTTCACACCTGTAATGTGCACTTGTTTACAACAGTACAGCCAAAACCTCATCCTTGGGCCCTTATAGTTCTGGAAGGGGCACAGCTCTTCCCCTTCCTACTAAGGAAATGTCGAAGACAGTTTGCAGCCACCACCCTGTAACTAACCAATTCTCACTCCAACTTCGATTTGAGATCTTCAAACTGAAGACAAACCAAGACATCACAGTAAACTCACGTTCTCTATGGCTGATGCCTATGATTATATGTCCACTTAGGGCACACAGCCCCCATCCCGTGAGCTACTGCAAAGTCCGGCGCTACAGATTTCTATGCTGGATCTAACTCCAGCTTTTGCACCCTTTTCTTCCCCTTCCGATCAACCACCAACAATCAAATCCACTGACCCCAGATAGCATCTCTAAGATGGGAGGATTTAACATGGAATAAAGGTTATAAATCACAGCTCCTTTAAAATTGTTAATATTTCTGTTACAGGTCTACTTTCAAAAAGAATATCAATGCAAAAATTGAGTTAGATCCCAAATAAAACCAGAGGCTATCTGAAAACAGGTTATTTATGTTACAATTCATACCAGTAGCAAAATTAAGAGCATGAGGTAGTGAGAAGTACTTTTATGTTTGGGGTCACCACAGCATAAGGAGCTGAGCTGTATTAGAAGGTGGCACTGAGGCTGAGAACCGCTGCCCTGGATGGTCACAGCTTTCCTATGGCGCTGCATGGTAGGAGATGGAAAAGCATAAAGCATAGCCTTCTGAAGCACCGTGATAAACCCAGGCCCACGCTGTGCACACATCAGCATGGCTACAGACGGACTTTCTGCAGGCTGTCGTCTTCCTGCCTCATCCTTTTGTGGTGACTTACAAGGTGAGCCTCACCAAGCTTAGATGCTTTTGAACACCAGCTGGCTGCAGCCTAGATAAACCCTGCATATAAACAAAGACCACTTCAGCATAAACACAAACTGACAAAATGCTCTGCCAAAATGAAACTCACCTCTATCTCAACACTTTCTAAGTTTGGGATCAGCCTAATCGTCCACTTGGCTTAAAGAAGCTGAGTGAGCTGACAGACTACGCAAACAGCGCCTGTGAGGTTTCTCCACCGCTCACCTCACATGTGAGTTTAGACACTTAAGACTGCATGAAGAGCTGAACCCAAGCTACTTCTCCAAGACCCAGGGCTTCACTAGCCCTGGGCAGTTGGCTAGGTTTCCAGCACTCTTGTTGAACCGGTTCTATGTCCAATTAGAAAGCTGCTGGTTACCCCAAAGCACGCAATTCCATGACTGCACCCTTAGGGCTTATTGTGCCATGATGGCCATTGTTGTGGTTTGAAGGCATCAAAGCTGGGTGTGACTGCTGGTTGCCTCCCTCATTAGGAGGCTTGCACTGTGTCTTCTGGTTCTGTGAGAACTAGTACTCCGGTAGAAAGCATCCTCTGGGCCTTGGTCTGGAGTGCAGTCTCTTCAGCAATAGGGACTTACCTTCCACTTCTTGGGTACAACCCAGGGTAACAGCAATAGGCTATCTGCTATGTTCTGGTGTATACTGAACACGTCTGGCCTATAGAGGGCTTGTCCTGCCTAGTATTGGGGTTTTGTTTGTCTTCAGTATCTGAAGGGGGCATTGTCAGTGCAGATGAGGAAACTGCATGTTAATTACAGATTTTTAGGTAGATAGTTAACAGTACAAGAGACATGCTAAAGTGGGGGAGGCCTCAGTCTATACACGAGGAACACGGGCAACCAAGAAATGCTGAGTCTCCCTAGAGAAGAGTACATTTGGTTACCCAACACCAATGGTCTGTTCTTAAAAACATACAAACTGAACGAACAGGTTGTAGTTAGGTGTGTGTGTATACACACACACACACACACACACACACACACACACACACACACACACACACACACGTTAACAATGACTTACAAAAGAGGCCACGAATTTGAATGAGAGCAAGAAAGATCTATGGGAGGGTTTGAAGGAAGGGAAGGGGAAATGATACAATTATTTCAAAAAATAAGAGAAGTCACTTTTAAAAAGGCACATTCAAATGTGACAATGCTCCCATAAAGAAATCTGTATGCATGCTTCCGTGAGCTCTGAAGGACAAATGAATCACCACCAGTCTCTACACTACCTGATTTTAGCCTATGTCTGAAAAGTAGAATACAAACTCTCAAGAATCCTTCATAAACTGACATTTCACTTCAAAAAACTAATTCAGAATATGTTTCACTCTATTAACCTGGCTGATTTCAAACAGTATTATCAGAAGGGACAGAATGTTACCACAGGGTGGAAAGGAAGGTCTGGGGAAAGCACTCCAAGTGTGCCACAGACAGCCTTGGTGCCACACTTGTATTTTACAACCACAGATCTTCACTGGGAACTTGTGAGAAATTCACCTCTATACATCAATATGGCCAAAGCCACCCTTTACTCCGAGGTGCCGAAACACTGGGTCTCTCATACTGTGACAGATGTGCCCTGACTACCTGTTCTCTCAAAGAGAGGCGGCTACCCTCTCATGCCAGTCTTTTGACTGGTATAACTGGTTCTCCTTAGTCACCCAGGATCCACTCCACACAAACGTGCTGAGAACAAGGAAAAGTGACCTGTGTTCTGTCCACCGGAGGGCGCTCCACATGACTAGACTGCGCCGTCTCAACTGAAACTGGGGAATGAGTATTGAGAGAGGCAACTAAGTTTCAAACCCTAGCAGGACTGCCTACTGCCTTTAAAAAGCCTTTCTCCCCATGGAAGATTAGATGCTTTCTTCCAGAGTTCTACTCCAGCAGATCAAAGTTCCTAGCCAAGGAAAGCTCTGTCTTCATTCAAAACAAAGGAAGTGTTCTTAGGTAAACAGGAAATGAAGACCTGTCTCAAAGTGAAGTTCTGATTCACTTTCAATTGACACAAATCACTTTTCATTTTGTACAGCCTGTTAGCTCATCTTAGAATCACTGTGACTAGTGCTGCTGAACGGCACCATCTCAGGGCTGACAACAGTCTGCAAGCTGTGTCCTTTCAGGACAGAGGCTGCCTCTACAGGCCTCAGAACTGAAGCAGAATAAACATGTTTTAAATAACGAAAGAAACGGCAAAACAACAACCAAACAAAAAATGGAGTTAAAATGTATGTTTGTAATGTTTTTACAAGTTTGTGAACTGATGGGCAGAGACCACGCCCTCCCCTCAGCACTGGGTCTCACGGTCCACTTCCTAGTCAGAAGTAGGGCAAACAATGGCAAACACACCACCCCACCCCCATGTGCAGTGAGCACAGGTCTTGTCCATGCTCTGACCTGCATTTATTTGCAAAAGGGCTCCACCAGTTTTTCTGAACACACATTTCAAAATACACTCGGGACTAAGAAAGTTGTCTCCTCCTCCCCCCGTGGTGGTGGCGGTGCTCTGAAACTAGTGCTAAAGCTTTACTCACAATCTCTACTCCCATCCTCTACAGCCGCAGAAACTCCCCTTCAAGCTGGAGACATCTGAAGCCCAATATACAGCCTCTAAACTAGCGTTCTCAATCTGGGGGCCCAAACCCTTTCACAGGGGTCACCCTAAGATCATGGGAAAACAGACACTTTGTTTTATAACAGCAAAATTAGTAATGAAGTAGCAAGGAAATAATTTTGCGGTTGGGGTCACCATCAGAGTTAAGAAATCGTCTTAACGGTTACAGCATCAGGAAGGCTGAGAACCGCTGCTCTAGACTACGAGAAATAATCAGATGACAGTTGAACTCTATTTCTTTGATTTGAGGCTGGTCTTCTTGCAGACTGTGAGGCCCAGGACTCTGTCCCAGGCAAGCTAAGCTTTCCAGATAGCCTGATTCCTCAAGGACTTCAGCCTGGGAGGGTTTGTTGTAGAGAAAGATCTGCGAGTTTTCAACTTCCTTGCCACCATTAAAGGCCTAGTCCAGACTCGGCCTTCAGGACAAAGGTTAGGTCACAGAATGATTATCCCCAGCATTATCAATGCTGTCTGCTGTAAAAGGGCGTTCTCAAACAAGCCTTGGAGGCACTTTTTTTTTTAAATTCGGGGATTTCTGAATGTTTAAGGTGAAAGTGAACGAAACATAATAGCGGGCCTTAACTCAAATAAAGTTTGAGCCCGACATACAAAATCGAAACACAAGGGCTACAAGCTTAAGCAGCATTAAGTTAGAACCCAGAGTGCAGGCTCTTTCCCCGGGACGAGTAGAATCTGCAAGCCTCATGTAAATAGCGAAATGGTTTCCTAAATCCCAGACAAAACGCTTCACAAGTTGGCCATGTGAAAAACATGAGGCAGACTTTATCAAAGGCAAAGCTGCCCTCTCTTCAGCTTGCTGTCTGGTCTAAGCCACCATTATTCACGGCACAAAGCTCTCGTTTCACTAAAACCACTCCTCGATTTCCTCTCGCCGACCTCCGCATACCAGCGGCCCAGCCGCTCTCCATTCAGAGCTCAGGCCGGGGGGGGGGTGCGGGGGGGGCGCGGGGGAGGGGAGCCCACAGATGTCTGGAGACCCGAGCCCGAGACAAAGCTGCCCCGCAGCCAGCGGGCTCACCGGAGCGGGCCTGGGGCACCGAACTTGGGAGCGTCGGTTCCAAGTCCGGTGCCCCAAACAACATTCAGAACAAGTCTCCAGGCTCCCACGCCCTGGCGGCCCGCGCTCCGGCCACTCCATCTCCCCCAGAAAAGCAAACACGCTGGAGAGAAAACACTTGAAGCGGACCCCACACTTTCCGGCTAAGGGCGAGTCCCCCCTCCCCCAAACCCAGGTTTCGGATTCCACGCAGCCCCCCCTCCCGCCACCAGGAGTAGCCGGAGACTCGTCCACGGTCCCGAATTCCCGCCAGCACCTCGGCCCCGCAGCCACCGGCCCCACTCGAGTCCAGGACGCCACCCTCCAAGAACACGCTCCTCACGCAGCCCGCCCGCTGCATCCAAGTTTGGCGACTCCACGGTTTAAAGTTGTTTGGATTCAAACTCACAGGTCGTCGCAGGGAGAAAAAGAAATTTTTTTAAAATCTGTGCGTGGTCCACGAGGGACAGAGGGGACGCGCGCCAGGTCCCGCGTCCCTCGGCTCCGCGGGCCACGGAGGCGGGGCCCCCGCCCACCCCGCCCCCGCCGCCGCCCCAGCCGGGACGCGAACCACGGTCCCCACCCCCCACGGCGGCCACCGGTCCATCCGGGCTCCCGGCGCGCGCCCGCCGGGCCCCGGCCCCAGCCCGCGCGCCCCCGCCGGGCCCCGGCCCGCGCGCCCCCGCGGCCTCCCGCCGCCTCCCGGCCCGCGAAGTTTCCCGCTGGCGCGGCGCGAGCCGGCTCGCCGCGGCGCCGCACCTTGGAGCCCGCGCGCTGCTCCCTCGCGGCCTCCCGCTCGGCCTCGGCCTCCTGCACTGACGGCTCGGCACCCACCGCGCTCCGTCTCCGCCTCCCCGGGCCGCGGGCTGCACAGGACACAAGCTGACGCGGCCGCCACCGAGCGAGGGCTTAAGATGGCGCCGCACAAGGAGCGATTTATAAGCGGCGCGGCACCGTGTATCCTGCCGCCGCCGCTCAGCGCGGAGCGTTCCGCCGCGCGAGGACGAGGGGCGGGGCGCGGGCGGGCCGCGGAAAGTAGTCCCCGCCGACCTGAGCCGCTCTGCGCGTGCGCCGCCGGGAGGGGCCGGCCCGGGGCGTGGCGTCCGGACGCCGCTCCAGTGGAAACTAAAGGGAACGAGTGCGGGCCGTCGCTGCGGGCCGGGTGGAGCGCGGCTGCGGGTGGCGCAGGTTCGAGGCTGTAGTCACCTGTTCTCCCGCTGCCACACCCCTGAACCACCGTTGGACCCCACGACACTTCACCGTTCGCTGGAGTATCCTGCTCCCCTTTCTGCTGTGCCTCTGGAATCTGGACAGAGTTCCTGGGGCCCAGACACTTTTTCTCCCCACCCCAGGAAGCCATGGAGTCCCCAGAAGTGATTGCTGACATCTAACTAGAACAAGTGATTCAGCTCCACGGTTCTGTTCACCAGTTTGATTCCTAGAAACCCCATCTTACCCGGACCACTGGATCACAGTCTACAGAACCAGGGGTGGGGACGTTTTCCAGGGACTGCAATTTTTACTGTATTGTTTGAGACACTCGAGTGAGTTGCTGAGGACCTATGGGCAATCTCTTAAGATTTTCAAAACTAATTTTGTATCCTAAGAGAGCATTTTTTTTTTTCTGAATGATTACAATAGGCCGGGTCCTTTCTTGGAGGTGGTCCCATTGTTGTCCTCCTCGGTTGGCGCTTGTCAAAATGGAGCAGTTGGGGTGAATTGGCTGTCTCCAGTCTATTATTGAGACGTCCCGCCTCTTCCCAAACAATGGCAACAGCGAAAGTTGTCTGTAATTAAGGCAAGTAAACAATAGGCGCTTAAGAACAGGTACTGGCAGGAAGCTCGCCCATCCACTGAGGCAGGGCGGGGTCTGGACGGCCAGCTTACTTTTGAAATGACTCAGTTTTCTATCTTAAAGACAGAGCGTCTAACCCTGTGATCCACCACAGCCCACCATTAAGGAGCTGCTCGGAGGGTCTGTCTAGACCTTTCCCCTCGGCAGCTCAACTGCTGGCTGGGGCTCCCTTGGCCTGCCCTACCAGTGGTGGTTGGAGCTACCAACTCCTAATTTTAATTGTCACATGCAGAGTTAAAGAATACAAAAGTCACCATATTAAAACCCGTTAAGAAATGTTTGCAGCACCGAAAGATCTAAAAGATAGATACCCTTATATTTTTCTAGCCAGAAGCCAAAATAAAGCACAGCATCCGGGCATTTTAATCCCAGCTTACAATTAAAAATCTCCATCCCGACTGATGACTCACTACGCTCTGAGAAGAGGCAGATTTGAGCACGGTGCAGCACAGCTCTTCCTGTCGAGTGGAACCCTGCTGGAGACGTAACCAGGTGGCTTGGCCTTGAAACCTGTGGGCTGAATTTTCCATTTTCTCCAGATTTCCATTCACTTCTCTCACGAAACAAAACTGTCCCATAATTTTTGTCACCAGAGCCAGATGGCGATTTCTGTGAAGTTAAGACGAATGCTGTCATCACGCCAGACAGAGAGAAACACTTCGTAAAATACCTGGTGGGTAAAGAGACTCGCCGGCTCTCGGAGCCCGTCTGAAAATCTCTAAGTAGCCAAGGGAGAGGTGGTTTTATGAAATCAGTTGCTAAAGCAATTGACCTAAGGTAACACACTTCACGTAAATGGCAACTGGTTTCTCTCTTACACCCTTTCTTCCAAGATCAGCCCAATGGGTATGACATAGAGTAATTCATTTTGAGAAATGGGGGGGGGGAGTGTTTGTCCAGTAGTCAGAACACCTTCAGATCAAGCTTTGGCTACACTGAACATGAACCTAGAGTACACTCACTAAAACACACACACACACACACACACACACACACACACACGCTCGTGCTTTTACTTTGTGCAGAAGTATTAATAAGCCAGCATTGGTCCTTCTGTTCTTCTGTCCTTACAAATCCATTAGTCAAACATTTGCTGCAGACTGAAACAATGAACCTCCTTTTGAGGACAGCCGCTGACTGCTTCTTTTGATTAACACCTTCATTTAAAGGAAAACCGTAATTGTCAGTCAAGTCCAATTGACAATAGGCACAAAAGGTGGGAAAACAAACTGAAATTAGGGTGTGGTCCACTTTGGATTCCATCCCAACCGCCCTGGGAAGGAAGAATCCTCTCCCAGCAGAACCACACACTCAGAAACAGCCAATACTGACCCTCTAAGACCTGTTAAAAATAATTTCTTTATGATACTTGTGGAAGCACCAGGCAGAAAACAACACAATCGGCTTTGCGTCCTACATTTACCAAGTGGGGTATTTACGGATCCAGACTTTTGTAAAACAGCGACTCAGGGGTATGTCATCTTTTTGTTGATTTCCAGTCGAACAGGCTAAGCAGTTGTAAATACCTCTTGTCGGACTACATGTGGTTTATTCTCCCACACAGAAGCCGTCTAATAACCCACTGGGCAGATTCCGCAGAGAGCCACCGTGGAGAGCTCTTTCAGCCCACGCACAGTTCCAGAGCGAAGGAGGGGCGGTGAAGGTAGCGGGAGGTAATGGGGACGGAGGTGACCGTGGCCTGGTCCTTTAGTTACGCTGGAACCGTCCTTCACGCTTAGAGTTGGCGTGTTCTCCAGGCCATCCTTGGATTACATTCTAAAGACGTGTTTTAACGGCTACCGTACAAAGCGTGATGAGGAAGCCATGGAGACTCGTCGTGACAGGCGAAGGGCACAGAGGTATATATGTTTCTTACTATTTCTCAGAACAGATACGCGTGCAAACACACACACACATGCACACACACGCACACAGCCCCTCTATTAAAGATTTCAAAATGGTTGCAGGTATTTTATTCACAAGAAGGTTCAAGGCGTTTCCCATCGCAAGGATTAACTTACCGGAGGATTCTGGGACTGCAGATGAACAACACTGCGGCAAAATCCTAAATTCGTCAGAAAAAAAAAATCATTTCTGGAGTCCAGCTGCTAAAAAATAATAGAATTATAGCAGATCATGAGGGAGATGAAAACAAGCCATTTTCACATCCCAAAGAGTTTGGGGTGGGGGGTACGAGTCTTTTCTTTTAAATGATGTCTTTAAACAATGCAAATGTTAAAGTAGCTTTTCTTTGCCAGAGCACACAGCGCCATGAAATCGATAATTTTTGATCTTTCGGTTAGTAGGCAACATGGTGAGCTATTGCAGGGACTGCAGGCAGCAGACACGTTCTCGTCAGCTGAAAATTTTCATATTGTTTTTGAATCCACTGAGATTTATAGAAGGGGGTATCACCCCGGTTTTTGTTCAACTTACGCCCGGCTGCGGCGGGGGTGATGCGAACCCTCAGTCTATTGACATATACATGCCTATTGCTTTATATTATATATTTTTTTTTTTAAAAAAAGAGGGTCTTACTGAATCTTAAACAAAAAATTATGTAAAAGGAGTGGCTGGTGTGATTATAATCCCATCATGCAGGGTCCACGGTTTCCATTTAGTGAAATTTCTCAGAGGGCAACTTCTTAAGAACATCCCTGCTGTGCTGAATGAAAGGCATGAACCAACCAAAGACAGAACTCATCTGTGTTTATATTTTACAGACAATGAGAAATCCACTCTTTGCATTGCTTCTCTCTCCCCCACCTTATTATTTCATGAAAACTGCAGCATCCCCCCCCCCCGGCCCCCTCGCCAACACTCACCACCCCCCAGCACTGCGGTGTTCCGTCCCCACTTGCCTGTCCTTCCTTCCACACCCCTTTCCGCTCTCACAAATTCTGCACGCGCCATCTTTGTGTGGGGGGATGACGCTCTGCTAACTTCACTCAGCCATTCTCTCACAAATCCGTTCAGAAATAGAAAATTACAGTGCGCTTTGGGGGCTCAATTTGCCTGATTTTCTTACAGTCTTCCCTTCTGACATCGAAACGTGGAAATGACAAGGGGGACCCCCCGCCCAAAGAGATATTTCTATTCTTCCCATAACCTGTTGTATACAGTGATGATAAAAATTATTATTAACATAATAGCAACAGCTGCAACCTAAATAGAAGCTATGAGATAATTAATGTGCTACAACAAATTAATTTGGTGCAGGTGTTTCTGTTGTGCGCTGGGTAACCCAGGCCATATATAGTCTAAATACAAGGACCATCCCCACTACTAAAGCAAAATGAAGAACATGTCCTGTTCAACAAATGTGGCTATTATTTAAAAAAAAAAAAAAAAAAAATCTCCCCAACTCAACCCTGATGGTTTAGTTACAGTGAATATAGTGTTCTGTGGTGTGTGTGTGTGTGTGTGTGTGTGTGTGTGTGTGTGTACACCACAGTCCACGGTATGGCATGTTGAAACATATGAAGGTTTTATGCTGTCTCATTTGGAAAATATATGGACGGGCTATACATTTTAAATTAAAAACAGACCATCATATTTGAGAACTCCAATTTTTAACAACAAAAATTATATGTAGCTGAGAAGAAAATGGTTTCTTATCTAAAGGAACAATTTTTAAAGACCATGATGTTCACCCACCTTAGAGGAGCCTTGTTTACAGGGTGGCCCTCTTCAGTGATGTGACCCTCACCTGCCATCAGCGGGAGGGTCTAAGGGAGAGCTGCTACAGCCGCTCCACAAGCTTGTGCCAAAGCCACTTTGAATCCAGGTGGTACCAGCAGGGCCCGGAGGAAGGTTGGGGTGCCACAAGTAAGTGTTTGCTTTCTATTTTACACCATTCATCAAAAAATAACTTTGGGCATGAAGAAACAGAGAAATATACTGATTGACTTTTTTTTTTTCTAATTTGGTTGACAAATGTTACTTAAAGATGTAGTCGCTTCTGATTTTTCTCTTAGTAATGCTACAGTTGGCAGGGCAACCTAAATTGTGTTTGTTAAAAAGCAATACACACAATCATGATTGAAATGTGAAGGTTTTTTAATCATTAAATTTTACTCTATTTGATGACTTTTCCCCACTTATTCTAAGCCCTCAATGGAATAAATTGATTTCTTATAGATTCTATACATTTTAATATTTTGGTACACTTTTGCAGACATTTTAGTTCTCAAAGATCCAAAGTTATTTAAGCCACAGTCTTCCACACCCACACCTACAGAGTGCCACATCAGTATATTATTGTTTCTTTAAATGTGTCTGATTTGTAAAGCTTCTTTCCTAAGCTGAAGGGACGCCTGAGCCACTAGTCTTCCACACAGAAGTACTGAACACTTACCATGGAACGTAAGACACACACCTTCTTCATTCCTTTGTTTTTAATCAGAGCCCTTCTTCACGATTTCTTTTCCAATCTACTCAGATTCCAGATTTGCAAATCTATAATTTGTATTGTGGAATGGGAGAGAGACACAGAAACAAAGACCATGATGGTTTTCTCTTTTAAATAGAGAGAGAAAGAGCCAGTTCTTTGAGAGACATGAAAGCGCCCATGTTTGCTGGGGTTTTCCTGTGCTTCCTACCCTAGCCTAAGCCAATCCAGGCTGAGGCGCTGACTCCAGGGAAGTGGTGTGATTATGAAATCTATGTGGGGAAACACAAAAGCACTTTCATGGCCGTTGTCGAGAAGAATTGCCCACAATAAACACTTCTCCTTCCACTGTAAGTTCCATGAGAAACTTGACCGAAGCCCACACAGTCAGCACCGGCTTCTCACCCCAACCATCCAACCCCAGCTCCAGCAACCCCTCCTCTCAGCCTTAGAGGTGACCCTGCTCAGGTTTGAAACAATGTTTCCTAAAGCCTGGTAACTGTTACTCGTGGCCGGGTGCTTTGTTACGTGGGAAAAGCAAACAGAGCCAAGAGATTCAAGTGCTGGCTGGGTTGCGACAGTCACATCACAATGCAGCTTCCTCCTGAGTGTGCCTTCAAGTTTCTAAATATCTTCTTTTGTTTGTTTGTTTCACAGTGTGCTTAGTAATTTTCTATATGCAACTCCTGGATGTATATTTATTTGAATGGCACCAATTTACTGCTGCTGATACTTAGACTAAATAGCAGTGAAGCTTAACTCATTTGAAGATTAAAAACATAAAGACAACTGTTGTGTTTTATCTCCGTATCCTCCAGCTGCTTATGTGCACATTTTGGATTCTGTTTGCTCCAGTCACCCATTGTTTGAGAATTCTTGAAACCATTTCCTTAATCTGTTAAGCTAACTTTTTATCCATTCATAGCCTGTGTAATTTGTAGCTTGAATTGTTGTCATTGCTGATCTTTGCAGAGTCCTTTAGACATTCCCACCTTGATCCTTGCTATTGGCAGATTTAAATGAACCTCCATCCATACTCTCCAATGTAACTAGAATATACAGCATATATATAGTAACCAGAATATACAGTATATATGCAATGTAAACAGAATATACAGTGTGTATATACAATGTAGCCAGAATATATAGTGTATATGTATAATGTAACCAGAATATATAGTATACATACAATGTAATCATAATATACAGTATATGTGCAATGTAAACAGAATATACACAATCTCTTGCATTACCAGTTTTTTATATAGTTAAACTCCTTTGTGTAGATCTAAATACCCTGTGTCTTTTTCATCCTTACTACTGTTTTTTAAAAGGAAGCGAGCAATGAGCACACAGGAACCTGTGTCTTTTAACATGAACAGATTCTCAGAGAATCTTACTTAGCAGTAGTTGCCTTTGGGGGCTGGAGAGACAACTTGGTAAAAGCACCCGTGGCTCTTTAGAGGGTTGGGGACCAGCACCTATCTCAGGCAGCACACAAGTGCCTGTGACTCAAGCCCAGGGTATTTAGTGTTCCCTTCTGGCCTCTGTGGGCAATACACTCATCTATACATACCTGCACACATGCACATTAAAAAAGAAGAATGTTTGCCTTTGGCAGCTGGAGAGATGGTTCAGTTGGTAAATTGCTTGCCACATGAGCATGAGGACATAGGTTCAATCCCCTGGACCTGCATAACACAACCAAGCATGGTGAGTACACTGATAATCCCAAGACTAAAACAGGAAGGTCCGTGGGGCTCACAGCTAGTCCAGATCATGTCCTCCAAACAAAATCTATTTGTCTGTCTGTCTGTCTGTCTGTCTGTCTACCTATCTATCTATAATATATCTATCTATCATTTATGTACCTACCCACCTACCTATCTATACAAATATGGAGAATTTTCCAAAAGCTTCCATATAGGGCTGGGGATACAGCTCAGTGATAGAATAAATGCTTAGCATGTACAGGTCCAGTTTCACGCAACATGCACCACAAACCCCAGGAGAGAAGAATCCCAATGACACTGTCAACGGACGGTCTACACTAGTTAGGCACAGGCACCTCGGGTGTTGCAATAGTTTTCATCAGCAATGTCTGAGTGTCTAGTCTCCGACCGTTTCATCCTGGGAATGTGTGTGGATGATACCGCTGGGGCCCATCCACACCCTAGACAGTCACATTCTACTCCGGCTGATCGGGGGTGGGAGTGGAGAGGTGGGCAGACAGATGTGCCTGAGAGTTAGCTCTGACAAACGCCACCAACTACCAATGGTTGGCAGGTGGGGGAGGGGGGAGTGCACCTGAGCTCTGCAAGCTGGTGACGGTGATGGTGTGATGGTGACGGGCCCCAGCTGTGTCTCTGCTTCCTCTTCTCTGCCCTCCATTCCTCTGCTGATTTTCCTTCTGTCAACTCTCACATGACCTCTTTGTATGAAGATGTCCCAGGAGGACCCCTTGGGACAGTGTGTCATCAAAACTTTTAGTTTGTGAGTGACACTTTGCAGTTCAAATTTGTATTTCTCTTTTGAATAAAGCCAAGCATATTTTCACACATCTGAACATTTTCACTGTGCTCCCTTGACTATATATTTTGCTCTTGGTCTCTTCCATTCCTATAAAATCTCCACGTTAGCACATCTGATCTACGTCTGTAATAAGATTTTTTACCCAGTTTGTTTATGCTTGTCTGGTTCTGTTTCTTTTACTATTTTTTAATGCCCCCCCCAACACACAAACACTTTCTTGGCCATTTGGGAGATTTTTATATTTGTTCATTAATTTAAGGTGTTTAGTTAGTTGGTTTTGACTATTGAACCCTCATACTGAAGGCCTCGTGCATACTAAGCAACCACATTCTCAGCCCACGATTTTATTTTTATGTAGACAAATTAATGGACCTTTCCCTTCATCTCTTCTGCAGTTTATGTCCTAATCAGAAGTACTTGGCAAGATGGCTCAGCAGGTAAAGGTACTCGCTACCAAATCTGACAACCTGGACTGGATCCTGGGGCCCACATGGAGGAAAAAGAGGATGGATGTCTCTGGGTGGCCCTCTCACCTTTATCTGCATGCTTCAGCACATGTCACCTACCAATCCAAAACTAGAACTAGAAACTGTAAAAAGAAGCACTTTCCTACACTCCAAGTGATAAAAAGGATCAGTGTTTTAGAATGATACAATGTCTGTCTCCCAGAGCCACCCACCACTGGGAAGACTATCCTTGGATTGATTTGGGTCTGACATCTTGCCATCTAAATGCACTTCCTGTTCTTGCCAATGAAGTGTGGGTCTCTCTGCCTCCTCTCACGAGGCCTCCGCTTCACCTGCGCCAGACATATTCCCCCGTATCACGCTGACCCACAGTAGCCACTTGGCATTGTTTCCTTTATTGGGTTCATGTTTCATCTCTGAGAGTGTGCATTCTCCTGACTTCTCCCTGTCCTCTCTGTTTTGTTCTGTGCAGAGCACTGGGGTCAAGTTGTGAGCCGTCTCCCGACGTCTTTGACATTATTACTCCTAAAATAGCCACATTTTTTATGTCAAGTTAAAAACTTAAAAAAAAAAAAAAAAAAAAAAAAAAAACATTGGGAGAGGACTCTAATCGTTCTTTAAAACCTGATCTCTATAGCTCACCCCTCTGTTTACATTTTAGATCTATTTTATCTTAATAATTGTTCACTCAGAAAAAGAGAAGGGTAGAGAAGTGGAAGGGGGAGAAGAAAAGGAGTAAGAGGGGGAAGGAAGGAGGGAAAAAAGGAAAGAAAAAAGGAAGGGAAGGAAGGAAGGAAGGAAGGAAGGAAAGAAAAGGAAGGGAATGAAGGAAGAATGAAGAGAAGGAAGGAAGAAAGGAAGGAGAGAGGAAGTGAGGGAGAAAGAAAGGAGGAAGGAGGGAAGGAAGGAGGCAGGCATGATTTCTTATTTACTCCTTGAATGTTGTAAATTATCCATGAACTTGATTAAATGTAGTTGTTTTCGCCAAACCAGACTAGCCAGAAGAATTAAACCCAACTTTCTAATCGATTGCCAGCTGCCTATGAGCAGCTACAAGCACTTCTGTGGCTCATGTGATGCTCTTCACGCTCCAGAGCCTGCTCTGCCTCTGACCGCACCTGTACCGTACCTGAGGGAAGTGCTCTGGAGCTGATGACACTGGGCTTTGGCTTCTCCACAGAGGCGTAGCCTCCTCTCAGAAGGAAGGACGCCTGGCACATTCGGTAGATCTGGTTTAGCTGTCTTACTCTTGAACACAAGGCAAGGAAGGCAACTCAAGTCCTCACCCTCACGGGGGTCGGAGGCTCCGCTGCCACTGTCCCAAGCAGCTCAGTCAGCTCTGTGTGTCTCTACTCACCTCCGCTGGGAAGAAATTGTGTTGGTTAATATGGCCGACTTGGCAGATCAAACTCACCCAAGAGACAAACCTCTGGGCACGTGTGTGGGCAGCTCATTCCATGGACAGGAAGTGCTGACTAAAAAGGAGAAAGGGGGCTGAGCACCAGCATTTGTCTCTGCTTCCTGACAGCGGGTGCAGATGCTCCTGCAGCCGCGTCTTCCCGGTCATGGTGGACGGTCCCAAGAGCCAGAATCAACCTCCCTTCCTGAATTTAGTTTTGCCAGGTGTATCGTCACAGCAACAGGAAGAGCGACTGATAGAATAGCATTTCTGCTATTAGACCAGCATGGCTGCAAACCCCGCCTCCCTGGGGAGCTCAGAACCTTTATGGCTTTTTCTTGTATGAGACCAGGCATTTGCCCATCCCCTCATCCCTTCACAGGTTTCTGGTCTCTGAAACTTTCACCATCACTACCCACCTGCCCATCAGGATAGTCCTCCCTGTGTCCCAGGCTATGGTGCCATTATATTATAGGTGAGCATGACAGATTCCAGGAAGTTGGCCTTGACTCGAAGGAGGCACATCAGAGGGACTGGGCTTGTCTGGCTGCTAGTGAGCACATGGAGGGTCTTTCCTGCTTAGGGATTAAGATGATGGAAGTCTATTTGAAGACCAGGCACGAGAGAACACCAGCACAGAGCCTCCTAATGGGACTGGAGTGCTGTGTGTTCATTGTACAGCCTTGTTCTTATGCACCGGGAGACAGAGCGTTTAGGTGAGTGTTTACTGAACGCATTCAGCTCGGTAAGACCACAGGCTAGCCAATACTCCCACATAGCAGAAGTGTGTTCGGGGTGATTACATTTAATTGACTTACTTGCCTTGAGTTTCGTGGATAAGGTTTTCTGGGTTTCTTCCTTCAGTTGGAAGAATAAAGATCCTCCAGTATCTCTATCATTTCTAAAACATGTCCAGCACGCAGGTGCCTCTTAGATTCTCTTCTTGACAGGGAGGGAAGGAGGGTGAGAGAGACAGAGGGGTAGAGGAAGGGAGAAAGGGAGAGGGAGAGAGGGGGAAGGAGGAAGAGAGAGACAGAGAGGCAGAGACAGAGAGACATAGAGACAGGGAGAGGCAGAGACAGATAGACAGAGACAGAGAATGCCTAGGGACTGCCCATCTTGTTTATTGAGATAGGGTCTTCTTTTATTGGCCTGGAGCTCACCAAACAGGCTAAACTTGCTGAACATAGAACCCCAGAGGTCCGTCTGTCTCTACCTCTCCCGAGCTGGGATTGCAAGCAAAAGCTGCCATGCTGGCCCTCTCTGGACTGGGCTCAGGTTCCTAACCTCAGGGTTCTGAACTCATAACCTCGTGTTGGTGAGAGAAGCTCCTCTCCAGCTCAGCTCTTTCCCAGCACCTTTGATGGAGGGATGAACTTGGCTCATGTATCCACAGCCCTGCCAACTCCTTGTGTAAAGGATACCGTTTGCCACCTTGACTGTGAGGATGTGGCTCTCAGCAGGGAGACACCAGGGTTCACTCCCTGGTATCCAGAATGAAATCAGGCCATAGTCTTGCCTCAGGTGCTCAACATGGCTACTGAATTCCTCTAGGCCTGAGCCCAGGATGGAATCATCAGCCTTGCCCCCTGGGACAATAAGATTCTCCCCTCCCTTTCTGTGGTCCCATGGTTGTTCTTGAAGCCCAGCAGTCAGAACGGCAGTGACACTCCCAGTGAGGTGGATCATAGGAGGTTTGCCAGAAGGCTCACTGGGAGCTTATTGTGTGGGGAATAAGAAGTAAGGCCTGTGACTTTATCTAAAGTTTGTTTGGAAGTGGGGACTTTGGGGAAATGAGGAGGGATGGCTGATTCATGAGGGATTTCTCTTTGATAGGATGGAAAGATCCTACACTACCACAGCAGTGAACATACTGTGACCCACTGATCAGTAGGCCTTAAAAACAGGAATTATGTAGTCAACAAACTCTGCCTCATTGAGCTGCATTTTGTTTTGAGACAGTGTCTTAGTTTGGGTTTCATTGCTATGAAGAAGCACTATGACCAAGGCAATTATTATAAAGGACAACATTTAATTGAGGCTGGCTTACGGGTTCAGAGGTTCAGTCCATTGTCATCAAGGTGGGAAACATGGCAGCGTCCAGGCAGACATGGTGCAGGAGCAGCTGCGAGTTCTATATCTTGTTCTGAAGTCAAACAGGAGAAGACCGGCTTCCAGGAAGCTAGGAGAAGGGTCTCAGAGCCCACCTCCACAGTGACACACTTCCTCCAACAAGGCCACACCTCCTAATAGTGCCACTCCCTGGGCCAAGCGTATTTAAACCACCACAGACAGAGTCTCTATGTTGCCACAGATAGCCTGGGACTTTCTATGTAAATCTGGCTGGCTTTGAATTCACAGAGAGATCCTCCTGCTTCTGTCTCCTAAGGCCTGGGATTGAAGGAGTAAGTCACCACACCTGACTTTCAGTGACGCTGTTATAAAGTCATCCATCTGTTTCATCATTAACAGTTCTCTTGAGTCACTCACTCCACGGTGAGCCTTGAGACATGCACCTCTCAGGGCAGCATGCTGTTTCCTGTGACTAAGTGCAGGTATGAAAGGCTTACACAGAATCTGGACAAAGGTTGTTTGTGTGTCTCATTTAGGCTGGCCTTGAGCTTGGCACGGCGGCAGAAATGTCATGAACTTCTGACCTTCCTGCCTCCAGCTCTCAAGTGCTGGGAATGAATTAGAGAGCCCCTGAACATGCTGGGGAAACACCCCAGCAGCCCAGCTAAGCCCACCCTCAGTTCTCACAAACCGTAACTCCTTCACATACCACGGGGATCTGACTTTCACCTCGTGTTGTTGATGACCTAATGGCTTCATTTTCAAACTTCACATTTATTTCTGGGTGGTGGTCAGAGGGCAAGTTGTGAGAACTGGCTTTCTCTTTCTACCATATGTGGGCGCACAGGATCAAACCCGGGCTGTCGGGCTTGGCAGCAATCACCTTTATCCTCAAAGTCCGCTCACCAGCCCCTGACATTCCCTTTTAAAACATTAGATAGTTGAGGGATCAGACCTGCTGGCCTTGTAGCTCTCACCTCTCGCCCTGCTGTGTGCTCGCCGAAAGGACCACAGACATCTCCAGAACTCTGGGGTCCTGTTCCTCAGCATTTTTAATCAGGACTGTGGTTTGAGTCACCAGATTAGATTACCAACACCATCATATGCCCCTCTCCCCAACTTCTGGTGCCTATCTTCCAGAACCAGCACCTGCATGTCCTATTTACACTCTGTTCCTAGGCTGCCGGAATCCATTTTGAACATTATCCTGATTCCCACCGGTGCTTGGGAATGCATGCACCACACACATGGGATGGGTCCTTCTTCAGTGATGTGGGGGAGGGATCGACACCAAACTTGGGCTCCCGGGTCTCAGGTCCAGCCAACTCTGAGGTGTCAGTCACACTCCAGAGCCTGTGGGTGGAGGCTGAAGCCACTCCCCAAGTGACACACCCTTCCTGGCTTCTCACTCTTCTCTGTGTTCTTTTGTTTGCTCCCAGGTTTCCTAGGCAGCACCTCTTTCATTAATCACAGGCACGCTGGGCCAGCCTTTATCTCAGAGAACTTAAGACCACAGTCAACATGTATGACCAATCCATGTGCTCAGTGCGGTGAACGTGCCCAGACATGCGGAGGGTGTGACTGCTTGCTGCAGCCAGGTCTGCTGTGGGAATCTGGGCAGGCCTGCTCTTTGGAGCCCTGGTATACTGGGAAGGTAGGGAACAGCTGAGACCTGGCTTGTTTCCTGTATATTTTAGAAGGTTTTATGAAACCCAGCTTAGAACTCTCAGGCTAGCACTCTCTAGGCCCAAGGAGAGTGGGGCTACCCCTGCCTCCTCCAGTCAGCATGCTCCATAATGTTCAAGCATAAATGTTTTAGAGGGGGTCTCTAAAGAGATCTGCCTTTACTTTAGCTCCAACCTACGGTCCTGCTGAGTTTTGGCAAACTTCCAGCCTTCTAGTCGAGACCCAGGCTTTCTGTGTCTCCAAAGCCTTTAACCTTATGGCTTAGATAAACATGACACCCCCACGCCCCCTCACAGACTGTGTCTGAAGTTTTCTACCAGCAGATAGTGGCCAGTGTGGATGTCTGATTCAGGCAGCTTAGGCTCACTGTTGGTCATTTGTGAGACCTTGGGTAGGTTGCTGCCCCTTGGAACCTCTCTCGCCTGTCTTCCCACTGCCTCACAGGGTAGCTGTAACAGTGAAATGGAGCAGCAGGTGTGATTGACAACATCGTGTCAAGCACAAGTTGTCCTCTGCTCCACAACGTTTGCACACCACCTACACGTGCCCACGCGCACACAAAATAAATAAGTGTAATTTTAAAGAAAAAAATACTACTAGTGACTGATTGTTTTTTAACTTAAGGACATTTCTTTTCCTGTGGTGTCTGACTGGACAGGTATGTGAGTAGCTAGATTCTGCACATGCGTGCTCTGTGCAGTGAAGCACACCCTGCCCATGGGGCTTAAACAGAGCCTGCCTTAGGGATGAGGAAGTGCTTCATAAAGAGCAATAGCCTTCCAGAGCAGGAGACACAGAGAAACAACATGAAACCAGAGCCAGCCGATGGAGAGACTGGGAAAGGCCCTGATAGTTCAAACTACCACCTGCAACAAAAGCCCGGGAGCTGACGGGCAGGTGAGAGTCCAGACGCAGCGGCCGTTCCTTAACGTGGACATGTGGTACCAAGGAAGAAAGGTCAAGATGGCGGCAGCAGCATCCAGAACCTAACGCACAGAAACAGCAGCTGAGAAAATGAAATCTCCCTTTGCCCTTTATCATCAAACTGAAGTATATGATACTTATACAGAACACTGCCTCTCAGTGACACCTTCATACACACGTAAATGTTTTATTTTCTCGGGGCTGTGGAGATGACTCAGCAATCAAGAGCACTGGCTGCTCTTCCAGAGGATCCAGTTCGATTCCCAGGTCCCACATGGTGGCGGCTCACAACCATTTCTAATTCCAGTTCCCGGGGATCTGAGGATGCCCTCATCTGGCCTCTGAGGATGTTGCTTGATCTGAGATTTAGTCCTGAACAAGCAGGAAGCTAGCTGAGACTTGACTGCAGCTCTTTCTGGCTCTGTAGTGCCCGAGAGACCTAAAGCAGACACTTACCATGTATACCATTGTGTTACCTTTGACCTTTCCGCTAGACAGACAGGCACAGCGCTGATGCCCTCAGACTATTATGGCAAAAGGGGATATTGCAGTCTAATCAGCTCAGAAAACGCACACAGTTAACAAGATTTTATTACTGTGGGAATCCTCACAGCCTTTAATGGGCTGGTGTGCCGGAGAGAGAGCCGAACTTGTTCCCAGGCCTATATGACCTGCAGCTAATGCGCTCCCTGAGGGCCTGAATTTCAATCCCAGCACCCATTTTGGGTAGATCACAACCATTTGTAACTCTAGCTCCAAGGAAGCCAATGCCCTCTTCTGGCCTCTGAGGGTACTACACTCATGTGCACACACAAACGTAACAGAAAACATTTTTTTTTTTAATGGAAAAAAGTAAGCAACACATTTCTTAGTCACAGTATGGTGTTAAAAACACATTTCCGAGACGCGAGTGTTTAAACATTTGCTTCCCAGCTGGTGGTGCTGTTTTGGGGGGTGGGTTTGGAACCTGCAGGAGGTGGGGCCTCCTTGGAGGAAGTGAGTCATTAGGAGCTTGGCCCCGTTTCCTGTCCGGCTTCCTGTTCCATCACGGTATGAAGAGGAGAGGTGTAGCATCTACACACTCCAGGTGCAACAGAGCGCTTTCACACACACCATGCGGTCCCTGCCGCGATAGGCTGTATCTTAAAGTGTGGTCCGAATACCCCCCCCCCGCCCCACCCAGGTTGCTTTTGTCAGGTATTCTGTCGCAGTGTCAAGAAAAGTCTCACACGATGTCTATGTGATGCAGTGCACATCAGGCCCTTTCCCGTGGGCTTTGGATGCTTCCAGAACACATAGCTTCTAGTGGGTGGAGCACAGCGAAAGAGAAGGGCATTAGCTCTTGACTGTTGGTCCAATACATGGCTTCGCCAGGCTTATTGTGTGGAGACTGGAAGCAAGAAAAAGGCGCTCTGCCCGTGAGATGTGTTGTGCAGTAGAGGCAGAAAGGTCGTGGGAGTAACCAACCAACATCTGGTTGGACTGAAGGCCACTCTGTGGGAAGGAACCCAGCCCTGACGCTGCTCGGGTGGCCAAGACAGGGTAGGGCAGGGACCTAAGGGAATAGCAAACACTACAGTTCTTAAGGATGAAAGGACTCCTAACAGCATTCTGAGTACTCAGAGACCCAGTCCTTCTACAGCCACCACTAGGGAAGCTTCTTAAAGCAGATGATGGCGAATACAGAAACACGCCGGCACAGGTTACACGGAGAGTGAGAGCCCTCGGAACACGGAGTCTACCGCAACTCTCAACCCTCAGGGCTCAAGGAACCCTGCCGAAGAGGAGGCGCACAGGGTGTAGGAGCCAGAGGGGACAGAGGACACCAAGGACGGTTCTCTTTGGCTCTTTCTCTTCTGTTTCTCTTTGTCCTATTCTGGTTTTTTTTTTTTTTTTTTTTTTGTTATTTTATTTAATTCTATTTTAACCATTTTTTAGATTCCTGTTTGGTTATTTTATTTAATTCTATTTTAACCATTCCTTAGATTCCTCTTTGTTTTCTAAAGACAGGCAAAAAAAGATGTGGCTCCAGATGGAAGGAGAGGTGGGGAGGGATTGGGAGGAGTTGAGGGGGTAAGAAACCCTAATAAAAATGTATTATATAAAAAAAAAAATTCAATAAAAGGGGGGAAAAGGAGAGTGTTCAAGGCTGTCCACGATGCCACCCTTAAAAAAAAGGTCACATTTCTTACTGAGATTTAAGCACCCCAAGAACTACTCACCTACACTGCATGCACTCACTGGAGGCAGTCACCTGTGTTGCCCCGCCCACTCACCTGTGTTGCCCCGCCCACTCACCTGTGTTGCCCCGCCCACTCACCTGCGCTGCCCCGCCCACTCACCTGCGCTGCCCGTGCCCCAGTCACTCTCCCTGTGATTGCGTAGCTCACTGACACATGTCCCACCCTCCACTCTCAGGTCGCATGTCTCGAGTGGGAACTGTTCTCCCTCCCATAACGAGCAGTTTGGCCAGTCACAACCGTGTTGTATTCCTCTTGAGTCTCATGTAAGCACCTCCCAGGAGTAAAGCGAAAGCCACCTTTCCCCTCTACATCACGTCAGGAAGACAAGGCCACCGAAAGCTCCCAGGAGGCACAGGAAAGGGACAGCATGGATGCTTCCATATATTTACATCTTACTGAGGACTGTGTCTCCGTGACCCGGGCACACCCTGTACTGCTATAAAGGACTATGGGGGTCTCCCAGTGGGCCACCCCAATTAAACCCTTCCTACTTACTTCTTCATGCACTTTCATACTTTCCTGGGCCCACGCTCTGATTTCTCTTCCCCAGTCACCCATTATCTTCTATCAGGACGCCCAGCCGGGACAAACTGAGACCTGTTCCACGAAGCCTTTATGGTATGAGTTGTCTGGTTACCTGGGAACAGGTGGGAAGGCTGAGACCACACCTAACCACAGCCGGCAGGTGATAGCCGAATTTCTACACAAAAGCATCCTGTTTACACTAGTAATTTTTTATGCCAGTTGCCGGCCCATTCCTAAGGAGTATATTTCAGAATCAGGTGTTAACAAAATAATGAACAAAACCAAGTATACAGTCAGCAATTACCAGTTTCCTTTGATGAATCTGCCCTGGAGTTTACCATCACCAATCTGATGTAAAATTAAACAGAACAAAAGAGAGTGCCTTTGGGAGGGGTATGAAATCAGCATTTTAAAACAACTGTTTCATCTACTTTGGGTCTTTACTCTGAACGCATTTACTTTGAGAATGGTGGCATTCTGAAAGTGACCTGGCCGGGAGGTCTGGTAGATGCTCTCTAGGTTTAAGTTTGGTGAAAGGATCCAGGTGGCCAGTGGGAAGCATGTCTTGGTCTCAGAGAGGTAGCTTGGGTCAACACCAGCAGGTCCCAAACCACGTTTACAGCACACTTGTGGCTTTTTCAGGGACTTGGCAGAGCACTGAAACAGGTAAGAGCCAAGAGCAGTTCTGCGTCTCCGAACCTCTGCCCTGGGCCAGCAACAAGGCTCTCTTGTGCTGCTGTTTGGAGAAGGGGTCGGCATGAACTGAGGCTCCTCTGCATATTGCGTTCCGTTCCTCAGTGGAAGGGATGGTAGCCCAATCAGGTATTGCAACAACCTTAAGAGCAGGTGGCACATTCATTCCTTTGTGTTGCCGAGATAAAACCCAATCCAGGCTGTAGTTTATCACAGAGGGAAGTTGGTGCAGGTTCAAATAGGACCTTAAAGCAGAAAGCACAGAGGAATGCTTAGAGGGTTTAGTTAGGTTTCTTCTACGACTCGGAACCACCTGCTCAGGGGATGATGCTGTCCTTAGCAGGTGGGTCCTCCCACAACGATTAACAACAAAGCCATCGTTCAGACGTGCACGCAGCCCGATCGGATCTGGGCAATCCATCAAGCAAGGCGAACTTCTCAGTCAACTCTAGGCTGTGTCAAGTTAACAATTAAAGCCAATCGTGACGACCCACTATGGAAATCAGTATGGAGGTCCCTCTACAAACTAGAAATGAAATGATTGTGAGAGCCAACCAGAGCACTCCTGGGTATAAACTCAAAGGACTCGTAAATCAGCAGACCCCAGACACACTCACAGCGACGTTCACTGCAGCACCATTCATAATGGTCAAGAATTGGAATCATTTCAAATGTCCATCAAGGACTGATTGGATGAAGAAATTACAATGTAGCTTTGTCCATCCACAAAGAAGAACATTGCATCTGGTGGAGGAAAATGGATGGAGACGAAGATCCTCATGCTAAGTGAAACAAGCCAGGTTATGAAATTCAAGTCTTTTTTCTCAACATGTTGAAGCTGCGTTTAAAAAAAGAAAGAAAGAAAGAAAGAAAGAAAGGAAGAAAGGAAGGAAGAAAGAAAGAAAACACTCAGATATGAACATAGGATGGGGACTCTGGAAAGAGGAAGAGGCCAGAGGGGGGCGGGGCTAGGGGTGGGGCAGGGTCAGAGGGAGGGGCGGAGCCAGAGGGAGGGGCGGAGAGAGTAATAGAGGGATGTAGTTACTACAAGTTTTTCTTTAGGTGGAGACTAAACAGAGTCTCCCCCTCCTCACCCCAGGATCCTAATGACAAACAGGGATAGGGATTCCTCCAAAGTTCATTCCTGGGAACCAATGAGTTATTGAGTTTACTCACAGGACCACATTGGAAGGTCTGTACCCGCATAAATAATGACTCCCCAGGGCTTTGAGGATGGAGTCCCTTCCTCAGTCTATCCTGGCCCGTGTACGCTAGCTCCTCACAAGACCCAGGGTCATGTGTAAGTAGGGCAGAATCACACACAACTGGCTGGGAGAGAGGCTGACCCCTCCCCATTTCCTCTTCTCTGAGGGATTGTCAGCAGCCCACAGGCCCTGTTGTGACCATAGTCTTTAGGATATCCAGCCGATCTGACAGTTTGGCTTGGAGGATAGTCCTGTACTGCTAGTGTGGATGTGATCAAAATACAAGATCCGTATGTGTGAAAACGTCTACATGATGCCACCTCATGAAAGTGTCCTTCAGAATACTTAAACCCTCTTTTAAAAGACTTACCTCTGGTCACTTACACCAGCCATACATTCCTATAAAATGTGTTTTCAACCTAACGGTCATGAGAACTGTCCAGTGAGCATCTGCAATCGGAACCCCATGAGGAAAGCCCTGTGTCCAGTGGTTTGAAATTATACCTTCTTTTTCTTTTCTTTTGCATATGGCCATTCTATAAAGGGACCTCTCCCTTGTGTTATGGAGCTTGAGACCCCCAGAAAAAGACCCCCAGACTCAGTTTAGATTGTAATTAGCCAAGTTTATTAAAACTGCTAGCAGCAACACAGTCTCTGAGCCGAATTAATGTGCTTTTGACATAACACTTAATGTATAATATATGTAACATTACTTGCCAACTAAAATCCTCTCCCCTTGCTTCTGTGTCTTAAAGGCCCTTGTATCATAAACTGGTTAGAATATTAAACCAACTTGTACCTCAGCACACATCAGTGATTTGATCATACGCTCGAGAACCAGTGGGAAATGTGATAGCTAAAGAAACTCCGTTTTATGCTAAGCATCCATCTTGGTACCTCATGGCCATTTGTCTCTGACCCCGGTTCCAGGAAGAGATGTTATCTGTAACTCAGACTCTTTGACACCTCACCCCCCTTCCCCGCTACACACACACAGGGAATATACAGCCATGAACATCTGTTTGTTATAACTAATTGCTGATTTTGGCTTCCATAACCTGCTTGTGCAGACATTCGAGGACTATCTTAATGTTGCCTTGACTAACAAATCCTGGGTGAGCAGGACAGTGCTTTTGGCTCTTGGAACTGGCCCTTAAGGCTATGCAGATATTCAAAGACTTCTTGTGAAGATGTCGTTTAGCCCTGGGTGTCCTGCCTGTAGACCAGGCTGGCCTCAAACTCTGAGATCCACGTGCCTCTGCCTCCCCAGTGCTGGGATGAAAGGTGTGCGCAGCCGCTGCTCAGCTGTGTTTTTCTGCCTTTTAAAGCTCCTCCTGTACGTGTCTCTGTACTCTTGTCTCCGATCTGGTCCCGCTAGCAGTTTCAATAAATTAGGATAATTATAATCTAAACTGAATCTGGAGGTCTCTTTCTGGGGTCTCAAACCCCAGAACACTTGAAAGCCATTGCTTGTTGGAATGACTATATGCTATGATGATTATGTGCCTTCAAATAATTTGATCTGGATATTAGTCAAGTAGTTACGTACAGTATCTGTTAAGTTAGTCTCTTGGAGCAACGCTGGTCCCATGTCCCCAGCCTTCACTCACACTGTTTCTATTTCTTGGAGTATCTGGCCCCATTGCTTGCTGCCCATCAGTCATGAGACCACATGGAATTTTGACAGGAACCATTAAAACATAGAATGAAGTCCATAAATCTTAAGAAGTCCTTCTTTGCTGAAGGCCAGGAGTGTGCCTCCTTTCTGTGTGGGCAGCCTGGGCCAAGTTCACTTCCCTCCAGGACCAGTTCTCAGGTACGCCCCCCTGCACTCCACAGGGTGGGGGGTTCTCAGGCACGCCCCCCTGCACTCCACAGGGTGGGGGGTTCTTCAGGCACACCCTCCTGCACTACACAGGGTGGGGCATTCTCAGGCATACCCCCCCTGCACTCCACAGGGTGGGGGGTTCTCAGGCATGGCCCCCTGCACTCCACAGGGTGGGGGGTTCTCAGGCATACCCCCCTGCACTACACAGGGTGGGGGGTTCTCAGGCATACCCCCCTGCACTACACAGGGCGGTGTGTGTGGGGGGGCAACTCACACACTTCATCTCTCATTACTTGGTTGAAAGGAGCAGTGGCACATCCTTTGGTCTTAGGTAACCTGTGTTGGATAGATACATTTGCAAACCTTGAAATGAGTCTGGAAGGGTTCAAGAACAGCTTGGGGCACTCGATTCTCAAGAAATCGCCGGCCTCTGGGAAATCCACCTTCTGACGGCAACTGAACATCTAGTCTTTGGTGAATCTCCTGATCAGGCACTTGCTCAGTGTCCTGCAGTATTTTTGCTTGTGTTGTTGCTTTGATACAACACCCAACAGAAGCCACTTACAGAAGGAGCATCTAGGGTCACAGATGAGGTGGGGAAACAGGGCTGCAGCAGTGTGGGGTAGGTGGTCACACTGCACCCAGACTCAGGCGGAAGAAAATGTAGCAAAAGTGGGGTCAAGCTACAACACCTCAAGACCCACCCCCAGTGTCCACTTCCTCCAGCCCAGCTCCACCTCCTAAAGGTTCCAGAACCTTCCTGAACAGCCCACTCTCTGGGAACAAGCATTTCTGTAGTAGAGGTTTCAGATTAAAAACATAACACTGAGGTCTTGGTGCCTCGCTTTCCTGGAAGGGAATGAGGTCTCCTCCATCAGAGGAGATGCGGACAGCTTGAATCCTCTCTCCCATCGCTGAGATGCCAGGACACCCACTGAGGCTGAGTCACAAAAACAAGCAAATAAACAACAACAGCAGGCACAACAGCAACAACCTCAAACAAACAGCTTCCGACTCCTCTCTGGTAAATTGGAAGCATCCTTAGGCTCCCAGCTGCGCAGACACATTTATAGTGTATGGAATCCATACATTCTGACCTGCAGCTTTGCATTGCACCTGAATCTGGAAACAGAGTGGCCAGGGGCTTAGGATATTATTAGACCACTCTAAAATATACGTGTGGCCTACAAGTTACTCAGACTTTGGGTCTCAGTTTGTGTGTAAAATGAGGCTAATAACAATGAGGTCTGAATGACACAGAGGACAGTGCTGGGAGCGTACAGTTGGAGCTGGAGGAACTTCAGACAATATTACTCGGAGGTCACTTTCGGAGAGCGTGGGAGGCTGGAGTCCTGAGACGTGCTCTTCTGAGAGGTTCACGGAAGATGGACTAGAGCACCAGTGTAAAAAGTGAGGTGCAGGGATGCATGCCTGGAATCCAGAGTTAGGAGGCCAGAGGCAGGGGGATCCCTGGTTCTCCATGGCTGTCCTGCTTAGCTGAATCAGTGAGGTCCAGGTCCAGCTAGAGGCCCTGTCTCAAGAAGTAAGGTAGAACCCAAAGATCATACGCAGGCAGGACCGAGGCTGCCCCCCTCATATGTAGCAGATGTATGGCTTGGCCTTCATGTGGGTCCCGAACAACTGGAATGGGGGCTGTGCCAAAAGCTGCTGCCAGCATGTGGGATGTGTTCTACCAGCTGGGCTGCCTCCTCTGGCCTCAGTGGGAGAGAAAGCGCCTAGCCTTGAAGAGCCTTGAAGTGCCAGGGTGCGGGGATGCTCAGGTGGGTGGCCACCAGCTCAGAGGAGAAGGGAGGGGGAAAGATTGTGGGAGGGGGTGACCGGGAAGAGGGCAGTGAGCAGGACTTAAAGTGAATAAATAAAGAAAATTAAATTAAATTAAAAAGAAATAAGGTAGAGTCTGAGGAAGATGCTGGAGGTTGTCATTCTCTGACCGTCCTGACCATTCACACACACACACTGAGCAAGGCTCCAGGGCCAAGTGCTCTGTCTGTCTGTCTGTCTGTCTGTCTGTCTCCCTCGGTCTCTCTGTGTCTCTGTCTCCCCCTCCCCCCACCCCATTGACTCACCAAGATATCTTTCCCCAGGGCTTGACTGGCTAGAGATAAGCTAAGAAGGATCTGGATTCCAGACCTTTTGTCTAGCATTGAGGAATTTGGAGTCTTTTAGAAGCAAAGGTGAGCATTCCAAGGGCTCTAAGAAGGTTTTGATCACAGCTACTTCTTAAGAATCACAAGAGGGACTGGGGCTGTAAAGTTTAGTTGGCTCAGTGCTTGCCCAATACAGGAAATCAGCTGTGGGCTCAAACCCTAGCACCAGAATGGAGGGTCAGAGTTCAGATCATCCTTTCCTACATAGCTTGTTTGAGGCCATCCTGGCATACACAAGACCCTGCTCCCTGCTGAGAGAGAGAGAGAGAGAGAGAGAGAGAGAGAGAGAGAGAGAGAGAGAGAGAGAGAGAGAGAGAGAGAGAGAGAGATTATAACTACACAGGTCTAGGCAGAGGGTCCAGAGTGCAGCAAGCCAGTTATATCTGCATTCTTCCAGATAAGAAATCTATCCAGATCGAGGCAGTAGGGTGGGGTAGAGGCTGGAGTGAGGAAATGCTTATGAGTTTGATCCAGGGCTTAGAACAGCAGGGGTTGGTGACCACCAGATTTTCATGGTAATCTGGTTAGAACCAGTGTAGAAGAGCCACACAGGTAGGCAAGGCCTGCCTCAATAGAGCAGAGGCCTTGATGCCACTGGGCTGAGAGACCGTGAGACCTGTCTCGGCACGGGTGAGTACGGCCCCATTCTGGGTGTGCTCAGCCAGTTCACACTGCTCAGCCAGTTCACACTGCTCAGCCAGTTCACACTGCTCAGCCAGTTCACACTGCGTCAGCTTCCTGAGAGCTCCGAGGAGGTCCCGTGACTGGCCAGGAGCTGAAAGATCAGCGCTCTGGGAAGACTGTGAGCCTCTTACATTTTCCCCCCTTACTGTGCACATGGCTGCCCTGCCTCTGCCCCCACACCTTCCACTCACAACCGTCTCCAGTGGGATGGGAATAGCTGCAGAGAATTCCTGCTGTCAACCGATTGAAGAGAGCTTCTTCCCCTGGGGCTAAAGTGAAGGACTCTCTCCACAGCCCTAGGAGGCTCTGCGTCCCGACAAAGGAGAAGGCAAGGGTGATGGCTGTGCCCACAGTAGCTCTTGGGTGAGGGTGGGAGGGCTCCAACGCAGGTGCAGGGGATTGGCCCTGCAGGACCAAATAAAAGCAGACGTGGGTAAGGGGACAGAGGGCAGAAGCAAGATGCCAGAGATTGCCAGGTTCAGGGAGAGAGCCTGTCTCAGAAGCTAAGGTGGAGAGTGATAAAGGAGTACTGCTGGTGACCTCTAGCCTCGGAATGTGTGTGTGTGTGTGTGTGTGTGTGTGTGTGTGTGTGTGTGTGTGTGTGTGTGCGCGCCACATACCTCAGGCATACCTCTGTGCAAAAGTGCACACACACTCAGAAGACCAGCTCCATTTCGGGTTGTGATTAGTTCACCCAGAAGCTGAGTTTCTCAGTCTTGGTCCTATTGAGTTTGGGGACCATATAATGCTTGGGGTTTTGAGTGACACCCTTGTGATCCAAGTGCTGGCAGCAGCTCCCCTCTATGATAACCAGAATTGTCTCGGGTATTCCAAATGCCCCTGGGGGTGGGGAGGGCGACCCCCTTCCAGGTTGTAGGAAGGCTTCTGGCTATGGGGTGTTTCCGATCTTTATGCTGAGCCCAACCCTGCTCTAACAAAGGCTTCATGAGCAAAGGGAGGAAGCCAGCAAGGCAGCAGTGGAGAGCCATGGAGGGTGACAAGGGACATTTTAGCTGGCCTAGTCTAGGCTCCTGGGCTAGCTTTGTGAGGCCAGGACTTTAAAGCTCCACTGTACTGAGACCCGGCCCTTTGCCTGGCCCCATCAAACCTGAGACCCCTCCCCTGCCCCACTTCCTCAATCACTGCTTACTCTCTCCCTCCCTCTCTCTCTCTCTCTCTCTCTCTCTCTCTCTCTCTCTCTCTCTCTCTGTACCCTTCCTTTCTTTGAGTGTGCACCCACACAGTCAGGTAGGACCCCCCACTACTCACCTACCTAAGTGAGAACCCCAAACCTCCACAACTACAAGCCGGCCGAGACTGGAAAAGAAATATTACTCCCTGAGAGTGTTCTACACTTTCTCCGGATCGTTTGTTGGTTTGTTCATTTTTGAGACAGAGTCTGATGTGTTCCAGGATGACCTCAAACACATATGTAGTCAAGAATAACCTTGAATCCTCTAACACCCTGCATAAAGGCATGTGCTACCATGCTTAAATTATGTGTGGTGGGGATTGAACCCAGAGCCTCGTGCAAGCTAGGTAGGCACTCTACCAACAGAGCTATATCCCCAGTCCTAATGCCCTTGGCAGAGCTTCACATCATTACAGTTTGTTACACATCTTAGTCTATTGTTTTTTTCCCCTGTTGTTGAATTAATATATAATCTTAGGGGAGAGCAAGCTGATTTGGTTCACAACTCCAACTTAGATGCCATCATTTCTGAGAGGTCACGATGGCGGGATCTCAAAGCAGCTGGTTATTCTGCAGTCACCATCAAGAGCACAGAGTCACGACTCAGTGGGTGTTAAAGCTATCTACCTTACACAGTTTCTCAGCCTAGGGAATGGTGCTGCCCTCAGTGGGCAGGCCTTCCAATACTGATTAACATAATCAAGAGTCCTCACAGAGACTCTCAGAGGCTTTTCCCAAACCCAGGTGGATTCTACACTGTGTCACGCTGACAGTTAAAACCAACCATCACACCCATGAACCCACTGGGCCAGTACTTGATGGCTGTAATCTTGACAGGTTGTATTGCACGTCTTGCTTGTGTATTGATGTGTGATTTATGTGAGGGGCAGAGCCAGGAACTCAGCAGGTGCTTGGTAAACTGGATGAATTGGTGAACCTCTCCCAGTCTCAGTGTCCCGTCATGTGAAGTTAATGAGGTTTCAACATGGGTTCACACAAGCGATCACCCACATGAAAAGCACAGGCTGTGCCTCGTAGCAAGCTCTGCATGCTTTTCTGACTTCCCCCTGGGTTGTTCACCTACCTGAAGGTGCTTGCTTTCTTGGCCTTAAAACATTTTTCCCTGTTTTTTTTTGCCCGAAAGTCTATGACCCACCTGTATTGAACTGAGTCCACCCCAACCCCTTTGTTCTTCCCCAAGTTACTTCTAGAAGGTTCTGCACCAAGCAGAGCCTTAGGGAAGACTTCTCCTGTGCTCCCAGAAAGACATTTACACATTTGTGAGTGTTTTTACAGGTCACTTAAGCTGATCCCAACCACAGGAATAGGTCATCCGCTATCCAAATCTAGGACAGAGAGAAGAGTTAAGGAACTCACTTTATCCCCACCAAAACAAAATCTCTTGTACCCTTGCATGTGTGCATGAGTGCACCCAGAGCACAGTGTGCTCAGGTGTCATTTCTCAGGTGCTTCCATCTTGGTTTTGGGGACAGGGTCTCTCTCTGTTTTGGAACTCACCATCTGCCCAGTAAGCCTCAGGGATCTACTAACTCCCTGGTGCTGGAATTACAAACCCCATGCCCACCTTTCCTCATGTAGGTGCCGAGATTGGACTTATGTGCTGTAAGTCAAAGGGCTGGCTGAGGGTCACCATGCAGGGACCTACAATGGCCATGGAGTACACATAATCAACACAGCATCTCCATCTTATAGGTGAACATCAGTCGGAGGAGCATGAGAATCTAGAGCAGGGTCCAGACAGCATCAGCACCAGGACAGTGGACGCAGTCACCACTGGCTTCAATGTCATCTCTTGACAAACACCCCTTGTTGTCCACATCAGTGGGTAAATGCTGCCTTGGGCAACTAGCCTTCTGTGACTGACTGGGGATTAGTTAATTAATTAATTAATTAATTAATGCAACAATATTTGCTAAACACAAACGTTGGTTTAAGCGAACTAAGGGGCAGGGTGGATGATGGCAGCCAAGACAACCCAGAAGGGACTGGTGAGCCCTTTGTTTTCGTTTTGAGATAGGTTCTCCTGTGTCCTTGGCTGACCTTGAACTCCTGATTCTCCTGTCTTAGAATAATTCTGGAGTTTGAACCCAGGGTTTGTTTGTTTGTTTGCTAGGCAAGCAACTCCCACTTCGGTCATAGCCTCAGTTTGGACTGCCAAAACATTTAGTGTGAGAACTATCTGGGTTACATTTTTTAGACCTTAATTTTCTAGGTTTCATTTCCATCAAAAAGTTTCTGAAGAAGAAAGGGATTCCGCAGGAACGATGGCCTAAGTAGTGTCAGCCTGTCGGTCTTCCCGCTTTCTTTGTGGATCCTGCCCCTCAAGTTTGGACTGGGTGGTGAGAGGTTTCTCCCTGGGAATGTCATACAAATCTGTTCTTGCTGTGTTTCCAGCCACATGCCCCCGCTTATGGCTTCCACAGGTGGACTTTGCCCCCTGGAAAGAGCAGCTGTGGGGATCTCTGTCACACCTACCTGGAGCCAGGAATGTCCTGACACAGTTTCTGTAGGGATCTACTCAGTTAAATGGCTTTGCTCTCTGACAGAGTCCTTCCTAGCTCTGCCTTGCGGTCAGCAACCAGTTCTTAGTTCATTCAGCTCCTGCTGTTGGCCTTTGCTAAGCATCTAAACTAGAGCCATCCAACAGGACTTACCACAAAGATGGTTTGTAAATAAGGTTGAATAGGCAGACTTTGTAACCATTTCATTGTCCCAGTGTGTGGGGGGGTGAGTTGTAGTGTGTGTGTGGGGGGGAGGTAAGGATGGCGGAACTTTCAGGAGGAAGAGGCTAAACTGCAGCCATTACATCCACTCTTCTTAGTGTCTCTCATAATTTAATTCCGTTAAAGGGGGAATTTAAAAGCCCCGCATGATTTGAATTACCTTTCAGAAGCCTGTAGGTAATCAGGAATGTGAAAACCAGTCTGACATTCTGAAAGCAGGAATTTTGAGGACCTGCATTAGGATCCTGCGGGTCATGGGTGGCGGTCTGTGTACTGCACGCCTCTCCACCTTTGTTCTGGTATCTCGGCAATTCCAAACATGGGCCGGGGAGCGCCCATCACGGGTCAGGCCTCACAGGGACCATGGCTGATCAACACCCTCCTCTGAGGAGCTGGGGAGAGGGGAGAAGCCTGCCTTCAGTCAGGGAGGCTGGAAGATGGAAGAAGAGCCTGTGTTCAACCGCAAGCGAGAGGACAGCCCCTGGACTTATTTTTCAGCCCTTATAAGGACACGTAAGAATGCACTCTGAAAAGCTAAAAGGATTTTTAGAGAAAATAGGTCAATTAAGAGAATCAAATGTGAGCATCCCACTTAGGACATTCAAGTAGCCGAGATAGAAACAAGAGGTATTTTTTCCAGTCAGGGCTGTGCTCTGTGGGATCTGCCTTCCTTAGTCTTTAATTTGTCTTGGCAGATTTCACTATTTTCTGGCCACTTCTAATGGTTAAAAACAGCCAGCTCTCATTACAAGTAGCAATTTTGAATCTATGGCCATTTCTCCTGTGTCATTGCTCTGTGGGACCTGGAGCTCCAAGGAGATGTGACAAGAGAAAGACATGGTTGTCCTTTTTCCTTCGGCTCCTCCTCTGTCCCCAGCTTGTTTACACACTGGGGCAACGGGGAGACCTGGGAACCAGCTTCTGTGACTGTCTCGTTGTGGGGTGGCTTTGCAATGCAGTGTGGTCACTTTGGCACTCTCTGGTAGAAGAGGCGGAAGAATAATGCCACCTTTAAGGCTGTGGCTGGTTTTGTTTAGTTTTGTTTTCTGTTTGTTTGCTTTTGAGACAGAATCATGTAGTGTAGACTACACCGCCTCAATCTTGTGCTCTTTCTGCCCATCTTTCCCCATGCACAGTTACTAATGTGCGCTCCTCCATTGGTTTTGCTTACTCTCCTTAATATTCTTGAGGTGCTGGAGGGAAGGGAGAGGGAGAGCTGGTAACATCAACAAAGTGGGGACTTGGATTTTATTCTTTATCTCATTTAAAAGTGTTTATTTTTATGTTGTGTGTACGAATGCTTTCCCGCGTGTTCATGTGTGCAACTCACATGTGCAGTGCCCGTAGGGAACCAGAAAAGGGCATAAGATTCTCTGGAACTAGAGTTAAGGACAGTCATGAACCATCATGTGGGTTCTGGGAACCCAATCCAGGTCCTCTGCAAGAGCCCCGAGTGTCCTTAACCACTGAGATACCCTGCTTTGTTTTATTTTACTTCTGTGTCCTTGACAACCAGGAGAGCGGTGCTTGCCACACAGTGAGCAGGAGAAAATGAACAGGACAGTGGCACTCAGGAGGCTCAGGTGTGAGGGCTTGGGAGGAGTCAAAGGATGGCCTCTGGTATATCTGACTAGGGAAAGTACTGAGAGGGGCCCAGGGGTTGCTGTGCCTTCTGCCTCTTGGGGAGGGAGTGTGGAAAAAGTAGAGGCTCAGAGGAGGAGGAACTTAAAGGACAGATAAGCATTTGTCCCACAGGCCTGGGATGAAGACTGCGCTGGTTTCTGTTGGGTACGCATTCTTGGCTGCCTGTTGCACATGGACACCACTTGACCAGACTTTCCATCGGCAGAGTAATGGGTGCCAGGGGAAACTATACTTCTGCCCTTGAATGGGCACCTCAGGAGTGAGTCCGAGGTCTCCTTGGTCCCCAGCGACTTTCTTCCTTTCCCATCTCGTTTCCTCTTTAGCAATTTTCCTGAGAATAATTTCCAGTGTCCTCTCGAGTATTTGAGCTCTACTCTGAGGAGAACCCTCTAAGAGCTATGGTCCTGGAAGCAGCGAGAACACGGACCAAGACAGGGGAGTAACAGCCCCGGCAGCAGGGCAGATATTCTAGAGCATTGGCTCTCAGCCTTCCTGGTGCTGCGATTCTTTACTTCAGTTCCTCACGTTGTGGTGACATCCTGCCATAAAATTATTCTTGTTGCTACAGCACAGCTGTAATGAATCTTAATGTAAATATCTGTGTTTTCCAATGGTCTTAGGTGACCCCTGTGAAAGGGTTGTTTGATTCCCAAAGGGGTTGTGACCCACATGTTTAGAACCGCAGATCTAAAGAGACACTGTTCTCGTCCCTTTTGGTTATCAAATTAGTAAGACATTGGACCCCAATTGGTGTTTTCCCCCACAGAAGCCTCATGTTGAGAAAATGTAAAAAGCTGGAATCTTGGTGCTACTGGAAGTGTGTGTGTGTGTGTGTGTGTGTGTGTGTCCCAGTCAGAACACCTTGACTGGAAAGTGGAGTCAGGATAATATCAGGCCAGGACTGCTGACCCATGCGTGCCTCCTGCCTTCTATTCAACCTAAACATCCAGTCACGGTTCTGAGAATGAACTTGGGTTGCTATCTTCAGACACACCAGAAGAGGGCATCGGATCCCATTACAGATGGTTATGAGCCACTATGGGGTTGCTGGGAATTGAACTCAGGACCATTGGAAGAGCGGTCAGTGCTCTTAACCTCTGAGGCCATCTCTCCAGCCCAAAAGATTAAGCTCATTTAGCAAGGGTGAAGATGATGTCTTTATGCAGGAAGGCGGGTCCCGGATAAAGCGAGGCCTGTCATTGGACGAGAAGGAAGGCTGGGCAGAAACAAAGTTTGAGAAGGAGAGGGAGGAGTGGGGGTTGGGAGAGGGAGTTCGAGCAACATGGCGGCATAGATACAGGTCATTATGGATATTTCTAAGGGATGGGTGTACAGGATTTCGTGCTGTCTAGATGGGCAAATTATATCTTATCAGTTGGATCAGAGGTTATTGTGTGATGTGTTCTTTTATGTGGCAAATTAATTGAGTTCAAGAGAAAGCTTAACAGCGGGGCACACCAAGCTCACCTTGGAATTGGGACGTGTAGCCTGGCGTGGTAACAACCCGACAGGGGAATCGTTAGTGAAAGCGGAGTGGGAAGGTGTTAGGCTGGAGAGTCTTGAGTACTGTCCGGATCAGAGGAAACCGAGGCTGGGTGCATGGCCCAAAGCCACGTGGCAGGCAGGGTGTACAGAACCGTCTAGCCACCTTTTTAAATATTTATCTCAACAGTCAGGGGCATTGGAAGGGGAATCAGCTTGGAGCCAACTTGTGGTCAGTTTTTATTGTCAACTTGACACAACCTAGATTCACCCAGGAAGAAGGAGTCCTTACTGAAGAATCGAGGATTTCAGATTAGCTTGTGGCCATGTCTTGATTGATGCCCACTGTGGTCAACACCATCCCTAGACAGCATCTGGTGCATCAGAAAGTGAACTGAGCAATCTAGTGGGCCAGTGAGCGGCTGCCCCGGCAGCTCTGCCTCAACTTCCTGCCTTTATCTCCTGCCCCGACTCCCCTCAGCGACCGAGAGTCACCTGGAAGTGAACCAGATGAAGCCTTCCCTTCCCCGTTGCCTTGTTCAGAGAGTTTCCTCACAGAGTGTTTCACCCTTCTGCAGCTAGCGTGAAGGACGTGAAGGACCTTGTCAGCGCTTCAGTTTTCTGCCAGTCCCTTTACCACCCTTTCATCCCACAATTTCCTTCTCCCTCAGACACCAGAAGAGAGAGAACACTCCTTTTATGGGCACCAAATCATGCGGTGTTTGCTCTGGAAAATGCCACCGGAGACCAATTTCAAGGGACAGAGTGTGTCACGCAAGAATGTTCCCTAGCCAGCACATGATCTGTGGTTGGATATAACAGTGGGTGGCCCAAGTGAAGAGAAGGAAGCCAAGTTCAGGAAATAGGACTAGTGCCCCTTTATGCTGCGCACATCCAAGATCATCGTCACGTCAGGGAAGTCTTCTTGACTGAGTGCTCAATTGTTTTAGAGATAATTAACTTCTACCCAAAGCAGGAGCAATCAATATGAGGACAGCCTCTGAATGAGGTGACAAAAGGAGTGTTCTGAGAAACAAAGCCATCGTCATGGGGCTGCAAATCTTCCTGGAGAAGGATGCTGAGGTCTTAGAGCTCGGTGTGCTGTCTTCCTTAGATAAGTGACCACTGGACCGGTTGGGTCACCCGGAGGCTGAGAGGAAATTGAGCTGCCAAGCCACATAAAGCTGGAGCTGGAGATTTGGAGGAAGATGAATGTTACTAAGTAACAAGAAGAGTGTGAAATCAACTATTAAAAAACAATTTTCAGACCAGTCAACTTCTCTCACCTGTGAGAGAGCCCCTCCTCCAAGGGTTCCAGGAGGATCCCTTTGATCTTGCTCAGGTTGGCTGTTGGCTCTCTGACCACTTCCTGTAGCTCCTGGGGCTGGGGAATGCAGTCTCTGGAAGGAAGCTTTACCCCTTCCATTTTCCCCCTAAGAAGTTACTTCATCTAAACCAAGCTCCCTGTCATTCTCCACCCACCCCCTCGACCGCCACCGCCGCCGCCGCCGCAAACAGGGCAGGACGAACCTGAGTTAGTTATTGTCCACATACAGGTGCCTCAAATCTGACACTGACCATGTCCATGATGGTGGTGGTTGTGACTGGAGATCCCCAGGTGTCATAAATTTGTATTTTGTCGGGAGGGCTCAGCTCTGTGTTTTTGTTTAAATTGTAGCTTTAATCATGTGAGTGATAGATACACTGTTGCTATGTTGTGCAAAGGTAAGCTCTAAAGTTGAAGGGCCGGCCAGCCTGCATCCTTCCCGTCTGTCCTCCTCAACAGAACAGCAGGGGCAGACAGAATGCTCTAACCCTCTGTCTCATTAGCATGCAGGGTATCTTTTATGCAAACAATGTGTGTTTAAATTAGTCAAAAAGATTTTTTTCTTTACACGTCACTTTAGAACCCGTTTTTCCATTCAGCAGACGTCGCTGATTGGTAGGACAAGACTTGCAGCTGCTCCGGGTCACAGAGAGAAGAGTGGATGGAAGGCGCTGGAGCGGAATCCAGTTCCGGTAGCTTATCTCGAGCAGGGTCTGGCTTTCTCTGAGTGCATCTCCCAAAGGGGACCGTCACTTTTTCTGATTATTGTGAAGAGCTGCCGTGGGCTGAAGTTTCATGCTCTATCTGGTTGCTCCCTTGCATTCTCTATGGTGAGTAGATGCGCTCCACAAATGCACCTCTGCATTCGGATACCTAAGTCGTTTCAGTGTGTCCCGATGGTATGGGATGATACAGACTGGTCCTTGGGTCTGTGTGCGCACATACATGCTTCTCTAGGGAAGCACTGGGGCTACCGAGCCACACAAAGACAGTTCTAAATTGCCCTTGGGAGGACCCCTCTCCAGACAGTCCCACTACGGCTTCCCTAAGGCTGCATAGAGGAGACCTTCCTCCCTAGCCTTCTCACACTTATGTACTGTGGCCCTCCCCGAGGACATGTGAAATTACACATTGCACACCACAGGTGGTGAGGAGCAGCCTGATACTCGGGTGGGGGTCTTGTGCCCTCCAATTCCTCCTTGAGGGGATGTAAATGGTCAAGAATCGCAGCTAGGATGACTCTTTTGCAAGAGGCACGAGCGAATTTCCCAAGATGGCAGTTGCTTGGTTTGGAGGATGTTCGAGCACAAGGGACTAATCTCATTCGTGAAGGCTCCATTCTGACGATGTACTCTTCTCACACGGCATTGTCTATTGGTGCAGTCACTCACCATAAGCCTTGTTGGTTTTTATTGCTTCTAACATACTGTTTAATTGGGACGGGAGAGATGGCTCAGTGGTTAGAACACTGACTGCTCTTCCAGAGGTCCTGAGTTCAAATCCCAGCAACCACATGGTGGCTCACAACCATCTGTAATGGGATCTGATGCCCTCTCCTGGTGTGTCTGAAGACAGCTACAATGTACTTATATATAATAAATAAATCTTAAAAAAAAAACCCAACATACAATTTAGTTTTGCTTCTGGTTTTTCATTAACTTGTTTTCAATTTGGCTCTCTGGTCACCTCAAGCTTCCCACTCCGAGAATTGTCTGCTCTTCTCCTGAACTGAATTCCAGGTGGCAAGAGGACTTTAAGACCAGATTGCTCCCACCTGGCTGTGTGACCAAGGGGCAGGTACTAGCACAGCCCTCAGTTTCCCCATGTGCACTGTTGTGTGAAGGAGCCGGGTTACAGAAACTTCAGACTCATTTCTAAAGCTTCAGCTATCTCTTTATAAAAGACACACTCTCTGTCCCTCCTGTCACCCACCAGCATTCTGGTGCAGCTGAATTGTCTTACTGTGGATGCCTGGGCACATGAGTCATGCATGGGACCTGTCACCTTGTCACCATTCACGTCTGTGTTTGCAAGGGCGGGGCAGGTGACAGAGGAAGGGTGTCTTGTTCTACGCATGCTCTCAACAAGCTAGCGAAACACTGTAATAAATCACAGTTCCTCCCATCCCTGCAGCCACTTCCTTCTTGCCCTCACTGACGAGAAAACTGTCTATGAACACCTGCAATGAATACCTACTGTTGGCCCTTTTCCGAGAGGACTAGGATGACAGGTGGAGGGAAGATGTCTCCATGGCCCGCCGGTTCTGGGGGGTTAGCTCCTTGTGACCTGAGAGACCTTGTGGAGCTGGAAAGGTTCCAGAAAAATCGATGGCATCCAACACAGGAAGACTGCAAGCAGCCACTGAGCTCTTGCCAACTGAAAGCGTGGCTGGAGGTTCCACAGGGCTGTAAGCAATAGGAGCTGGGAGGCTCTCGGCAACACACTCCCAGAATTCAGCCCTCCCCACACTCTGTGTGGTTCTAGAAACTGATGCCTATTTAAGGTCATGGAAGCATGCAGCCTCCAGGAGGCGGGCCCAGAGCCTTGGTGGGAGGGGCCATCTGGGGAGGCCACCTCTTGCAAATACCTCAGTGACTCACACCGATTCTCTCAGTGGACTTGTGCAACTTTATGGACACTACACATTGTCTAACTTCCAAACTGGGGATTTCCAAAGGCTGGAATGACCGCCTACCGGGGCAGGTGTTCACCATTACGAACGTTGGTGGATTCATCACCCAGGGTCCGAGTGGTTGAGTAGAAGCCAGGACTTGCAGGTTTGGGAGGTCCCCAGTTTAGCCTCTCTAGGGAAAAAAAAGAACCAAAAACTAAACCAAACCAAAACAAAAAATAAACAAACAAACAAAAGACCAAAACCCCAAGAACTTAGGGAAAACAAATGCATGCGTATTAGATCACCTGTTGCCTGGGATCCTGGCAAGTGCCTCAGTTTCCCTCATTTACCTAGTGGGACCTTAAGGTTCTAGAACCAGCAAACACATTAGTTTGTTAAGTCCTGAGGCTGGGCATAGGCTGTGGATATGCATTTCTCCACACTGGGGTTAGCCCAGGTTGGCCAGTTGGGCTCCCACAATTGTCCCTGACTCCATAAAGAAGCATACTTGGTTTCCTCCATACTTGGTTTCCTGCAGCTTCAGGGTTGTGTGCTTGTGGGGAGGGGAAAGTTTTTGCCTTTGCTCTATTGACCTCATCCAAAAAGCATCACAGAGGCAGTCAAAAGCAAGGAGGGACCTGAGCAGCAGCAGTTAGAAATCCAGAACAAACGGCATCTTTTATTATTTATTTATTTAAAAAAGTAGCTGTTTCCCTTTTTTGGAAGATACATTTTAACAGTAATAACTTTTAAAAAAATTCTGAAATGGAAGAAATGTAAAATAAATTCCATAAGACATGGATGAATTTGAACCATCAATATTATCTTTTCGCCCAAGTAATGTGATGACTTTTGTGTGAAGTCTGCTCAGCTGTGATTGTTGAGTGACATGTAAGATTTACAGCCTGACCCCAGACTCCACAGTTTAGAAGAATAAAAATAAGAGCCTGAAGTGTTGATTGTCTGTCACCCCAGCGCTGGGGAGGCTGAGACCTAAAGGGTGCGGGACGGATGGATCTTCAAGTCAGCATGGGCCATGTAGCAAGATCTCATCTCAAAAGCAGACAGACAGACAAAAAGACTGGGTGTATAGTTCGTTGGTAGAGTGCTTGCCAAGCATGCTGAAAGCCCTGGGTTCATCCCTAGCCCCACATAAACTGGGCATGGTGGTATAAGCCTGTAATTTTAAGAGTCAGGGGACAGAGACCCTAGAGGACTAGGAGTTCAAGGACATCATTGTCTACCTACCTATCAAGTTTGAGACACTTTTACAGACAGAACAAAACAAGCACCACAACATAACACACACAAACACACAGACACAGATACATACAGACACATAGACACACAGACACAGATAGACACACACAGACACACAGATACACACAGACACAGATAGACACACACAGACACACAGACACAGATAGACACACAGACATAGATAGACACAGACACACAGACACAGATACACACAGACACAGATACACACAGACACAGACACACAGACACAGATACACACAGACACAAACACACAGACACAGATAGACACACACAGACACACAGACACAGATACACACAGACACAGACACACAGACACAGATAGACACACACAGAAACATACAGACACAGATAGACACACACAGACACACACAGAGAGACAGACACATACACACACGCACACTACTGTGATAAATACCCCAACAAATACAAGAGATGGAAGGAAGAGTTTGAGGATCCAGTCTATCCTGGTAGGGAAGGCCTGGTGTCAGGAGCCTGAGGTAACTGGTCACATTGTAGCCATTTTAGGAAGCAGAGATAGATGAATAGTGGTTCTCAGCTCTTAATCCCCCCTTTTCCCAGTCTGGCAGTTAGGGTGTGTCTTCCCACTTCAATTAACCAGTTAGGGTGTGTCTTTCAACCTCAGTTAACGGGATCCAGACAATTCCTCCCAGACATACCCAGAGGCTGACCTCATCTAGATAACCTGTCACAGGTGCACCTGGGGTGTTGCCTGCTAGGTGATTCTAGATCCTGTTAAGTTAGCTGCCAATATTCACCATTGCAGGTATGGTTGATCCACTCTCCATATACACTAGGTTTTCATATGAAGCTATGACTCAGACTGGATTAACACGCAGCACACACTCACCCCTCCGTCCCTTTAGCATCCATGTGTATACATGTGTACATGCATCCCCCCACACACCCCAAATTTTCCTTTGCCATGTTGTTTGAATGTCAGCTTGGACCATCGAGGTTCCTGAAGGGAATTTTTACCCCGACCATGTCCGGACCGTGTCCTTGATACCTCTTCATCCGGACTGCTTACTCCATTTTGTTGAGTGATGCCCTAGACTCCAGTAAAGTGCTCTTTGATGTGTGTTTCTGAGGGTATTTCCAAAAACCGCTGACATGTGGATGGTAACTAATCAGAAAGACCGGCTCTGAATGTGTGTAGCACAGACCAGCTTTGGAGGCCCAGATGGGATGAAAACATGCTCTGGTTTGAATATGGAATGTCCCCACAGATTCACATCTCTAAAACCTTAGTCCCTGGCGGGTTGTGGGACCTTTAGGGGGTGAAGACCTGCTGAAGGAATCGGGTCATGGGGTGCTGAGAATGAGAATGGCCCTGTGGGTCCTCTGCTGGTGGCGCTGGTTAGGGAGGTTTAGGTGGTGCAGCCTTGCTGGGAGGACTTTGGCTGGTGGGGGGCGGGCTTGAGAGGGAAGGCCTTGCCTACTTCAGTTTGCTGTTTGTGCGCTTCCTTTGAAGATGCTCCCTCAGGATTCTGCCCCTCCCACTAGGGTCTTCCCTTGCGGCCATCCATCTATCTGCTCCTCCCTCCCTCACAGACTCTCCCCTGGACATAAAGGAAGGGAGACAGTTCTTCCTCAAGTTGCCTTTGGTTACAGCAGCTACTAAGTAGCTAATGGGGGGTGGGGCCTGACGTTTTACTGTGTGGACACAGTTTGAAGCGCTGCCTCAGTCCTTCCACTGTGCCTACCTGTCATAGTGGGACTGTGTCTCTTTTGTCACAGCAAGGAGCAAATTAACACAAATCGGAAGAAGGAGGAGGCCACCAGTCCTGTCCACATTTGTGTTTCTGGCTGCTGTCTGCTCTGCTGTGGGCACCAGACTCCAGCTTCTTGGTCCCTTCAGTGTTGGCCTGAGGCAGCAGGATTCCAAGATATCTACATAGGTTCCACCCTGCTCTGAGACTCTGGGCGTCTCACACTAAACAGTTACTAGGTTCCCTGACTCTTCTGTGTACAGAGGGCCACTGTGGACCAGGCTCTGGTCCCCTAAGCCCTCCTTATGGTTACATATAACCTATTGGTTTTTGTCTGTATACTCTAACATTAACCTTAGCTTCAAGTCCAAAATCCTTCTTATCCTATATTCTTGTTTGTATCTATTTTCTAAAAGCAGGAACATATATGTGTGTATGTATGTGTATATGATGTGCATGTGTATATGTATGTATGTATATGTGCACGTGCATGTGTGTATGTATATATTCGGTTAAGTGCCGAGTCAAGTCCTGTAGCTTTTGGAGGTGGTGAGCCTGTGTGGGAGAAACCTCTACCTCTACACCGGGGAATATTTATGGAGGTTAGGGATGTCATCTGGGTCCAGGGGCAGGGGTAACCCATTGCCAGTGTCCCAGTGCATGCACTTGAACCGCATGGTGTGCTCCATTTTCTTTTGACTTGAGGCTTCACCTTTCCTCCACACTGTCTCCTTTCACTTGTATAGACTACTTTATTCTTTAACCATATGCAGCGAGTATTTGTGTGTAGGTGTGTGCACATAAGTGTAGATACCCTCGCAGTCACAGGTGCCTGTAAACTGTGGGCACTGGGCACTGAACTCAGGTTCTCAGAGAGCAGCACGTGTTACCGACTTCTATCTCCCTAGTGGCTTTGTTAACCAGAAGAAAGGATAGATTCAACTTGGTGCTTGGTAATAACACCATCTTTGCTTATTCTTGAATTCGGTATTTTCTATAATAAACGTGTCCAGGCACATGATCAAAGGCTTTTCATCCTTTGTCTGATATGTTGCTATTAATAGCCCTCCCTAATAGTGATAAAACAAAAGTAATAATGTTCTGCATTAGTGGAGTGTAGCAACACTCTTTCATGTTTTTTACATACAAGACCCTTCCTAACTCCGATAACCCCACTTCATGGATGAGAAAGTCCGGCAGCTAGCTGCAGCCGTGGAGCTGAATATCAAACTCTCATACAGCTTAAAAAACACTGGGATTTTCCATGTGCAAAAATACCTGGTCATTCCATTGGCCTTCTTCCCAGAACATATTCTCTCTCTGTCTCTGTCTCTCTGTCTGTGTCTCTGTCTCTGTCTGTGTCTCTGTCTGTGTCTCTGTCTGTGTCTCTGTCTGTCTCTCTGTCTCTGTCTGTGTCTCTGTCTCTCTGTCTCTGTCTGTCTGTCTGTGTCTCTGTCTCTCTCTGTGTCTCTGTCTGTGTCTCTGTATCTCTCTGTTTCTGTGTCTGTTTCTGTCTCTTTCTTTCTCTCTGTCTCTCTGTCTGTGTCTCTGTCTCTCTCTGTGTCTCTGTCTTTTTCTTCCTCTTGCTCCCTTCATCCCTCCCTCCTTCTCCCAGCTCTGGTTTGTAGACGCCCATGAGTGTGAGAATTCACAATTGCAGGAGCAGAGACCGGAAGAGGATACCACCTGTCCTGCTCTATGACTCTGTCTTATTCCTGAGTCGTGGTTTCCCAGTGAACCTGAGAGGAACTGGCAACCAGCCCTAGTGACTCTCTGTCTCCACCTCCAGCAGCACTGAGGGATGTAGGGCGTCCAGCAGTCATGCCTGGATTTTTTTATGTGGGTCCTGGGATCTACATGTAGATCCTCATGTTTAAGTCACCTCTCCACTCACCCCCCAACTCCCACAACCTTCTTAAGAAACCTGGGGGTCCAGAGACTGCCTGACGCCACACTGAACATCATCCCAGGGGTCCTTCTGTACCAAACCCTTTTGGCTAGCTGCTCCCTCCCACCAGTGAACGCAGCTGAGTTCAAGATGCCAGGACATACTGTGCCAGGCCCAGGCACCCTTCCCAGGCTGGAGCAACATTCTGGGAGGAGCTTTTCTGACCGCACTCCCACCTGCTGTGCTCCTGCTTCCTTGGCCCAGCTAGTGCAGGGGTCCAGGGACTGGGCTGGATGTGGAGATCTGCAAATGTTAGCTAGGGGTCTGTCTCAGCTAAAGAGTTTGTCTGCGAGGCAGGCGTGCTCCTCCAGGTACAGGGAAGCTCGTGACGGTCTTTGAGTGTAGGCATAGCTGTGGTGTTCCTGGTGTGTGTGTGTGCATGTGTGCATGTGTTTGTGTGTGTCATGAGAGTGTGTGTGTGATATATATGTAAGTTTGTGTCTGTGTGCTTAATGGGAGTGCACATGTGTGTAATGTGCGTGCATGTGTGTGAGTATACTTTGTGCGAATGTGTGCACACTCGTGTTTGTTAAATGTACATAAGTGCACATAATAGTGTGCAGGTGTATGCTGTGTGCATGCAGGTGGAGGCCAGAAGAAGGTCAGGTGTCTTTGTTGGCGGCCATCCACCTTGATTTATGAAGCAGGGTCTCTCTCTGGCCTGGGAACTGGCCCATTTGACTAAACTAGCTGGTACTACCTTCCCTGTACAGAGATTACAAGCTTGTGCCACCACACTGTAGCTTTTGGGGTCCTCATGGTAGTGACGCAAGCACTAGCTAGCTGCCTCCCCAGCACCTGATGACATTCTTGGTGCCTCCCTCGGGTATTTCCATGTCAGTCAACCTGCCTGGATTCTAGTCATCATTTGACCCAAATGGTACCCGGTGGTGTTGCTGTGGTTAGATTGCTGAGCCATTCTTCCTAAGTGGTTTTATTTTGAATTCCACAGTCACTCATGAAATGACAGTGGTAGTAAAAGTAATCCCATAGGTGAGTGGTTGTACAGGTGGCTGGCTCCATGGGTGTGGCTTGTGTAAGCTGATACTGACCCAGCATTCGCCCCCAGGGTCCTGCCTAGACACACATGTGCCACTATCAGTAGGGATGTCTCTGGCTTCCCTCAGCTCCATACCTGAATGTTAGAATAGTGTCCTCACTGCTGAAAGGGAGAGCGGGACAAGGGGTGAGTGAGTGTCTGTGTGTGTGTGTGTGTGAGGAGTGTGAGGAGTGTGTGAAGAGTGTGAGGAGTGTGTGAGGAGTGTGAGGAGTGTGTGAGGAGTGTGAGGAGTGTGTGAGGAGTGTGAGGAATGTGAGGAGTGTGTGAGGGGTGTGTGAAGAATGTGAGGAGTGTGTGAGGAGTGTGAGGAGTGTGTGAGGACTGTGTGAAGAGTGTGAGGAGTGTGTGAGGAGTGTGAGGAGTGTGTGAGGAGTGTGAGGAGTGTGTGAGGAGTGTGAGGAGTGTGTGAGGAATGTGAGGAGTGTGTGAGGAATGTGAGGAGTGTGTGAGGGGTGTGTGAGGAGTGTGAGGGGTGTGTGAGGAGTGTGACGAGTGTGTGAGGAATGTGAGTAGTGTGTGAGGAGTGTGAGGAGTGTGTGAGGAATGTGAGGAGTGTGTGAGGAGTGTGAGGAGTGTGTGAGGAATGTGAGGAGTGTGTGAGGAGTGTGAGGAGTGTGAGGAGTGTGTGAGGAGTGTGTAAGAAAATGGTCTGGAATCAAGGGCTCTGAGCTGTTGCCAGCGAGGACACAATCAACTGAGAGATATCTCGGAATTCTTCTCACAGATCACTGTGGCAAAGGTGAAAACAACCCACAGAGAACCCACTGCCGAGGACAGCGTAAGTGAGCACTGGCCTACAACCACTTATCAGAAATCCTGGAGTCTGACTTGTCTTGGAATTTGGAACTTTCTGACTCTCGACAGTGGATGTGATGCACACGCTATACGTGTGCAACCTTCCAGTGACTGCAGTACACATGCTGTGCATGTGTAGCCTTCCAGTGAGTGAGATGCACACACTTACGTACTCAGCCTTCCTCCTAGGGGAGGGCACTATCCCTGCTGAAATGCCTTCATGGGTCTACAGTGGGATGTGTGAACACTCACAGTAGGTGAGATGGGAGGATGAGCCTTGTGTGTCAGGGTAAGTGCCTCGTGAGTGTGGGCACTAGGTTTAGGAAAGCGTTTCTAGTTGTCAGAGTCTGGGGCAGGAGGGATCCCAGGCCTGGCAGCCTTTGCAGGGGACACTTTGGCAATGGGTGTTAAGAATCTTAGCATGTGTGTCTCCTTCCACCCCACAGTTTTGCTCGTGGGAGTTACTTTGAAAATAACTGTGGTGACAGCCACGGCCTGCAGTCTGGAAGCTCATCACAGAACTTCTTTTTGCCTGCAAAGCAGAGCAGAAACAATCCAAGTTTCTACTATGAGGCAGTTGGTTACAGAAATATCATACGCCCATAGGATGGAGCAAGCGACCGTCTTAACAATATAATGCTTGGAGGCTGATGAGTTGCTCACAGGTGGAAGGAGAGAACTGACTCCCACAGCTGTCCTCTGACATGTGTGCAGTCCACGTGTGCACTGAAGCATGTGTGTACATATATGTACACATGGGTATATATTAGCATTTTTATATATAAAATGTTTGAAAATTTGAATTAAAAGCTATACATAGTTATTAAGAGATTCATTTGAACTACAAATCACTTAACATGGGTCTTATTGCCCGAAGAACCCCTGGAAAGTGCAGTGTATGCCTGGGGTGACCCCCAGCCGTTAGTCTGCTGTGAGGTTCTAATTTATGTATTTCTTACGTAGATTTTTCTTATTGTAACTTGAAAAGGCAAAACTTAGTCATCAACTGTTTCCAAGAGCTATGGTGTACGTAAGATAGAACAAAGAGGTTTCTGCCCCCTCCCTTCCTCACCCCCCCATTCCCTTTGTTTCTCCCCCTTTTCTCCCTCCCCTTCCTTCCACCTCCTCTCCTTGGAGGTGAGCCCACCAGTTCTCAAATGTTTCTGTGTGTAATTGCGTGCAGACTTTCAGAGTCACCCTTTCCACACCATTGGTCATTTTCGTTTCTGTTTATTTGTGTTCTCAAACACTGTTGCAGTAAGACCTTAAATCCTGGGATTTGGGCCAGTACACCTATTGGTGCAGGAGAGTCCTTAATTCCGTATTTTCTGTCATGAACACATGAAATTCAGATGGCTAAAAATGCTGTCGGACACACCGAAAGATTCCATTAGACCACCACTCAGTCTGAGGCTCTTAGCTGGCTTGTTTCTCAGGGTGAACAAGATGTTCATTCTTACTACCTTGTAAATCAGTTACACATATTTCTGGACCACACATATTTGGTTCATGGTCATTCTCCTTAGGAGCGACTGCTTGCCCGCAGCACCCAGACCTGAAATGTTCTCCTGAAGTAGGTGGCTGAGCTGCCAAAGCTGAGAAAGGGGTGGCTTGTCTTCTTTTCCCAGGCTGTCTGTGGGGCCTGAAGGTTGGCCCTTGGCAGGTAAGCATTGCTGGCTCCTGTGTGCCAATCACTGCCCTCACATGGAGGTAAAGGTAGAATGTCTCCTGTGTAGCTTGGTCCTCACAGATGGATGTTCTGCAGGGACACAGGGCCTCCTGTTTCAGATCTAGCAGCTCCTGGGACGGGAAGGAGGAATCACGGATCTCATTGGCTTAGGACCAGTCTCCAGTCTCCAAATCTCCTTAACTTCTCTCTTCTTTTGCGCTTGAAAATTAGAGGTTACATTTCCTCAGTATCCAGGTATCTGTTTCTCTTTGACATCGAAGTAGCCCAGAACTGGGCAGAAGGCATTGGCGGTTAGTGTTCTTCCCTTGGCTGTTTGGAAGCCTATTATTAAAGAGCTGGGGCCTTGTTCAGCTTGGGGGAGGGCTAGCTGAGACTGGGGAGTACCACGTGTTTATCATTCATCCCCCTCCAAGCCCCATTACACGTCCAGCCCCAGGCGGCCCACAAGATTGAGCGTGCAAAACTCCATCCTTTGTGTGGATAGCAAGAGAGACAGGACATTGACTCTTTTCTGGAAATCTGACTGGACTTAAGTGTAAGGCAGAAACTGAGCTTATCTTTTCTTCCTGTGGCTGCTCCAGGCCCCTTCCAGTAAAGCTGCTGATCCTGTCTGTGTAATTAGTGGGTGCATAATTAACACCAGAGGAGCTCCCAGCCTTACAGGCCCCTACACGTCGGACAGAAGCATCCAGGCAGACACTTGGCTCCCCCTGCTTGGCTGTCACCCTTCTTGGTGCAGCGTCAAATGCCTGACAAAGGCAGTTTAGGGAAGAGGAGATTTACTTGGGCTCACAGTATGAGAACAGACAGTCCCTCACATCTGGAAAAGGCACATGAAGCAGCTGGCCACGCTGCAGCAGCAGTCGGTGAGCAGAGAGAGATAAATGCTGGTGCTCAGGTGGCTTTCTCTTTGCATCCAGCCTATGGGATGATGCTTCCCACACAGGGTAGGCCTTCCCACCTCAGTTAACCAAATCTGTCTCTCAAAGACATTCTCACAGGTCTGTCTCCTAGGTGATCCTGTCAAGTTGAAAATCAAGGCTACCTTCTACTTGGGGTAGAGAGATGGTTCAGCAGTTAAGAGCCCTGACTGCTCTTGCAGAGGACAGGGGTTCAGTTCCCGGCACCCATGTGCTAGCTCACAACCATCTGTAACTCCAGTTCCAAGGGCTCAGTACCCTCTCTTGATATCTGAGGGGACCAGACACGCACAAAGTGTGTTTGTATAATGCACCCCAATACTTATATGCATAAAATAAAAATAAATCCTGTGATTGACCACCTCAGCCAGGCATGGGTATTATCTCTGTGAATAGACTAGTGCTTTGCAGGTGAGTAAGGTCAGAAAGAATTACAAGCCACTGTTCTAGGCACTGGAGGTGGTGAGTCTCCAGAGTGTAGGAGTCAGTGGATGAATTTTCAGTCCCAGCAAGAGAATCTTGGGAAGGTAAAGTTTAGTTGGGCTGTGAGGCTGTGGCAGACACAAATGAGCAAGGTATCGACTAAGCCTGGCGCCGAGGAGCTGCCTTGAGTCTCTGAGACGTGGGACTGGGTCTTCCCACATGGGGACTGATTTGATGGCCGTACACCACACAACCCAGGCTCACCACGATCTGAGTCTTGAGGACGAAAGGAAAACTCCATTTGACGATAACCTGAAGTGACCTGGTTCCTTGACTCTTTTCTTCACAAGCTAGAATTATCAGTGAGGGTGGAGCTTTCGAAAATGTCCCATAAGATATGGCTGTGTAGCATTTTCTTAATGAGTGATTGGCAGGGGAGGGCCCAGACCAGCGTGGGCGGGGCCACCCATGGGCAGGTGGTCCTGGGTTCTGAAAGGAAACTGGCTATTGGGAGCAAGCCAGTAAGCAGCATCCCTCCACGGCTTCTGCATCAGCTCCTGATAAACTACACCGTGGAAGTGTAAACCAAATAAACCCTTTCCTCCCCAACTTGCTCTTGGTCATGGTGTCTCATTTCAGCAATAATGACCTTAGCTAAGACACATGGCAGGACAAACCTTCCAGAATCCTAGAGCAGATCATTCCCGCCCACCGCAGTCGGGATCTGCCTCTGCAGCCTGTAGAGGGTAAAGTGCTTGGGCTCTGCTTGCATAGTGAGGAGAAACGGCTCCGGGTTTCCCGGAAGCATCTCTGGGTCTCAAAGTCACAGCCTTAGGGATACTTTCACAAACAAGCTCTATCTGTCCCTTGAGCTTCTGTCTCCAACAGCGCCCACAGTGATGTCTTTGTCCCCAAACATGCCTTTCTTCTTGTTCACTTGTGGCATTTAAGCGGGACAGGGTCTCGACATAGATGTGCTGCTTTCCTCATCCCATCTCACCCGACAGTTGTTGAACCCTAAGCGTAGCTCCAGCTCTCCCCCTCCCCCTTTGTCTGTCTGTCTGTAGTCTCTGTGATCCTCCCTTCCTGCCGGTGACATAGAATCCCACCTCTGTGATCCACACTCCCGCCTTCTTCCCGGCTTGGTTTCCACTTTGCTACACTGGAGTCCCACCCATAGCCCAGTGATCTTTCTTGAACACAGAGCTGACCACATGGCGTCCATGTCAGATTCTGTGGTCCTTCACAAGACCCAGCACATTGCCGTCTGCCTGCCAAGGCTTCTCCAGCTTTGTCTTACACTCTTTTCCCCTTGAGCTGAGAACTGCCTCCTGTGTGTGTGTGTGTGTGTGTGTGTGTGTGTGTGTGTGTGTTTGTACAAGTGTGTACATGTGTGCTTTGGGTAGGAGTAGTATAGAGCCCCTGAACTCAGCCATGAAAAAAAATTGCAATTTAATTTTCCCATAGTTGAACTCCCACTATCACAAATGTTCCCAGTTTTGCTCCATAATTAAAAACAAAACAAAACAAAACAAAACCACTTTCTAACTCGAGGTAAATAGGCTATTGCTATTTTTTAAAGTTACTGTGATAAAAATATGAAAACTTAAACTATTTCAAGTATGTAGCTTATTGATGATAAGTACATTTACATGTTTGTACGACCATCACCACCAACCGTTTCTAGAATATTTCTATCTTGCCAAACTGAAACTCTACACAGCAAACAAAACAGCACCTAGCCATGGTAACCCCATCTGGAGTTCTGTCTCTTTGAACTTGTCAGATCAATGACGTTTTAATAATTAACCTTTTGGTCACTTTTTGCAATTTGCCCTCTCCCCCGAGGGCTTTCCCCCCTCTCTCTGGGGGAAATGTAAGTCTGTTGGGACAAAGTCACACATCTAAGGTTGCTTGGGTTTGTCTGTTCCCTGAAGATTCTCTGATGGAAAGTTAAATTTCCACTGGAAGGAAGAGATTTTTCGCCATTTGAATATGACATGGCTTCATATGCAGAACTTTTGAACTCTACATGGTTGTGCAATTTTGGAAAGTTCTAGAGACTTTGAAGATTATATCTGGTCCCCAGTCTCTTCTCTTCTACTTCCGGTACATCACAAGGTGAATGTGCACGCCCAGCACAGGCTCCAGCTGCCGTGGAGTCTCAGCGGACCGGAAGAGGACACGGTTCATGGACCCAGAAGCTAAAATAAACCACTTTTCCCCCTCAGAAAGCAAAGGTGATGGTTAGCATCAATTGTCAAACTGACGGGATCTAGAGTCAAGCCTCTGGCCATGCGACGATTATCCAGACCAGGCTAACCTTGAATATAACTCGACCGGGTCCCAGACTGAATAAAACAGAAGCGAACAGAGCAACCAGCATTCCTCACTCTCTGCTACCAGACGGCTCTCGCTCCGGCCACCATACCTTCTTGCCTGCTGCCCCACCACATTGGAACATCTCTTGGAACCGTGAGAGCAGACTAAACCCTCCTTTTGTGTTGCTCTCCTCAGGCGTTTTTTTTCTCAGCTCGTGGCAAAGTGTCAAACCAGGTCAGGGGCTCCTATAGCTCGCTGACTGCAACGTCCTTCCCAGTTCATTCTGTCTGTCCTCTGTCCGTCCTGGTCTGAGGGCTGTGTGTGTCTCACATTCCCCAGACCCTGCATGTGTTCCTGTTAGGCCTGGGTCCCCTATTTCCCCTGGCGGGTGGATTTCTACCCTTCCTTCAGATGTCACTGTGTAGACATCCCTCAAACTGCTAGAGCCATTGCCTCTAAGCTGGACTTGTTGAAACCCCATAGTCCAGCCTCAGAACAACCTCTCGCCTTAGAGTTTTCTTGTTCCCAGGAAGGTGGCTCTAGTAAGCAGCGCTGGGGAGGGCCATGGGGTGAGGGTTGGGTTCTCTGTGTGTCCCCTCCCTTGTGGGCAGCCTCTCTTAGCATGATCAGCTGCGTCCCCCCTCTGCAGGTCTTGTGACAAGCCCTCACCATCTCGCAGTTTAATTCCCATTTAATATAATGTCAAGATAAAGACTGAGAATTCACGGGCTTGGCCTGTGGAAGGTGCCGTGCAAATGTGCGGAAATAAAATATCCCCGAGCTCACCCTCAATGGCGAAGATTTTATTTATTTCCTTAGGAGTGGGCGTCTGGTGATTTTTCTCTCCTTTGTGGTTGTTGCTATTGTACTCGTTCGGGGCATTAAATTTAGAAAGCAGTGTGACCTGACACAGCAGGAGCCAGCAGGATCATGAGATGATGTAACCTGGACACACAGGCCCCTGAGTTCCCAATAAATCTGGAGCCCTGAGGGAAGGCTCCAGGCCTGCTCCACCTGAGCAAACGCATGGAGTCATAGCAACCGAATCATAACAGGCCTGGACAGTGGCGTTTGAGGCCTTGGTATGGGATGTCTACAAACAGACCCCAGGAAGCACGGGGGCAAGGACAATGAGGAAGTCAGGTCCCCTGAGTTCAAGCACAGATTACCTTTTGCTGTCCAGTGTCCCAGGACCCTGCAAAGTCCATCTTTGTGAACTCACTGGGGGAGGTGGCTTCTTGGAGGCTTGATTTGGCTCTGGGAATAACCTTGCTGGGTCCTCTTGATTTCCGATTTAGCCTGGGGTCCTTTTCCTCTGCTACCTGTGCTCTTGTTGTGGCTTGTTTCATCCACTTCCTTGTCTGTCTTTTAATTCTGCTAGTGTGTCCAAGACCCCTTCCTTGGGCTGGAGAGAAGGCTCAGAGGTAGAGTCCTTGCCACTTGTGCACAGGACCAGAGTTTGGTTGCCAGCACTCACAGCAGGTGCCTCACTCCCCCCCCCCCCACTTATATATACACATATACTAATACACACACTAACACACACATACACACTAATACACATGCACACTAATATACACACATGCACACTAACACACAGATACACACTAATACATAGACACACAGGCACACTAATACACAAACACTTGTACATGATAAAAATGGGGGGATGGAAAGTAGAGATGAACATATTTCATTTGTAAAATTACAGTGTTCTTTAAAACAAAACAATTTGAAACTAAAACATAACAAAGAGTATTCCACACATTCAGATGAGCTGCTGGGTTCCTTTTCTCCATGTGAGCAGATTCTCAGCCAGACCTTGTTCTTACCAGTGTCTCTTGGCCATTGGCCAAGTCTGAGCCACATTGACCATGTGAATCGGTTGTTTGCATGCCTCTGAGTTCATTTCCAACTAAGAAGCCAAGCCACTTGCCTCAGCCCCTCTCTTCCTCCCTGTGGGCTGGGATGCAGCTTCATGGGGTAGGGCGGAAGGACATGATGAGACAGGCCTGGTCCCCTACTTACCGAGCAGAACAGCAACTCCACACCAAATCTCCATCGTTATTTAGGGCCTCTTCGTTACATCGTTGCAACTTCGCCTGCTAATAAACCGGCCCAGATGGTTACTCTATTGACGTCCTGATGATTTGCCCAAATCCAACCTCACTTTTCTATTTGGATGACCCTCAGGTCTTGGATTAAAACAGGCCCTTAATATTTACTTACTTCATCCTCCCCCTCAGAGAACTCTTCAGCATTCACTTTTCTCATAAATGCTATGCTGGCTTCTTTAAGAGGATACTAGAATTTCTTTCTCATATTTCTCTCTGTCTCTCTCTCTCTGCTTCTCTCTTTGTCTCTGTCTCTCCGTCTCTCCGTCTCTCCCTCCCTCCCTCCCTCTCTCTCTCTCTCTCTCTCTCTCTCTCTGTGTGTGTGTGTGTGTGTGTGCATATATGTGCACCCCTAGAGTCCAAAAGGAGGTCAGGTTCCCCTGGAGCTGGAGTTACAGGAAGTTATGCTTCCGAACATGATGAAGTTCCTCTCCCCTCAGTCCTTCCCCCAGCTCTTCCATAAGAATCACCAAGCTCCATCCACTGTTTGGCTGTGGGTCTCTGCATCCATTGGAGTCAGCTGCTGGGTGGAGCTTCTCAGAGGACAGCCACGCTAGGCTCCTGTCTGCAAGCACAACACAGTATCATGAATACTGTCAGGGATTGGTGCTCGCCCATGGGATGTGTCCCAAGTTGTGTTAGTTATTGGTTGGCCTTTCCCTCAGTCTCTGCTCCATCCCCCGTCCCTGCATTTCTTGTAGGCAGGATAAATTTGGGGTCCCAAGTTTTGTGTGTGGGTTGGTGTCTCAATTGCTCCACTGGGGTCCTGTCTGGCTACAGGAGGTGACCTCTTCAGGTTCCATGTCCCCACTGCTGTGAGTCTCAGCTAAGGTCACCGTCATTAATTCTTGAGAGCTTTCCTAATCTCAGGTCTAGGGTACTTCTTCGAGATGCTCCTGCCAGCTACAGATTTGCACCCACAGTCATCTAGTCATCTCCCCGGTCCTCTCCCCACACCTGATCCTGAAACCTCTAATTTCCTGCTCCATCCACCTTCCTACCCAGTCCCCTCCTTCCATTTCCCTCCTACAAACTATTTTAGTTGCCCTTCTACGTGAGATCCAAGCATCCTCCTTGGACTTTTCTTCTTGTTTAGCTTCTTTGGGTCTTCGAGGTGTACTAATCACCTACTGAAAACAAAGACATTATGAATTTTGCAGGCAAATGGGTGGAATTTGAGAATATCATGCTGAATGAGGTAACCAAGTGCCAAAAGGACACACATGGTATGAACTCACTAAATGGATATTAGCCATAAAATACAGGATACCCATGGTACATTCCACAGGCCTAAAGAAACTAACAGTTCAAGCTTTTAAGCCTGGGCCATCTCTCCAGCCCCTGGTTCTAATCTATACTCACTTATTCATTTAATGTTCAACACTTCATCTACCACAAAATCCTTCATGGACCTAAGCATTGCCCTCTACCCCCGCCTTTCAAGAACCATCTACTAACTAGCTTAAACTGGCCTGGAATTAATAGTCCTAATCCTCCTGCCTCAGTCTCCAGAGTGTTGGTATCACAGGTGTGTACCACCAAAGCTGCTCTCACAAGAGGTGGGATTTCTGACCTGCCCTGACCCAGACACACCTACTGTCACTAGGAAACTTTGGGTTGCTCCTCACCCAGGCTGCTCCCAGTCTTATTTCTCAGCACTTTTGCATAGAGGTTCTTTCACTCAGATGGTTACCCTTCATCACCGAGATATCGGTATCAAGCGACTTCTTGCTAATTGTATACATAGATAGAAGAGTCCCACAACTATTTTAATTGGCCGTTGAATTAGTCATATTGTCCTGTGTATCAATTCCCCGGTTAGTTAGCCATTCAGTGTTTGGATTATCTATTCCCTTCTTTGCACATCTCCTTCCCCCGACCCCCCCAACCCTGCTCCGTGAGCCCTACCCCCACCCCATTCTTGGTTTGCAGGAATGGTTCAATCCTGTTTACATTTGTATTAATCAGCATGTAGTTGTCAACTGGATCTCAAACAAACCCCCAGGAGACGAGGCTTCCCAGTAGAGGAAAGAGGGGGATGAGTTGTCGCCCACGCGTGGCAGTGCGCATGCGGACTCCGGAACATCAGCGGTAGCGGGACTCACCCTCGAAGCTCGCTGTAGCAGGAGCGGTCTTCTTTGTGCAAATCAGCCTCGCACAGCTCATTAACAATGGGGCATTAGTAATTACCCACTGATGAGGGCTTCGTTCAATGGCAATTGGAGTTTTCAGCACTTCTATTTCAGAGTGCGCCATTAAATTGATTGACTCATTAAAATCAGTACTTAAAAAAAAAAGATTTCATTGTTCAAAAGGAAAATTAAATGACAATGATCCTGATGGTGACAGAAGCGAGGGGCCATCCCGAGAGGGACCATCCCGTAAGGGGCCATCCTGTACACAATCAAAAGAGTCAGACCATTAGTGCGTGGGATGTAAAACCCAAAAGGGAATTTTCCTACTATTAGGTCCGACATTGGTAATTTACGCTAAACAAAACAGTGTCATTAATCATGCTAATGGCATATTGGTTTGAATCCCATTTGTTTTAGCGTTTTGCTTGGGTTTAATTTGCAAATTAATTTTTATAGTTTTTTTAAACAGATTTTTGTAACTATGGGAATTTTATAGCTGTTTTTATGCTTCCTATATTTTAAATAACATTATAATAAAAACAGCTTCCACAAATAGCGACTCTGAAGCAGGTTCTACCGTAGGCACTGAGAGCCATTGGCTTGGTATATGGACCTATCTGAAGTTATTGATGTTCATTGTGTGACAGATTTAAGGTGATTGCCAAGAAGTCTGAGCAACAGGTACCTCAGGTAATTCAAACTTGGTTGAAATGAAGGGAACCTTGGAGTCATAGGGAACACATCTACAGATGTGTGGCAGGGGTGTGATCTTCCTTAGCCATCACCACCTTCTGCTGTCTTCTCTTCCTACAGAGCCTGGGACACCCGAGAGTTACATTTCCCAGAATCCCCAGAGGCTTAACTCTGGCCAGTCCTTAGACTACTCCACTGAAGTGTGCTCTACAGAGTGTGGAGAAGCTGAAGGCAGCAGGGGCCTCATAGGGCTCTTACCATTGCCTTAATCAAATCAGTCATTTGATTTCCTTCCAAAGCCCCCTCACTGTCTATAAGGATGCCAAGGGACAAGATGTGGCAGGGTGTGTGTCCCATGATGTGAAGGTGACAGTTCCCTGGTTAACGGCGCTGATGGTTGAGTTTCTGTCTCCGGGGGCTTCCTGGCTAGAGGAGAGGCAATCGCTCTTGTGGTGACCCATCCTTTTTTGTGACTCTGAGGTATATTTTAGGATACCCAGCCATGTTCTTGTGGTCCAGAATGTTCTGGTGATCCAGGAAGCTGGAAACCAGTGGCTGCTTATCCTGTCCAGTGGCCGGTGCCTTTCAACACACTCTCTGGGAGGAAGGTAGAAAGACCTTTGTATTGTAAAGCTCACTGTGCAGACATTCATCAGCTTCCTTCACAGTGCTAACGGAAGGTGCTCCGTGCACCAAGCGTAGAGGGCAGCAAGCAGGCAAGGACGGGCAGGCATTACAGAAACTTCCACTTCTCCTGATATCCTGGCTGGTCCTGGTGGCTCCCGCTGACTCCTGCCAATTCGGAGGAGGCCTGGCTGTTTCTGCTGGTTTGTGCCACAACAGCTGATTCATGTTTGGTATCCTGACACTACTGAACTGGGCCGCCGGTATCCGTACAAACGGAGATTAAAATTGATTGTATGAAAGAACTACTTCTAAGCAGGTCCACATCCCCTTGTCCTGCTTCTCTTTTCTCCCCATCTTTGGATGGTGGTCTATAAGGGGGGATGGGTCAAAACATCTGAGCACTCCTATTAAAAGTAGGGTTTAAGAAATATAAGACTGTGGCGCAGGCAGGAAGCAGGCAAGGACGGGCAGCACTGAGACAAGTAAGGCTGAGAGCTGGAACCGACGAAGGTTGGACAGGGCTTCAGGTTGCTGGGAAAAGCCAGTCCCAGGAGGGGCGTGCAAACGAACAAGTCAGAAGTTAGCTGCAAGGGAACACCTAAAAGGAAAACGATACGGCGATAGAGAAAGAGAAGGCTAGTGTAAACAGAACAAATCAAACTATGGCTATCAAAAATGAGAATTTGAGGAAATTGTGACGAAAAGGTAAGACTTGCAAACTCTGCTGTTGACATAATTTTGATCATTTAAAGATCAGTCAGCGGAAATGGAGTGTTTCCAAAAGCTAAAAATGATCAGTTCGGCTGCTCTAAGACCTGTGATCTTGAGATGTGTGAGCTCATGTTTCCCTCATGGTTTCTCCCTGCTTCCTTCTGCCTCATCTTGGGTTGTTCAAAAAAGATCCCACCTGGTACCCGACACTTAGCCAGCCATCCAGGGCTACTGAAGTCATGGATCTTGGAGAATTTACAGCCATCACATTAGCAACCCCCACAATTCCTAACTAACAACTGTAAATAGGTGAGCTTTTACCCGCAAATGTAGTCCCACCCCCATCAAGGAGACGTCTCTTTGGAAACCAGATGGAGATGATTACAGAAACCACAACCTATTAAAAGGCAGAGTCGCCAAGCCCAGCCTAATGGATACAAGCACAACACAACTCTTGCACCTAAGGCTCAGGGAACATTCCAGAAGAGGGGGTAGAAAGATGGTAAAGGGTCAGAGGATCAGGGAGTTTGCTGTGAGACTATGTCTCCTGGTAAGGTCAGAATGAACATCAGTAAAAGTCTCACCAACTGACTGCCAAACATAAACTGAACAAAGCCGATACTATGTATCCAAATTGGATGGGAGGAAAGCCTGTGAGGCCTCGGCCCCATTCAAAGAACTACAGGCAACCAAGCAAGGGAAATAGTCTTCGCCAGGGAGGAGCACACTGACTGGTTATCCAGGAGAAAATGGTCAGCCCTGGAATGTACACGTAACATTACACAGGCTGAGCAGATTATATTTAGGAATATATATATATATATGTATATATATAATATGTGAATATATAGGGATATGTATATAAATATAAATATATATATATATATATATATATATATATATATATATATATATATAATACACACACACACACAATAACAATGAAGAAGGTGGCTGTGGATTTGAGAGCGAGGAGAGAAGTTCATGGAAAGAAGAAAAAGGAAGGGGGGATGGTGAAATTATAATATCAAAAAATAAATAAGTTTTTTAAAAGATCCTGAGATTGGGAACTCAGGGAGAGTGGATGACAGAATTGGAGCGCAGCAGGGGGAGGGTAGGAGGCCTGCACAGAGGCAGAGGGACCCAGTATGCCCTCTGAGGAGGCTTCAGTGTGTCTTCAGAACCACCCTTCCCACTCAGTCCCACTCACTGGGAGTTGCTACGTGAGCGACCCCGCCCTCGCGAGAGACCCCGCCCCCCGTGAGCGACCCCGCCCTCGCGAGAGACCCCGCCCCCCGCGAGCGACCCCCGCCCCACGAGCTGGAGTAAGGCGATCACAGGGATGCAGCCTGCAGTGTGAGCTGGGCTTGTGGGAGGACAAGGTTACCCCGAGTGCATTCAAGTCTGTAGGACTCTCCAGTGCAGCTGAGGCTGAAACCAGGGGCGATGAGGTGCCCGGACAATGCACAGCTCAGGTTTTGTCTCTGGACCCCTCTGCTGTGCGTGCCAACAGTACATTATGCCAGTGCTGGTACTGAGGTGCACCAGACGGGCAAAGCGGAATTGGAAACCTCATTGCCATGGACACGTGTTAGCCCTCAGCCTCTGCCTTGGATACCGGGATGGTCCCATAACTCAGAACGAGAACGCTCATTCCTAGCCTAGCAGGCCCCTGCAAAAACTCTATCCTGATTGGCCAGAGTCTGAGCCCTGTTTATTTTAATACCATTCTTAATTAAATGTTAATTGCCATCATCTCTCCGTGGGGTCGTTTCTTTTGTTTTTAATACAGTTGTGCTTGTGCACCGGCCACGGTGCGTACTTGGAGGCCAGAGGGCAACCGTGGGCATTGGTCTTTGTGACTGAGACAAGGGGCCTTGCTTTTGTGCTACGTACCCCGTGTTAGCTGTCCTTCGAGCTGCCAGGAGTTCCATCTCAGCTCCTAACTCACCACGGCAGTGCTGGGGTCGCCCGTTGTCTGCTCCTGGTCTGGCTTTAGGTGGGTTATGGGTTTCCGACCTCGGGGCCTCCCACATGCGGCAGGTGCTTCACCCTCTGACCTGTCTTGATGATTGACCATTTTAAACCCAAAACGCGTGTGTTCCCGTGAGTCTCTGTGCTGTCCTGTTTGCAGTATCTTGTAGTTTATCTCTGTTTGTTTTGGAGATGAATTTCTTATAGGCCAGGCTAGCCTCAAGCAGGGCTAGCCCCCACGTCTGCTGCCATCAAACTGCTGCGTGTTTAAGACTTCTTCATTTGTCTCATACCCCTGTTCCTCAGTGCTGGGGCACACCACCCCATCAACTTGATTCTAGAGGCATCAAAACCATCCCCACAACACTAAGCTTGAGCAAACTACAGCTAATCCAGATGCTGCTGAGAGAACCACCTAATATGGGTCTACACAGAAACTATTCCTGCTTTCATTTAGGAAATCATTTTTAAAAAGATTTTTTAAAATTGATCATGTATAGAGTTCTGCCTGCATGTTTACTTGCACACCAGAAGAGGGCATCAGATCCCACTGCAGATGGTTGTGAGCCACCATGTGGTTGTTGGGAACAGAACTCAGGAACTTTGGAAGAGCAGCCAGTGCTCTTAACTTCTGAGCCATCTCTCCAGCCCTAGGATATGATTTTATTCCGCACAGAACTTCAATCCGTTATGAGAGGTCGGGTCCGAATGACAGCACAGCCGCAGCCTTCCAAGGTGGCTACGGTAGGAGAAAAACACATCTGGGCATTCAAGCTTGATGCCACTGGTCAACGGTGGCCACGGTTGTGGTGTTGTTTTCTCCCCCTGTGTTAACTGTTGAATACAGTTCTGTCATTAAGAGGCCACAGATTAAGGGCAGTTGCTCAGTGGGTACAAGTGCTGGCTTGCTCAGTGTCTTAGTCAGGGTTTCTATTCCTGCACAAACATCATGACCAAGAAGCAAGCTGGGGAGGAAAAGGTTTATTCAGCTCACACTTCCATATCACTGTTCATCACCAGAGGAAGTCAGGACTAGAACTCAAGCAGGTCAGGAAGCAAAAACTGATGCAGAAGCCATGGAGGGATGTCACTTACTGGCTTGCTTCCCCTGGCTTGCTCAGCCTGCTTTTTTATAGAACCCAGGTCTACCAGCCCAGGGATGGCACCACCCACAATGGGCGGGGCCAGGGATGGCTCCACCCACAATGGGCTAACCCTCCCCCCTTGATCACTAGTTGTGAAAATGCCTTACAGCTGGATCTCATGGAGGCATTTCCTCAACTGAGGCCCCTTTCTCTGTGATAACTCCAGCTTGTGTCAAGTTGACACAAAACCAGCCGGAACACTCAGGATATATGAAAGTCAGTGTGGTGGCACATGACTGTAATCCAAGAGCTAGGGAGGTGGTAGCAAGAGGATTGGAAATTTAAGGCCATCTTTGGGTGTCCATCTCTGTTTGAGGCTAGCCTGACCTATAAGAGATTTATCTCAAAAACAAACAAACATAAATTATAAGATGCTTCAAACATGGAGGACACGGAGAATCGTGGGAACACATTTTGAGGTTTCAAATTATCAAATGGGACTGAAGAGAGAGCTCAGCGATTAAGAGGGGCTGCTGCTCTTGCAGAGGACCTGAGTTCAAGTCTCAGCACCCACAGCAGGCAGCTACAACCATCTGTAACTCCAGCTCCAGTAGATCTAACGCCCTCTTCTGGCCTTTTCAGGCACTGCTTGCTTGGGAACACACGTCTGTCAGCCGTACTCCATAAAAACACCTGTACACTTAAATAAAAGTAAGTCTTTAAAATTGTTTAAAGTTTTCAAGTGTCACTTCCTTCATTGAGAAGATGATAAAATATCTAACTGGCTATAATGTCATACATTGGTGGGTTTTAGGAAACTTATAACACAAATAATTCTTATGGGTACTTGCTATTAGCTGGAGGGAAAAAAAAAAGAACTGGTTGAATTCCCAGGGATGCGACACAACTATCCAAAATTCACTTTTCAGTATGGATTAAACTTGGGCTAAATTTGGTAGACCCATGGGCTTTTCCTCTTCACCCCACTTTTAGATGTTCAGTTTGACCAGAGAGTCTTATTCATGGGTATTTTTCATGGGCATCTTGGCTCCCCCTGCTCAGCACGATTGACATTTGGAGGAAAGTTCCTAGATTTGGAAATTGTCTTGTGCATTGTAGATGGCATGGTACCCCTGGCTTCTACTTACCAAAGGCTGGTTGCCATATCCCTCCTGCCTTGTGACTGTTAATCATATTTGTAGGATTTGTCATGGTTAACACTGTCTACCCAGTATAGAATCACCGAAGGACTCCCAGCTGAGTAATTTATTGACTGGTCTGAAAGCATGTCTGTAAGGGATTGTCTTTGCTGATAATCAATGTGCCCACTATGGGCGACACCATTCCCTAGAGCTATGGTTCTGGGTTATATAAAAAAGCTACTTGAACATAAGCATGGGAGTAAGCCAGAAAGTGACATTCCCTAACAGTTTTTGCTTCAAGCTACTGACAAGCTCCTGCCCTGACTTTCCTCAGTGCTGAACTGTGACTGGAAGTGTAAGCCAGGTAAACCCATTACTTCTCTATGTTGCTCTTTGTCAGATTTGTTCGTTGTGGTTAAACAAAGCAACAGAAAGGAGTCTGAAGAGTTGATCATCATCTTCTGGTGGAGAAGGGTAAGGACCATGCCTGCCACCCCGCTGCTTGACATGGAAGACGCAGTGTTCTTCTGAGAGGATCATGGTGTGAATGATAGAGAAATTTACTCCCAAGCAGCATGGAGCTTCTGAAAAAGGATTTGACTGTAGCAGATGTCTTTCCAGAGGAGCTCAACACCATCTAACTATAACTGAAGCCACCATCTGGCTATACCTGAGAGATGTTACCAGAGATGCCTAGTTGGGCCCAGTTAAGTCACAGAATCCTGAGGCCATTGTATGTGGCTTTAAGTCACTAAAATTTGAGGCAGTTTGTGTTGTAATACAAGTTGACTTTTTTTTAAAGCAACATTAATTGTCTTAGGGCTTCATTGCTATAAAAAGATACCATAACCAAGGTATATGGTTATAACTCTTATAAAGGAAGACATTTAATTGGAGTTGGCTTACAGTGTTAGAGGGTCAATCCATTGACATCATGGCAGGAGCATGGCAGCTTCCAGGCAGGCATGGCACTGGAGAAGCCAAGAGAGTTCTACATCTTGATCCAAAGGCAGCCAAGAGAAGATATTTTTGCCCTGGGCAGAGCTTAAGTAAAGGACCTCAAAACCTACAGCGATGCACTTCCTCCAACAAGGCCATACCTCCTAACAGTAGCATTTCCCATGGGCTAAGCATACTCAAATCACCATTTCAACTTATGAAAAACCAAATGGCTTTCTCATCCCTGTCAGCCAACTCTAAGGTCAAGCTGCTGGCAGATGCTGGGACGGATGTGGGGCTGTCTTCTAGGTCATGGACAGTGTCTTCTCTCTTCAAGTGATGCATGGGAAACTCAAGTTTCCTACAGCCTGCTCTATAAGGGCATTGATATCTTTCTGGAGGCTTCCATCTATGACCTAATCAACTCCCAGAACTCCTACCTCATAATATTCCTAAAGCCATCAGCTCGGGGTGGGGGGCAGGATCTTAACACATGGGTTTTAAAAGATGTAAACATTTAAAGATTTATTTTTAAAAATTAGAGTTATTTTTATATGTCTGAGTGCATGTATCAGTGTCTAAAGAGGCCAAGAAGGAACATTAAAATCCCAGGATGCTGTAAGACCGGATGCTGTGGGTGCTGGGAACAGAACTTAGGACCCCTGTAGGAGCAACAAATTCTCTTCTCTGTCAAGCCATTGATCAGGATGCAAACATTTAAATTTGTTTCATGGTCATAGAGAAACCAGATGTAAGACTCTGGCTTTGATATTTCACCAGAGAGCACTCCATGGAGTAAGAGTTGGTTAGTTACCTTCCTTGTAGCTGTGACCATCCTTGAGTTAAAGAGTCGTTTGTTTTGACTCTCAGCTTGAGGGTACAGTCTAGTGGGCAATGAGAGCACACTTACAGGAGGGTGGGGTCACATGGCATCCTCAGTCAGGAAGCAGAGAGAGATGGCTGCTGATGCTCAGCTCCCTTTCTGGTTTTTATTCAGCCTGAGGCACCCCAGCGTGGAGGAATGTGCTGCCCACAGCCAGGGCGGCCCTTCCTGCCCCAGTTAACCAATCGAGAAGCTCCCTCATAGACATGCACGGAGTTTTGTCTCTATGGTGACGGTAGATCCTGTCCCGCGCAAGTGTGTTTATATACGCCTTCCTGTCTGTACGGAGAATATTCTGCGTCACTCTCTGCACGGGTGGTGGGCAGTGGAAACTTGGGAACAGAGATTCATAGATGGACGTTTCTTGTCTGCTCTGCGAACATGTTCCTTGCATGACCTGTCGCAGACGGCTCTCCCCGCTAGCTGTTTACGCGGCTTCTTCTGTAATTCAGCTGTCGGTTAGTCTGATTAGTGGTCTCCCTGTTCCGGTTTTATTAATATTCTCTGTCAGGTGTTAGTGAATCTATAATGATATCATTCCCAATCCCCACTGAAGAAGAGAGAGATGCCCTGAACTTCCCTGTCCAAATCTTCTTGGCAGCCTACATCTTGGTACCTGCTTGGGTTTCAGTCATTGCTTCTCTGTCCATCAGACCATAGCCTGCCCTCCATCCCATTTATAGAGCACAGGGTGCTTGCTTGTCTTTATAAATAATGTGTGTGTGTGTGTGTGTGTGTGTCTGTGTGTGAGCATATGCATCACAATTGTACAGTACCCACGGAGGCCAGAAGAGAGGTCAGATTCCCTGGAACTGAAGCTGTAGGTGGCAGTGAGCTGCCATGTGGGTGCTGGGGACCAAACCCTGTTCTGTGCAAGAACATGCAGGGCTCTTAGCTGAGCAGTCTCAGCACTGTCCCTCTGTTTCTGAGCAGTCTTTCTCTCCAGCACCACCTGTGAGTAGGTGTGACTCACTTCCTCACACATACATCATGCAACCTTGGGCAAGTCTCTGGATCCCTTGACACGACACACACACACACACACACACACACACACACACACACACACACACACCGTTTACAGAGAAAGGATAGCATTTCCATGACTCTGGAGTCTTTGTACTATGGTAGGATGTGTGGAGGGATGTAGAAATAGAGGGAAGGAACCCCAGATATTAGCATATTGAGAGTGAGCAATGGGGGTGAAAATACTGGCTCAGTGTGACTCCCTGTCTGCATGGCATGCAGAGGTCCTCTGAGGTCAGAAGCAAGCAGGGAAACCTCAGTGGTTAGTCAAGGGTCCAGCCTGGCTGTGGGGCATGGTGTCAAGATCTCTAGAGGCTCAAGGTGATGGACAGATGCACACAGGGTCCACGGAGCTGCACGGAAGAGACCCACAGTTCGATAAAAGCATCTCTATTTCAGGCCTTCACTGATCATAGAGAGGAAGCCCGGGCTCGGCCAGGTGGTGCCTGGCTTTCTTTTTAATCTCACTTTGCAGTAATGAGTCGACAGGCCTCGGGCTCGGATCTGGGAGCGGGTGGAATTTGCAGATGGGATTTAATAACCTTGTTTTGTTTTATCTGAAGTCAGTATGTGTGCTTACCTTTTTCTCCTGGATTCTGACTTCTTCCCAAGGAGCATGGCCTAGCAAGTTCAGGTCACAGTCTACTGGGAATGACAGCTAGCCCTTCACCTGAGGCAGGACGTCCCCCAGAGTCACCCTCATTCACTCTACGGGCATGTCATATAGGGTCTACGGAGGAACAGACAGATAGAGCCACGGCCAGAAGGACATTTGTGGAGATTCGGGCACACGTGGAGATGTTTGTTCTTTGTCTGGACTCATAACCCCAACAGAACGGACCATTGGCATTTACGGGGGTCTCGTCTCGGGGCCCTATTCTCTCCAGCTTATCGGAAAATGTGCATCCAAGAGTCAGCACCAAGGCGGTGCCTCCTGTTGTCCACCCAGTGGCAATTCACCACTGTGACATTTGCCCAGTGGCCAGCTTTCCAGTGACGTCTGTCCACTTGATGGATGGCCAGCATCACAGTGACATTCCTCCTGCTGGTATCACGGTGACAACCTTCCACTGGCTAGCTCTCCAGTTCCATCTACCCAGTGGCTAAGGCTCGCCCATCTATCCTGGAGGCGGGTGTAGAGGATCAATGAACCAGAGGACTTCCACCTTCTTCCCAGCAGCCTCTCCCAAGGGCAGGACCAGTGGGTGAGGACGCTGAGGTTCACTGACCCTTCCTCAGCCGGTGCTGCTCTAGGCAATCACTCTGAGGCACACTCCACACTGACTTTCGAAGTTCTCCAGGGCTTAAACTCAGTACCATGCCCTGGATTGGCTCTTTGCCCTCTGTCTCACATCCTCTAAGGTATTTGCTGGGTCTCTGTCCAGAAAAACTCATCCTTCTAGAATGCTGGTCTAGGAGACACACACAGTATATGCAGAGAGAGAGGATCTTGCCCTTTGCACAGGGTGAGACTCGCCTGTCTTGGTGAGAATAAGGCGCCAACAGTAAACACACTGTCAGCCAAACATCAGTCACGGAGCCTTTTCACCTTCCAGTGCCATGATCATCCCTCCCGACATCTGTTTAACACACCTCTCTGACTTCTGGGGCCTAGGGGAGGGAGCCAAGGCCTCAGAGGCTGAGCCCCAGGCAGCAGGGTCTGCTGCAGACCTGTGAGGCCCAGGAAGAGCAGGAGGAACTATGCTCGGCTCTTCCAGCCTTTTTCCCTGTAAATAGCAATGCATAGCTTCCCTTTCTCCCCTGGCAGGCTGATCACTCAGAACTCTCCTCTGGTGGGTACTTTTTTCCCCAGAACACAATAGAAGGTGTGATGTCTTGTGAGAAGCATGAGCTCACTTGGAGGAGGCAGCTGTGGGCCTGAAGGAAGAGGTGACAAGTTCTTGGGAATATTAAAGATTAACACCAAATGCTTGGCTGCTGTTAACTCTGACGGTTCACATTGCCGGAGCCGGAACAGAACGCCGTTTTCCCTCCCTTCTATTTATTCCTTTCCAGCTCTGTTCTGGGGATCCAGGAGCTGGGGATGTCAGATGCCAACTCCTTAAGGGCTGCAATGGTTTTATATAATAACAGAGAGGGGGAGGCCTACGAGAGGAAGAAAGAGTCTAATTCAGCTCTGAGCCTGAAATGGGAGCTGAATGAAGGGGCGGGGGTTGGGGGGGAGCGTTGGTAAAAATAGCTCACTCAGAGAGAAGAATACGGCTGATCTCCCAGCGGCAGGCGCAGCCCTTGGGTGAATTATAGCTACCTACTGTAGGCCTGGCGCACTTGCTTTTGAAATGTTGATCATGGCAAACGGGCCCTTGAATGGAAGGCTGTTGGTGACTGACACTTTGAGTAGTGTTTGGCAGTGGCCAAGCTTGTGAGGCCTCCAGCTGCCGCCAGCAGAGGCTGCGTGACACTGGGACACATGTGCTCCACTCCCTCTCGCTCCTTGTTTATGCAGCTTCCGTTGCTGAGACTCCAGACCCTCCCTGGAGGTGCACAGTAGTCTCTGGAAGAGATTGGAAGGAGCTTTGGGGATCTCGGGGAAGTGTGATGAAGAAGTGTGTGATGGGGGTAAGACTGGGGTCTCCTAGACATGGAGCGGCCCAGAGAGACACAAAGAGGGGATGACAAGAGGAACCGGGAGAGAGGGAGGAAGGAATGGAGGGAAGGAGGGCTGGTTGGAGGGAAGTCGGGAGGGAAGGAGACAGAAAGAGATAGACAATAGAGCAGGCAGATGGAGACAGAAGCCCATGGAACCGGCAGTGTGATCACAGGACCAGAAGGCTGATCAACGCTAGAGGGGCAAGAGGCCCATCATTGTATAATGGGAGGAAATGGGTCTGAGCATCCTCCCGCAAGCTGCAAAGGGTCCCTTCTTCCCACAGCCCAAACCTCCCTGCGCTTCCGAGAGGAGTCACATTTTATTCGGTTTTGTGGTCCCATTTGCTTCTAATGAGCGTGTGAAGAAAGAGGTGAAGGCACTTCTGTCGCTGCTCCAGGCCTCCTCTCCCCCTCCTCCCACTCCCATCCCAGTCTCCATGGCTGCCTATCATGGATGCTGTAGCCCACGGATGGACAAAGAGCATAGAGAAGTCTCAGGAATGACCCCCTTCTCCTTCCTGCTCAACCCCCTCTGACTCACTGATTTATTTCAAATCAATGTGACTCTACCTCTCCTGAGATTCCTACACACTCCGGTTCTTTTGACTTCCGGTTCTTTTCTCTCTGGTCCGGGATGTGACTGAGTGGGTGTGACTGCCACAGGTGAAGCTGCCCGGGCTCCCCACTTGTATCTTCCTAATCAGAACCACAGAGGAGAAAGTGGTAAGAGGGAAGATCTTTGTCCTCTTTTCCCAGAACACAGCATGAGACCACTATGGGGGCGGAAGCCATGCTTGGGATCCCCCACCTGTGAACCTCTGATACTCATATACTCCATGACAGCTTTTTATCTGATGTCCACATGTCTGTATAAGACAGCAGTTTTCAACCTGTAGGTCACAGTCCCTTTGGGGGAGTCTCACATCAGCCATTTACCTTATGATTCATAATCGTGGCAAAATTATACTTACAAAATAGCAACAGAAATAATTTTATGGTTGGGGGGTCACCACAGCATGAAGGACTGTGGTAAAAGGTCATGGCATTAGGGAGGCTGAGAACCACTGGTCTAAGAACTTCTACCCCACAAGCGTTGAATGTTTGGTGTACTTTGGAGTAGGTAGACAGAGGCCCAAGTGCTCTTGTCCAATGCATGGTCCTTCTCTCTGGCATGTTCTGTATGGTGTCCCCAGAAAGGTCTGGTGGGAATGAGCTCCAGTTTTTTACTGTGGTGGGGAGCAAATGATTGTTAGCACCTTAACATACTGTCTTCCTCTGTCTCACCTTCCAAGGCCTACCCTAGTGCTTTCTGAGATTAACTTTCACATTAACGACTTTCCTTCAAATGCTGTTCCGGGGGCAGGGGCTAGCCCAACAGCACAGCTTTCCTTCAGTTTCTACATGTCTCTACTGTACGAATCCTTTCAGTATGAGGAGCCTTTCCTACTGGTGGGGTGTGTGGCCATTCTGCTTTGGGATTTGTAGGGACCACCCAGGGAACTTGAGGAACCAGGGCAGCAACAGGAAAATAAGAAAATCATGGGGCTGGAGACCCAAAGGGATTTTTTTTTTTTTGTACTTTCATGACACATTGTGTGAATTAACGGCCCCCAATCAAGTAGAAAACCCTCAAAGCAAACCATAAAGAACAGGGTGAGTCTGTTCTGCTTGGGCTGTCCCAAACTCCTATCCATGGTCACTCACAAGATGGGGTATAGATGGCAGAAATGCAGATGGGTGGCTGACACCTGGGGTCTTTTTTAAAATTTTAATTTAAGTAACTGATGTGTATGTGTTTGTGTGTGTGTGTGTATGTGTGTGTGTGTGTGTGTGTGTGTGTGTGTGGTTTGAGACACATGGGGAGGTCTCAGGACAACTTTCAGGAGTCAGGTCTCTCTTACAACACATGGGGATCAGAGATACAACTTAAGTCATCGGCTTTGGTGTCAAGCACTTTTACCCACTGAGCCATCTCACCAGCCCGATACTGGGTCTTAGGAAAGGGTTTGGGAGAGTCTAATTGTTGAGGCTGGAGTCCCTATTTTACCACATCCCACGTGTGTTAGTCTTGAGCCACAAGATTTAACTTCCCCATGCCTCATTTTCCCTACCTGTAGACAGGGCTTCTGCCCTTTTTGTAGAACTGTGACAGTTGACACGAAGTGACACCGGTCAAAAGGCGATCAAAGGTTTACATAGTACGTAAATGGGGACTGATACTAGGTATACCTTCCTCTGCCTCCGTCCTCCAAGGACGCGCTGAAATCAGACAGAGACCAGGATTAGGGTAAAAGGAACCTGAGAGCTTCAGTCACTCAAGTTAGACTCCACGGCTCGACACACAGCCAGTCTGCTCTGTGGGCGTGAGAAAGAGACATAAATGCTGATGGGCATTAAACACGAGTTAGACATGCCATTCTGCCACCGACACACTTCAAAAGTGCATCTCACAGGGCCCTTGTTGATCCCTGGCAGTCATCCAGGGCAGACCACAAAAGGATGTTGTTTCCCTGCTGGAGCTCCTGGGTGGCCAGACTGGCCAAGGCGCTGCATTTCTGTAAAGTACAGGACTCTTTGGTGGCTTCCTGCCTCCCAGCCATCCCTTTTCCTGGTGGCCCTGTCACACACTTCCCAGGTGGCACTGCCCTAGCCAGCCAGGAAAGCATCCTTTTACCTGGCCCCTTCCCTGCATCATCAGAAATAGCAAGCAGGGGAACTTCACACAAAGCTTTCACTGTGGACTTGGCAGCCATTTCTCCCTCCAGCCCCCGGTTTAGTATTTTCTCCCCTTGAAGGACTCGGGGGCGGGGTGGGGGTTCTTTTACCCATAGTTGGTAGAAATCAGCTTCTGTCTGTGCCACAGAGTCTGACAGACAACTACAGTCAAGAAATGGCAGGAGGCGTGTGATGCAACCAACTGAAGCAGGCCTCCTTCCCAGCAGACCATCTGCAAATATTTATGGAGGCTTTACTGTGTGCCAGCTCTGTGCCCAGGTCTGTGTGAAACAAGGAACATGTGTTAGCAATGGGAGGACTAGTGGATGTGCAGGAAATAAGGAGAAAGGTGTCCTGTGGCCCCTAACTGAGCTCTTAGTGCTTGGGTCTGTGGGGAAGAACAAATCAGCACCCAGAATACCACCACACTGCCTCAGTAACTGGGTGTGCTCTGAGAGCCTGTCTGTAGGAGCTGGGGAGTGTGTGTGTGTGTGTGTGTGTGTGTGTGTGTGTATGTTCGTATCAATCGGAGTTGCATGCACAACACAGTATAAGGGGGGGGGTCATGGGACAACCTCAGATGTCAGTTTTCTTCTTTCTTGCTTGAGACAGGAAGTCGTAGAGTTTGAAGATTTGTGGTTCAGGCTGCTTGCTTGACCTGTGGGCTTTGAGGAAGCATCCTGTCTAACACCACTACCCCTGGTGCCTGTGGGCTCTGGGGATCTGAGCTCAGGTTCGTCACACTGGTGCTGTGAGTGCTCTCCCTGCTGAGCTATCTCTCCACTGTGTCTCAAAAGTTTGAAGACCAGCTTCCCGGTCCACCTGCTGGCTGGGTCATGGGTTTATTTGTGTCTGATTTTGGAGTTCTTTATATATATATTCTACAAATAAGGTCACCGCGCTCCACACACCTCAGGCCCTGCTGTCTTAGAGGCGGGTTCATGGGTTGAGTGTGGATTTGTTGGCTTTCTTTGGGAAGGGTGAATGAGCTTTGTGGTCTCCTACATGTTTCCACTGAGACCCCCTCCCAGGTTTCCTCCTCTCCTTGTCTCCCCCTCCTCCACTTCTTCTCTCTAGCACCCACCCCTGCCCTCTCTGATTAGACCCCACCCTTGGACCCCTCACTTGCATTTTCTAGGCGCTGGAAGGCAGTCTCTACTCTGTTGTGATGTTATTTTTGACCAAACTGCCTTTTAGGTAAATACTTTTTTGGGCCAGTCTCACTGAATTAACTATCTGGGTCATTTGGATTTCTTCTCTAGGAAATAATTACGGCCTTTGGGAAATGAAAAGTGTGCTTCAGTCCTGTGGGCTGAAAGAAAGACCAGCCCACGCCCCTGTGGGTCTCCCATCGCTATGTGACCCAGGGAAGCAAAGCAGCAGTGGCTTACCTCTCAGGGTCCAGAGCTCCTGTCAGTCTCTAGGGAGGTCCCTTGGCACAAGAGGAGTGTGACAGTCCCTGACTGTGGGAGTAGTGACTTCCTTCCATGTGGCCAAGTCCTCTCTCTCTCTCTCTCCCTCCCTCTCTCTGTCTCTGTCTCTCTCCCTCTCTCTGTCTCTCTCTGTCTCTGTCTCTCTCTCCCTCTCTGTCTCCCCCCACCCCTGTAACATTCTGTGTGTTTCTGTCCCAACCTTAGAAGGGCCAGCAGATCAGTAAGTGGCATCGTTACCATGAGACAAAATTAGAAGAACCAGTGCTTGCCTCTCAGGGCAAGCGGGGTGCCTCCTCATCTGTGCAGACCACGGCACTATGGGGTGAAAACAAATTAAAAGGATGCTGAGCCCACAGTGGCCTGTGCAAGGGAGGCTGCTGTGTGTGCACTTGTGCAAGTCATAGACAGCTCACCAGCATCCTGCAGTTATGGGACGGTATGTGAGAACAGCAGCCCAGGAGCTGGGTGTCAGCCCGTGTGTCAGGACAGCACCATGCTGTGTGACCAACTGTTAATGTGGCAGCATTAGAAGACGTAGAGGAGGTGGCAGCTGGGCCTGCTCCTTTAAAAAAAAAAAGCTCTCTCTGTCTCTGTCTCTGTCTCTCTCTGTCTCTCTCTGTCTCTGTCTCTGTCTCTGTCTCTCTCTCTCTCTCGTGTGTGTGTGTGTGTGTGTGTGTGTGTGTGTGTGTGTGTGTGCTGTGTGTGCTGTGTGTGCTGTGTGTGCAGCTGTTCAAAGAGGCCAGACAGGGGATCAGATCCTGGGGCTGGACTTAGAACCAGTTGTCAGCCATCAGCTGGGAACTAACCGCATGAGCAGCAAACGCTCTTAAGCACCCAGCCTTCTCTCCGGCCCCGGAAGCAGATTCTTCAGTGAGACTTAGGGACGCTGAGGGATGAGGCTAGACTTCCAAGGGGCTAAGGAAGGGGACCCTTTCCTTCCAGAAAACGGCAGAATTAAGTGTTGGAATAGAAAGGACTCCTTCCTGGCTCACACCCAAGGTGGGTGAGCTGCCTTAGCCGCCAGGCTGTGATGGAACCTCCTTCCATACGTGACTTCTGTCTTGAGAAAGTCAACTCATACAGCTTCGTTTCTATTTTGGTTTAGATGATAATCTACAGGTTTTGTCAGCAGGGAAGAGAGTCAGATGCTAGGCACAGAAAGACAAAGCTTGGTCCCCGGCTACTTGTTCATGGAGGAAGAGGGAGGGAAGAGGCCTGCTGTCTAATCTGTCTCTGCTACAAGCCCTTCACGATGGAGGTTTGTGTTTTTGTGGGTGGGCTCCACAGAAGCAACAGCTGAGATGGGCATGCGTGGGAAACAGAGCTGCCAGAAGGAACTGAGAACAGAGCGAGGAAGATGGGCGGATGGAGAGACTGACACAGCAAGGGTGTGATCGGAGGCAGAGCGCTGGGCTCGGCTTGGTCCCGTAGTGCGCTCTAGGTCACGCCTCAGAATTTGTCCTGAGCCAAGGCCAAATGGCAGGGCTTCCTAATTCCGTCAGTCTTTGCCTAAAGGGAGGTGGCAAAGGCAGGCACTTCCAGACTTCTGCTCTTGTGACTTGCATATGCTGGGAGACCGTCTGCACAGCCAGTCCTCCTGACAGGGATGGCTGGAAATGAAGAGGCTCGGCAGCTGGAACCGGGGCACGTGGAAAAGGGAAAGGGATTTTTGGGGTTGGGTAGAGCTCTGGCCACAGTCTCTTCTCTACACTATAGTTTGTGTTTTCTCATGCTGACTCACCCCTCCTACAATTCCCCCTCCCCCTCTGTCATATGTTCATATGTGTGTGTGTGCATGCATGCCTGTTAGTGTATGTGGAGGTCACCTGTGCACATCGGTACACGTGGATGTGTGTGCAGAAGCCAAAGGACAATCTCAGGAGACATTCATCTTGTTTTTTGAGATGGGGTCTGTCACTAGGTCCTGGAGCTGGCCAGGCAGCCTAGGGTAGCTGACCAGGAAAGCCTCCTGTCGGGAGCTCCTGGGCTACCATCTTCCATCAGCACTGCTCATGTGAGTTCTGAGACTCAAACTCACATCCTCATGCTTTTGAACCACGCACTGTGCCAACAGTGCCAGTCCCAGCTCTGGAACTCTTCCAAGACCCAGTTCAGCAGTCAGAAACATGAAGCCAAAGACACCTTCTGACTCCAGGAGCTTGGTGACCTTGGGCCAATGACTCTGAACTTCAGCATTCTGGCAATTCTGTGAAGCACCAAGATTCCCTGAACGGGCAAAAAGGGTGGCTCTCTTTCTGGTAAGAACCAGGTTCCTTGAGTACCACGCCTGTTGCAAAGTCCCCGTGACCTGCTCATCTTGTTTATGGACCGTCCTGGGGAAGGTAACAATTTAGATGGCAAATTGTGCTGCCAGGGCTGGGAGTCACTGTATTAATTCCCGAGTATTTACTGTGACAGGTTTAATGCTCTCATATCTCAGGGAGTGCCCGGGCTCCGCTCCAGAGAGACAGGACAGGCATGGCCAAGACGCCTCATTTGGCTTTTTATCCTGACAGTTTATGAAACCTCACGCTCCCATCGGCTCCTACAGTCAGGGGCCCTGGAACAAGATCTGGGGAGCATCCCAGCTCTGACTGACTGCTGCCTGTCTCTCATCCCCGAGTGAGCCCCCGGCACTGGCCTTCCTGTGGGGCATCCCTGGCAGGCCCCTCCTTGATGCCCTGTAGCTTCACATTACTTGGCTGTGGATGGTGATGCCGGCTTCAGTCAGGCTGTGGGGGACCTGAGGCAGCCTAGGTGACATAGCAACCTTGCTTCCAAATTCAGCCTCAAGCAAACATCCACATTAGCGATTCATCTCCACACTGGGATCATCAGTGTGCTCTGGCTCAGACAGCCTCCTCAGCTAGCAGAACAGATGCTCCAGCACTGGGCTGAAGCATGCCTAGCTCCAGTGGACAAAATCAGGTCAGGTATCTCCCTTCCTCCCTCCATTCCTGCCCATAGGTCTGTGTGGGGAGAAAAGACTGAGGATCCTTCCTACATTATGTAAGTGTGGGGGGGCAAGGAGGGGGTAGCGAGAGGAAAAGGGAGAGAGAACGGGCATGGAGGGGGAGAGGAAGGAGAGAGAGGGGGGGAGGAGGAGAGGGGGAAACCCAGGCTGGCCTTAAGCTTATAACAACCCTCTTGCCTCAGCCTCCCGAACTCTGAGGTGACAGGTGGGAACTATCACCAGCAAAATAAATTGTTACAAAGAAATTTGCTGGGAGCCTGTTAGTTCTTGGCCACTGAGCCTGGCTTCCTACTCCCCAGTTTGAGCTTCACACATACTAAACCACTTCTTCCCAACACATTATTTCTAGTGTATTTACCCAAATCTTCACTGGGTCTACCGTGGTCTCTGGGACTCGGGGGGTGGGAAAGCATCTGTTTTGAACCACGAGCCTGGTAAAGCCTCAAAGGTCATTCATGTCTGTAATTACTGTCAGCCTCTTCAGGTGGGGTGGCCCTTTGTGTCCTCCATGAACGTGGATGTGCTTTGTCTCAGGTTTGTGGGAAGGTAGTTGTGAAACAACGGTCCCGGTGGCAGCTAGGTCTCGAGAGAGTTCACTCTGCTCACTTGGCCCATGGTGGAAAATTTCTAATCCCCACTGTTCAACACAACAGCCACGGGGCAAGGGAACCCTCGAGGGGCAGTGGGTAAAAATGAGGATGTGGATTTTTAATTTGAGTTAATTTAAATGTAGATAGCTACACGTGGCTGGTGGCTATAGGTTTGCTGGGCTGGGACACACTCAGGATGGTGAGACCCAGGCTGTGGCTACTGAGTATGTAGTGTGGCACATGCGGGGCGGGGTGCAGGCTCTGGAGGTAGAGCGCTTGGCCGTTCAGGATGAGGACCTCTTTGGATCCCTAAGACCTGTGTGAAACAGGGCACTGAGGAATGGGGACAGGGATTCCCAGGGACTTCCTTGCTGGTCAGCAAATGTAGCTAAAACAGAGTTTTCAGTTCAGAGTAAAACCCTATCTCAAAGGAAAAAAAAATACAGGAAAGTGATTGAGGAAAGAGAACTCGCTGAAAACCTAACCCTAACCCTTCATACATACCCACACATACCACAATTCATACACATACTCACATATACACACACCTACACACATATACACACTCACACATATGCACATACACACATATGTACATACACATACACACACACACAGTTACACACATACACACACCACACATTCATACACATACTCATATATACACACACTTACACACATATACACACTCACATATGCACACACACATACACACATATGTACAGACACATACTCACAGTTACACATATACACATATGCACTCTGCACACACACATACACACATATACACACAGTTACACACACACACACACACGTACACACACGCGCACACACATAACGGAATGAGTAAACAAATATAAACTAGTGACTAGCACAGTTGTGGCCCTCACTTCACAGGCAATTAGAGAGACTATGAAAAGTCTGACCACACCACACGCAAACATTCTAACCTAAGCAGTCAGAGTTTATGTCCTAAGGAGGCTAAAATCCGTGGTCCTGGGCATTCAAGAATCTGCTGGAGATTTCTGGAAGACGATGTGCCTGAAACTTGACCTCTGGCTTGCAGGTTGGCAACAGAGAGGTTCATGAAGCCACATCTTTCAAATTGAGCTGGTGATGTCCTCAAACAGGAAGTAAAAGTCAAACACCACACAGGAGTTTCTATCGGTGTTTCCTGTAGACATACTCCAAATCTTCCTCCAAACAGTGCGCAATATAATATTCTTAGCTTTGAAATCTGAAGCTCCGTATCTAGAAACGATACTTTCAAAATACAGAGGTACACAAAGGTGCTAATTAGCAGCCTCTTGGAAACGGGCCACAGGTTCACTAAGGGACAGGCTGAAGGAATACCACAATAAAACGCTGGAAACAATTCTAGTGATTATAGAGAAATGACTAAGAAAAGACTTGATACATATGTGCTGGGATATTCTGTAGCCGTTAAAGTCATATTTACACGATGATGGTGTTTTTTTTTTTTAAACGAGAGTTTCCTGCAGGGAACATTATCAAGTATTTAAAAACGCACAGAATGGACTGAAAGACAAGAAATCGAGGTGCCCAGTGGACCCGTTCATTCTCCTACTGAACACGGCTAAAAGCAGTGGTCATTTCAACAGGAATCAAATATAAGACCAAGGTAGGAAGAAGACGGACAAACCAGAGCCCCGCAGACTCACAGATGGGCATGGTAGTGGATTTACCAGATGATGGTTTTGCTTCGTAAATACCGGTCACAGAGCTGAAACAGCTGACTGACAATCCCACCAAAACTCAAGTCTCTGTAGGCGAAGGACCGGCAAGTTGTAGATTATCAAGAAAAAAAAAGTTTTACGTGACAATTGCTGGGCTTCAGCCAAATCCCACAGGCTCGCATCACCCTAATATACAAGGGCAAAAGAAAGGCAAGTGGGTTCTTTGATCAGCCTGGCGGTGGTCGTCCCCGCCCGCCCGTGGTGCTAAGCACCTGCTCCTCCGAAGCAGCAAAACCAGAAGGTTTTAGTAAGAGCCAGAGGCTTACACCATGACTGCATTTGTGCTTTGACAGAACGTCACCCAGGAAGCGAGTTTCCTGCTCAGAGAAGGGCAAGTAGGCCTGCTTTCAGATTCCTGCCTTGATGTCCCTTAGTGAGGGGCTGCGACCTGGAGTCGTAAGCCGCACGAAGCGCTTCTTCTCCACTGTTGCTCTTGGTCTGGACATTTTATCACGGTAAGGAAAGGAGACTGGAACAGAAGAGACGGAGGCAAACAGAGGGGGCTTTGGCAGGAAGTCAGGTGGAGGGCTCACAGGCCATTTCCGGTTTCTACCCTCGGCTCATGATTGGAGATGGAAGGCGCTGGGGAACCCGAGAATCATCAGACTGGCGCTGCAGGGACTCCGACTCCTGTGCTGAAAACACAGTGTCGATGGAAAGACATCCAGGCATTGGACGGTGACCTGGGAAGGACTGGATGGCGGCATGGGTGCTTGGTGGACATGGTGAGAAATGGTCAGCTCCTGAACATGCTGTGTGAGAGGAGGAAGCCACAGGCCACCCCTCTCTGCAAGGGCATTTGCTCTGGTTAAATATGAAGAGTAGCGGAGAAAGTTGTTCCCTCAACACATTCATTCCTTGAGGTCTCATAGCTCAGCCCCACTTCTCTTTGCTTCTAGAATGGGATACAAAGTGACCAACTGCCTCTGGGCCAGGCCTTCCTCACCATGATGGGCTGTGCAGTCACAATGTTGCCAAAACAAACCCTTTCTCCTTTGTTTGTCAGATATTTGCATGTCTGTGCACTGTGTGTGTGTGTGTGTGTGTGTGTGTGTGTGTGCAGTACCCATAAAGGCCAGGAGGAGGAGGAGGTAGAGGAGGAGAAGGTGGAGAAGGAGGAGGAGGTGGAAGAGGAGATGGAGGAGGAAGAAGAAAAAAAAGAGTAAGAAGAGGAAGAAGAAAAGAAGGAGAAGGAGAAGAAAAAGGAGGAAGAAGGAGGAGGAGGAAAGGGAGAAGAAAAAGAAGAAGGAGAAGGAGGAGGAGAAGGAGAAGGAGAAGAAAAGAAACAGCAGCAGCAGCAGCAGCAGGCAGATTCATTGGAGCTAGAGTTAACAGGCAGTTGTGAGCCTCCATGAACGTGCTGGGAATGGAGCCCAAGTCCTCTGCCAGGGAAGCCAGCACTCTTAATCACCGAGCCACCTCTCTGGTCCTGAAAGATTACCTCCCAGTTCTGTTCCATTCTCAGAAGTGTGGCTCAGGAGGCACTAACCAAGGACAGCTATTCACAGGAGTGGCATATTTGCCAGTGTTTCTCCCTCTCTTTGCCATGAAGCTTTAGGACCGAGCACAGTCATGTCATTCCCAGGTGGTTGTTACGACAGAAAAGCTGTGTGGATGCAATTCCTTTTTTCCTCACACCAAGTTCTCAAACCCAGACTCCAGAGTTATCCACAGCCTGCCTTTGGCCGCAATGACAGCAACACAATGAAGGAGACTGGGGTCCTGGGGTGAACGTGTGGGGTGGCCTCCCCCACACCCAGGAACACCATAGGAAAGAGGAAAATATAATCAATCGCTTTACTGTTTCTTGGGAGACCTCTCAGCAGAGGCCCAACCCTCTTCCTAACTGATAAAGAAGCAACCCTAAAGCAAACCCACAAAGGGAAGGAAGTCTTGGGTTGAGTCACAGCATGAGGACCACCCTAGGAGGGGACTAGGCAGTCACGGCAGAGGTGGGCAGGACTGACCCAGACTTTCAAAGACTTTGTCTTTTATTGGTCATGTACTGGTCTTGATCTACAACAGGGGTGTGTGGGGAGATACTTAACAACTTTCTCCCATTAAAGTTAATGGGGGATCCCCTATAAAATCTAAGGGCGGAAGGTTGGCATGACGGACCTGTATGGTTATTTCACGAAGCTTCCAGAAGATGAATAAGGCTCTTAAGGGACATGTTCGTTGGTGAACAATTTGTACAAGCACGTGTGCCACCAGCCAGAATGTAACTACTGAGAATAAGGTGGGAAACCATTACGAAGTGTGGCCCCATCTGGTGCCACGCCCCTGGGAATGCTGTAAATATTCACCCAATCACAGTGAGTGTGAATTGGTTTACGAAGTGTGACTCCATCTGGTGCCATGCCCCAGGGAATGCTGTAAATATTCACCCAATCACAGTGAGTGTGAATTGGTGTGCTGGGCTAACACTTCCGGCAAGCCGACATACACGTCCTCCTGCTCTAAGAAGCTGGGGTTCCCTGGCGCTTGGGAGAAGCTGTAAGATTGCCCCCAAGGACTTCCTAGAGGACAATGTGCTCCAGGGACCCGAGGGACCCAGCAGCCGTTCTCTCCACCTGGATAGGCTGCCCCCCCCAACCCCCAGCTGTCCCGCCCCCAGCTGTCCCGCCCCCAGCTGTCCCGCCCCCAGCTGTCCCGCCCCCAGCTGTCCCGCCCCCAGCTCACCTGGGCCACAGTGGCCACCACCTGTGGCAACTGCTTTCTCTCTTTTGTTCTGGGCTTCTGTTGGAGAGTTGACCAAGTCACCTGCACTGGAATGTCAACCTCATGTCACCCGGCTTCTGCCGTTACTGCCAATCAATCTGCAAATGCCGCCGACTTTTACCTATGAGGGAACTTACCAGAAACAGTACTGAGCATGCTCACTGCCACTGTCCCACCCCACCCACGACAGAAGTACCACCACAGTGGCACGCAGCCAGAATGATATAAAATTAGTACCAGTCCACGTGGCACTAGGCCTTTTGGCCCCATCGCTCACACAGAGCTGGGAAGTAGTCACAGAGCTCCCCAGGCCCACGGCTCCCACTTCCGCGGTTGCCTCTCCTGTGCCCCAGTGCACTTTCCAGTGTAGCCCACACAACTGCTGTTGCTGAGTGTGCTGGTCCCTCTCCGTGTAACATCTTCAGGTGTCTCACAGGTTTCTGCCATCCTTACCTACCTTCTGCCCGGTGGCCCGGCTGGCGTGAGGACTGAGTACTCCATGCCAAGTACTCCCTTCATAAAGTGACAGGCATATCGCAGGGGCTTCCGGATGCCCTCTTAAATAAGTGAGTGTGTGGAAAGCTGACCGGGTACAGCTAAGGTAATGTCTCCTAAAGAAGAGGTAATGTATTGTCACTACTCTAACTAGGTCTCTGTGTGTGCATGTGTGCACATGTATGTGTGTGAGTGAGTGTATGAGAGTCTATATGTGTGTGAGTATATGGGTGTGTATGGGAATATGTGTGGGTGTATGTGTGTTCATGAGTGTGTATATGGGAGTGTCTATGTGAGTATGTGTGTATATGCATGTGTGTATGTGTGCATATGTGCACTAGTGTTCGTGAGTGTGTATTGTGAGAGTATTATGTGAGTGTGTGCATGAGTGTATGTGTGTGAATGTGTGTGAGTGTATTGAGTGTGTGTGTGTGAATGTATGTTTGTGAGTATATATGTGTGTATATGTGAGTGTGTATGTATGAGAATGTGAGTATATGTGGGTGACTGTGTGTATATGTGAGTGTGTGAGTATATGTGTATGAGAGTGTATATATGTGTGAGTGTGCATATGAGAGTATGTGAATGTATGTGTGTATATGTATGTGTTAGTGCATGTGTATGTGCACATGTGCACTAGTATGTATGAGTAAGTATGAGAGTGTGTGTGTCTAGGAGATTATGTGTGTGAGTATGAGTGTGTATGTGTATTGGTGTATCTCTTTAGGAAAAAGTCTATTGAATTAATTACTTTTCTCACTGCTGTAACAAAAGGCCCGACGAAAAAGTTACTTGAGGAAGGTTCACTCTCAGCTGCTCCTTAGCCTGGGAAGATACACTCATTCGATCATGGAGCACGTAGGGCGGGGCTTCGAGGCCTGTGAGAGGAGAAGGCGAGGCGGTTGGCCACATCGCAGCTATAGGGAGGGGATGGAGAGGAAGTGGGTGCTTGGCTTACCTGGCTCTGGACTCTTTCATTCAGTGCGGGACCCCAGCCTAGGGGATGGAGCTGCCCACATTCAGGGTGGCTCTGCCCTCCCCAGTTAAACTTCTCTGGAAACATCCCCACAGATTTAGAGGTGTGTCTCCTAGGTGATTCTAGTTCTGGTCAAGTTGACAGTTAAAACCACTGCAAGAGTAGAAGAAAGCCGTTAGGCTCAGGGCCTGGGTTCGAGATGATGGAGAGCTGTGACCAACACCCACCCTGTTGCTGAGCAAGAGGTGAAAGTCAGCAGTTGACTGTTACATGAGGATGGTGTAACTGTACCATCCTCAGTAAGATGCGTAGCTCTTCCCATCAGGAGCTGTGTCTAGTTTTCCACAAATGAAATTGGGTTGGCCTTATAACCCGCATTGTCTGATATAAAGTGTCAAAAGTATAAAAAAACATTTCTGAATCTAGGCCTGTGGATGTTTCTCCCTTAAAACTTGGTCTGTTTGCATGGCTGAGGTGAGGCCTCAGGAAACAAGAGGCTAAGTGGAGCAAAGACAGCTGGGCCCAGTTGTCCAGGGAACCTGAGAATTGAGAGAGCTCAGGGACTAGAGGCAAGGCCAACCCGGAGCTGCCTGTCTGACAGAGAGGCAGAAGGAAGGAGCGCCAACCAGGCCCTTTGGAAACTGAACTGACAGACTCTCCGGCTGCTCAGCTTGGGGTTGTTTGTGCTGCAGCAGCAGGTGACTGGTAACTAATGCTATCATTTGACAAAGTTGGAGGTGGAGAGGGACATCCCTCCTTAAAGCAAATGCAGTTGCCATTTTAACTTGATTTTTGTTTATCAGGGATACATTTCTAATTGGTGGTCTGAGGGACTGTTGATAATTTGGACTGACTGTCTCTATACCCTGTCTTTGAGGACCAGTTCCAGGGCCCCTTGAGTCTTTGGACATGAGCCTCGTAGAGAGTCAACTGCCGTGTAACACAGGGCCCACTTCAGCATCTGTCAAGTTTTGGAGGTGTTCAATGGTGGGAAGGTGTGGGATTTAACCTCCTTGTGTCCCAGATTTGTGTCTGTGTGAGTGAGTGAGTGTGTGTGTGTGTGTGTGTGTGTGTGTGTGTGTGTGTGTGTGTGTGGTGTATGTGGTATGTATGTATATATGGTATGGTGTGTATGTGTGTGTGGTGTAGTATGTGTGTGTGTGGTATGTGTGTATATGTGGTGTGTGGTATGTGTATGTATGTGGTGTGTATGTGGTGTGTGGTATGAGTTTGTATGTGGGGTGTGTGTATATGGTATGTGTGTTTATGTGGTATGTATATGGTATGTAGGGGTTTGTGTGTGTAGTGTGTGTGTGTGGTATGTATGTGTGTGCATGTGTGAGTGTGGTATATTACACATGTGTGTGGAGAACAGAGGAAATCTGTTGTACTATTCATCAGGTTCTATCCACCCCTCTTTTTGAGGCAGGGTCTCTTACTGAAACTCACTGACTAGGCCAGGTTGGCTGGCCAGCGGGCCTCAGGGCCCTGTCTTTACCTCCCTAGTGCTGGGATGATAAACATGTGCCACCAAACCTGACCTTTTTATGTGGTTTGGGGACTGAGCTCAGGTTCATGTGCATGCATGGCTGGCACCCCACTATTTCCTAAGCCCTAGCCTCGATTTCTTTGTTAGTGAAATGGGTATGCTAGTTTGTGGAGGCATTAGTATAACCAGGGAGCTTACTGTGAGTCTCCATCCTCCACACAAATGGGAACTGCAACTCTACACTGACGTGGCCTGTGAGTCATCCGAAGAGGCCAGTGACAAACTAGCTTCCCCGTGCCTCATGAATCTTACTGTGGGTCTGTGTTGCTTCTGAAGGCTTATACCAGAACCCAGTCAGGCCAGGGCCAGATTCTTGGCAAGGCTGCTTTGGGCTGTGGTGCAGTGCTTAGTGAGTTTCTTCCTGGACTGAGCCCGGAGATGATTGTCTTGGTGGCCAGAGCGCATGCTTCCCTCCCAGAAGAACATGGAGAATGCCGTGCTCCTTTTCAACTAGTTTCCTCCTGTTCCCCACCCAGGCCCCACCCCAGCCCACAGCATGGCTCCAGTTCCTGCGGATCTGCAGGCTGAGCCCGGGGGTGAGGAACCGCTTCCACTCCAGGTCTGATTGAAGTTCAGGGCAATCATCCGGGACCCTGTGACAGTCGGAGGCACATATCTGAGAGTTGTGGCTGCTGTTTCTTTTCTTAGACTCTCCCCAGGGGGCTGTAGTCTCCAACACTTGCCAATAATGCACAGAAGCTGCCTGTCTCCTCATGGCTGGAGAAAGTGTTAAAGGGAAGCTGCGAGCTCTGGGCCATCTCGTTTTGCTCACCCCAAACCATACCCCATATTCTCCTATGGGTTTTGCATGTTTGTCTGCATACAAATACACAGACTGTGTCTCTGCTTATTTACAGGAGGAGAAAAAGTGTGTGTGCAAAACTGGGTCATACTGATGAATTCATTTAATATGGCATAAGTCGTCTTAGTAAATCTTTGCTAAAATGCCACAGTCTAGGACCGGAAAGATGGCTTAGTGCTTAAGAGTGCTCAGTTCTCATGCAGAGATGTTGAGTTCAGCTGCTAGCACCCACGTTAGCCATCTCACAACGGCTTCTGACTCCAGCCCCAGTCCAATGCCTGCAAACCAAAGAGCCGCACTCCAGGGGTCAGTAGTCAAGGCCAGCCCCAGTGGGTGGGCATGTCAGTTTTGAAAAATCTTGACTTTGAATTTGACCTTGAAGAATGACCTCTGCAAACCCCAGCTGCCCTCAGAGGAATTCATGGCCATCTTCCTGATTATGATTATACATTATTATTGATAATACCCCATACAGTGACACATCCTGGTGGAGAAATTTTTTTTTTCCATTTTAGCTCAGAATATGCCTCTGTTAGTTGGAACTATTTTGTTTGCTACTGCAGACATGTTGTGTCTTTGGCCTTTGTCAGCTCCAGGCTGGGAATCGAGTATAAGTCTATATGACTAAAACACAACCTACTCAACCAGTGGCCAGAATGAGCCTTCCAATCTTGACTTAGGCTAATGATGAAATGATTGCATCGTGTTCGACACAGATAGGTTGGAGTGTGATGGCCTTGGACGATCCCAGGGACTCCTGCGTGTTTACTCACGGTCTTCTATCACTCCCAGGAGTACGCTTGCTTACATGGTAACTCTGCCAAGTTACAGTGTGAAGCTCCACTGCAGAACAGCTAGCTATGGTCACACTGAGTGACCACATTCAGCTCAAGAAAGACTGATGGGGTAGAGATGCTATGTGTGTCCAAGAGAGACTGAGAACCCATGGGGCTGAACGCCTACTGGCACTGAAAGCCTGGAAGACCCCGGAGAGCCAGTGGTCTTCAAATGGGAGGCTGACGAAGCTGGACTCTGATGTCAGTAAAGGTTGATGGCCCAGCAACAATGGCAAACAAGGCACTGCCAGGAAAAAAGCAAAGACAGGCAGGTGGCATCACAGAAGGGTGAAGGCCGTGTCAGATTCCATCATATGTGGGTTGTGAGCCACCATGTGGCTGCTGAGAATTGAACTCAGGACCCCTGGAAGAACAGTCAGTGCTCTTAACTGCTGAGCCATCTCTCCAGCCCCAGAGAGGTGTCTTTTAATTTAGGCCCATGAGCTGTCACAGTCCCCAAAAGGTGATTCCTTCTGTGCATGGGTCCATGGGAGGACTCCCACATTCCTTCTGTAAATCGGTTTCTAGGAGGACTCCCACGGGAGCCAGGCCTGGCAGCAGCTGGAATCTGGGCTTCAGCCTTCTGACTCAGACTTGCAGCATTGAACGTGGCTTCGGCTGACCCCTGACCTCACCAATGCTAAATGCTGTTTCTAGATGGATTTTCCAAGTGTTCTGAGCAGGAAGTGTGTCCTGTGTTGAAAGCCAAGATTCTTGCTATTGTTTTGTTGTTATTTTTGGCTCTTTGTGGGATTGGGGCTCCTTTAAAGAGAACTGTCAACAATTCTTCTTGGGTAAGCTATGTCTCAGCACATGATATTTCTCTGTGTTGGCTGTACACAAGCTGCTTGGATCCCACTATCTAGAAGACCAAGAGTCTCACAAGAGGTGTCATTGTCCCTTCCTCTGAGCTCTCTACTGCCATTCTGACCCTGCTCACCTGACCTCACAGGAGACAGAAGCTCTCCAGTGGGAGTGCTGTTTGGCCCCAGACATTTAAAATCAGAATTATTCTGAACAGATCGGTCAAGAAATATGTCAGAGGTCAGTTACAAGTTATGGTACAGAGCTAATCTAAACGGTAGTACAGGGTGCTCGCTCTGTGTTAGGTCTGTGCTAGGCATTTTCATGGATATTTTGATGTAAATGCCAGGAGTTCCCTTATTGTAGAGATGTAAAACTAGTGCTTGGTAAGAAGCCCCTAGCTGCTGGGGCTGGGGAGATGGCTCACCCAGGAAAGTGCTTGCTGTGCTGTCACGGTGACCTGAGTTTGGATTGTTGGCACCCGTGTAAGAAGCTGAGCGTAGCAGTGGATGCTTGGGAGTATAGCAACGAGGACGCAGAGAGAGGAGGATTATGGGAGCAGCTGGCCAGCGAGATGGGCTGAACTGGATCAGAGACCTTGTCTGAAAAATCAAATAGGAAAGCGACTGAGGAAGATGCCAGATGTTGACCTCCAGCCTTCCCACATCTGCAGACATAAAGCGCATAGACACTAAGCATCTGAGGTGAGAGTCAAACTCAGGTTGACCTAGTGCAGAGCCCAATGCTAACTACAGCACGGCAGCATTGCAGGATGGAGGAAGCTGTCCCCCTTCCCTCTCGTGAGGTGCACAGCCTCCTAGTGGCTCTGCCTGCCAGAGGTGCCATGCGGTCTCAGGTGCAGAGAGCTCCTGCCTGAAGTCAGAAAGTCTGGATAGGATCAGCAAGACCTACCCTGCCTTTCTCGAGTTTATTGGAATGCTTGAATGCTACAATGCTCATGACTAAGGTGTTCATAATTGCAGGCTCTGGTGGCTTTTATTGTGGGTCCATGCCTGTTTCTACCTGTCTGTACACAACACAGGCAGACAGACAGACAGACAGACAGACAGATACCAGTAAGCTCATGTTCAGCATACAAGCTACTCTTAGGACTAAGACTTCTGAACTGATTGGGGCCCAAGAGATCATCATTACAAATGAAGGGATGGAAGATTGGTGATGGCTTTGGGGAGACAGGGGCCCGACAGGTCATAACATTTCAGGCCACCATCAGAAAGCTTGAGTGATCTGGTTAGACCAGCCTAGTTTGGACATGGAGCCAGACAGGAGGGGACGGTTCCAGATGGCCCAAAAAAGCTGGCAGGAAAGGTCAGCATCTGAGAGTTTTGAGATGTGAGACAACCTAGTGCTGGGTCTCCTCTGGACGGCCACCGTTTTCTTCCTTGTGGCCTAGTATTTTGTGGCTTCTTACCTGTGGGCCATTAGGCTTTGCTGTGTCTGAGGAGGATGGCCTAAAAGCATGTATTTGACATTCCCCCGAATGAGGAGGTGGTCTAGTGGGGAGACTGTACTCACTCCACTAGTTTGGGTGAAAAAGACCAACATAAGATTTTGTCCTCCCCGGCACCTGAGACCCGACAGCCAGGGAGACACTTGTCTGTGCAAACATGAGGCTTTGGGTCTTCCTAAGAGGTGGGCGTGGCCCCTCTGCTGTCTCAAAAATAAAATAAGATTTAAAAAAAAAAAAGTGTGGATAGTAGTAGAGGGAGTCACTAAGCATTCACTTCCAGGCTCTATAAGCATGCACGGGTGAGTACACACGTAGACATGTGCACAAACACGCATACAACACACATGCATTTGTAAACTGGCACACACACATGCACACACAAGCACATATGCATAGACAAGCACACATGTGTACACACACTCAAGCACAAGCATATATATGCGTAGGCACACACATGCAGACACGCAAGCACACACACACACACACACACACACACACACACACACACCTGACTTGAGTGTACAGTTCTATACTGCTTTTGATGTCTTCAGACTTCCCATCCACTGGCTCTTCCCTGAAGGTCTAGTTAACCCCCTGCTCACTTTTTCTGATCATCCTACAAATGCCGGGGCCCCAATCCACACAAGATGAGACCATCGTGGTGGACAGTCTTAAATCCACAGCTGAGAAAACAACTCACAGCACATGTCCTGTGCCCAGATGGGGACTAGGGGTCAACTGTGTCACCTGTCTTTATGAAAGGAAACGTGTTATTATGTTAATTACAGTGTCCCGGCTTTACTGGAAGCTGAAAATAGACATATGTGGCTTCTAGGGACAGCCACCAGCATTCCTTTGGCTTCGTTTGCTATGTGATTTTTTTTTTTTTTTTTGAGCAATCTTTGCTTTGATTTAAAATGCCAAAAGGCTACCAAAAGCTGTGCTGTCTCAAGCATCCAGGAGGACAGCTTCCTGGGTCACCCTAAAGTCACCTTTGTCATGTCCATGGCTCTGTGCTTAACCATGAAGTACAATGGAAGAGGCAGCCCCACCCAGTAGGCCTTTATTCCAGCTTTTTTTCCCCCTCCTCTGAGCGATTCACACCTGTTAATGAGGAATCACGCTCCACAGCCTAGTGTAGATGAGCCCAGGAGAGCTGTTCCCTGGAGAAGGTATTGGGAGAGCTTCAGGCTGACTCTGCAAGGAGAGAGGAATTAGCGTGCACTGAGTTCCGGCCTTGAGCTCCTCCGAGCATCAGACTTTTGCTGATCACAGCAGAAACGTCGGAAGGCAAATGAATAGGAGGCTCTGGGTGAGGAACAATTTGTGAGCTAGAATCAGGTCCACATCTGTCCATCCCCAGTTCCCAACTCTCCTGTTACCTCAACATACAATCAGTACCAGCCAGGAAGGATGAGTTCTGGGTGCCCCCCTTGCTCAGGCAGAACATCCTGGGAGAGGGCAGAGGTAAAGTGGAAAGGACAAGTCCGCCCTTTTGATGGCCGACCTCATGCAGGCCCCTGTGCTCATATTCATGGACTCCAACGCCTTTGGGGACATCATCACGTGTGTGAGGTGTGATGACCAGGAGCAGGACCCTGTGGACACAAGTCCACAGGTCTAAGGCAAAGGGATTGGAGGAGGCTCTCTCCTACCCCAGCTGGCTTAAGATCTAAGTGTGACGGGAAGAGAAGTGGGTGGCTGGTGGGTGGCATCCCTGCAGCGGGCTGAGCAAGAGCTTTACCTCTGGTCATTATGGAAGAACTGAAACTTTCAGTGCTTCAGGACAAACCAGATGGGGCTGGTTTATGTTCATTCAGGCGATAAACAGCCCCCCCAGGCAGTGGGGGAGGGATTAGAGAGAACCTGAAGGGAGCACAGGCTGGTTCCAGTGGAGAAGCTAGATTAAAAAGGAATGAGCTATGGGCCACAGTGGGCCAAACAGTCCTGCTAAGAACTGAGGTGCCCCTAAAAGATAACAGGACCAGGAAAACCACCGCTCCCCGAACCCTGAATGGTAAAAACCTGTGAGTGATATGAGGACAGAGGAGTAGAGCTTGTAGGTCTAGAAGAAGGCATGCAAACAAGCAAAATCCCAGAGACTACCGGGCTGGGTCCTCAACATGGCTCAGCCAGTAAGACGCCTGCTGCCGAACCCAGAGACCTAAGTTTAGTCTCTGGTTTCAACATGGCAGGAGAGAGAATGGACCTCCACATGCCTTCACAGACTCACACACAGACACACACACACACCCCTTCACATACACAGTGATACACATACAGAGACACACTCACAGAGACACACACAGACATTCAGAGACACACAGATACCTTCACATACACAGACACAGAGACATACAAACACACACCTTAACACACAGAGACATACATACAGACACACACACACACACACACACACCCCTTCACATACACAGTGATACACATACAGAGACACACTCACAGAGACACACACATACCTTCACATATACAGACACAGAGAGATACAAACACACACCTTAACACACAGAGACATACATACAGACACACACACACACACACACACACACACACGCAAGCAAACAGTGTACTGAGGATGAAAGCAGTTGGTGTTCATTTATTTCTCTAAGACAGAATCTCACATTGGATCTCTGGTTGGCCTATAACTTGGTATGTGTGGCAGGCTGTCCGTGTAAATCACGGTCCTTCTGCCTCATCCTTCTGGGTGCTGGGCTGCTGGCATGAGCCGCAGTCTGCTTGCCATCCATACTCTTAAACTCTGTTGGCTTGGCACAGTTGCACTTGGAGCTGCTAGCATTTACTGATGCTAAGCGTGTGCTGCTGGAGACCCCACGTGCTCCCTGTCTCTGTCTCTTTCTCTATTTCTGTCTGTGTCTTTATTTCCTTCCAACAGAAATATCAACATATGTTCACCAAGAGATATTTCAAGATTTTTTTTCATTGCATAGCAGCAAGAACCTGGATGTTTTCCAAGAGCCCAGCACTGATAGGATGGGGAACTGTGGGGTGTTTAGACCATGAGATGCGATCACAGAAGGGTTGGACCTTCCTCAAGTACCTGCAGCTATGCCGGTGAGCCTCACTTGATGCTGGCAAAAGGAAGCATTCGCACACGTGACACACACAAATGCATGGTACGTGGGTTAATTCACAAAGAATAAACCAACCCAAAGGCCAGCAAAGAGAAGTTAATATCGTAGTTATCCTTGGGTGGAGATATTCGGGAGCACTGTAGGTGTCAGTGAGAATCTGGGTTCAACTTGCAGAAGACTTACCTGGTATCCATGGTGTGCAACTGTCTATACAGAGCTGTGCTAGCTAATATAGGTTGTTAACTTGATTGGATCTGGACCCAACTACAGACATGCCTTGCGGTGGGCCTGTGATAATATTGCCAGGAAGGACCAGTTGAGGAGGAGGGGGAAGACCTTGTTCCTTTGTGGGCAGTACCTTCTGGCAGCTCAGTTATAAGGAGGCAAAGGGAAAAGCTGGTCTGCTTTGCCTACTCACCTTCACTCTCTGCTGGTAAGTGCATCTGCTCTGCAGGCTCCAGCTTCTTTGGCTTGCCAACAACAGACTGAAGACTGATGGCTCTCTAGGAGTCCACCAGGCTTTAAGCATCAGACCAGGACGGCTGAGATATGCAGCCTTGTGGACCAGGCAGCTCTTGACTCTCATTCTTCTGCGTGCAGGCAACCACTGTTGGACTACCCAGCCTGTCTAATGCAACCATTCGAGTAACTCAAGCAGTATATAATCCTGCTGGATTCTTCCAGGAAACCCTGGCTGACAGTGTGGCAACACTTCAGTGATGAGTTAGAAGGAAGCCTCCCCTCCTGGCCTTATTTCTCCCTTTCTTCCTTTCATTCCCTTCTTTCTCTTACTGTACCCCTTGGGCTATCTAGAATAGTTTGGGGATGTTTCCAGGCTCCCATGGTGCCCTGGGATTCATTCCAGACTGTGATTTGTCCAAGGTGGCACACCTGATTGTGAAATGTGACAAGCTCCCAGCAAAGAACACGCTAAAATTATTTAGTTCCTTTTGACTTCAGTTTTTCCATCTCAGTAAAAAAAAGGAAATGAAAATATTTCACCAAAAAAGAAACCCAACTTCCAACACACAAGAGATGTTTAATGCATACCTGTCTTCCAACACATAATAAATGTTTTTTTAAAAAATATCTTTGAGTGTGCTGTCTGCATCTTTGTAGAGCATGTGTGTATGCACATAAGCCTGGTGCCCATAGAGCCAGAAGCCCTGGAGTTAGTGTTACAGGTAATTGCAAGCTACAGTGAGCATCCTGGGAAGGAAACTTGGGTTTCCTGGAAGAGCAGCCAGTGTTGTTAACCACCAAGCTGCCTCTCTATCCCTACAACAGCTGCTGCTGACATCCATGTTTGTGGCATGCTAATAACTTTGCTGACATCCATGTGTTTGTGACATGCTAACTCTGGGTGGGCAGAGGAAGCACTAAACCCCTACTTTAAAATCCGTAGTTTCCGAAGCCTTTGGCAGTTTCGTTTTCTACAGCTGCTTATTGATAACAGTTATCAGTATGCTGGCACTGTGTAGATGTGACTGATTCTTGTGGGCATGCGGTTCACAGGAGGAGACACACAGCACCCGAGGGAGGTTTCTCAGCATGACCTGATGGTCAGAGCTAGACTCAGTCTGAACACTAACTAATCAGGTGGGTAGGGGAGGGTCCCAGAGGAGCCATGTCCATGGACAACATCCAGTTTATCTTGTTGGACGTTTTTTTGCGCTAACTGCAGAGATGACGGTTGTCCATGTACTGAACGGTGGCAAGTCCTGACATTGTCCTTGGAGACTTCCTTGTGCATCCCACTGTTGGGGGGCTTTCGATTTACTCTTGATACAGGGTCTCATTACGTAGCCCAGGCTATCCTGGAACTCCTGATCACCTGTCTCTTAGTGCTGGGACTGACAGGCAGGTACTGTTACACCCAGTTCAAAAGACAATCCTCTTCTTCCTCTTCCTTATCCTCCTCTTCTTCCTCCATCTTCCTCTTCTCTTTCTCCCCTTCCTCCTGCAGGGCTAGGATGCATCACCACAGGTGATAAGAACTTTTTTATGGAGCAGATGTGGAGGGCAGTAACTTGGTTTTTTTCAGTTCAGAGTTTTCTTTCTTCACTTTGGAGAGTACTTCTTCTAATAGCAACTGTTATCCCAACTCAGATACAAATATGTTCCGTGGGGCAAGGGGGGGGGCACAAAATAAATCAGTTCCCTCCGACTTGATGTTTGTCTTCTAATGTCCAGAGAAAGTTGCTCAGATATCTGCTTCACTTTCTGGGCAGAGTGATCTCCAGTTTGACTCTGGACAGAGGGAATGTGGTCCCAGCTGGCCACTGGCTTCCAGAAGGGTTAGAATTTTGATCTTTTTTTGGTTACATAAAAAGCTCTATCTTTAGCTCCCACAATATTGCCCAAGCCCACTGGTTTTGGGAGAGAGGCTTAAGGCCTAGAATTTTCCCTAGACATGAACACTGACTCTGTTCCCACAGAGATGAGGATGGAAAATGGGAGAAAATTACATAGAAAAACAAGGGAGTCAAACACACAGAGGGGTCCATGTGAAGAATGCTGAGGAAACAGAAACATCAAGATTTAGAGCAGAGAGAGACCCGTGACAAAGAAAGGACAAGTCACAGCAAATTTAGTTTTCCAACTTCAATTGGCTTTGTTTGTGCAGCATTATAGATCCAGAATGGCTCACACTGGAACCTCCAGATTGTCTGTCTCGTTTGAGGGGGTCTGAACAGTTGGTTGCTTGGGATTTACTGGGTTTCCAGCACACTATGCAGCCCAATCTGGCTTCAAATCTGGGCTCCTTCACTTCTGCCTCCCGAGCGCAAGGCTTCCATGTGGACACGGGTTTCATTCCAGATGGAGTCTGTGGTTTGGGTTATGCTGCATTACCAAGTCGGAAGAGTTCTTAATGGGGACGTGACTCACGCATGTATCGCTTGGTACTGGGTGGCCTAACCATGACCTCACTCTGTGAGGAGTCTGTATGCATCAGATTGGCCCCAGAACAATTCATAGTCCAGTATTGATCCTGTTTATGACAGGAGTACTCAGCAAAGAAGGGATTGGCTACTTTGTTGCTAACTGATTGTTTCTTTATGCTCTGTGACAGGTGTGGCCCTGGGAGAATTACTGCTGCAGCCACCAACTCGATTGTTCTCATTCCTGACATTTTTACCTAGCCACAGACTCCTTTCTATTTCTGCTCTCTCTTACTGGTGCTCACCCCTCCAGGGCTACCACAGTACTGTCTGTGAGCCTCAGGCTGACAGGTTACCTGGGTCAGAGTCACCTTCCATGGGATGTAGCTTACTTACAGTGCTGGAATGACTACCCCGTTGCTGGCTTTACAAACTAAGTACCACGGATCCTGTTTTTGCAGATGGATGAGCAGAAGTGTATGTCACATGCCTACAGGAGAGATCAGGGGAAGAGGCAGGCAGAGGACAGGAATGTTTTCCATTGTTGGGGTGCTGGGGACAGAGACTGTTTATCTAAAACTGCTTTGGAGCAGAGGCCCTAGCTGCTGACAGGAGACCATCCACACAAACCTCTGCCCACGTCACTCATACACACCCTGCAGGGTGCTGAGTGCAGGCTGCTGCCATCTTCTGTTTCTAGTTTAAATTGTTTTCCTTAGAAATGGCAGGGCTGGACCTGCGAGTAGAGACAGGGGGACCAGGAACCCTTAGAAAAGGAGACAGTCAGTCTCTTCTGCTAGAGCCCCGGCACCCTCTTCTGGGAGACTCAGCTCCATCGAATATACATCTAGCCACTCCAGAGGACCATGGAAAAGTCTGATAGCACCGAGTCACTAAGAAAAGAGAGTGAACATCCCAAGGTGGCTTTGGGAGCACCAGCTGGCAGGGTCACCCTGGATGTAGACTGCCAGCTCACCTTGTCAGCTCAGGTCGAACCAATCCAGTTAGAGATCACTCTGCTTAAAGGTGGAGTGGCCACATTATCAAGCGTGAGACACGGGTGTGTTGTGGATTGGTTCCAATGTTCTTTGTGTTGATTCAGCTCCCGAAATCACACAGGACTCTGCAAGTCTGTGCTGAGGGTCCCTGTCCCCAGTTGGCTCTGATTGGGAAATAAAGTTGCCAGCGGCTGATGGTTGGGCCTTTCCAAACTTCCCCGAGGCTAGCATACTCTCCCTCCCTAATTATTACTTTCTAAAATTTATATTCCATCTCTGCCACCCCAGACCCAGTCTAGGGAATATCCCCTGGGGTCACTCTACCCTGATTCTTATATGTTATATGCTTTCTCTCTTGTAGTTCTCAGGCTTGATCTTCCTTCTCTCCCATCATGGCGATCCTGCCTTTCTTCCTCTCCTGCATTTCTTCCCACCCCACTCCCCCGCCCCCAGCATCCCAAATGTCCCACCTCTGTCTTCTGGCTCAGCCATCGGCTGCAATCCCTTTCAAAATTCCAAAGATGTTTGTCATCAACATTAAAGAAAGAATCCTAAGATTCACATGAAACTAAAGAAAGACCCTAGATGCCAAAGAGTCCTGAGCAAAAAAGATACTGCTAGAGGCACGGTGGGCAGAGTCTTATCTCAAGCTGTACTACAGAGTCATAGTGACAGGACTATGTGGTATCAGGACCAAAATAGACATCTAGATGGAGAGGAATGCAGGGCCACATATAAACCCACAGAGTGTGGCAATAAAGAAGCCTGTGCTGCCTAGGTTTTGTCCATTTGACACAAACTAGAGTCACCTGGGAAGAGGACCCTCTGCTGAGAAATCGCCTCCCTCAGATCGGCCAGTGGTTAATAACTGATGGGGGAGGACCCAGCCCATGGTGGGCACCACCATCCCTGGGCAGGTGGTCCTCCTTTCTATAGGAAAGCACAGCCCTGTCCCTGTCCTCATACTCAGAGCAAATGCTTCAAGATATGGGTGTTGGCAAGGACTTTCTGAAAAGGGACCCAGTAGAAGACACTAGCAGAAGCTGGTAAGTAAGATCATATACATTGAGACTAGCCAAAGCAGCGGAATGGGGCAGACGGCAGAATGGGAGGGAATCTTCCCAAGGTTTATGCCCAACAGGTGAGTGAAATCTGGATTGTACGAAGAACTGAGAAAGCAGCAAAGCCCCCAAGCAACCCAGGTGAATGAGGTTGTGACATGAAAACAGGTCACAGAGGATGGAGCACAAACCGCCAGCGGACATCCTCAGGAGTCCTCAGCAATGACAGAAATGCTTCTTGGAACTACATTAAGACCCCGTCAGGATAGTATCACAGAGAAAGCACCATCAACAACAAGCAGAGACAAAACTATGAAGACTCAGTTTTGAGAAAGGGGACTGGGAAGGAAAACTCTGGAGTTTGACTTCAGCTGCTCTGACAGAACACTCCCACCAAAGCTACCGGGGTGAGGAGAGGGTTGATTAGGCTCACACGTCACAGCCCATCAACAAGGGTAGCCAGGCAGGAACTGAAGCAAAGGCCGGGGAGAAGCATTGCTTACTTAGCTGGTACTCCATGACTTGCTCAGCATGCTTTCTGTTTGTTTTGTTTCTCAAGACAGGGTTTCTCTGTGAAGCCCCTGATGTCTTGGAGTCCACTATGTAGACCAGGCTGGCCCTGAACTCAGAGATCCTCTTGCTTCTGCCTGCTGAGTGTTGGGATTAAAGGTGTGCACCGCCACAGATTGGGGTCAGTCTCCTTTCTTTTCAACCCAGGACCACTTTCCCCGGGGATGTTGGGATGTTGCAGCCCACAGTGGGCTGGGCCTTCCAACCTCAATTACCAACCAAGAAACTGTCCCATAGGCTTCTCCAAAGGTCAGTCTGATGGAGGCCTTTCATCACCTGAGGCTCTCTCTTCCCATATGACTCCAATTTGTGTTGAGTTGACCAAGACAAAACCCAACCATCACGTTCCCCCTTCTGCAATCCAGCAGACATGGAGCCTAATGTAGTCCTCAGCGCCAGAGACTCAAGGGACAACAGATCTATAAGATTAATTAGTAATTATGAACTTTTTGTTGATAAGAACCCAGAGAACTCTGAGTTCTTCCCTGTGTGGGGAGGGAAGGCTTCCTGGAGGAAGATGTGAGTCTCTTTTGATGGATGGATAAGTAGGTCTCATTGTCAGCTTGTCCAGACAGCAACAAGCAGTCTGAGGTCGGCTGTCTGTACAGGTGGGCTTTTGTGTGTTGGCGATGCAGGCTGGGTAGGGACAAGTGACGTGGCTGAAAAGCCATGTCAGAGGACAGCCTCAGGACTCAGTTCTTGTCTTCCTCCTCAAGACGGGGTCTTCTGTTCATTCACTGTGGAAGGCAAGCCAGCTGGACTGTGAGCTTCTTGGGGCTCCCCAGCCTCAGGTCCCCTCCCATCTCACCGTGGGAACACAAGGAATTAAGACACAAATCTGGCTTGACGTTGGTTCATTCTGGTATTTTAAACTTAGTTGCTCACATTTCCATAGTAGGGAATTTATCAGTGGAGCCATCTCCCTAAGCTACTTTTTATGCTTCAGAGGCTCTAAGGAGCTGATGAGAGGGGTGTGGTTTCCCATCTGTGTCCTCGGAGCATCAGTAGAACATGGAAACTAGACTGAGCTGTGTCTGAGCTGTGTCTGGGAGAAGCAAGCTCTGCGACAGCCTCGTGAGTCACTCACTCTGGCCTCAAATTTAGAAGTCCAGGCTTGCTGGGGGCTCCCGGGAATTGCTCATAGGTAGAGGCTTGTGAGCTTCAGGCTGTGGCTCACCTGCATGATGGTCGTGGAGCTGTGACCGCCTCGCCTCTTCAGTAACAGCAAAAGAACCCAACACTAGCTGACTGAAGCAGAGAAGGCCCGAGGGGGAATGTGGGTGGGAGACAGACATCCCGAAGTAACTCCCAGAGCCACATGTCAAGGAGACTGGAGAAGCGTCCACTGCTTAGGTCACTGGACCCTGGCCCTCATGGTCATCGTCACAGCCACCATATTTGAGACTTGAACTTGAATCTGAGGGGAGGGGGTGGTGGAGCCCCATTAGTTCTATGACTGTATCCTGAGCCACAGCCAGTGTGGTCAGAGTTGGTGGGTGTTGCAGTAAATATTTAGAAATGATTATCTCTTTATCGGGTGCTGCGTTTTGTGGAGGGCCGGGCTCACGGGCTCTGTCACTCAGTCCGAAGCTGTATTCTCTTCACGGTTCCCTTCCCAGGAGTTTAATCCGCCCACCCTGGTGCTTCTGCCCCCTTCCTGGGTGGAATTACCACCCCGGTGTCTTCCTTCCTCCACTGCACGGCACAAACATGACTCTAATGCCTGATAGCTTTTCATACAGGTTTATATATTCAATTCTCAGTCCACAAACCCTCTACACAATAAGATTACATCAAATAGACAAAGATACAAACTGCCCTTCCATATGAGATAAAAGACCTATAAAGTCCTTAAAATGTTCATAGCTACCTAATGCCAATTAAGTCCACCCGGATCCAGCTCATCCTTCCCAAGCTCCATCTTGATCCTCCTCCTTCTCTCTCCCCTCTGACCCTCTCTCTCCACCTCCCTTCCCCTGTCCAATCACCAGCTCTGGCCTTTATTTTACATATTAAAATGGGAAGAAGGTTCTGATGAAGTCACCTGAGTATGTGACTAGGCAGCCCTTCTTGGGGAAGTGGAATTAGCATCAGAATACAAACGGCTGCAGGACAATCCACAACAGGTGGGTCTGTTCTCAGGTTGCAAAGGGTCCTGGGGACATTGGATCCTGCCACGGGGTGGGGGGGCTTCTATAGGAAGAGGCACAAAAAAAAAAAAAAAAAAAAAAAAAAAAAAAAGAAGATATGTAAGGTATAGAAGCTGGGCTGGAGAGGTGGCTCAGTGGTTAGGAGCACTAGCTAGTCTTCCAGAGGATGTGGGTTCAAGGCTCTGTACTCATGTACTTGGCTCAAGACTGTAACTCTAGTTCCAGGGGATCTAACGCCCCCTTCTGGCCTCCAAGAGCACCTGGTACACAAATGCTTCACAGATACACATTCAGGGAAAACACCCATGTGTATAAAACAATATGAGGGGGAAATTTAAATACACGGAAGATATAACGTGTCTTAAGAAATAAACACAGAACTTGGCAAATAGAAAGTGCACTCAGCGAATCAGCACTCACTGCAGAAACCTCGGCTGAGGACGGAGAAGCCGTCAGCCAGGCTCCGAACCCTTCCTGTCTGTGAGGAGGCTGAAGAGTAGCATCTCACCGAAACCTCCGAGCCAACATCCCAGCACCATGCCTTCTACAGAGAGGTGACGACCGTTACAGACATGGCCGTGCCGCAGCCCGGTGTGGCGCAGCAGGATTTGTGCTCGGCAGCATTCTGAGATCACGTGACAGGCTGATGGATGAAGAAATGGTGCTTAACACTGAGCATCAATCCAACAGGATGTAGAAGCCCTGGGAGACACACCTCTGCGCATGCCTGCGAGGCAGGTCCCATACTGGGTTAATTTCACCCCGAGAATGAGTGATACCGTCCTGTGAGGTGGGGTCCTGGACTAAACAGAAGAGAGAAACCCAGCTGAGCGCCAGCGTTCCTCTCTGCGGATGCCACACTACCTGCTGCCTTGAAATCTGGCAGCCATGACTTCCCCACCATGGTGACTGTACCTCAAACTGTGAGCCTCCACAAACCCTTCCTCAAGTTCTTGTCAGGCATTTGTCACAGCAACAGATACCGGAACTGAGACAACTAGATATATTTTTAACATCTGGGAGTATTTAACCAGCTCTCTGTGGGCCTCATTGTATACAGACAGGTCACAAGGACTGACCACGTGACTTTCAGAGAACTCCACGGTGAGGTATTTTTGGAAATCTCCAGAAACAACTCACACAGGCTTATGAGTCAGACATAGCTACTAGGGGCCATCACACTGTCATCTTGCTCTGACAACAGCAGGCCTGCCACAGGAGCTGACGATCATGGGGAGTCTCTATGGTGACCACCCTGGTGGGTGGCCAGTCTCTGGTAGCCACATTCAAGCAGACTAAAGATGACCGACCTTCTGGCTCAGTCATTTGTGGCAAATGGTCTCTGCTGGTCAGGCCTGGGATCTTCCAGGATGAATTACCTCGTCACCCAGGAAAGGCCTTTAAGTTCCTGTTGCTCAGCTCAGTCTGGCCCTGGATTCACTGGCTAAACGAAACCCTACAGTGTACCCCGTGAAGAAAGAAGGTTTGCTCATTTTGCCACATGGGAGAGAGGGAACCTATAGAGCTGCTTGTGCCCCTAGGAGTCTCCAGGGCACGGGGAAGCTATAGTCTGCTCCAGACCACATAGACCACCACACAGGAAGTAAGATGCCGGAGATGGGGGCAGCCAGCTGCGACAGCCTCTCTCCTCTGCTTTAAGAAAATGTTCCCTTCCTCCCTCCATCTTTCCCTCCTTCCTTTAGAGTGTGTGCATGCACACCTGTGTGTATAGGCGAATGCCCATGGAAGCCAGAGAAGGAGATTGGGTGCCTCCCTCTTTCCCTCTCTTGCTCCCCTGAGACATGGCCAGGTTTTTATGTGGGTGGGGGTGCTCCTCATGATGGCGTAGAGGTACTCTTACCATTGAGCCATCTCCCCAGCGCAGGGAGCCTTAGGTTTTTGATTGGCTTGTATTATTTTCCTTCCATCCCAACTTCAAGTTCAGCAACTCATCGGACCAACAGAGTACTCACCATTGGCCAATTCGCTGTAAACTGGGAGGGGGAGGGGCTCTCTGTCTGGTCTGCATCTCCCTGGGGCAAAGCTTCGGTTTGCAGTACACTATTTGGAAAGTGGTCCCAGGAAGCAGAAAGCCAGGGAGCAGGAAGGCAGAATGGGGAAGGAGGAAGACAGTGACGGGGTGCATTGTGGGTTACCGCTGTTGGCAGCAGACACCCTGCTCTATACCTCTAGGATGGTATAGAGCAGGACACCCTGCCCTTGAGAAGGATAAGTAATACAAACTTTTGAGAACCAGAGCAACGTTTCTGGCCTGATCAGTGTCGGTTCAGCAGAGGTGGAGAGAGGCTGCTGAGAGGCCTCTAAGTTCATTCTGCTACTACACACACGCACTGCTCCCGGATACTAACACCATTGTTTAAGGAGCTCTCAGAGCCCACGGAGGACTTACATGTGATATGGTCGGTGTACCGGTGACCCTTCCAAAATGCATCTGGAATTTTGGAGTGTCTTCAGCCCCAGGGGGTCTTTGATGAGGGGTTGAGGGATGTAGGACACTGAGGACCCGGTGGCCTTTGCTCTCCACCCTGAGAAGGAAAAGACATGAGCATAAGTAAAGCCAGAGAAAAGGCCACTGACCTCGGACTCTGGAGTCAGGGAAATGCCCGCAGATGCAATGACACTGCTTCCAAAACAGGGACAGCAACCCTGCTCCCTCCAGCCCAGGCCATGAATTCAGCAGCCCTGCCACACTTCAGAAAGACTAAAACATGATCTAGACAATGCTTTGGGGTCTTTGTCCTTTTCTGTCCCTTCCTGCCCTTCTTTTGCCACAACACCCTCCCCCTTTCCCTTAAGAGAACAGTTTGAGAAGCTTCTCACAGTGCCTAAAACCCAATGACAGGAGCCAGGTGACCTTCTCACAGTGCCTAAAAATCCAAGTTCCGTGAAATACATTTCAGAGTTGGCTGTGGGGTCTCATGCCAGACAAATGCTACAGGAGGTGATAGCAAACGGGGAGAGGAAGAATTGTCTGTCATACCCATGGCTGTCTCACCAACCTACGCTAACAGGATGGCAAGGGGGGAGAACCCATGTTACTATCAGTTCTAAATATAGAGGTGGGACACTCATACAAATCTGAGTTAAGGCAGTGACTATCCACAGAAAGTTCACCTGAAGCCGAAGTGTGGATGAATTCCCCTGCTGGTGAGGATTCCCCATTAGCTTTGGGTGTCAGGCTATTTAAGATGGACTCCTGAGATGTGAACCTTTTGTTCTGTGAAAAAGAATCTGCCCAGACTGTCAAAATCAATGCATGGCTCTGCAGATGACACCGGCCATTACTGGTAATGCTTTGGCCATGATTTAAAATCAACAATTCAGCAAAACCAGGTCCATCTAGCAAATTCTTAGAAACTCCTTCCAGTCATATTTCTAGTGGCTCATCCTCACCCTCTCCCACGAATAGACACAGGAACCAGGCTGAAGGGTGGACAAACCACTGAGCAGAGACCCTCTTGGGTGTGTCCAGCTCTGTGGCTGACGGTGCCTGTTGTAATATGGAAAGACAGACCTGCAAGGTAACCCAATCTCCCAAATGCATGCAGTCTGACGACCAAGAGAGGCCCTGGGAAGCTGCAGTGACTGCTCACACTGGGCTGGGAGTACTGGTTGTGGTTTGTTTTTTCAGATCTATTTTTATGTTTTAAATCCTGTGTATGTATGGGTATACACATGAGCATCTGACCCTCAGAGGTCAGAAGCTGGTATCAGATCCCCTGAACTGGAGTTACAGGTGGTTGCGAAACACACGTGGGTGCTGGGAATTGAACTCTGGTCCTCTGCAAGAGAAACCAGAACTGTTAACCACAGATTAATGGCTCGCTTTGTTTTTTTCTCTCAGTACTTAGTTTTTTAAAATCCTCATAACATCTCAATTGCAGCCCCTCCCTCCTTTCTTCCCAACCTCACTCCTACAAATCACCCCATCAAATGTTCCCCTTCTCAGAGAAAACAAGGTCCCTCCTGGGTACCATCCGGCCCTGGGATATCCAGTCCAGATAGAACCAAGCTCCACCCATTGAGGCCCAACCAGGCAGTCCGTGTAGGGGAAGGGAATCCAGTGTCAGGCAAGAGAGTCAGAGACAGCCCCCGCTCCAATTGTTAGGGGACACTCATGAAGAAGGCCACGTTGTACATCTGCTACAAATGTGTGTGTAGAGATCAATGGTTCTTAATTGAGGTGGATTCTCCAGCCCCTACAATGTCAACAGAAATTTTCAGTCTTTGAATTGTTTCAAATTTAGACTATAGGTACATATACATTCTAAAACTTGTTATAAATATTTTAGAATATATAATTAACTATATATAATGCATAATAATTACATAATTAATTTATAAATAATTATATATTATATAGAAATATAATGATCATGAGGGTGGAGCTAAGGATCTTATACATTCTAGATGGCTCTACCACAAACCACACCCCCAGGTCCTCAACAATGAACAAATTTTTAGTAAAGTCTGTCCCAAATATTACAACAGACTTACTGTATAGTAAAAGAAAAGCACAATTATTAGTTATAGGAAATTAAAATTTAAGTTAGTTATTTTGGTAAACCTGTCAACCAAAACCTCCAAGAAATATTTGGCACAGCACAGCTTAGTGGGTGGAGGTTGCTTCTGTCATTAGATCCCTAGAAGCAGAAGATGTCCTACAAGGCACCAGTGCACACGGTCGCTCCCACAACAAAGAGTTATCTGGCTTGAGATGTCAGTGACTGCAGAGGTTGAGGGAACCTATCCTGTACGCCCGGGTCATATCAGCTGAACACCCCCTGAAGCCCCATTGTGCCCTGGAAAGTACTGAGGGACCACATGGCTTCCCTGCTTCATATACTTGTATATTCCTGACTTTTAATGCAATAAATAGGTCAGAATAAAACAGCCACCGATGAAAGGCGCGTCTAACAAACAAGGCATGCTGGGAGAAAAAGGTTGGTCCATGAAGCAACAGTTAAGCGGAGGTCAGGGAGGGCCTAGGAGCCTCCATTTCCCCAGATGCTGACTCTGATGGGGATATTGGCTCCCTGGAGCTTATCCTTGGTTTTGGCAGGAGCCTTGAGAACGTCTCTGTTGCTTCACACACACCAGCGCTGAAGGAAACCGTGGCAGTGGGGAGTTTGGTAAAACTGGAATAAGGGGAGCTTTATTCACTCCGCACATCCTCCCTCAGTGTTCTCCCACAGCAGCTCAGGGCCATAGAAGGGCTTTGTGCTTTCCTCTCTCCCCGCGGTTTGTACCGGGCAACGGGAGGCGACCCCTCTGCCATCTACACGCGGCCTCGCCAGCTTGAAGGGTTGGAGAGAAAGAATTATGAACGAATAAATCAAGTGTCAACTCTGTGCCCGGTTCTCAGGGTGTAAGATATAAAATGCAGACCACTGGCCGTCTCCTGAAAAGACTGGCTGTTTGACCTCACTGTTACAGGGAAGTGGGAATTAGTGCACGGTGGGTGGCAATATGATTATATTTTACAATTTCGTGTATATATATATATATATATATATAATGTTGGCATGGTGCTCATTCAGCACAGTAGATACTCGGCAAATGCTTCAGGACCTTGGCCAAAGCTGATGTGACTCTGTTTACATATTTTCCTCAATGAATTGCCCAGTGTCTTCATCCTTAGAGTTACCTGGGCTTTGCCTGTATCTTCCAACAAGCTACAAATACAGGTCTCCATGTTTTCTCGTAAAGTCACTTGGGGCCTTGGGACCTTGTATAGTCCCAGTTACCTCACAGAGCACACACCCCAAAAGCTAGTATGTGAATTTGGGGATTAAACTTGTGATACAAAAGCTTTTTTAAAAAATTAGTTTTTGTTATAATTTTTTCAATTAGTTTACAGAGCAATGGATTTTGTTATGGAAGTTTCATGGATACTTTTTTCACGTTCTTGCTCCATCCCCATGCCCTAAACCCCTTCCTACTTCACACACGAGCATGCACACACACATTCCACACACATGCACATACAAACACACTCGCACACTCACGCACACACACCTACACACACTCTTTCACACACACACGGGGGGGAGCAGGTCCCTAGTGAACACAAGACACTACTGCACTGATTACTACTCTCAGCCCCCACCACTGATTTCCTCTGTGTGTGACAGTGATATCTTAGTTTTGGGGCCATTTTCCGCTGAAGCTGTGACAGTCCCTGAGATCCTGCGTGAATAAAGGTGGAGGCTTCTTTGCCCCAGACTCTTGTGACAACAGGAAGCTCCCTGATTTAGTAACATCTGCCAACGTGAAGTATTTTACCACAACCCACTCAAACAACTATCTCCATCCACTCTGATGCCCCTATGCTGCATGTCCCCAGGGCTGGGTACAGTTGGCACACCCACAAACACTTGGGGCCTGGCCAAAACGGAGGTGGTCATTTTCCTTCTTCAGACGCAGGAGGAAGGGCAGAGTTCATGATTATACTGGACTTTGCTAAGTCATGCTGAATGTCTCTGAGAAGTTTGTCACCAGCCCAGCTGACTCATCTGGCACCATGCCCATGTGACAGCTGCTCCTTGGTCACTCTTCATCGGCGGTCTCCCTACCTACCCTACTAGTATCTTCTGGAATTGTTCCTCAAATAAACCCAGGCATTGGATTCAGTCCTAGTCTTAGAGTCTTTGGCTGGGGATCAGAACATGAGGCTGTCCCATGGCTGGGAATCCTGGTGGAAGACAGTCCCAGGGCTCTGACCTTGTCTCATTGTTTCTGGACTTGGGTTCAATTGGTAACAATGTTTATGTCATCCAATGGAGCAGAGGTTCTTGGTCTTGTATAATGAGTAGAAAGGCTTCCCACTAGGTGCTCACCTTAGGGAAGGTTTTGAAAAGATGGCTGAAGAGTCCTTTGTACATAGTGCTGAGGGAATCCTATGTCACACCATTATCCCCACAGGCTATTGGTCAGCTTGCTGGGGAAGCTTAATTCAACCTTCAGTCCTTAGTAAGCAACATGGTGAATGAGAGAACACCTGCAGGACACATTTATGGGTTCATCCCTAGCACCCATCCTCCACCTTCCCAGCCAACACCTCCTGCTTTTCACAGAACCTACCCCCCTTTTCTTTCCAAGTCTTTGGTTATGGAAAGACAGACACATCCACTCGAGCTCCATACCTCATCCCTCTGGCTGCAGTGACTGCTTCACAGGTGAGCACATGACCCATCTCAAGACAGTAAGACTATGTCTCAGGTATGGATGGTAGTTTAGTTGCTTAGTTACTTAGTGTCTTAATGACTTAGTGACTGGGTTAATTTTTTCCTTGCAATGACAAAGTACCCGACAAAAGTAATCTGAGGGGTTTGAGGATACTGTCCATCATGGAGGGTCAATTCCATCATGGAGGGTCAATTCCATCATGGAGGGTCAATTCCATCATGGAGGGTCAATCCATCATGGAGGGGAGACATAGTTGCAAAGGCAAGAGTCAGCTCTTTATACTGTATGTTGACTGGACTGATCTTGCACAGATCTTGTACTGATAACCACAGCAGCTGTGACCCCATGAGTGTGGTGCCATCACACCCAGAGACTATTGCTTTGTCCCATCCTCTCCAACCTCTGGCTCTTAAAATCTTTTTTTCTGGGTGTTTACCTTCTTAAAGCCCTTATAGGTATATATGGACCCAAGTTTCTGCTCAAGGGCTTGGAACACTATGGTTGGCTGGTCCCATGTCTCAGCACCGGCTCTGCCACTGGCTTCCAGTAAGCATGAAAAACACTTGGATCTCTTTGAATATCTTTGAATCCACAGAACAGGACTCATGACATCCACCTTGGGGATCATTGTAAGGATAAAATATGGAAGCCATGCATATACTCAACTTGCTATAAGAGCTCAATGAGAAAGTGCTAATATCAGACCTGGGGAGGGAGTTATCTCCTGCTCATGAGATATTAGCCAAGGAGAGGTAATAGAGAGGTGGGCTGTGGCCACACAGAGCACACTTAAAGGTAAAGTTGGATAAGAGGGCATGGCATGGCCTGTGGTAAAATGAACGCCCATCCATTCACCCACCCACCCATCTATCTATCTATCTATCTATCTATCTATCTATCTATCTATCTATCCATTCACCCACCTATCCATCCATCCATCCATCCATCCATCCATCCATCCATCCATCCATCCATCCATCCAACCGTCCTGATCAATGTTGCAAGACAGAGGCTTTGCTTAGTCAGGGTAGGATCTTCCCAGGTGTAGACAGCTGCTGGTGACATGCTGTAAAAACCATCAAGGACAAAAGGACAGCAGGCAGAAAGTGAGATCAAAGTGTCCTAGTCTCTTTCCTCTTCATCCATTCAGTCTGTCTCCTGGGGGCCTGAAGGTCAAACGGCTTTAACTCAATATCTCAGTTGCATTTTGAAAGTGTCAGCACATGTATAGGGAGGCTGTGGAGACATATTTTGCATGTCTACTGTGGGCATGACACATTGTGGGGCTTTCGGTACTTTGTCTCACGACACCATTGCTAATCATACCTATAAAGACAGAAGGGCTGGAGGGGTGAGACCACTTGCCCCAGGGCTCCTGATTAGTTGATCGTAAGCTGACTTCCATAAGCCAGGCTAAGTGTCTTTGGACTTGATGTTGCCTTTAGGTTTCCACTCTTTTGTTGGCACACAAAAAAAGGAAGGTAGAGAAGTCACAGCCAGTGTGCTGTGCAAGACAATTGGAACAGTGACAGCTGTGCAAGCTCACGCTCCCCTGTACACAGTGTGAGGTCCTGCCACTCTGGTTCTGAGTTAACAAGTGGCATGCCTCGGCTCTGGCATATTCTGTGTTCGGTGTACTGGAGGCATCGTCCTCAGCCCTTTGGACGATGGGGCTGGAATTCTCTCTTCCTCTCTTTAGTCTCAGGTGTGGAAGCAGTTTGATCCTGCTGTGACACGTTGCCTCACCACCAAGCAAAGAGGCCAGTTTGTCACAGACTGAAACCTCCAAGTATTTCCTCGTGGCAACAGGAAACACTAACACTGTGCTCTCCTGGGATCCAGAAGAATCTGCCACCCACCATGGGGGCAGGGGTGGGGATGCCTGGGAGCGTCTTTCTTAGAGAAGCAAAGCTGTAGACCACCACTGTAGACGGGCCTTCCTCAGCCTTTCGAGAAGAGCCACCTGGTCAGAGTGGTCAACCAGAGGAGGGCAAGCAATCCCTGCATCTTGTAAGGTGCAAGTGAGGTACCTAGGATAAGGCTGTGGGTGAGAGGCGGCCATTAGCCCTTTGTGATGTATCTCAAAATAGATCCAGATTGAAGATCTTCTGTGTCCACTGAGCAAGGTGGCTCATTGCTAGAACTGCAGCCCCTCCCTCCATATTGTTTCCAGCCCTGGGATATGATCTAGGACCTTCGTGGATGCTTGAAATTAGATGGTATCGACAGCTGCGCTCGCTGAGTTTTTACACACACACACACACACACACACACACACCCCTATGATTAAAGTTTATTTTGTGAGTCAGATGACCAGCAGCGATGATACAATAGATAGGAAAACAATACACAGAAGCAGACGTTCTGCTTTGCCGTGTCTCAGTACAATGTACTCACCCCTCCCCCTCCCCCATGCTGTGACTCACAGTTCAGACCCTGGCTGACCGTGCGTAACTGAAACCACAGATAAGAGGGGTGACCGTGCCCGAGGAAGGAGGGTGAATACAGCGGCAGCCCTACCCAGAGCACCTTGACAGAGTGCTTCCTGACCAGCTGCTGTAAATGTTGGTCACAAAGTGCTGTCCCTGGAGAATGACCCTCAGCCATATGGAAGCTGACTGTCCCAGAGGGCTGGACTGTCATCCCCTTTCTCCCTCCAGGGATGGCTTCTAGGAGTCATGTCTGTGTTGTAATCTGGACTCTAGTGTGCTGAATGCTTCCTTGTTCCCTTCCTGTTAAGAACACTCCCCAGGATAACTGCATGCACTTGATGCAGGGTTTGCGCATGGGAACCTTACTTGAGAGGAAACAAAGACTGTATGGGTAGGCAGTATTCCTGGGACAATAAACTGGGGGTCTGAGAGAAGCCACTGGTTAGATGACAAACATTTGGGTCAAGACTGGTATGTGTGTCAGGGGCGCCTCTGTTCAGCCTCCACTTCCACACGGGTTTACACACTGTTCTTGTACTGCACACACCTCAGGGTTTGTCTGGAGGTGAGCCTCTGTATGAGCAAGAGATGGTGGAGGATATGGAGGTAGCTTCTCTGTGGCTCTGCTCATAGGCTACCCACACATACAGACCCCGTGGCTCAGGAAGTCCCAGGGGGGCCATGATGAATGCACGAGATTCCTCGGCTCAGCACAGAGGTCATTCTTGAATGCACCTCTCTCACGTTTTATTCTCTGAACACATTTGCTCAAGAGGAAATGGAGCCTGGGTCCTAGTCTAGATTCTAAAGGACATTGGGCAAAGCAAGACTTAGAGAGACAACAAATACATTCTCAAGCACATGGTTAGCCATGCTCAGTCTCTTAGTCTGCTGTCACTCGTGTGTGTGTGTGTGTGTGTGTGTGTGTGTGTGTGTGTGTGTGTGTGTGTGTAGGCCAGAGGTTGGTGTGTATGTCTTCTCTAGCTGGATTGCACACTAGGGTTTGAGACAGTGTCTGTCACTGAACCTAGACTGGCTAGGCTACGTTGCCCATGAGCTACAGGCGTCTGCCTGTCTCCTCCTCCCCAACGCTGGGGCTGAAGATGAGTCATACAACTTCAACACAAGTTCTTGGGAACTGAACTCAGGTCCTCATGTTCGTGTGGCAAGCACCCTATCACCTGAGCCATCTTCTCTGCCCCTAACTGTGCACATTTTAAAGAGGCACCCCAGTCCCTTTGTGGGTCTGGGAGATGCAAGATTCCTTGAGTTTGGGCAACGGTGTGGGACTGAAGCCACAGCAAGGACAAGTCTGTGATGTCAGCAGTGAGCCTGCAGGAGACAATCCAAGTGTGAGCGTGTAAGCCTGCTGATTCTAAGCTAGAGTGTGTGCAGGATGTGTGGTGGGTGGCGTGTATGGCGTGTCCCATGTGGCATGTGCAGTGTGTGGCATGTGTAGTGTGAGGTGTGTATGGTGTGCATGGCATATTGTATGAGGCATGAGTGCTGTGTGTGGTGTGTGGCATGTATGCTGGGGCATGTGATAGTGAGTCTCTTGGGAAGCCTGAGCACTTGCATCAGGGAGTGGGGCAGAGGCCGGTCTCCCTGCGTTAGTTCTGTGTGTGATGCTCCATTAATTTCTCACTCCCCAGTTCTAACACTGCTGGTGGAACCCATGGGTCTCACAACCCTGCCCCCCCGTCCTTTATAGATGCTTCTATTTACCTGCAGTGACATCCTGCCCTGGGTGGTGGCTTCTGCAGATGCTTATGACAAGACAGATCTGAGAGCACCCTGTTTTTATGTCTCAGGATGTACTGGGGAGTTTTGTTTGTTTTTGTTTTTAAGGATATGAAGACAGTTCGGAAAGAAGCATGTTGGAACTTTTGGGATTAAGTTTAGATCCATCATTGTAAGAAGTTCTCATAGTGGGTCTCTTAGGAGAGTCATTGGAATGGTGACTCCTTGTGTCAACTTAGCTGGGTATAAAAATTAGCCTAGGAGACACAGCCCTGGATGTGCATTTGGAAGTATTTCCAGATAGGTTCAGCGAGGAAGGAGGACCTACCCCTGACCCCATGGACTGGAGTTGTAGCTGAATCAAAAGGAGAAAGCCAACTGAGCTCCAGCATTTGTCTCTCTACTTCCTGAGTGCAGATGTATCTAATAATCCCCCTCTTTATCTCCCTCATCACCCTCCCCCCAATTTGAGGCTGTATCTCTTATAGCAGGAGCCCAAACAAACCTCCTTGGAGCTGCTTTTGCAGGAACTTTGTCACAGCGACAGGACAAGTGACTAGCGTGTCACCTCCTTTCCCTCTAGATAGCTTTTTGGGCTGCCATGTCCTTTGGGGGGAGGGGGAGGAAAAGGACAGCTTTGTGTTCTAGTCAGGGTTTGTGCTCTAGAGAATGGAGATCCTGTCAGCTCTGTGATTCTGGGTTTGAAAAGACACAAATCACCATAGAAGCTCTTGGGCAGAGAGGTGCAGGGAAGAATAAAGAAATGTCAGTGGGCACCAACCATGAAAAACAGGTTCTGCTATTCTATTGCACAATTCTGTGGCTATAGGAAACAGTGCATGCTGAGTAGCCCAAGAAAGTATCTGAAGTAAGGACTTGGAGCATCTCTGTCACAGAGTGATGGCACATCTTCAGTCAGGGTTAGCCTCCCTTCAGCATCACGTGGTGCCTGGGTACATCCAAACATCATTTGGTACTCCACAAATACTTACAGTTTTCATGTGTCAATTACAAATAGACGGGGAAGGGGTGTGCCAGAGAGACAGCTCCATGGTTGAGAGCACTTGCTGCTTTTCCAGAGGATCCAGGTTCAATTCAATTCTCAGCACCTACATGGAAGCCCACAACCTCCTGTCACTCAAGTCCCCAGGGGGTCTGATGCCCACTTCTGGCTTCTGCAGGCACCAGGCATCATCACATAAACTCATTAGAATGACAGGAGTCTGCCAGTGTGGCTTAACTGGTAAGCCGTATGAAGTAAGCGCAGGAGGATCTGTTTGGATTCCTAGCACCTACACCAGAGCCAACTGTGCTAGTGTGTGTGTGTGTGTAGCTCCAGCACGGGGGTAGAGGGCGGGGACGGGAGAGCACTGGAGCTCACTAGTCATAGTGTCAGCCGGCATAGCCAAACTGTAAGCTTGAGAGAGGCCCTACCTCAAAAGTTAAGTGGAGATTGATCCCCAAAAAAGACACTCTGGGTCCCTGAATCTGCATGCACAGGTGAGCACAACTTCTTACACACCATACATACACACACACGTGCGCGCGCGCACACACACACACACACACACACACACACATGCAATAATAAAGACATGAAGGAAACAAACAGTGGGAATCTTGCTTCTGTCATGTTGTCTGCCTTTCCATAGTAACTGTCTCAGTCAGGGTTTCTATTCCTGTACAAAACATCATGACCAAGAAGCAAGTTGGGGAGGAAAGGGTTTATTCAGCTTACACTTCCACACTGCTGTTCATCACCAGAGGAAGTCAGGACTGGAAATCAAGCAGGTCAGGAAGCAGGAGCTGATGCAGAGGCCATGGAGGGATGTTACTTACTGGCTTGCTTCCCCTGGCTTGCTCAGCCTGCTTTCTTATAGACCCAGGTCTACCAGCCCAGGGATGGCACTGCCCACAATGGGATGGGCCAGGGATGGCTCCACCCACAGTGGACTGGGCCCTCCCCCCTTGATCACTAGTTGGGAAAATGCCTTACAGCTGGATCTCATGGAGGCATTTCCTCAACTGTGGCTCCTTTCTCTGTGATTATTCCAACTTGTGTCAACGTGACACAAGACCAGCCAGTACAGTAACTGAAGCTGAGGCCTCATGCCCTTGTGAGTGCCCATAAGCACATACATTCCTTGGCTTTTCTGGTCTTCCCAGGAAGGTAGAAGAGGCTAAAATGCCTTTAAAGCTTCAGGCAATTAGAGCAACCCCACAGAACCCCTGACATCAGAGGACTTGTCTGGGTCTTGTGGAATGTCAGGAGCACTTGACTTTGGCAGGGAGGCTTTGGCTTGGGGAAGCGGGGGCAGGGCTAATGAACACACATGCTGATGCTTTGGGTCTGGACTTTGCCAAGTATACCCAGGAAATAAACGAGCTTCCAAATTAGCATCCGTGACTCCTATTTTAAATGCAGATGCCGAAGACAGCCCTTAGACAAACAGCTACACAAAAAAAGAGAGACAGCCTTTGCTCTCAGGCCAGCAGGGCATCATTGGGACAGATAGAAAGTCTGGGAGAGCCTCATGGTTATCAGAGGCACTGAATGTCAGCATGTGGCCCTAGGACCAAGCCTGCCTCTGTCTCCAGGGAACTCCTGAGAAATGCACTTCCTAGGTTGGGCATGTGGCTCAGCCTGTAGGGTTAGCATGCAAAAAGTCATGGTTTGATTCCCATCCCTACATAAAACAAGGCACCATGAGGCACAGCTATAATCCCAACAGTCAGAAGGTAGATGCAGGAGGCTCAGAAGTTAAAGCCATCCTTAACTACTTGGTCATCTTGAGCTACAGGAGACCTTGTCTTAGAAAAATAAACAACAGCATGTTCTTGATCCCTACCTCCAGGTGTGGTCGCGTGAGATGTCCCTAGGTTCTGCTGATCTCTGGATGTCTACTCAAGTTTGAGGACCTTATTTTATAGCAACCCGGGACTAGATCCAGCCTTGAGCTGTGTTTTGATTGACTGACACACTGCTAGAAATATTTTTGAACTGTTTCCCAATGTTTCAAAATTATTTTTTCCCGTGGGGGGGAAAACATTTCTGGCTTTTCTTGGGAGAAAATAGGGACAGGGTGTCCCAAGGGACCCGCAAACCTGCTTGGTAATAATAATGTGTAGCTGAGGGGAGGCTCTGACTGTAGAACAGACACAAAGGCCCCCTGGGAGCAGGGCCTCTTATTATCTATCTGGTTGGTTCACACATTTCCACCCGGAGGCATCTTGGCCACTGGGTGAGGATAAGAATGAGATCTAGTGTCAGTGAAAAGTTCAACGAGCACTTTCAGAACCCCTGGAATGCCTGCCTCCTTGTTACCCTCTTCTGTCCTTGACTCTTACCCTCCCAGCCAACGGCCAGACCATGTGGTACCCAGAGCACAGCCCTGTCAATCATCCCTCTGTCCAGCTGGTGCTTCCTTCAGCTCTCACCCAAGAAAGTGATTCATTAGCACCTTGGGAAGGCTTTGATCAGCACTTTGGGGTCATCCGAGGAGGTGACCTAGCTTAGGATTTCTTGGACAGTTGGTGTCTGTGAACAGGTCTCTCTACCCGGGGCACTGGGTTGAGCTGAGACACAGCAGATGATAAACAGGAGAACAGGCTGGGTCAGTAGACCAAAGGTCAGTCTGTCCTGTCAGCCCAAAACGTGTGGTCCTACCCTTCCCTTACTTGTGGCAGGCAATCGACTTGCTATTCTGTGTTAGTTTTTCAAAGGTACAGACCCTCCATCTGAGGACCCTTGGGTCAGCTGAACTAGTGAGTGTAGGTTCAAGTGAGCGAGGGGCATGGTGGGCTTAGCAGAGTGTTGTGTTTGGGCAGCAAGGAAAATAAAATGTGTTTGCCCTAGATATGAGAAGCCCAAGGCGTCTCCACCTGAAAATAACCTTTATCTCTGGATTCTCATCTCAGAATCCAGCTCCTGAGCCCTGCACCCACTGGGGTCTGACATTGTATGGGGACTATATTGATCAGGTTCTTCCCGGGACACAGAGACAAGTGGCCATATCCAACTGAGGTATTATCTGTCAGTCCAGCTGTCTGTCCATCCATCATCTAGCGATCATTTGTTCACCTATATTAGCTACCGTCTACCTCTACCCTTTATTCTCTATCAACCAAAAATTATCTGAGAATCTTTCAATAATCTGTTTATCTATTATCTGTTTACCTAATTAGCTATCATCTATCAGTCATCTATCAAAATTATTTATCTCTCCATCTGTCATTGTTCTATTTATCTACCTGTCAATCATATGCTTGTCTATTCATTATCTACCTATTTATCATGCCTATATCTATTTATAATGTCTTCCAACTATGTATCATCTATTCATCTGTCTGCTCTCTGTCCATCTGTCCACTTGACCATCCATCCATCCATCCATCCACTCACTCACCCACCCACCGATCTGTCTGTCTGTCTGTCTGTCTATCTATCTATCTATCTATCTATCTATCTATCTATCTATCTATCTATCTCTATTTTCACCCATCAATCTATCTATCAGAGAGTGGGAAGGCTCTTTAGGGGACCTGCTGGCATTGTTATGGTGTCTCAGAAGTCCCATAATCGTGTCTGCAAACTGGTGTCCAAGCCTGGACAGGAAGCTTCCGGACTCTGTACTAATGCTATAACTCTTGGTCTGAGGTCCAAACCCTGAGGAACTGTGGGTCACTAGTGCAACCACAGGAGTCTAACGGCCCTAAGACTTGGGTTTTGATACTCAAGGGGAGGAGATGAGGTAGCTTGTACTGGGGGCAGGAGGTGGAGAGAACAAACCGGAAATGGTGGGAGCTTTTTAAACTCCTAAAGTCCACCTCCACACACTTTACCAAGGCAAACCTCCTGATAATTCCCTAATGTGCCACCAGCTGAGGACCAAGCTCTCAAATGTCTGAGACTGTGGAACACATCTCGTTCAAACTACCACATAAAGTGATACTGGAACTTAATAAGCTAGACTGGCTAGTCAGTAAGCCCTGAAGACCCACACATGCCTCTACTTCCCCAGTGTTGGGGATACAAGTATATACCACATAACTGGCTCTTTGATATGGGTTCTGGGGATTAGTTTGGCCCTCACGAATGCACAGCAAACATTTGAGAGATGGAGACACCTCCCCAATGGCCCCCTTCAGATTTTATTGTTTTCATGCTAAGGTTGCTAGCTGTCACTTTTTACTTCATCCTTTTGGACCATACCTGGGTCTCTCACCCTCATTAGCCAGAGTCCCATCAGAGTAATTTCCTAGACAAAAATTTGGAAAACACTGTTGCCAGCCAAAACGACAGCTTTTCTGTCTCCCTTCAGCATCTTACAGGTGAAGAGAAGATTAAGCACCGTTTCTAGACAGTGTTTCCGGGTTATTTGTGGGGATTTCTAATGAGATTTTAAATTATTGGTTGATCTCTCTCTCTCTCTCTCTCTCTCTCTCTCTCTCTCTCTCTCTCTCTCTCTCTCTCTGTGTGTGTGTGTGTGTGTGTGTGTGTGTGTTGGGAAGTGTTTATGACATTGGTGTCATGCCCGAGGAGGCCAGAAGAGGGCATTGGATCCCCAGAGCTGCAGTTGATCGAGCCGCAAGCTTTGGCTACTGGGAACAAAACTTGGGTCCTCTGGAAGAGCAACAAGCTCTTTTGACCACGGAGCCTCCCTCTATGTTCTTGGGGTGAAGTTCTTTAAGAATGAGTTTGAGTTCCAGGAAGCTGGAGCTACGAGAGACCTTAGCCTTCTCCTCCCACCGAAGTCCTTCTGTTGCTTGCTCGTTTCGAGCAAGGTCGTGGTGTGAAGGCTCCGCTGCGCCCAACAGAAGATTCTGTATTAATTTGCTCTTTGGGGAGAACAGCCATGCGTGTTGGGCAGGGCCAAAGCACTGCAGTCAGCAAGTTCCAGCCCCACAGAGACAGCTGGCCGGGCAGCACACTTTCCCCAGTTTAACACAAGGCGGTCGGCTGTACCTCATAGCTCAGAATCAATAAAGCCAAGGCAATTTCCTTAACATCCCATCAATAAGGGATTATGGGAAGGGGAGGGTTTTCTTTAGAAGCTAATGCCTTACTAAAGTTCAAATGAGGCAATATATAGTAAAATAAATTCAATCTCTATCTTTACTCCTTGGCGATTTTAGCGAGGACTAACTGAAATGGGGCCCCGTTGATCCTGGCCCGCTCAATCTATCTTCACTTGCTAAGAACCAAGGTCATTCTTACCTTCATGGGAAAGGAGGAGATATAAAATACTCACCCACGCCTAACAGAAATGCATTTTGCCTTTTTTTTTTTTTCTATAGAGCCAGGTAGATGACTGATATATTATGTAACTCATTTTATGGCCCGGTCGAATGTGTGTTATAGATAGCGTTTAACCTTGCCAATTCTGCTCTGAGATAATCCCCCTTCGGAGGATAAAAACCATATATTTAACATAGTGTGTCCTGTACAGCAGATTGCCCTAAGTGGCTTACACGGAGCATCTGGTGCACGTGGTGGGTAGCATTTGGCTACAGACCACAAAACCCCCAGGCAGGTCCTCTGTTCTGCCCTGAAGGTAATTGGGTGATTTATTTCCTCCTACCCATAGCCTTCCCCCTCATTCAGCTCCCTTCCTTGTGGCATGAAGAATTACGGTCATTCCTGTAGTTCATAGCCCTGGTGACCTGTCTCCATTTCTCTTCCCCGTCTCCTGTTGAATAGAAATGTGATTTTTGTTAAGGTGTTCTTTAATGTCAGTGTGTTTATTTGCACAGGCGCATGTGTACATGTATGTGGATATGTCTTAGCATGCAGGTGTACACCCTCACATATGTATACATGCATGTGGAGGTCAGAGGACAACTCCATCTACCCAATGGCTTTGAGAGAAGATCTCCCACCAGCCTGGAGCTTGTTAACTAAGCTAACTGGGTGGGCGTGAGCGATCTGCCCGTCTCTGCCTCCTCGGAGCTGGGATTACAGTGCCTACCACCTCACCAGGCTTTCTCTGAGTGGGTTCTGGACATTTAACTCTGGTTCATGTTCACAAGTCGAGCGTTTTCCAGACAGAGCCATCTCTCTGGTACCTACTTCGTATTTTTCCTAATCCCCTCCATTCTCAGAGGATTTGGATCCACACTGAACAATTTGTAGGTGTCTCCGGCACCAGTTGTTGGGCTAGGGAACGGCATGTGATCCTAGTTGATCCAATCAGATTACAGGAGGGATTTCAGTGAGGACACCCAGAGTTCCAAATGCCCCAGGTCACCCTCTTGCAGTCACATGGGAAGCTAAGCTTGATGAACAGGCACTGGTGAGACTCACATACGTGGAAGCAAAGGATGCTGGGAACTTGCAGACCTACCCAGCCACACTGTCTGGTACCACCCCTCATCCGGACTCCCAGCCATGGATAGATATGACTTGTCAAAAATAAAGTTATCATCCTGAATTTCTGCTAGGGGTAGTCCAGCATTTAAACTGATGTTACTAGCAGCACTGAGGCAGGGGAAGACATACTACATCTGGCTTGTCCAGTGGAAATTACCGTGCCATTCCCTATCTACGCTGTCTAGTGCTGCAGCCATTAGCAGTGCACGACTGTTGGGGACTTGGGATGTGGTTAACTGGGCAGTTGCTGTGCTAAATTTTAAGTGCTTCAAGTTTTCAACTAATTAACAGTAGAAATTTAAACCGCTATATGCGGCTGGTTGCTACTGTGATACACAGCGGACCCATGAAAACATCTGGCCCAGCACGGAGGACCCAGTGCCAGCCAATGAGCACTGCCTTTCTCCACACCCTTGCCACATCGCCAGAGTTCTGTTCTGTTGCTGCGACAAAAATATCCCAGAAGAAGTTATTCAACTTACAGTTCCAGGCTACAGTCTGTCACTGTGGGAAGTCAAGGCAGGACCTTGAAGCAGCTGGTTGCACCTGCAGTCAAGAGCAGACAATGAATGTGTGTCTGCCTCCTCAGTTAGCTCGGTACACAATCCAGGAGCAAGCTCAGGGAATGATGCCACCCACAATGGGCAGGAGCAAGCTCAGGGAAGGGTGCCACCCACAATGGGCAGGTCTTTCCACCTCAGTTAATGCAATTAAGACAGTTCCCCACAGGCCAACTCTATCTACACAATCCCTCATCGAGAATCATTCCAGGTGGTTCTATACTATATCAAGATGATGATTAAAACTATCATGAATACTGCTCTGAAAACTCATTTGGCCACCAGCTTCCAAAATGCTGACAAGGAGAGGAAGAGAAGGTTGGAGCCAAGAGCTGGAAAGAGTTGAATTTCATGATCTCACTGAAACAGTGGTTTTTAATAATATGCTGAACTCTGACCTTAGCTTAGTAACTCCAGGAAGCCAGGACCCAGGGTTTGTTGACAGACTAAAGGAAAGTCAGTTCTTGCCACTGGGAGCAGAGTTAGATATTGACATGCATGTACACACACACACACACACACACACACACACAGGGCAGTTTTATGATAACCTGACACAAGCTAGTCATCTGAGAGGAGGGAACCTCAGTTAAGAAAATGCTTCTGTAAGATCAGGCTGTAGGCAAGCCTGAAGGGCATTTTCTTAATTCGTGATCAGTGGGGGTGGGCTCAGCCCATTGTGGGTTCTCTAAGAAAGCAGGATGAGCAAGCCATGGGGGTAACCCAATAAACAGCACTCCCCACGGTCTCTGCCTTAGCTCTAGCCTCCAGGATCCTACCCTATTTGAGTTTCTGTCCTGACTTTTTTGGATGATGACAGTGATGTGGAAGGTTAACCCGAATAAACCCAACCTGCTTTTTGGTCATAGTGTTTCATTATGGAAATAGTAACCCTAACACACGTACACACATGCAAAACACACGAGCACACACACACACATACCCTCAAAAAATATAATACATATATAATAAAACACACACATATACTAAAAAGACTTTGGCAAACTGTGGCCTACGGAAATAATCTAGCCCTCTGAACACTTTATGTATTAAGTTTTATTGAGCACCAGAAAGTTGGCTCAGTGGGTAAAAGGTGCTTGATCTTTTCGGACCCATAGTAGAAGGAGAGAACAATCCTGAGCACGGTCCTCTGACCTTCACATGTGCTCAGAGGTGCAGGTGCCCACCCCCACAAATGAACAAATGAATCCTTTTAAAGATTTGCATTCAGCATCCACGTGGCTCATCCCAACAGCAGCAGCACTGTAGCCTTCAGACTGTCAGGGTCCCTGGCCATGTCTGTACCGAAGGACAACCTGAAGGAGTTGATTTGCTTCTCTCACTATGTCCCAAGAACCAGATCCAGGCCCTCAGGTTTGCTAGCAAGAGCCGTTAGCCAGAGAGGCACCTCGCTGACCCAAATGAAGGAACCGGAAGCCTCTGTCCTAAGGTGGCAGCCAGTCTCTGTGGAGTTCAGAGGCGTCTGTGGAAGCTCAAGGATCCCCATCTTCCAGGGATTTCTCCAATAGCAAGAGGAGGCCGAAAGATCACCTTCCTCTCAAGTGCCAGGGAATCAAAACCAAGGAAAGTCTGAAAAGTTGTCACCATCAAGGGGAACCTGAGGAGACAAAACATTCCGGTGGGGCCCCGGGCAGGAAACAGGGGCAGGCAAAGGAAGTGTGTGTTTTTTATTAAAAATAAAAAAGAAGAAATTCAGGAACCAAAATTAAGAAAGAAAGAAAGAAAGAAAGAAAGAAAGAAAGAAAGAAAGAAAGAAAGAACCACCCTTGTCACCTGAGAAGTCCCAGGGGTCCCTCCCACTCTCATCTCCACAGCCAATCATAAAGTAGATGCTGCCTGTATCTGCTGTGATTGACATCTGTCCGTCTCATGGCTCATTTCTGAAGATCTGGCTGAATGACCAAGATCATCGCACAAGACCTTGGCACTGAGGGTGGTTGAAGGACCAGCATAATTCTCACAGAAGCTTCCAGCAGAGCCCTGATGCCCATCAGTTCTGTGGTCTGAGGTGTGTGGCTCGTCCTGCTAAGTTGGATGGAGGTGATGCTCCCTCTTGTGAAGCCGTTGTATGTGGGGAGAGAGGAGCGGGCACAGAGCATACTCGGTACCTAGAAGAGGATGCCTTCCTTAAGAAGCTCTGGTCAAGAGTTTATGTTTTCAAAGGAAGCCATGCTGGGATCTCTCAGAACCTCTGCCTCCCGTCTCGATCCCCACAGCTCAGACTTCTAGTTCCTTATACACAGAATGTTTATTATCTCTCTTGGCCTCAGGTGTCATTTTTAACTGATACCTAAAAATAAAAAAATAATAGTCATTTCCTGACTGTGAGACAGCTTGAGCTTTCAGTCTGGGGGTACTGTGGAAATTCATTCTCACCAATCCAGGCGACAGACTATTCACACCAACCCAGATGACAGACTATTCACACCAACCCAGATGGCAGACTATTCACACCAATCCAGATGGCAGACTATTCACACCAACCCAGATGGCAGACTATTCACACCAATCCAGGCGGCAGACTATTCACACCAACCCAGATGACAGACTATTCACACCAACCCAGATGGCAGACTATTCACACCAACCCAGGCGGCAGACTATTCACACCAACCCAGATGACAGACTATTCACACCAACCCAGATGGCAGACTATTCACACCAACCCAGATGGCAGACTATTCACACCAATCCAGATGGCAGACTATTCACACCAACCCAGATGGCAGACTATTCACACCAATCCAGGCGGCAGACTATTCACACCAACCCAGATGGCAGACTATTCACACCAACCCAGGCGGCAGACTATTCACACCAACCCAGGTGGCAGACCTCTAACCCAACATCAGCCTTCCAGTGCCAGTGTAAGACAAGAGAAGAGGAACAAGGAGGGAAGGAGCCTCTAGACTGTGTCCAACCTATGTCCAGCCTGTGTCTGGGCTTCTGACTAGCCTTCTCCCTGAGTATTGGAGAGGGACACTGAGGGAAGGAAGGGAGAGGCAAAGAGTCAAGGACAGGGAGAAGAAGAGAGACGGGGAGAGGAGAGCAAGAAGAGGGTGGGGAAGAGGAATGAAGAGATAGCAGACTCCGGGAGCCTCAGAGGGAAAGAGGCCATAGTCATGAGAGGGCATAGGTCTCCTGTGCAAGACTTAGCTTCATCCTGAAGCATTCTGATGCACTCATGCCAAATGGGAGAGATTTAACTCTGACAATTCTGTGCCCGGGAGCTACAGCATCTCTGCCCTGGATGGCCGGGGATAGTATAAAGTATTGTGCATTTTAAAACTCCTCCATAGGTCATCTGGACACCTCTTGATAAACTGTCAAGTCTGCAGCCGGCTAGTCCAACAGACATAAGTCTGGGAATGGGCCAGTGGGGGTGGGGCCGTGCTGGTAGGTTCTTGTTGAACACAACCTTTCTGGGTGGCCTAGGACCCCTCACTCAGCAGAAACTCTGGGATCCTCTTGGCACAGTCATGGCTCAGGTGACCTGGATTCCCAGTAGCTGAAGCGTGGTCTCAAAATGTTTAATTGTGTAACACCTGGATGCATCCTCCCAATGAAGGGGGAGTTAAAGCAGAGAGCTACGGTCCGACGCACACGTCCGCAGACCCTCCCCCAGTCCGGGCACTAGTGGTGATCGCAGGAAGGCTTTCCCAAAACTTCCAACGTATTCTTATCTGCACACAAACGTGTGGGAAAGTAATCGTCCTGTAGATTAGTGAGCTCTCCTTCACAGCCTCCTTCGCCTCTCTACCTCTCCTCCGCTCCTCTTTTTTAACCTTTTCTTTATTCTTTCTCCACCTTAAAAAACTTCTACTCATGTCAGTGTGTGCGTGTGCGTGTGTGTGTGATAGTGTGTGTGTCAGTGTGTGTGTGAGTGTGTGTGTGTCTGTGTGTCCGTGTATGTGTGTGTGTCTGTGTGTCAGTGTGTGTGTGTCAGTGTGTGTGTGTGTCAGTGTGTGTGTGAGTGTGTGAGTGTGTGTGTGAGTGTGTGTGTGTCTGTGTGTCCGTGTATGTGTGTGTGTGTGTGTGTCAGTGTGTGTGTGTCAGTGTGTCAGTGTGTGTGTGTCAGTGTGTGTGTGAGTGTGTGTGTATGTGTGTGTGTCTGTGTGTGTGTGTCAGTGTATGTGTGTGTGTGTTGATTTGAACAAAGGCATCGTCTGTGTTGCTTCTGTCTTGTTATTTTCAGTCACTGCTAAGTGTCAGTGCACACGTGTGTGTGTGTGTGTGTGTGTGTGTGTGTGTGTGCCTCCGGGAAGCAGACAGGGAACAAGGTTAGGGACCTGTGAAGTTAACTGGGGTGACCTCTTTGAGAGGAGAAGATAGACTTGGTTGGATGAGCACCCATCCGAGAGTCCCCACAGCCCGCCGGAGTCATGGCGGCCCTCTGCAGGAAGGCCTGCCTCCTTAGGCAGAGGTAGAGGGACATTCCTTTGCCAGTCACCTTCTGCCTTTGACCTGGAACTCCCAGAAAGAGCAAGGTCACAACATTGTAGTGACTTCACAAAGCTCTGAAGGAAAAGATGTCACGCCCCTGGACTTCTGATAGCTGAGTGGCAAGTTCTCTCTCCAGTGGCTACCCAAGTGGCATGTCACTATGACTGTCTTCTGGGTCTCAGAATCGCTTTCTGTGACACGTGTCTTTCTCTTAGGGAAGCGAGCTCCTCAGAATGAAGTTGTTATGATGCATTTGTCCATTCTCTTCCTAACAGGCATGACTCTTGTTCTCCTCTTTGCTTTATGAATGAAATGACCACCGTCAGTCCCTTCCTGGTGGACATGTGGGTTGTTTCCCTCCTTCGACCGTTACCATCATTATGAATTAACATAGTTTAGTTAGGCAAGTCACACTCAAGGGGCAACACACACACAAACACACACACACACAGATGCCCTACCGCAGAAGTGCAGGGGGCTGACATGTCTTGCTTCAGAGCTTTTTGGAGTCACTGCTCTGTTCCAGATACAACTTCTGGGAGTTCCTTAGTGAAACATCAAAGGTGGCTGGCATATGACTGTCTGCCTATTTCTGCCCAAGGAGACAGGTTACTTCTAAATGGCTGTGTTAATTCTGGGGTCCCTGTACCCCAGATGTCTGGTGGATGAGGGATCTCAACTCTGTTGGGCCAGGCTTCAGCTCTTCTGCTACTGCATCCTCGGAAGGTCCTGGTGCCTTAGCCTCACCTGGGCCTTTGGCTTCTGTCTGCCTCACTGAGCTCTGACCAACCAAAGGGGCAAACATAGAGCGTGTAAGGACATATTCTGGGAACAATCATATCTGGGGGTCAGGACCCCTCTCTGGCTCACATGTTTCAACATGTGGTCCCCTAGGGAAGCCAAGCAAGTCTAGCATCTCAGGCCGTTTTTTCTTCTCTGTACCCATCCGGCACACACCTTTAACAAACCACCAGCCCTTGTCTTGCCCATCAGTCTCAAATACCTTTTCCTACTCTGTTTTCTTGGGGAAACTGTGGGGGGGGGGCTCTTAGGCAACATTTTCACAGGCACTGGAGGCCTGAGGTCCCCCAACCATCTCATTGGCCTGCAGTCACTTTCTAGTCCACATTCCAGATTACTTCAAGAAAGCACAGCCCTTCAGTGGGCACTTGACTTGGGAGGGACTCTGTTTCCTTGGAAACCCAGGCCCAGGAGAGAGACCTAGGAGAGATCTTCCTAGAGAGATCTAGGAAGGCTCAGCTGAAGAGAGTTCTGCCTGGGGTGGAAACTGGGGGCACTGTGTCTTCCTTTGAGGCAGAGTGGCAGCTTCTTTGGGGCCCCTGCCAGCAGGAGTTCTCATAACCATCTCCTCCTTTGATGTGGACATTGTCCGCATTTCAAAATCGGATGCTCATTAGGAGTTTGGGGATGTGTCTTTCAGGCTTCTGATGAATAGCTTCCTTTATGAATCCAAACGAAGCCAGTCCACCGTCCATAACTCTACCGAGAAGCATGGCAGATAGGAAATGGTTTTTCCGGAAGGTTCTTCACTTGTCTGGCTCTGCTTTGAGAGGCATACCTTTCCTTTGAGTGCCAGAAGGAAGCCTCGATACCCCCCACAAGCCCGGGTGGGAAACCCCCGCTGTGCGTTCCTGCAGATCCTGGCCACATCATTTGGTATGGAGTTTGCTACTGCCTGTGAACTTGACCAGATGAGAGGGAAGGACCGCCTCTGGGTGTGAAGTAGCCATGGAACCCCAGTGGAGGGGTGAGTCTGTGCTCCTTGGCCTTTCCCACTTGGCAACAGAGGGCCCGAGGGCAAGCATGAAGATGTAGTTTGGACAAGCAAGAAATAGGTCACCCTTCCTGTTGTGGTCTATATTTTTTAAAAAATTAAACAAAAAAAGTCAGCACAAACTTTCTACAACTCCACGGGAAGTACTGAGATGACAGTGATAAATCCAGGGCAGTGCCCTTGTCATTAGACAAAGCATGTCTAGCCCTCTAGCCCCATAGCTGTCTGCTCCTGCCTCATGCCTCTTAGGAAGCGATGGAGAAATGGAAAGACGGCTCACTCTTTCTTGCCACAAAAGTAGGAAGACCTGAGTTTGATCTGCAGAATTCACTTTTTAAAAAGTCAAGTGTGGTGACTCCTACTTGAAATCCTAACGCTGAGGAGGCGGACAGGGGAGGTGGGCAGGGGAGGCGGACAGGGGAGGCAGGTCCCTGGGATTTGCTCTTCAACCAGCCTAGATTAATTGGTGAGTTCCAGAAAGTGAGTGTCCGAAACAGAGGAACAAAGTAACAAAAAAAAAATCACAGAACATTGCCTTTGGCTATTTTTACATCAACCTGACACAAGCTAGCATCCTCAGAGAGGAAACATCCTCCACAGAGAAAACGCCTTGTCTAGCTGTGGGCATTCTCTTAATTATCGATTAATGGGGGAGAGGCTGGGCCCTCTCTGGGATGGTCATCTTGGGTTCTATAAGAAATCAGGCTGAGCAAGCCATGGGGAGCAAACCAGTAAGCAGCACCCCTCCATGGTCTCTGCATCAGTTCCTGCCTCCAGGTTCCTGCCTTGCTTGAGTTCTGTTCTGACCTCCCCCAGTGATGAACAGTGCTGTGGATGCGTAGGCCAAGTAGACCTTTCCTCCCCATGTTGCTTTGGTCATGTTGTCCTATCAGCAATAGTGGCCCTAACCAGGACAAACATTGTCCTATGGCTTTTATGCACCGCGCACACGTGTGCACACTCACTCAAAGTGGTAGAGAACGGATGTTCCTTCTCCACTTACTGCTGCTCTCCTAGGTGATCCTGCTAACCCACCCGATCTGTGAGTTCCTGTGACCGTCCGCTGCAGCCTCCAAGCCTCACTTAGTGACACTGCCACCATCCCCAGAGCTGCTGTTGACTGTCTGCCTCCAGAGAAGCCTCAGGTCCATCCGGGCGTCTGATCTCTGATATCCCCCAACACACTCTTTTGCTTTTGTTTTCTGTTCTTTCTGGCTGAGAGCTCCGTCAATCCACCCATGATCAGGGGGCATTACATCTCCTGTCTTTGGGCAGCCCATCTAACGCCGCAGCCTGCAGCCTGAAAACCTTGTCTGTTGTCTCCAGCCTTGTGTGTGTTCGTGTGGGTCTTCACAGCGACCCTGTCTGTGCCCTCAGGACCTCAGCAAAAGCATGTGTTCAGTTCTTTCTGTTCCCATTACATCTGTCCCAAGTCTAGCTACTGTCCCATGCCACAGAAGGTTTCCAGCACATGTTCCTTCCTTGTTTCCCCCTTTTCCACAAGCCCAGTGTGCGTTCTCTCCCCTTCTTCCTTCTTTTATTACTTGTCTCCTGGAAAATCAGTGCTAAAGCCAGACATCAGCTTTCCAGGAGGTCTCCCCTGGATCTCCTCACCAAGGCAGCCAAGGCTGGGTAGGATTGCTCTTGGATTCCATATAGCCCTGACTTACCTCCACCTTCCCACACAGGCGAGAAACTCTGTCTCTTGCCGTGAGCTCCTTGAAGGCAGAAAGCAGTTTCTTTTACATTTTATTTAATGTGCATTTGCTCATGTGCATGTATGCTGTGCTCATGCATGTGAGTGTGCATGCTTGTATGTGTGCTTGTGTGTGTGGGTACTTGCTTTGGTGCGTGTGTGGAAGAGGGCAGAGGTCAACCTGTTCTGCTCTCTCCTTTTTACCACGTGAGTCTCAAGGCTCGAACTTGGGCCAACAGGTTTGGTGGCATGTGTCTTGGGTCATCAGTTTTGGTGGCAGATGTCTTGGATCACAAGGTTTGGTGGCAGGTGTCTTGGGTCATCAGGCTTGGAAGCAGGTGTCTTGGGTCATCAGGTTTGGTGGCAGATGTCTTTGGGTTATCTCATTGTTAGCAGGCATCTTTGTCCACTTAGCCACCCTCCTGGCTTAGAGTCTCTTGTTTGATTTTCTACCCCTCATAACTGGCAAAGGGCCCGGAGCCCCATAAGCGCTTGGCATACACTGATGAACACACGAATCTCATTTTTTCACACTGTTAACCCACCCTGAATCCTTTCCCTGCTTCCCCGTACTAGTCAACCATTCCTGGTCTCAGCCAGGTCTCCTGCCCCCAGCTTAGACTTGTTTTCTTATTATTAACACTCTAAGGTCACTCCAGGCACTATTTGTCACATGCTTACTGTAGTCCAAGTATTTTTGCTAAGCACTTTCACCCTGTGGTTTACCCTCTCAGCCCCGTGATGGCAGGGTGGGACCTTGTGTCTGATAACTCTATTTCAAGCAGTGTCCAGCACTCAAACCTTCTGATGGGACACTGCAGGCCGCAGGTGTGCTGTGTTACATCATGGCTATCCCTGGAACGTACGGCCCCAGGGCACAGGTGAACTGTGTCTGCCCTAAAAGCAGAGCAACCCCCCAACCCTGCCCCCACTCCACCCAGTGCAACTTACGTTTGTCAGGTTTCCGCCACCCTTCCCGCCAGTGCCTCTGACATGGAAGCCCCCATGACGCCATGGGTGACCTCAGTAGACTCATACAATGACCCCTCTGGGCTTATCTGCTCAGTGCCACAGCTGTCTCTGACACCAGTGGCCTCTCCTCCCCATGGCTCACTTTCCAGGCATTGTTTTCCCTGGGGCTTTGTTCTTAACCCTTTCCTCTCTTGCCCCATGCCATATCTCCAAGCACCTCTTTTCTATCTTAACTACAAGTCCCACTGTTGCCTCAGTTTCTCCCCAACACCCAGGAGCTTTGTGGCCAAGGCCTGTTTTCCACCTTGATGACTTCCACAGAGGCAAATCTCAGTGTGTCCTTTAGGCTTGGCTGTTCCCCAGAGATCTGTCCCAACATCCCCTTCCCTCCTGACCTTTGCCAGAGACACAGTCCCCTGCTCAGTGGCCCAGGTGAAAACACCATCAAAGTTTTGTGGATAAAGAAAATGTAGCACCTGCATACAGTGAAATTGTATGCTGCCATAAAGATAAAGAAGCCGTGGCAGTTGTGGAGAGTCGGACACGGGGGCAGTTGTGGGGAGTCGGACACGGGTGGATGAGCCAGGGTTGCAACACATGCTTCTCTCTCCTGATGTACAGCCTAAATTAAAAGTGTGAGTGTGTACTTTTAAGTTACATCTATTTAATTACTCTGTGTGTGCATTTTAAAAACGCACATCTATTGTGTTTGTGCTAAATGGCGTTCCTGTGGCGGCGAGGAGTCGGGGCCTCATTCCACTTTCTGGGTTCCAGTGATCAAATTTAGGCTGATGTCAAGCACCTGTCCCCACTGAGTCATATCAGCTTGTGTGTATGTGTGTGTGAATGCATGTATGTGAGTGTGCATGTGTATGAGAGAGTATTAAATTTAAGAGGGTTTAAATTTATGTCTGTTTGCAGCCACTAAACAGATGCTGAAGGCAGAAAAGAGCAGAACCCTCAGCCCTAAGTGGAGGGTACCAGGTGTACCCCCTCCTCCAAAGACTCGGGGATCATTGCCGAAGAGGAGGTGGAAGGAGAGTAGGAGCCGGAGGCAGAGGATCGCTGTGAGGAACCGGAACCGGTGTTCCCTGGACACAGCAGGGCGGCTGCACAGTGAACTCTCGGAGGCTGTGGTATCACACGATACCTGAGCAAGCCAAAACCAGGCCAAATCCCAGCTTGGGGAGAGGAGCTGGGCACAAAACTCCACACCTGAGGAGCTGTTGGCAATTGTCAGCGGCTTCCAGTGCCCCCTAAAGAAGGGGGTGCTGGGTACATGTAGATGGGCAAGGAGGGAAAAAGTGAGATCTGAGGGAAGTCGGGGGGTTAAGATGATCAAGACACATTGTGTGCGTTTCTTAAAGAACTAATTATGGTTTTTAAAGCTAAGAAACTAATCAACAAGAAACGTGCGCGCACACGCTCTCTCTCTCTCTGTCTCTCTCTCTCTCTCTCTCTCTCTCTCTCTCTCTCTCTCTCTCTCTCTCAGCAGCAGCATCTATACTGAGATTTCTATACAGAACACTGGAAGTCAAAGGCAGGGCTGCCAGAGGCTGGCTCACAGGTCAGCCAGTCAGAGAGGGACCGAGGTGTGGAACGGAGAAGAAAGGGATTATTACCACCGAGGAACTCAGGGCCAAGTGCGACTGATAACCAGGTGCGGTTCTGCCTGCAAAAACTCCAAACCTACCTCAGTCCCTTACTGGCTCCCGGGCCAACCACCCCTTCAGTCCTGCTCTAGGCAAAACAACAAACAAGGGTTTATTTTGCAGTCAGAGGAGAAGCTCACATTTTACAGACGGCAGCCTGAGTCTGAACACAGAAGTGCTTGCTCAACTGGGGAGTTTGGAGCCAAGTGCGAACAATGACAGACAATGACAGGAAAGAAAAGTGGTGTTGGAGCAAACCCACACCGAGGTTCCGTGCCCCCAACTTTCAAGGGCAGAGCAGGAAATGTAATAATTTGCTCTGGCAAAGCCAGGGTACAGAATGTTAAATATAAACAGCGCCTGCTTTGTAGCAGTCTGGGCTGGAAGGCTCCACGGCAGGGATAAGTCACAGACTTTCGTGTCTGGCATGGATCTTAAAGGGTTTTCTCTGTGGGAAATCTCTCTTCTCCGCTTGAGTACCTCGTTTTGTGTTTATAGTTACATTTCACTGTAGGGGTAACACCTGGATGCATTCTTGGTGCCAAAGAGTCAGAAGACAGCCGTGTGGCCTCCTTTTCTGAAGAAACAGCCAGTGAGCATCCTCATAGCCTGGCCAAGGGACCAAGTTTACCAACAGTCACCCAAGAAAGTGACCCGTGTCCACAGACTGGCCTTTCTTCATGCGTGATGTGCTCCTAGGTGGTGATTCTTTTCTCAGTGACTAGTGTGTCTGAGAGAACTGTGTGTGTCAGTACAGTGAGTAAACCTCGACTCAGCATCTCCGACTGCTTGTCCATCAGTAGTCTTAGCCTTCCTGTGTCCAAAGGGACTCATTGGTTACTAGTCGCCCACCCCGCCGCCATCCCCTCTAACCCCGCCCCATTATCCCCTCTAACCCCACCCCATTATCCCCTCTAACCCCGCCCCACCATCCCTTCTAGCCCCGCCCCATTATCCCCTCTAACCCCACCCCATTATCCCCTCTAACCCCGCCCCACCATCCCCTCTAGCCCCGCCCCACCATCCCCTCTAGCCCCGCCCCATTATCACCTCTAACCCCGCCCCATTATCCCCTCTAACCCCGCCCTGCCATCCCCTCTAACCCTGCACTGTAGCACTTTCTTTCAGTACCATTGGGAAGTTCCTGCTGCCTAGCCCTTAGTTAGTTCTTTCTCTTTTTCTTCATGTGCGGTCTTGTAAGGTTCATCTCAAATATCTAAATTAGGTCAACTTCCTGATAACTACACTACCTTTATTTTAGTCCAGTTTACCTTCACCTCTCCCAGACAACATTAATGGCTTCCTTCTCAGTCTTACTGAGTCAATCCTCACCTTGTCAGCAGTCAGGATAACATGCATTCTGACGGAAAGGTCCTAGCAGGAGAAAATTCCACGTGTCTAAAACCCCACAGAGAACAACGTTATCGATGTCTCTGGCCCCCTCTGATGGTTGTCCCTATCTTTAATCTGGGGCTGTTAGTATCACTAAGCATCTTTATGCATTTATACTTTAAACACACACACACACACACACACACACACACGCAATGAACTGTACCCACAAACTGTGAGCCAAGATAAACTATTCCTTTCACATCTTGCTGCTAGGGATTTTATCAAGCAGATGCACAGGGGTATGTAACACACACACATGTACACGCACACACACACACACACACACACATCATTTTGTTTTTCATGCATTACAACTTTGCATATATCATGTGCCCTAGTTGGACCTGACTTTTCAGGAGTTGGGATTCCCAAGGTTAAACCATTGTCCAGCGTCCTCCCACCCCTTTGCCTGACGTTTTTTTCTGTGTTTTGCCTGTGGCTTCTCTGAATTGCTGTGATGCGCTCTGCTCACTAGCCCTGAGACTTCACCTGTGACGTCATCAGCAGCATGGGGCCTTTGGAGACTCACTCTGGGTTGACCTCGTTTTAGCCTGTCTTTTATTTTATTTTATTTTATTTTTGCTCCTCCCCTCAGCCTTCTTTCTGGCAATATATGAACTCGTGTTCATATTTCTGTAAATTACTGCATTTCAAAGATAATCAGGCAAGGCCTAGGTTGATAAACACATAAGCAGCACCTCCCAGAGATGAGAGGGAGTCTGACCCAGACTCCTCCTGTGGCTGGTGGTAGACTTAACTCTCTTTGCATTCAGGATTCTCCGCAACAACTGCCCAGGTCACCTTGGACTATCACAGAGGCTAATCTGATGTTTTAATAACATTTTAGGATTAACTGCATTATTCAAAACGGCTTTAAAGGAGCATGAACCATAAACCAGCTGCTCAGATGCCTTATCACACAATGTCATCATAAAGACGTCCCCGTTCTCCATCTCATGGTGTGACAGGTGGGACAGAGATGCGGGAAGTTGCTCTTGGGATTCATATTTAGGATGTGAGGTTTTTAAAGCCGTCTCTCTAAAACCATTAGTCACTTCAAAGGGTCTCAGCTTTGATCTTCAAGGAGAAAAAGGCACCATGTTGAGTTGAATCGGAAGACAGTGTCTCCTAGAACGACAGAGATATAATAATAGGTTTTTGACAGACAGAGGCCAATATGAAGGAAGATGAGGCTTCTTATCTCTGAGCTGCTCCAAGCCACAGGGATGGGCTGGAAGGCTTCAGTGACAGGAGAAACCTGCTCACGGTCATATTTAGGGAAAGAAGGCATTTTTGGATGAACCAGTTGCTTCATGATCCATTCAGCCATTGTCCTTCAGCAAGGGACATGCTGTGTCCATGAGGTCTCGGCCACAGGCACGTGCACAGCCTCACACAGGCACCAGAAGTGGTAAGGAGCCAATGCTCCCAGAATTTTTGCAACAAAGATTGCACACGTGAACACCCATGTTCACATACCACACCTGGACACACATATAATAAATAATAAATAAAACATGAGCTGGGCAGAGTCCAGCTTGATAAGATGCTTGCCCCATAAACACAAGGACTTGAGTTAGGACAGGGGCAGCAGCACGTGTCTGCAATTCCAGAGCTGGGAGGCAGAGGCGGGGGGATTCCGACAGCTCACTTGTTCTGCTGAATCGTGAGATCCAGGTTCATTTGAAAGATTTTGTCTAAAAAATATAAAGTGGAAAATGATTCAGGAAAGCACATGACGTTAATCTTTGCCACATGCCAATGTACATACATACATACATATACACACACAAACATACATATGTAAACACATATACATGCACACAAAAGCACACACATACACATACATGCACATGTACATAGAAACATACATATGTATGCATATATACACACATATACAAAAATATGCATACATATATACATGCACACACATACACATGCATGTACACACAAACACACATATGTATACATATACACACAAACATACACACATACATACACATACAAGTACATACAACCACACATATACACATACATACCCATACATGCACATGCAAATATACATGTGTCTTACAATCTATTCTGGACGAACTTACGCCTGTGCACACTCTTGCATGTATGCTAGTTTTCATTACCTGTTCGTCTTAGTCACTGTTCTAGTACCTCAAAGAGATACCATGACCAACTCAACTCTTATAAAGGAAAACATTTAACTGGGAGCTTGCTTACAGGTTCAAAGGGTTAATTCATTATCTGCAGGGCAGGGAATATGGCTGCAGGTCAGAGAGCTACATCCTGATCTTCGGGAAGGGGGCGGGGTGCGGGGAGGAGAGAGATTATTTTTATTTATGTCTGAGTATATTTTGCCTACCTACATGTAAAGTCACACCGCATGCATGTGTAGTGACCCTTGAGGCCAGAAGAGGGCGTCAGATCCCCTGGACCAGTTACAGATGGCTGTGAGTAGTCCCGTGGGTGCTTGGGTCCAGGCTCCAGTCCTTTGCGGAAAGCATCCAGTACCCTTAGCCTCTGAGCCACTTCTGCTGTGCAAGTTTGAATTTCTTTCTAAAAGGGTGGAGACAGAGTCTGTGATGCTAATGAAGGGAGTCAGGGCCAGGCAGATTCAAGGACTCTGCTCCTCTCCTTAGGCTCCCAGCCCTTCTCTTGAATCTGCCTGTGGAAGGACCATTCTGGTATCTAAACTGTTAATTAGAGCGGTGTATTGAGTAGTAATGAGCCAAGCACCTCAGCATCTGAGATACTAGATGGTTCGCCGTTCTGCCTTTCACATTAACTCTTAGATATGCACCGTCTCCTTCACAGTTCTGAGATTCTGCCAGTCCTACTTGAAAGGTGATATTTTATAGCAGGCATCAATGAATACTCATTAGTTTGGATTCCCTATTCTAACCTGCCTTCCTTTCCTATGCAGAACTCCAGTGAGCGCCGCTTCCCACTGGCGGCGATGGTCAGAGAAAGATGTCCTGTGGACTTAATGGGAAGGCAGGGAGCTTGGGTTGGGTTTATTGACTTTCCCTTGAGGTTATCAGCCACGTGCAGAGGGCTCAGAGTCCTTCAAAGAGGGCATTTCTTGAAGGGACAGGAGAACCTAGAGTCTAAAGGGTGGCTGATGGTGGACATGTACAGATGGCCTTGTGCTTAGTAATTTATTCCTGCGACATCTCTTACGCAGCAAGAAGCCATGGGAAGTCGTAGGTGATCTCTTAGCTCAAGTCGACCGACATCCATTCAATGCAATGGATCTTAACGCTAGGAGTCTGGAGTAGTTCTCATGCTAGTGGGATGGGGTCCACCCACGGCCCGTGTGCTCAGCACCCTCCGGTCCCTTTTCCAGCCTGGTCCAACACTGGGAGTGCCGGGGAGGCAAAGGCAGTTGGCTGGATGAGTTGGAGTTGATGAGGCGGCAACCACTTCGTCCCCAGCCACCATTTTGGGGAGGCTGGGCGGAGTCAGTTGGGAAGTAGAAATTATTGTCCTCTCACACCCACCCCCGGAGCTGGCTATATAGGATTGCTTTTCATTTGGATCGATTGAAGAATGGGGCAAATGCCCAGGTGTGCTGGCCCTTTCATGTTCACATCAAATGCTACCGGTGAGTTCCGGGATGCGGGTTGGGGGAGGGTGAATGGAGAGGGGCCTTGCAGCTGCGGCTCCTAAGCAGGGGTAGGGCGTGTCATCGGAGACAGAGCTCAGCTCGTCCAAAACACAGCTGGCTGTAAATTCTAGGCTGCGATTTCCTGGGGCAGACAGGTAAGAGTGTTCCTAGATGAAAGAGCGAGGGTTGATGAGACACGGGGTAGAAACGCAGTGGGTGTGCCTGTTCTTTATTCATTCCTTCATCCGTTATCTTCACAAGCATCTACAGCCTTGTCCAGGAAGCAGAAGCATCTTCACCTGGCAAGCCTGCGGGCCCTGAGGTCCTGCCGAAACACTTATCACCTACAAAGCTGGGGGCTCTCAGCTACATGAAAGGCAGAAGGCCTGATCTATGGGGAGCTACGACCCTGTAAGTAGGGCTGCCCACTGGGATGCTGGGAGGGAGCACCTGGCAGGTATTGCATCCCGCTGCGAGGTGCTGGAGAGGGCTGGGCCAGGCGTACCTCCCACAGGTCCCTTCTCTTTCTGAAGGGGCTCATCCAGGAATGTCTCCTCCCCAGGACTGCAAAATTGCGGCTGCCCAGAAGCGGTGCCAACCGGAGAGCAGGGCCTGAGGAAAACTCTCCCAATATGGAGCTCGGAAAGTCTGTGAGTCATTTGGCAAATCTCCTGCCCCCGCCTCCTGGACAGAGTGTGCTGGCTGCTGCTGAATTCTTACTACCCTAGCAGCCCCAAGCTCCTATTCCCAGCCTCTCTGTTCATGAATTCAATCAAAATGTTATGTCTGGAGTACCTCCCTCCCTTTTGGCATGAGCATACACTAAGCATGTATGTTTGCATGTGTTTGCATGTATGGCAGCCTTTGTGGGTGCACATACGTGTTTGTGCAGGGCGGGCTGAGGATGGCACTGAATGCTTCCACATTCCTCGATGAGAAATGGCTGGTGTCTTGCTGAACCCCAGAGCTCCCGACTCTGCTGGTCTAAGCCACCCAGCTTGATCCCAAGGACACCCTGTCTCTGCCTGCTCAGCCCCAGGACTACAGACAGGCTGCCATACCACTTAACCTTCATGTGAGCCTTGGGTTCGAACTCCTGTCCTAACGCTCTTGTAGCAAGCCCTTTATCTGCTGAGCCATAATCCCAGGCCCCACAGTGTCTTCTTTATGTTTGAAACTAAGAAGAGAGAGCTAGAATGAGATTTTTTTCTTCTTCTCTCTCTGCCCAACTGCTGGTTCCAACCTCTTGGAAAAGCACAGGGTTCTGGTGAAGGGGAAACACCATGGGAGAACTATGAGGCCCTGCCCGTCCCCTGGATTCACCCTTGGCTTCATACTCAAGCTTCTTGACTCCACAAAGCCTTCTGCCCTCCAATGACAAATGCTAATTTTCCCAGCATGTCTCTCTTCTGGGACACACAGGTCAGGGCCATTTCACCTGTATAGAAAGTCTACAGGACCTAAGCATTTTTTAAAATGGTGTCCAAGGTCACAGTGAGACATAGTCATCTGGGAGTGACCCTCTCCCCCTGGGAATTCAGCTCACCTACCCTTCACCACTCTGGAAAGTTCCAGCCAGCCCTCCCTTCTGAAAAGTGCCCCCCATTAAGCCATCTACTCAGCCTGACTTTATTCAACCAAAAGTGTCAGATGTTCAGGACAGAGGAAATGTTGTGCCTTGGAAGGACTTCAGGCTACAGTCGCTACTTTGCCTTTGAATAAGCGGTTTTACTGACAGAAGACACACTGGCACAGTGCACACCTCAGGAACACTGTGGTGACTTCACACCGTGCACACACCTCATGGGCCAGCAGCCAAGCTGAGAAACCGATCGTCCACTGTCTCGGGCAGGCGGCCCCATACGCAGTGATGTCTCAGGTTAGGGCCGCAGAGACCCTCAAAAGTGCTGGCCTCCTCCAGGCTGTGCCGACACCACCCACCATGTCCTTCCTGCTGGTTGGCAGAGTCCACTCAGGGTGGGGAGATCAGAGGTCCACTCCTGCGTCCCACCCATCTACTCTTTGAAGTCTGTGTTCTCAGGTGGCCCCAGAGCCCCGATCATCTCTAATGTGACAGTCTGTTCTTCCCCATTAGCACTGGCCCCGAGTGTTCTAGATGGGAAATGTACTCCTTTGATAACCCCTACATGAAAAGGACCGAAGGAGTGAAGGCTTGGGGGTGGGACAGTGACAAATGTTCAACCAAGAATTTTCCCTGGGATTAAATTCGGTTAGAAGGGCAGAATGGTAGAATGTTTACCTAACATACATGAACTCACATGTTCCTAACATACATGAACTCACATGTTCCATTCCCAGCATCTCAGGCTGAGGGTAGAGGTGCACACCTGAGATCCTGGGAGTACAGAGGTGGAAGCAGGAAGATCATGAGTTCAAGACCACCTTCTTCTGCTACATAGAGAGCTTGAATCTACCCTGAGCTCCACAAAAACCTGCTTAAAAGCAAAGGGGGGAAGGGGGCTGGAGAGATGGCTCAGAGGTTAAGAGCACTGACTGCACTTCCAGAGGTCCTGAGTTCAATTCCCAGCAACCACATGGTGGCTCACGACCATCTGTAATAGGATCTGATGCCCTCTTCTGATGTGTCTGAAGACAGCTACAGTGTACTCATATAAATAAATATCTCTAAAATACAAAACAAAACCAAAGAGCATAGAAGAGAAAGACAGACAGACAGACACACAGGAGAGAGAGAGAGCACACAAGTGAGAGAGAGTGTGTGCATGTGTGTGTGTGAGTGTGTGTGTGTGTGTGTGTGTGTGTGAGAGAGAGAGAAAGAGAGAGGGGGGGCAGAGAGAGGGAGGGGAAGAGAGAGTAGAGAAAGTGCTTTATGAAGGGATGAGGCTTGGGAGTCTTTCCTCTCCCTGAGGGAAGACATTATACAAGCAGGAAGTCTTCCATAGGGAGGAGACTGCAGTGTGTGGCTCTCAGGAGCTCCTGAGAAGCTTGGGGGTAGGGGAACTTTACAGTGCCACAGCAATCTGAGACTCTCTGTGCTCCCTCCCATGCTTAGAGGGGTGACTTCTTTGTCTGGGGTGCATAGGAGTGTCCCCCAGGGAAAGTCACACATGCTGTGTCATCAGAGAAGTGGCCTCAAGGCACACCTGAGAAATGACTTTCTCCCCAAGAGAGTATGAAGGCAGCATCTTCTTGTACTGAGTTGGGCAGAGCCCTCTCTCTGGAGAGCTTGACAATCTGGTCTACTGTGTACTCCCCACCCCCACTTTCTTTCTAAAGATATGCTTATTTTATTTATTCTGAGGGAGAGGTGTTTGCATGTCACAGGACAGCTTAGAGGAAGTTCTCTTCTTCCACCTGTGGGTCCTGGGGATTGAACTCAGGCTGTCAGGCTTGGCAGCAAGTCCCCTTAAGCACTGAGCCCTATCACCAGCCCTTCTCCATTTTCTTATATATCTTCCACTAGTGATGGGATCACTGCTTACAAATAGTCAAGATGTTATTCTTTTAAGTTTAAAAAAAAAACATTAAATAAAAAATAAGATCTGGCACATACAATAATTTCATTTCTGAGATACAGCTGTGGATTCTCCAAGCACAAATGCTGTCAGAGCCCAAGCCACTGGCTACCATTCGGGAGAGGGAGTGGCTGGACGTTTCCAGGGATTCCCTTGGTGAATCCTGCCGAGTCTCTGCCTGGGGGACACTGGCCTCAAATACAGCCAGCGCAGCTGGCCCCAGGCTGAAGTGCACCTGGTCCTCACCCCAGGCCGGAGGGGCTCTCCTGACAGCCTTTTCTTCTGCTTTCTGGATCATCATTAGGGTGACAAGTTCCAAATCGTCCCTCCCGCCTTGTTAAAGAAAATTGCTGAGTGACTTCACCGTCCACTTCCCCTGACGGTCGCCAAGGACACTTTGGGCTCTTTTTCTGTTAAGTCCAATCCATGCTAAATGCACTAAAAATCCAAGCAGAGAGCTGCTGTCCTGAGAGCCCACCAATTAAAGTCTGTACTCAGGGCCTCTGAGGATGTCACCAAAGACCTCTGCTGAGCAGATGAAGGACAGGGCAGTCCTCCGAGGGTGCCCCTCCCATCGCTTCTGTGGTACCTTGGGAGTGAACCTTCATAAAGGAAGAGGCAAGAGCCTGAAGGTCAGTTACCAAACTACACAAACACTCAGCAGTTAGTGCTCTGGGGATCTATCGCCCTCTTCTGGTTGCTTCAGGCACTGCACACATATGTGGTCTATACCAGTGGTTCTCAAGATTCCTAATGAGGCGACCCTTTAATAAAGTTGCTTGTGTTGTCATTTTTGTTGGTTCTTTATAACTAATTTTGCTACTGTTGTGAATTTTAATGTGAATATCTGTGTTCCAGACGGTTTTAGGTGACTCATGTGAAAAGGACATTTGATGGCCCTCCCAAAGGGGTCCTGACCCACAGGTTGAGAACCACCAGCATGTACAGACACACAAGTGTACATAAAATTAAATATTTAAGAATAAAATACCCACTCACGGTATTTCAAATTGCTCAGAATGTAGCCCGTTGTAAGCCAAAGAGCATCTTCAAAAGTCATAGTCAATTGAAATTAAAAGCAGCATTTCAAAGCCAGAGAGTGGGCAGCACACACCTTTTAGTCCCAGCAGCGAGAACAGAGAAGTAGGCAGATCTCTGTAAGGCCAGCCTGGTCTACACAGAGAGTTCTAGGATGGTTAGGGCTACACAGAGAAACTCTGTCTTAAAATAACAACAAACAAACAAACAAACAAAAAGCATTTTAAAGACCAAAATGTAAAATATTTTAGGCACCAATTATACAAAATATATCCAGAATATGTATGCTAAAAAAACCACAAAATACCAATGAAATAATTCTAAGTAGGTAGATCCATCATGCCCACAAACTGAGGAGGCTGGATTTGATTTGCACACACACACACACACACACACAATTCTCTCCAAACTGGTCTAAGCATGCAATGCAATTCCAGCTGGCGAGATAGTCTCAAACTGTATTTTTAAATGGAAGAAACTAGGAAAGCCAAAATGCTTTTGCAGAGGAGCGAGACCTGTCAACTGGCCCGCCAGATCCCAATGCCATGCTTTGTTCTGCTGCTGAGATTAAAAATAACAAAACAACAACAACAACAACAAACCCTCTCAGACCAAAAGCAAGGGACCAAGGGGCTCATGTCAGCTCATCACTGGGGGAAGTCATGGCAGGAACCTCAAACAGGAACCATGAAGGAACTTCTTACTGCCTTCCTCATAGAGCCGGGGACCACTGCTGAGGGGCTGGAACCAGCAGAGTGAGGGAGGCCCTCCTGCCTCGATTAACAATCACGATAATCACCCACAGACAGGCCTGCAGGCTCATCTGGGCAGTCCCTCAGCTGAGACTCCCTTCTCGGCAAACTTCATGAAGCATCAAGTGGAGAGGTAAAGCTAGTTAGGACAAATCGTGATTAGGAAACCGCAGTGTGCATTTGGGAATTTATAGGCATGAAGATCAGGGTACAAAAATATATCCAAACATGAATTTCAACAGACTTGGGGTCTTCTCAGCAAAGGATGCCAGGCCATTGGGCATTCATAAGCAAACCGTGAAAACCTATGACCCATAACTCACACCATAAATGAAGGAATCCAAACTAGGTCACTGATCTCATCTGCAAAACCTAAAACTGTAAACAGTTCTAGGAAAAAAAATATACAGGACCATCAGGTGCATGCGAATGAGTCTATTCCTGGACATCTGGGGGGTGGGGAAGAGCATTGGTCTGGACAAACACTTCTTAAACCCAAACCCAGCCCAGGTCTGGAAAGACAAAAGGTTGTACTGCTCTTGTGGAGGACCCACGTTCTCCTTGGACACACACGCGTTCCTACACACAAACATACACATAGAACTAGAATAAAAATCCAGTTTTTATAGTGAGAGACTAAACAGGTGGGTAACAGGACACAGCACACACTGTAACAGTCATTCACCAAACACACGCCATTGTAAGCCATGTTAGTCACTCATCAAACAGGCACGCTGCTGAGGTGTTTGCCAACTCTGTGCACACTAGAGTCTCTTGAGAAGACGGAACATCTGCAAAGGAACCACCACTGTCAGATTGGCCTGTGGCATGTCCCTGGGGCATTTTCTTGATTGTCAGTTGGTGTGAAAAGGCCACAACCCACTGAGGGCTTTGCATGGGGTTTGAGTATAGGTGTGTAAGAAAGCTGACTGAGCAAGCCAGTGAGGAGTGTTCCTCTGTGACCTTTGCTTCTGTTCCTGCCGCCACGTTCCTGCCGCCACGTTCCAATCTTGCCTTCCCTTTAGGATGGACTACAACTGTAAGACAAAATAAACCTTGTCCTTTCAAGCTTCCTCTAGTCATGATGTCTACCATGATAGGAACTGGGACACAGGGTCAAAGGGACCCAGAGGGACCGTGGGTACTGCGGGGCAAGACAGCGCAAAACACAGACAAAACAAGCTTTCATGTGTGGTCTTGAAACAGGCAATTCTGTGTCTGGGAAAATGTCTTGTGGGTGCTCACACGAGAATGTGAAGGTAGCTGGGAGTTTGCAGACAGCCATGGATGTGGCATTTTCCGTGGCTATTGGTGACATTGGCACCACAGGTGGCCCACGTGTCCTCTTACTATGTGTACACCTGTCAGACCAGGTGTTCCTTCTCCAGCCTTAAATAAGATGCAACTTTGAAGGGCGTCCTCCCTATATTTGTCCCTTATTGGGTCTGACTCTGAGTTCCTTATTGGGATTAAAGTCCAGGTGGCAAGAATGGTGGGAAACTCTGTGGCACAGGTATCATTCAGTCCTTCCTGGTGGGACTTAGCTCTCATTATCAGCTTGATGGTTTTGGAATTACCTAGGAGACAGAGATCTTGGTATAGATGTGAAGGTGTTTCCAGTGAGATTTAGTGAGTTGGGGCAGACTACCTTCGTGCTGAATGGCTCCTTCCAGTGGTTAGCCCTGAGACACAGGAGTCTGAAATTAACATGACTGTACTGGCTGGTTTTGTGTATCAACTTGACACAAGCTAGAGTCATCAGAGAAGAAGGAGCCTCAGATGAGAAAACGCCTCCATGAGATCCAGCTGTAAGGCTTTTTCTCCATTTGTGATCAGTGGAGGAGGGCCCAGCCCATTGTGCGTGGTGCCATCCCTGAGCAGGTGGTCCTGGGTTCTGTAAGAAAGCAGGCTGAGCAAGCCAGGGGAAGTAAGTCGTTAAGCCTCACTGCTCCGTGGCCCAGGCATCAGCTGCCTCTGGGTTTCATCCCTCCTTCATGTTCCTGACCTGACTTTCTTTAATGATGGATCTGGAAGTGTAAGCTGAATCAACCCTTTCCTCCTCCCAACTTGCTTTTGGTCATGGTGTTTCCTCGCAGCAATAGAAGCCATGACAGACAAGTTGGTGACAATGTAGTGGGATATTGCTGTGACAGACATGACCGTGTTGTGGTTAAGATCGTGGGAGAGTGCAGTCCCAGAGTGTTGAGACCTCAGTGTGATGTTCTGCAGGAGATTTGCCAGTAAGAATGTTATACAAGTGGGCGCAGGAGACAGGGGCCTGGCTCGTAAAATTTCAGAGCGAAGATTAAATGATTTATCAGGGATGTAGCTATTTTGATCTAAGATTCTGTGGTTCTGGTTTGCAGGGGCTGAAAATTCTGTGATTAATAAGAGACCAGAACTACTGAAGTGAAACCTTTACATTACCAGGACATCTGACGCTGTTCAGCTGAAACCAAGAAATTAGCAGATTCAGAAGAGACCAGCATCGCTGAGGTGAAATCTTCTGGGAAGTGTTTTCTGACATCACAGAGAGAGGCTGTGTTCCAGAGATAGCCAAGGTTGTGCCTCCTGCCGGCAGCTGAACTTGGTAATGTGTAAGAGTCACCCAGGTGGTACTGGCTTTGAAGGTATGAAGGGTTCATGGAGAACAGCTGAGGCTCGGCACTGAGAGGCCAGGGAAGGCCATTGGTGAAGGTTCAGCCTCAGTTGCAGTGGTGGCCCAGGACTGAAAGGGTCATGCAAAGAAATGGAAGCTCGGAAACAGGAGGAGAGCCTGTGGGAGGCCATTGGATAAAGTGCAGCCCTGCTGCAGCAGAAGCCCCCAGCAGTGTTAGAGATGCCAGTGTAGTGGGACGGCCACCAAGAACAGCAGCAGCAAGGGAGTGGAGCCAGCCAGAACCTCGAAGACAAGGTGTGTGCTACAGAGGGCAGAGCTGGAGAAGTGACCCAAGCCCTTTGGAGGAGCCCAGAGGGTTGTGAGTGGATCCCTGAAGCCAGACATTGAATTATTTATACTGTTGGAGTTTGGGTTTGCTTTATTCAGACTGAGTATGCCCTGGTTCTTCCCTCTTGGAGGTATTTAATTCAATTTTGATTTTTACAAGCACCCACAGCTGAAAGTCCTTGAACTTAAGAGATTTGGGATTTTCCGAGAGATTGTATATTTTAAAGAGTGAAATTTTAATGTGTTCGGATCTGTAAAGACAGACTCTTAAACTTATGATTTTTAATGTGAGATCTTGGGGATAAATAAGAAAGGAAGGGTTGTAGCATAATTGATGTGTCAAATTGACAAGGGGTCAGTTGTGCTGGCTGGTTTTGTGTGTCAACGTGACACAAGTTACATTCATCAAAGAAGAAACCTGTTTCTTCTCAGTTGAAGAAAATCACTCCACAAAATCAGTGGTAGTGAATGTTCTTAACTAGTGGTCATCGAGGGGAGGGCCCAGCCCATTGTAGGTTGGGCAATTCCTGAGCTGGTGGTCCTAGGTTCTAAAAGTCAGCTGAGCCAACCAGTAATCGTATCCTCTCCATGAGCTCCTGGCTCCAGGTTTGTTTCTGCTGGAGTTCCTGCCTGACTTCCTCCATGAAGAAAGCGTAAGCTGAGTAAACTCAGCTTTCCTCCCCAACCTGGTTTTTAGTCATGGCATTTTGAAGTAATAGAGATCCTAAGACAATCATTGTCTTACTCAGGGTTTCTATTGCCTCTGTAAAACACCATGACCAAAAGCATGTTGGAAGAAAGGGTTCGTTTGGCGTACACTTTCAGATCACTGTTCATCATTGGGAGAAGTCAAGACAAGGAACTCGAGCAGGGTAGGAACCTGGAGGTAGGAGCTAATATAGAGGCCATGGAGAGGATATGATTACTGGATTGTTCATCTTGGCTTGCTCAGTCTGTTTTCTTATATCATACCCTCTGTCCAAGGATAGTCCAATCCACACTGGACTGAACCCTCCGCTATCAGTCACTAGTTAGGAAAATGCCCCACAGCTGGACCTTATGGAGGTGTTTCTCAGCCGAGGTTCCCTCTCAGAAGTCTAGCTTGTGTCAGTTTGACATGGTCATCAGCCCAGTCACCTGCTGGCCTTCACGCCACCAAATACTGGCTGCTGCTGCTGAAGGTGCTGAAGTCACCATCCTCTCCTGTTCTCAGCCTCCAATGTCTTCAGCCTTCTGATGTGGAGGCTCACTAGGAATTTATCAAGCCTTCGGTGCCAGGTTGGGACTCCAGAGGCATCCAGACTTGTGGACAGAGCAGCTACAGTATTCTTGTCACAGTGTTTGCCCATTGTTAGACTGGCTATATCCCCTACTGTAGGAGCCGGTCTAGTAAATTCCCCTTAGATATATTTATTGAATTTATTAAATATAGAATGTTTAAGTACACACTATTGCTTCTGTTCTAGAGAACCTTCTCTAAGCCAATACTTTTCTGCCTGATTCTTTATTCCTGGGATTATCTTTGAGGCAGTTTTGCTTAAATCCAGGTCTTGGGGGCGATTGCTTCTGTGAAAGACATATCAAAACAATTGATTCTCTTGAAGTTGCTGATTCTCTAAAGACTTGATGAGGATCCCCATGTAAGTTTCCTCTTCTGTGACCATCAGTCACAGGCCTTGGTAAATTTAATGTCTGCAGCTGTGATAAAATACCCGGGGGAGGGATTTAAAAATTAGAGGCAATTATTTTAGCTTATGTGAGGTTCCATCATGTCGGGAGTCAGGGCAGGAACTTCAAAGAGCTAAAGCCGCACTAAAGCCGTACATCCATCGTCAGGAACATGAGTGTATACGTGTACCTGCTGGTCTCTGCTCAGCTCATTTTTCTCTGTACAGTTCAAGACCCTCTGCCCACAGTGGGCTGGATTTTCCCACTTCCGTTAACTTAAAACAGTGTCCTACAGACACGAAGTAGACAGTCCCTTATTGAGGCTGTCTTTTCCAGGTGATCCTGCACTGTATCAAGATGACAAGGCTAACTGTCACAGGGCCATAGATGGGGAAAATAACTGTTCAGGCACATGTGTGGATTGAGCAGAGTGGAGGCAGGTCTTGCCATTGAGATGTCAGTTGTCATTAGAGCACCTACTGTTTACATGGCTGGTGAGTGTTCTCACCGTCTCTGCCCTAAATTAGACGAAAGACCTGTCAGCTCTCCTTGGCACCAGCAGTCCTTTCTTTGGGATTAAAATTTCACATTGGAATCTCAGTTTATGAGCAACTACCTCATAAGGTGGATATTAATAATCTGTATCCCTTCTATGACCATAAAAAGAAACCTGAGAAATTTCTGCTTAGGTTGTGAATTTTAGAACATGGTGGGGTAGTTTATCTTCCAGAGAGACTTGGTCAGAAGAGCTGCTGTTTGCAACACGGAAGATTTTTTTTTTCATAACCTGTAGCAAACCTGGCTCCAAAGACACAAGTTTTCAGCATATGTGGGTCTTGATTTCAAACCTTCTTCCTAGACCCTGTAGGATTGGTTTAATATGGGCTGTGGAGACCCTGTATTAGGAAGGGGGATGTGGCAAGGTCAGTGTTATGGGACAGGTATTGGCTCAAGACACCCCAAGACCAAGTTCTCAACACAAAGGAAATTTATTTGCCCCAGTGGGACTAAGGGTGGGGAATAAGACAAAGACAGAGGAGAAGGGAATGGAGAGGTGTGAGAAGGGATATTTGTTCTAGAGGACCAAGGACAACCTCTGGATAGAGAGCAGACAACTGTGCTTTTCCATAGGAAAATGGAGGCTTATAAAGGTGAAAGGGGAAAACCCCATGTTAGGATGAATTAGACATGTTAACTAGGTAAGCCAAGGGGGCTCTTGATGACTGAGCTCAGTACTTTTGATAGAAAGACATTGGTTCTCAGCCTCTGGAGGAGGAAGTGGCCAAATAAGGGAACAGACCTTGGTGGCAAGTCAGAGGGAACAGGGGAGAAGGTCAAGATCTCCAGAGCCGTGTTTGATGAGATCAGGCCTGCTAGCGTCCCTTCAAGTGTGGTCACAGAAGACCCTGAACAACCATTGTGCGGACACTGGGTCCTTATCACCAGCCACATGTAGGGGAGAAGCCTGTCAGAAGTTGTCTATTAGAGGTGGACTTGTCCCAGTTGAATGAAATGTTACCAAGATATTTGTATATCTTTTCTGAGATATAGCTTTTCTGAGACATAGCCCTTGGAAGGATTAATGAACGCCATTAACTGTGCAGCTTGACACTGGAGGCTGTGAGGGCTGAAGACAGCTGTCACAAGATGGGGTGGGTGGCAGGTGCTTGTCTCAGACACTCAGTTTATTCATGAGCTTCTGTAAGGAGTTGTCCCGAAGAATTAACTTCAAAGGGAAACTCTGTGATTATAGATCATTTCTGTGACATCCTATGTTACCCAGCTGTGGGCCACCTGATAACAATCTCAGAGTTTGCAACATCTGTCTTGAAAGTCTTGGTCACGGGTCCACACACGTTTTTGCAGAATGAGTCCCTGTAGAAAGCTGACTTGACAAAAATCCTTGCACATGTATCAGTTGCCATGGTTTGAGCACAGGCTCTCACTCATCCATTCCAATGTTGGAAACAATCTCAGAAGCAAGTGTGTTGATGGGGGGAGGAATGTCTAACAGGTGGGGCCTCTGAGAGGTACTTAGCTCTCCTGGGCTTGGCCCACATGGACATATGAATGAATATCCAAATACAAGTCGAGAGAGTTGACGTAAGCTCACAATTCCAGGGTACAATCTGCCATAGGAAGAGTTTCAGTTACTCACATTTCATCCGCAGTCAATAGCACAGAGGCGGGACGCACACAAGCTTCACGTCCAGCTAGCTTTCTCTACTCCTATGCAGTCTAGGGTTCAAAACCAGGGAGTGTTGCCGCCCACGGTGGGCTTCATCCTCCCACATCAATTAGTGTAATCAAGACCCTCCTGGGCAACCTGATCTAGACAATCCCTCATGGAGACTCTCTTCCCAGGTGAGTCTAGGTTATGTCCTTGGTCTTCTACTTGCCAGCTTGGGAGATAAACTTCTATTGTTTGTAAGTTACACAGCCTGTGATGTTCTGTTATAGAATGAGACTAAAGGACTAAGACTTCCGTCTGTTTAGTATGAGAAAGGCTTTAGGTCTTTACGAAATAGATTGCCAACTAAACATTAGAGTTAGTGTTTCATGTAGTATCCATGTGGTATAAACTAAAGCGTTCTGAAAGACTAGGGACTTTAAGAAGGACCCTGCAGTGGCCCTGTCTGTCTTGGTAGCATACAGCTAATACCAACTTGTATTAAGTCCCTTTACAGGTGACTTTTGGAGGCTGTAAGAACTGGGACTCCAAGAACTCAAGTTTTTTTTAAGGCCAGGTGTGGTAGCACTTGCTTGTAACCCCGGCCCCAGGGAGGTAGAGACAAGAGGATCCTTGGGGCTCACTGCCCAGCTAGCTTAGCAGACTTAGTGAATTCCAGCCCAGTAAGGGGTTATGTCTGAAGGAGATAGGTGACTTTTCTGAGTATGGCCCCCAGGCAGGTCCTCTAGCCTCTCTCTGAACAAACACACACACACACACACACACACACACACACACACACACACCTCTGTGTACTGACATGCAGGGATACACACCCATTAAGCCACCAGACCTTATTGCCTTCAAGTGATGGGCTTCTCTCCCCAGGCTGCTCCCCCCAGGACATCTCACCTTTCCCAAGGCATTGTCACCGTGTTCCTTAGTGGCTGTGCCAGCCGTCTGTGGTGCATGTCTCTCTCAGCTATAATAAAGCACCATGAAGGAAAAAATTTACTGACAATGTCTTAACACATAGGGCCAGGTGTGGTACAGAGAGATCCACTCATGAAACTGTTGCGGGGCTGATGAATAGAGAAACAGACCGTCCATGACTTTCATACATGGCGAGCAGCTGAAGGGGTCACACCCTCACCTTTTTAGGGCTCCGCCAGTCCAGGTAATGACATGGAGTTGCCTGTGGTTCACAGAGAGCAGCCAAAGACTCTGGGGCACCCCTGCTGCTTTGTGAGGGCAGAGTTGCACTAGGTGAGCCTTGCCCCTGTCTCACCCCAGCTGCTGCTCACCCTAGCAGAGGGTCCTGGGTGAGTCTCCATCTTGAGGCCTTTCCCCCTTCAGGTTTTCCCTTCATTTATCCAGGGCCTTCCCTTCTCAGCTTTCCCACTCACTGCCTCTGTTTTTACCTGAGAAATATTTACATGGCTCCAGATACGTATGTAACATAGGAGTATCACTCACCAATGAGTCATAAATTTATCTCAAAAGAATTCTGTGGTACATGTATAATCTTAGCGCTTATTAAAGAATGAAATAAAGTTTGCAAACCAATGAGATGGATGGACCGGGTTATTTTTGTGTAGGATTTAAATCTTGGCTGAATCTTGACACTGCAGGATGTACTGTTTCTTCAGTGTTCCTCAGAGTTAATCAATATCTTGATTTTATAACTGTCAAGGCCAAGAATGTTTGTTCACATAAACCCCACAGTACAAAATGTTTGAAGTATATTTAAGGTCATTTCAGAAATGGCTGGAAATTTATCTCAAGCCAAATTTAACAATTATTTTTTTTTTTTTTAGCAAAATGATACTCAAATCATCAAGCAAATTTGAACAGAAAATTTAGAAGTCAAACATTCTAACATGACCTGATCCAAAAACGATACATGCAGAGGATCGATGGTGGAAAGATCAAAAGCCTCAGCTTTTCTGTAATTAAACCACTGTGTTTCCACAAGAGCCGAAAACTTTGGTTAAACACACCGCTGCTTTGACCTGGTGTGGTCTGGAGAGTGAGATTTTCCCAGCGGGATGTGAAGGGCATGCTCAGTACAAAGCGCATGCGTGTTCAGAACCAAGGCTGCAGTGAGGCTGTGCGGTACGTGCCCATAAGCTAGGCACGTTTGAGGCTGATACGGGAGGATAAGGATTTTGAGGTCACTTTGAGCCACTTAAAGCCACTTAAAAAATTAGAAAAAATAACGACACAAATTAACAAAAAAAGAAAAAGGGACAGACTTAGAAACATCGTGTCAAATTCAGATTATTTTTAAGAACAAGGGAGGAAATCACAAGTCATTACACAGATAAATATAGAAATTGATCACAGCGACGGCTTTTTTTTTTCTTCTGCAACTTCAAGGATCAGAGGAAAATGGAACGTGGTTACAGACAAGTAATGCTTCCAGGGAAGGCACATGGGAAGTTTCCAGAAATACAGGCTTTCTGAAGAACAGCACCCACTTCCGTCCTTCAGTCTGGCTTCTGAGATCTGCAGTCTTTAAAACATCGTAGTTAGATGTAGACTCACATCTGTATCCCCAGTACTTGGGAGGTTGAGGCAGGAAGATTACTTCAAATTTGAGGCACACTTAGGCTAAGCTGGGGTACAGAGTGAGACCCTGTCCTAGTTGCTCGGCCCTGCCCAGGAAGGAGCAAAGGCTACCCTGACAATTTCCTTCCATCCTGTTTTGCTCAGTAAGGAGCCCTGGAAATTCAAAGGGGCCCAAAGAGACACCTTGGGGAACCATGACAGAGCCTAAGCTCAGGGGACACCTGCTCAAAGACAAGAGCCATGACTTCAGGAATGCACAGGAGTGAGCGTGTGTAAGATCTCTACATCTGCACAGGACATGGGTGTGTTTTCTTCACCTAGTGGTTTTCTTCAATCCGCTTATAGCATAAGCTTCAGATCAGGACTCTGCATGTATGTGTGCACATGTACAGAGTGTATGTGCAAATATAGTGTATGTGTACATACAGAGTATGTATGTGTGTACATGTACAGTGTATGTGTATGTGTGTGTACAGGTACAGAGTGTGTATGTGTCCATCTACAGAGTGTGTACATGTGTATGTATACAGTGTGTATATGTGTGTGTACATATATAGTGTATGTGTGTGCATATACAGGGCATGTGTATGTGTGTACATGTTACATGTATGTGTGTACATGCACAGAGTGTATGTGTGTGTTCATAAACAGTATATTGTATGTGTGTACATATGCAGATACACGTGTGTTTGCATACAGAGTACACGTGTGTGTACATATATATTGACTATTGGATAGTTTCATACTGATCTCGATCATGTTTGTCCCTCTTAACTCCTCCCAGGTCGCCCCTCACCTCCCTCATCCCCCTCAACTTCCTGCTCTCATCCCCCCATAAACCCCAGTTTGTGATATCTATATACTCCTGGGTGTGGGGCCAGCCCTGGAGTGTGGACAGCTCACCGGGGACACACCCTTAAGGAAAACTGACTCTCCCCTGGAAGCCATCAAATGTCCATAGCTCCTTTGTCAGGGTGGGGGGCCCATGATCCCCTTCATGGCTGGGCTAGAATGTAGACTGGCTTTATCCTGTTCAGGAGACCTCAGTTGGTGTGAGTTCACCAGTTCAGTGGTCCCGCCATGTCCAGAAGAATCTACTTCCATCCTGCCCTTCTCTTAGCCTCTGCCTCTCAGTCCTTCTACCCTCTCTTCCTTGAGGCCCTGAGCCTTGGGTGTGTGATGGGTGGGATATGGAGTGGAGGGTGAGGGGGTAGAGAGGGTAGGGGTGGGATATGGAGTGGAGGGTGAGGGGGTAGAGAGGGTAGGGGGTGGGATATGGAGTGGAGGGTGAGGGGGTAGAGAGGGTAGGGGGTGGGATATGGAGTGGAGGGTGAGGGGGTAGAGAGGGTAGGGGGTGGGATATGGAGTGGAGGGTGAGGGGGTAGAGAGGGTAGGGGGTGGGATATGGAGTGGAGGGTGAGGGGGTAGAGAGGGTAGGGGGTGGGTAGGGGTGAAGGGTGAGGGGTGTAGGGGATAAGGGTTGGATAATGTGGAGCAGAGGGTAGGGGTGGGGAGATGGAAAGTGAGTTTTGGGGTGTGGGGGGGATGGGAGGAGTGAGTGAAGGGTGAGGATGTGGGGGTGGAAAGGGGTGTGAATTGGGGTATGATGGGGTGAGAGGATGGGGTGAGGGGTGGGAGGAATTAAGACTTCTTGAAGTTCTCCCACGATAATTTTTCTCCCAAGAACTTCTATGTGAGCCCAGGTTAATATGTACATGGAATAGATGTATAAATGAAACATTTACCACAAAGCCATTTATTTTAAAGCAACTTGTTGCCATACATTTAATCCAAGGTACTGGAGAGGAAAGCAGATTTGCATATTTTGAGACAGAGGGGCCTGCTTGTCTAACACAGTACGATCTGAAGAGGTGCTTCTGTGCTTAGGAATAATGATTAGAAAATAATAAAGTCCTGGAGCTCCATATGCAAATGCTTCTGTGAGGGCAGCGAGCTCCTCCTAATGTGTGAAGCTCTTAGTCTGAGCTGAGGTGACTCAGGCTGCATTCTGCGTGTTGCGTGGTGTGAAGGCGACAGACCACTCAGGCTATGTGTTCGTGTCACGTGTCTGTGTCACGTATTCAAGGATGCTGAGACAGAATGAACTGCCGGGTGCACCTTGGATTTACCATGTGTTTAGATTTTGAATTAATGTTTGTTTGTTGGGTACTACGAAGCCATTCACTGTTGCTAAGCTTTGAGACCCGCCATGGTCCTCACGTAATCCCGAGTTTAAGGAGATTTGTGTTGGTTCAGGAACCAGAAAACCTTTTCTACAAAGACCCAGATAGGAGATATTTTGGCTTGTGGGCCATGCGGTCTGCTGTAGCTACAGAGTCTGGCTGTAGCAAGAGGAACAGAAAACGTGTAAGCTAGGGGTGTGCCTGTGTCTCAACAAAACTTTGTTTAAACAAGTGTTGGCTTGGATTTGCACCAGCTGCAGTTTCTATCCACTGCTTCAGCCGAATCATAGGTGTTGGAAGTTCCAAAGTAGTTCACTTCCTAAGGGTCCTACAGGGAACCTCCCATTACCCTACACAATTTAAAATATCTCCTCTTACTTTAACGAAGCTCCTGTAAGTTTTATGGAGTGGATGCTGATGCTTGGGCCAGCACTCACAACTGGTCTCACCCTCCTGTGGTAGCAGTGTTGCCTGGAAACTGGACCTGCATCTTGAAGCCTGTGCCCTCAGGCACACACACATGCCCCTCACAGGACCACAGGCACACATGCCCCTCACAGGACCACAGGCACACATGCCCCTCACAGGACCACAGGCACACATGCCCCTCACAGGACCACAGGCACACACACATGCCCCTCACAGGACCACAGGCACACACACATGCTCCTCACAGGACCACAGGCACACATGCCCCTCACAGGACCACAGGCACACATGCCCCTCACAGGACCACAGGCACACATGCCCCTCACAGGACCACAGGCACACACACATGCTCCTCACAGGACCACAGGCACACACACATGCCCCTCACAGGACCACAGGCACACATGCCCCTCACAGGACCACAGGCACATATGCCCTTCACAGGACCACAGGCACACATGCCCTTCACAGGACCACAGGCACACATGCCCCTCACAGGACCACAGGCACACATGCCCTTCACAGGACCACAGGCACACATGCCCTTCACAGGACCACAGGCACACATGCCCTTCACAGGACCTTCTGCTAATGTACAGAACTGGTGGGAATGTGTACCGGGCTGCCTGACCACATTTCAGACATTCCCCAGGGGGCAAAGCTCCTGCAGCCGGGCAGTAACACAAACATCAGCCCATTTAACACATTTCCTGCACACACAACGGCCGGCTTCAAATCGTGGGTGGGAAAGGAAGGCACAGACAATTGGAGGAAAACGGAGAGGTATGGGGCTGGGAGGAATCCCACAGTAGAATAGCCTAATTATAGGGTCTCCTCTCCAGGCCTGAGAATCCAGTGAGGCAGGAAGTTAGAGATGCCAGACTGGTTGCAGAGAAGGGCAACGCACCCCTCTAGCAAGGTTCCCTTCTGTGACCCCACGGAGGCTCCATTAACCATAAAATCTCAGGGGTGCCAGAGGTTCTGAGTTAGATCGCACTGGGAACGTGACAGAACGTGACAGATCACCTCCTACCACAAAGCTCAGGCCCCTGGGTTCCACGGTGGGGTCAAGTCGTGTGTTGCCACACGCAGCCCCGAGGATGCACCTGGTCCTCATGTTCACGCAGCAAGCACCTCACACTCATTTTAGATGGTGACTGTCCCCAGACCTGGGTTGAGAGGAGCGGAGACCCGGCAGCTGCTGTGGGCTGTGAGGACGTCCAGGGTTGTGGCAGATTCTTCCTGTGGACACTTCATGTCATTGTGCTCTCAAGGAAATCCAGCAGACGTTTCCATTTCTGTCCCTTGGCTCATGAGGTGGAATGCGTCAGTCGCTGACATGGATGAGTGTCTGTCGGTAAGACAGATGCTGACTAAGGGGGAAAGGATACAGAAGGCAGGATGGGAAGAGACCTGGTGGCGTCAGAACAATCGTGGTTCTCTTTCTTTTGTTTTTGTTTGTTTTTACTCCAATACTGAAAGAAAACAGTGTTCTCTTCCTCTTGCCTGTTTTACCTGCATCCTCTGTTATTCCAGCTCTGCCCAGGGAAGGATGTGGCCAGTCCTCCTCACCCAAGCCTCAGGTTGCTGTAAGAATAGCTGTGCCCACTCTGGCACAGTGTTGGGGGCTCATGGTTTGTCTGTCCTTCTGGCCCGAGGGCCAGCGCATCTGTGTGCCTGCCGCTCTCGGTTTCTCTAGCTTTTCTCTGGCCTTGCCCAGAGCGCTCTAGCAGGCTTGGCTCAGGAAACCACAGCCAAGTCACCTGGTGGTCTGAGTCACTGATCCTTGGAGTATCTGAAACAATAATAAAAGTCAAAGTGCCTAAGTAAGTAGGGAGTTTTGCAATAGAGTTAAGTGTCTCGGAGCATGGTGGTTCTGGGAATTCCCGTGTGTGTCAGGTGACTTATCTTTGGCAACTGTGACACAAGCCAATTGCTTTATCTCCTGGCAACCACCTCCTCTTCCCACTTCCCCTTTCCCTCCCTCCTTTGTTTCTACAAATACTCTGGCTCCCAGACAGAACCTTTGACCCCGTGAATAAACTAAACAGAGTTCTGGCCTGTGTAAGCTCCTCTGCACAGAAAGACACAGCAGACAGATACAAGGGGGCAAGTTAACAGGGCACTGTAACTGGGGACAGCACTGAACTTGGCTTAGGGAATGTCTTGCTGGCCTTGTGAGCCAGGTGAGACCCACAGAAAAGAGATTCCAGTGATTCCATTTGTGGTCATTTGCAATGTCCCCTGTGTGTGTGTGTGTCTGACTCTGTGTGAGAAAGAGAGTTTGGCTCTGTGTCTTTCTGTCTGTCTCTGTCTCTGTTTGCCTCTGTACGTGTGTAAGTGTGTGTGGTGAGGTGTGTAGGTCAGAAAATGTCCTTCTCTGTCATCTTCTGACTTATTTCCTTGAAGCACAGCTTCTCCTGTCTAGGGCTAGGCTGATAGGCAGCAAACCCGGTAATCCTCCTGTCTCTGCTACCCACAGTCCCCGCTGTCATTATGGGTCAGTGTGTAACCAGGCCTGGCTTTTTATGTGGGCGCCAGAGATGGGAACTCAGGCCCTCATGCTTGTGGGGCAAACATTCTTACCCTCTGAGCCACCTCTGCAGCCCCAGCTGCAAAGTGCCCTGGGAGAAGAGCCTGCTCTGGAGTCATTTGAGGTTACAAAGTTCCCCTTTAACACAGGTGTCTGCAGAGGGAGGATGTGGGTAAGCTAACAGGCCAGAAGGAAGATGGAAGGTGGTCCATTTCTGAAAGGCTCCTTCCTCTGGCTTAGGCTGCAATGAGCAGATGATCCACCGGGGAGCACCATTCTAGGCACAGAGAGGGACGGAGGACTCCGAGTCCCCTACTTGCCAGTAGCTTTGGGCACCTGTAACATAGTCACTCACCCCTGACTTTCTTACAGCTCTGGTTTGCACATCAGCCTCGTTCTCAAACACAAAGAAAGCCCTTCCTTGACCTGTTTACTCCCCTATCTGAAGCTAGGAGCTGTTGGAAACCCTCTGACCAAATAGCTGTCATCAAAGTCAAGCTGTGCAGAGAACTGGGAAGGTTGGGTGGCAATGGGGTGGGGCCAGCCAGAGGGGTGGAGCCCAGCCAGAGGGGTGGAGCCAGCCAGAGGGGTGGGGCCAGCCAGAGGGGTGGGGCCAGCCAGAGGGGTGGGGCCAGCTAGAGGGGTGGGGCCAGCTAGAGGGGTGGGGCCCAGCCAGAGGGGTGGAGCCAGCCAGAGGGGTGGGGCCAGCCAGAGGGGTGGGGCCAGCTAGAGGGGTGGGGCCAGCCAGAGGGGTGGGGCCAGCTAGAGGGGTGGGGCCAGCTATGGGAGGAGGGGAAGTTAGTGTGTGAGAGCAGGGAGTGGGGTGGGGGGGGAGGCTGGTTTAGCTTGTGGGATGGGATTCCAACTCAACTCAGGGGAAGCTGCTATGAATCGTTCTTCTCCTAATTATAAGGATTGTTTTGTTTTCCTAGACCATAGTGCTAAGAGGGTCAATAGCCAAGAAAAGATCAAAATAATGGATCAAATAATAATCAAAATATGTGACTCTAAAACTGCTTCAAAAACTTTTTACACAAAAACCAAACAAGAATGGATCAGAAAAATTTTCTTCATTCTCAAGGTAACGTGCTATGTTCAGGGGTGATTTAGAAAAAACAAAAACATTTAGGAAGAGACCCTTTTCATCCCTGTGGTAACTTTCAAAATTCTTAAATTTGTAGGGGAAAAAAAATTCCTATTATGGAAAGAAACTTGTGTATTTGGCAGGATGTAGTTAATCCCCACCCAGATAATTAAGAACACTCTTAATGTCGTTTTTAAATTTTGGGACTGGAGGGATGGCTTGGCAGTGATGAGGACTCGCTGTGCTGGCTGAGGATCCAGGTTCAGAGTCCCTCAACTACCTGTAACTCCGCTTCCAGGGGGTCCAACTCCCTCCTCTGGCTTCTCGAGCGTGCACACACACACACACACAGAGTAAATCTTTTTAAATGATTATTTTGAAGTATTGGGCAGAGGTAAAAATGGAGTCAGTTGGTTGTATATTTGAGAATATGTTTGAAAACATGGAGTTTATTATTCTCAGAAAGAAATTTTATTTTTTTGAAAAAGACCCTCTCATGGCACTTCAGTTACAAATGGGTTCCTTAGCCCTAAGTATGAGAGAGAGAGAGAGAGAGAGAGAGAGAGAGAGAGAGAGAGAGAGAGAGGAGACGACTCTGCCTAGACAATGTAGTGTTGGGGGTTGGGTTTTCCCCTCATAAGCCCTGCAGTCAGGAACTGGAAGGTCAGCTGGTGGAGTGTAACCAAGGCACACATGGTGGGGTGTACCCAGGACACACACGGGCAGCTGGTGGGGTGTACCCAGGACACACACGGGCAGTTGCAGTGCTTTTGGCCATGTGCTAAGCAGATGGCTCAGTGGGTAGTGTTTGCTACACACACACTCATGAGAACCTTAGCATGAATCCCCAGAACCCACAAGAAAAGTCAAATGTTTGCCTTAACCCCAGAGCTGAGGGAGGTATGCGACAGGGGTTAGGATGGAGGCAGGAGGATGACGACTAAGGCTAAATCAGTCAGCTCTGGGTATAGGGGGAGACCTGGATCAAGGTCAGATAAACAAATAAGGGGAGGATGATAAAGACCCCAGTGTTGATCTCTGACCTCCACATGTACAAACATGTACACATGCACCTGCACACACATGAACTTACACACACATACATACACACACGCACACGGATAACAATAATTCTCACTGGTTATTCCAAACCTGCAGTGACTCCTGCTCCCCACACACCACTGTTCTGGTTCCTTGGGCAATAAAAACAGAAAAACCAACAGCAGCTGCTCTGAGGTCTGGAGCGAAGCCGGGCAGAGGTAAGGAGAGAGTTTGGAGGACCAGGCCACACTTAGAATTCTCTGCTTTTATAAACCCGGGGAAGGAATTTATTCCTGGCTGGGGTCTCAAGATTTAATTTTGTTCCCGTGGGTCCATGTTCCTGGATTTCATAAGATGCCAACACTTAGCAAGGGTAGAAGGAACATGACAAAGTAAGGTATTAGATGGTAGAATGATAGAGTTTCTGAAAGAGAGGCAAGAAATGTTCACAGAAATGTCTGGAACTCACGGCGCTTTGAATCAGCAATGAGCCAGCCAATTTGGGGAAGGTTTTGACCCCAAGATTTTTTTTTTAAACCCAAAGATTAAAAAGATTTTTTATCTTTGAAAAGAGTAATTTTTAATTAAAAGTTTAATTAAATTAATTTTTAAAAGGTTTTTAGTTTATGTGTGTGGACTCACAGGAGTGAATACCGAATAAATACAGTCTGCCCACAATGCTCTCTGAGGGCGTGGCCTGGGTTGTAGGACGGATAGCAGGCCCTAGACATTGACAGCAGATTCGGAGAACAAAGAATTACAAGACTGACCCAATTACAGAGTCAGCGAATTACAGTGATGGCAAAGAGAAAAGAGGGAAGAGGCCCTAAGGACATCAGGAGATGCCTGCGTGGGTGAGGACGCAGCTAAGTCTTGCTGTACTCCTGGTGTGAATGTGTGATTTGGAGGACTTGTCTCTCCAAACCCTGCTGGGAGAGGACACCACACACTGCTCCTCTGTCCTCTGTCAATTCTACAAAACATCCAGAAGACTCTTGGCCTTGACTTCACAGGCTGCCATCAACCCAACCCCCAGTCCCCAACACACCTCCTTCTGGGAAGTCCTCTTAAAGAAAAGCAGACTTCTTTATGTTTATACTTTTTAGACCAGCGACCTTTTAATACAGTTAGTTCCTTATACTGTGGTGACCCCCAACCATCACATTGTTTCATTGCTAATTCATGACGGTACTTTTGCTACTGTTATGAACTGTAATATAAATATCTAACGTGTAGGACATCTGATATGTGACCCCAAAGGGCACCTGGTCACATTTGGCTTTATAGCTGTTGCTCAGCGTTTTAGGTGTGGTCAGAATGAAATGGTGCTTAACTAACAGAATTGTGCTTTCAGTCACATATAATATTTTTAGACAAATAACTCATAGGTTAGGTCCACATGAGTTTTATCTAACCACAAACATCACCTTTCTTGTTTCCATTAAGTATTTTTGTGGGATTGGTTATGAAGGTTGTGCATATGACATGTACCACAGAGGCAGACTGTTCGTGAGCACTTATAACTAGGAGAAAAACATAGTTTGTGTAACCAAATTTAATTAGAATTATTCACTGATTTCTAAAGCTAATTGTGTCACTTAAGACCATAAAGAACCAGACTCTTAGCTATTTCAAAAGAGGAGGAGGAGGAGGAGGAAATGGAATTACAGCCTAAGGAAATTGCAGCCAAGACTATGCTGAGAAAAAAAAAAACAGAATCTGTTGCTTGTACTAGAAAGGTCTGAAATCAGTAACTTGAGCTCACTGGCTGAGAAATCAAAATGAAGGTGTCTGAAGAGAGGTCAGTGGTTAGAGCACAGTCTGCTCTTGCAGAGGACCTGGGTTCAATTCCCGGCACCCACACGGCAGCTCACAGTCACCCGTAACTCCAATTCAAGGGAATCTAGCAGCACCCTATTTTGGTTTCTTTGGGCACACAAATGTGGCATACCAACCACTAACTCACAACCCTCTGCTGGCTTCTTCTGGCCTCTGTGGGCACTGCACACACACACACACACACACACACACACACACACACACACACACAAAGGTCATTAATCATTAAACTGCATGCTACAAACGGGAGTCAAAGCTCTATAGACATTAAAATAGCTGAAGGAAGAAGTAGTAAAAATACCAAATGCCATCAAAGATTTAGCGATTTGGGGAAAACAGCTCTTATGCATTGTTTGTGGCAATGTAAACCAATGCTGCCTCTCGAGGAAAAAGGTTTGGCTTTATCACTAAAAACTTACCACATGCTTGCCACGCGGCCCAGAAATTGCATTTCCAGAGAAGTCAAAACCGATGCCCGTCCCCAAAACATCAGCAATATAGAGTTCATATAATCAGTCATAGAAGGTGTATTTGTAAAGGCCCCAAACGGGAAACAGTGCCTCTCCACGAAGAAATAAACAAACGGCAGCCATCCATCAACTATAGTCTCAACCAATAAAAAAGGAATCAAATATTAATTCGCTCAACAGCTCAGATATGAACTCACTCGGGGGTTTACGGTGGGGGAAGGAAGCCAGCCTCAGAACACCGCGTGCGGTTTGATTTCATCCCAACCTTCAACTGAGCAAGTGAAGCAGCTTCGTGGGGACGGAGGAAGTGGAGGGCTGTGACTCCAGTGGGCAGACGCAGGGCGGACGCGGGAGTCTAAGTCTATGACAGAAAGACATGAAACTACCGAAGCTGCTCTCCTGGTCTTTTCCTTACGCTGTAACATGCGGCTGGAGGCCCTGGTGGAAATGGGCCGCCCTCTGTGCTCCGCAGGTTCTTGTGACCATAATCAATCCAAAATGATTGGTTTGGCCGAGCCTGGCGGCACGGGCTGTAATCCCTGGACTGTCCCTCTGGAAAAGGGTTTAGTGCTGTCTGAGACAGGACCGAAACCTGTTTAAGACGGTTTGTTGGAGTTCATCACTAGGGGTGGGCTTTGAGAGTTCACAGCCTCATTCCACTTCCTGTCCACACTCCGGCTTCAAGCTCGCTTGCCTTTGAAAACGTGATCTCTCCACAGCCTGCTGCAGCCACCTGCCTGCATCCCCTCTGAAACCGGAAGCCCTAACAAATCCTCTCTCCCTCAGTGGACTTTGGGCCACGATGTTGTATCACAGAGAAAGTACCTATGACCCTATCACACACACACACACACACACACACACACACACACACACACAAAAGGAATGAAAGGGGATTGTTTGTTTTGGGGGGATAAGCCAAGCTCATTGGGAGAATGGGAGAGAGAGCCTCAGAAATCACCTTAAGAGTTGTGGCTTAGGAGTCCCTGCCCTGTGCGTCTGTCTGTACTGTCTTCTCTTTTGGTTCACGAATACGATAGGGTGTCCTGGTGACATTTTCTTATCTTGAGCAAGTGTGGGGCCCCCAGGATTAAATGCTTTGTGCTCCTTGGTCCTCAAATGGATTTAGCATGTTTGGATTTCATGTAAGTGTAAAGTTCAGCAAACTGCTACTTAGCAATGGCACACCTGTGGCCACCACACACACACACACACCAAGAATAATGTCAGCTAGACACTGGCCTCCTGGGAGCCTCCTAGTCAGAAGCACGTGACCAGCACTGGAGAAAATTCCCCATAATAGAACAAAACAAAGCAATTTCTCACAAATCAAAACTGAAGGAGGGGGTGGCATGATTGTGACCTCCCTAGGTGGGAACAGATACTGTCCCCTCCCCACCAGCCCCACCTCACTCTCCTTCCCAAGAACCACTTGAACTTGCTTGGTGTTCAGGTGGTGTTTCTCCTCTGGCCCCGGAAAGCCGCAGTCTGAAACATCACGGCCTCTAAACCTAGGGATTTGTGGCCATCCCGGAATGATCGGAGGGCTGAGCTGAGGTGGCTCGGTGGGTAGATCTTGAACCGACAGTGAGAAGCTAGTCTTTGTTTAGCCTGGTTCTCTTGACACTCAGTTATTGGACCAAACTTAGTCTCCACCCTGGCCATCCTGTGCAAGGCTTACACACTTTGTCCCTTCAAAGCGTGTGTTGGGGGAAAACAGACCTTAAAAAAACAAAGAAATATAAAACAAAGCCTGTGCCTTCTAGAAGTCTCTACCAAGGTACCAGTAGCAGAAAAACAAACATGAGAGCAGAAGGAGGCCAAGAAAGCTCCTGTGAGGTGGAGCTTGGAGAACTAAGGCACTGGGTAGCACTGAGGCCACCATTGGAGAGGCTTGGGAGGGAGGAGGAGCCTGGGAGGGAGGAGGAGCCTGGGAGGGAGGAGGAGCCTGGGAGGGAGGAGGAGCCTGGGAGGGAGGAGGAGCCTGGGAGGGAGGAGGAGCCTGACGCTTTGAGAGTCAGGAGGGCACAGGTTCGCTGGAGAAGGAGCCCAGGGACTGTGCTAACATCTGCCCAGCTGCCTCGTAGGCACAGCCTGCTGCTTCTAGTGAGCGGCCTGTTCTCAAGCATTTGCAGAGAACCTTCAGGCAGAGCTGTACTTTGCTGGGGTGTGGTGAACATTTGAGCCCTGCCCTTAGGGAATTCTCAAACCACAAATGAAAAGCGCGGTGGACTTCAAGGGGAGGTGCTGTTTTCAATCTCTGAATTGTGGAGCTGCCCCTGGAAGAGCTGCCCAGGGTCTGCAGATGTTAGGCATTAATGAGTTCCAGTGGTTTAGCCCTGAATGTCTCCCCTCTCCTCCCTCTCCCCACTCCTCCCCCTTTTCTCCTCCCTCCTCTCCTTCCCTTCCCCTCACTCTGCCCCCTTTCTCTCCACTTTAAAAGAGAGAAGAAAAATACACACCCAAAATACCTTTAAAACAATCTTGTTTACCCTCTGAGATTAAAGAGCTTGAACCGTCTTGGACATCACAAACAGAACTCTTAAAGCCTTTGTGGACAAAGTGCCTCTGATTGCTAAAATGTGAGGCGTGGTCTCTGATTCTGCACAGAGCGTGTGCTGCCTGGGTTTTCTTATTCATTCTCCCCATTAGAAGTTAGATTTTTACTTCTGAAACTACAGATTAGAATCCAGAGTCTAGATCCACACATGGCCCGGACAGTGGTCTTAGACTTCCTTCCTGGCACAGGCTAGTCCGAGCCCAACAGCATCTCTGCTGTGCATGTTGCACAGGAGATCTGGTGAGTCACCACCGGTCCTGGGGTGCAGGACAAGATCAGCGAGTCTTGAGTCTTGGGAACACATAACAGAACGAGAGCTGGAGGCAGCAGCTGTTCCTCTCTCTTCCTTGCTTCCTTGCACTGGTCTTTTGCATATGTGCGTATGCATAGAGATGTTATGTGTATGTGCGTTCTTGAGCATATCTGTGTGGGTGCACATGCATGTGTCTGCACGTGCACAAGGAAGCCAGATGTCAATACTCCATGTCGTTCTCCATTATTCTATGGCTTTTATCTGGGGGAGGAGGTGAGAGGTAGACACAGCCTTACTATGTAGATGTGACTCGATTTGAGCTTGTAGCAATCCTCCTGCCTCTGCCTCCCATGCTGGGATTATAGACTTAGGCCATCATGCCTAGTTTATCTCTTCTTCCAATGTTGAGTTCTGAAGGCACTGCACGAACTTGCTTTCCATGCTGTGGTTATAGCTTTCTGCAGTGTGGCTCCCTGAGGCCTGGAAGTCAGGGACAGAGTGAGGGAAGAGAAGCCAAGACTATTTATTCCTTTTACCTGGAGAGAGTCAAACATGTTGGTGCTCATTTTTCAAGCCAGACTTTGATTGTTGGGACCTAGCTCCCGATATATTTTCAGAGGTAACTCTCTTACACACATGCATTAAAAAGATATACATGAATGATGACCACTTTCCCCTCTCCCAGCCTCCTTTCATTCATTTCTAAAGGATCTGATGCCCCCTCCTGGCCTCTACTGGCACCTACACACAGATACACACACACACACACACACACACACACACACACACACACACGTGCATGCACATGTACACACACATGCACACAAACATACACATACATACACACATATATGCACACACATGCACACATGTTTGCACACATGCATGCAAACACAGTTAAAAATGAAATCTTAATATTTATAATCTAGGTTGAATTATAATATTTAGAATAACTACTTTTTATTAATAAATTAATTTTGTCTCAGGAACAATGAGTCTAATAGAAATCAGAATAAAAGGAAGAAAAGTCAAAGCATGTTGCTTGCCATAGGTAGCATTGATTGTCATGCTGGTACATGACACCTGAAAAAAATGTCTCCATCCGTTTGGTCAGTGCACATGTCTGTGAGGAACTGTCTTGATAGTTAATGGCTTCAGGAGGTCCCAGCCCACTGTAGGCGGCACCATTCCCTGAGCAGTTGGCGCTGAACTGGGTAAGAAACTGCACAGCATGTGCCTGAGGAGAAGCTAGCCAGTGAACACAGGTACTTCATGGTCTCTGCTTCGAGCTCCTGCCTTGTGTTCCCGCCCTCATAGGTGATGGAGTGTGACCTGGAATATAGGCCAAATAACTCTTTCCTCCCCTAGTTGCTTTTTGTTGAAGTGTTAATCACAGTAACTGAAAGGAAACTAGTATGCCATTTAATTCAAGAATCTCAAATGAGATGCCTTTGAAACTAAGGCAAGAGACTCTAAGTAAACAAAAGTGGCATAAAGTTCATGGAGACAAATACACTTAGAACCAAATAGTGGCTAAGTGTTGATTCTGATGATGCTCATTCAAACATGCACCAGGAAAACAGAAGCAGTGAAAAAACAAGGCAAATAAATCATTGCTGCAGAACTGAACTCAAGACCTGAGCTGTGAAATGAAGACTGCAGAACAAAAGGGGGAACATCCAAGGGAGGAGCACTCAAAAGGGGAGCACCCAAGAGGGGAGCACTCAAAAGGGAGAGAGCTCAAACTGGGGAGCACTCAAAAGAGGAGCACTCAAAAGGGGAGTACTCAAAATGGGAGCACTCAAAAGGAGGAGCACTCAAGTCACAGCAGCTGCCGGTTCCTCCATCTGACATCATTAAGGAACTAGAAAGATTTCATAGTGAAAAGGTTTCAAGAATGGCTGTTTTAGTAGCTCTATGTGATTTTATTCTATCCTGAAGAAAATGTCTTAGAATTAACAAGCAGTGCTGGTATGTCAGCCCAATCAGCAGAGTGCTTGCTGTATAGCATTCAGCCTTGAGTTCTATCCCTAGAGCTGGGCACGTGGTGTGGACCTGGGGGTGACACAGGAGGGTTTTTGGTGCTGGCTGGCCAGAAAATCCGGTCTGAGCCATGAGCCTGCGTCTCGGTGAGAGAGCCTGTGTCAAAGAGCATGGTGGATGACTCCTAAGGAGCAACACCCAAGGGTGGCCGCTGACCACCACGTGCATGGGTGTGCATGCACATACACACATGAGCACACATGCACACATTCCAAAATATCAACATGTATGTTGTCTTAGTGTTCTGTTGCAGTGAAGAGACACCATGACCAAGGAGGCGGAATTGAGGGCTAGCTCACAGTTTCGGAGGCTTAGTACATTTTCACGGTGGGGGGCATGTGGACAGACGTGGCAGGCGTGGTCCTGGAGGAATCGTTGAGAGTTTTGCATCCTGGTCCTCAGGCAGCAGGCCAAAAGCCACTGGGGCTCCCATGAGCCTCTGAAACCTCATAGTCCACCCTTACAGAAGCCAACGCTTCCTCCAGCAAGGTCACGCCTACTCCAGTAAGGCCACTCCTAATCCCTCCTGGCAAGTCATCAGCTGCGGACTCAGCATGCAAATGTATGAACTTTGGGAGCCATTCTCACTTAAACCAGCACACGTGTCCATGGGGAAGCTCCCACAACGTAAGAGCTCTTACAACTCCCATCGCTGGACCGAGTTCCTCGAAGACTGCAGCTGGCACTGTTCTGGCCCCACCCCCTCTACAAGAATGAATAAATCAACACTTGATGTACAAGGAAGGCAAAGGAAGGGAGAACAGATGAAATTGTTCTCACAGAATGGCTGCCGTGTTCTGGAAGCTTCTGTGTGCCACCCACACATTCTGGACTTTTCCTTTTGTCACACTCAACCCAGCCCCAGGCCGAGGTGGTCCCATCTCACTGGGCAAGGACACAGGTCACTGGACTTTACATGTCCCCAAAGTTCCAGCGAGCTCCATTCCTGCCTACCCCAGGAACCACGGTACCCGCTGGCCTCCGGTTCAAGGCCAAGTTCCATCCCTCGCCCACTTAGGCGGTGAGGGGAGGGCCACCACAGCCACACTGACCCACTTCCCAGCAGCGCTGCGAGGTGACATGACTAATTACAAAGGCTAATAAAATATTTACAGAGCTTACGGCACACTTTGGAAGTGTGAGGGCTCACTTAATGAAAGCGACGGCAGCGTTAGATCAACACGGCCCGCAGCCCAGCACCACTCTGGAGAAGAGTAAACAGCTCGCCGGGGCAATTTCAAGCTCTATTAGACGCTTGCAGCAAATATCACCGTCCTCCAAGAGGAGACACAATGTGTCATGTAGGAAATCCTCACGGAGGCCCGGCCCGGCCATGCGAGATGATGCCATTTTAATACGGTGGCCTTTCGCGCAGGTGCCGCTCTCCAGCTCTTTTCCAAACTCAGGAAGCAGAATGTGAGCTGGCTTCGTGTGACCTTGAGCTCAATCTCCAGGACATAGCTTGCTTTGCGAACCGTCAGCTCTCTAGGAATCTGAAGTTGAATCCCACTTGGGCTGGCCAGGCCCAAGAGAGAACAGTCTTGGCGACAAGTCTGTGATCTTCTGGACCGTTTGGAGTGGGGACCGTAGAGTAAGTAATACAACCCGGGCAACGAAAGTAGTCCAAAGCACGTAATTCAGACAAGGAGCAGACCCCGTGTCGGCTGCTCCGGACAGGGAGCTGCGCCCGTGTACAGGGGGACCCCAAGGTTGGTTAGGACTGGATGAGCAATGGTGAGGGAGGTAGAACTCAATCTACCAACAAGGCACAACCACTGCCAGAGAGCTGAGTGGAGAGTGGCAGAGGTGGCGTTCCCCACCTCCTCCCAAAGACCAGTCTGCCCCGCCCGCCATTGGCCAAGCCTAAGCAGAGCAGAAGGCCCCGGAAATGCTGTGCCACCTGTGACCCAGGCAGAGCAGGGAAGAATTGGGGGAAGGACCCAGATGCCCCACCCAAAGCAAAGAGTGAGTGCAGATGTCACATGGGATGCTAGATTCTCCCTGAACACGCAGCAGGGCACACGGACAGGTCTTTAGGCAGATTACCCATTCCCCACATTCAGTGGAGCAAGCAGGGACCTCTGGACTCCTCCTCTGCTGAGCCTGGTCCCAGCTGCGTCCTTTCCCCAAGGGAACAAGCCTGCCCTCTGAGCATATGGTTCTCAGACTATGGAAACTCCAGTGCTAGCCACACCTTGGGGGTTATATTAACTTTCCCGTGACCTTTTAATGCCTCGGAGGCTGCGGGCTACCCATCTTAAACATGGCTACCCATCTTAAACATGGCTACCCATCTTAAACATGGCTACCCATCTTAAACATGGCTACCTGGCTTAAACAGATTCTTGTACCACATAGGACTGGAACTCTAGTCAGAAAAATTCGCCTCCTCACCTACCTCAAGTTATCAACCTCAACAATATCCAATGGATTGAAAATATAAAAACATGTCAATCAGTAGGGTGACCTTAGAAAGTTCCAGGGAAGACCTTATTTAGTTTTGTTTTGGTTTTTTTGTCCTCAAAAAGAATATTTAAGAAGAAGACTCTTACCATTTGAGTGAGAAGGCTAGAGTTCCTGGGGTATCATGGGGTATGGGGAGCTGGAGAAACTGCATACTCAGTTAATATCAAAACCAGAGACCAGGACCCAAGACTCCAGGCCAGGCCCACATGACTCAGGATGAGTTAACAGAGTCATCCACCCTCTGAATCCTTGTCTTTGCCAGTGAGCAGCCGAGGAAGACCCTGTTCTGCAGCGTCCACCAGGGGAGATGACCCAAGGACAAGCTAAAGTGAGATCCCACAAAGCTCACCCTGGCCTTCCCTACAGAGCACAGGGCAGGATTACTCCCAGGAGTGTGGGTGAGCTACAGTTTTCAGCCATGCTGAAAAGTTGGTCCAGTGTACTTGTCGGCTTCCCCACATCCTTGTAGATGGAGCTTCCCCAGCCTGTTAACTCTTGCACCTCCTGAGACCACAGGCAGTTAGGGCGCAACTGCATGCAATTGCCTGGGAGAGATGGCTGGAACCTTGGGCGGGGGGTCACTGACCCTCCCCAGCCCTACTCTGAGGGGATGTTGGTAGAGGGCACAGCTAATCTGAAGGGCACAGTGTCTAGGGGGACAGTCCTAGTGTATGTGATCAAAGTGTATCATGAAATCATCACAAGAAAACATATGTGCCCCATGTGGGTGGGACTGAGCTCAGGTTCTGTGCAAGTGCAGTGGGCGCACTTACCTGCTCAGCCCCTCCAGCCCCTCTGTTCTATTTGCCCCTTCTTCAGCCAAGCAAGTGACCGACACCGGCCACCAATTTACTGTGATCGGCGGCACCTTGAAGCATAGGCCCTTAGGTCGGCATTTCCCACTTCCTCCTCTCCTGGGGACCGGATGCCAGCTGGCCACGTTATCTGAGAGATGAGGTTGAGAAGGAGCTGTCCTTCTCTTCTCTCATGCTTGTGGAGGGATGGCACTTCCCTGCAGGAGTGTGTCCTGGTGATAAATGACATTTTCTTCCTGGGTTATTTTTAACTCCTCTGTTTACAAATAACATATGGAAAATCTAGGCTGGCCAGACGTATCTCTCTAGCTCTAAATCATGAACAGTTGGATTTCTAACATTTCAAATGAAACAGTAGAGATGGATTTTTGGTTTATTGTTATTATTATTATTACTATTATTATTATTACTATTAAGTTTTTTAATTTTTGTTTTATTTACATTTTATCTTATGTGTGTCGATATTTTGCTTGCATGTATATCTGTCTGAGCATGTCAGATCCCCCGGAACTGGAATGGTCAGCTGTGAGCTGCCATAAGGTCGCAGACGTGGGATGTCGGAATGAACAACCAGTGCTCTTAAAACTGAGCCACCTCCAGCCCCTTGTTTTGTTTTGAGGCAGGATCTCAACTCACAGAGGTCCCCCTGCTTCTGCCTTCCCCAAGTGCTGAGATCAATGGCATGTACCACCATGCCTGGCCGTAAAGGTTCGGAATTTCAAATAAAGCCCATCCTTCTCTTAATACTCATATGTGATAAGTCTGATTTCTCATTTGTTTATGTTTTGGGCCAATTTTCCTATGTAACCCCAGGTTCTGACCTTAAAGTTGAAACTTTTCTGCTTTAGCTTCTTTAGTGCTGGGACTGCAGACACACTACACCATGCCTGGATCTAGGCTTCTCACACTCTCTTTCTCCCTCCTCCCCATCTTTCTCTCTCTCTTAATTTACAGTCCAGTCATTGACCCTCCCCATCCTGGTCTCCCCTCCCCCTCCCCCACAGTTCTTCACCCCATTCTTCCTACCCCTGTCTCTGAGAGGACGCTCCCCCACCACCAGGTCTCCTCCCTCCCTTAAAAGTTTATTTATTTATTTATTTATTTTTAGTTTAAGATGCTTCTATCAGTGCTGTTTTTCTCAAATGCAATTCCTATTAATATTTTATACTTTTGCTCTTAGTAAATGAGGCTTTGACTTAGTAACATAGAAACAAAGCAATTAATACAGACAATTTATGCAATGGCTGATTTGAATAGATTATTGTAGTTTTCTCCTTTATTAGATACTATTGTGACATGTGGTATTACATTTTAAAGTATCTAATGATGTCATCGTAAATGTCACCGTTTTTTAATGACAAACTTTCATCTGTCCTGTTGCCTTGTATAATTATCTGTAAACAGCCTGAGTTTAGATTAAATAGTTAAGAATGATGTAGCTCAGTAACCCATGGAGCCAAGGCACTTCTTATTCATGAAACAGAAATAACCACCTTCTAAACTCAGCCGCTCTTGTTAAGTAAAATCTAGATCAAAATGCACATAATACTGAAAGATAAAACCCTAAGAGTCTATTTCAATGAATCTTGTTGTTCACATTTTAATTCAAATGACACCAGGTTGTGAGCTGTCTGCTGTGCACCTGATCTGACTCTGTGTTTTCAAAACACGGGTGCATAGTTCTAACAAATGGCTATTCTCTGCTGTTTGTGTAGTTTGAGTTTTAGTGACCACCGGTTATTAAATACGAGTTCCCAAACAGCTTCTGGGGGTAGATAACCTCCTGCTGTCCCAGGACTCTGTGAACCGTGGACCTGAATAAACCCTTCCATCACTGACTGCTTGTTAACGTCCTATAAAAGTTAACCAAGGTACATAACTCACCTGTCTGAGTTTCTTCTCTGCTGCTCTGATTTTTTTTTAATGCCTCTTGGGAGGAAGGAGTTTATTTGCCGTACAACTCAAAGGGAAGCCAAGGCCGGAAGCAGGAACTGAAGCACATGCCCCGAGGAACGCTGCTTACCGGCTCGCTCTCCGGGGCTCCCACCCACAGTGAGCTAAGCCCACCGGCACTAACTAGTGATCAAGAAAATAAGCAGACATGTCCACAGGCCAAGCCGAGGACACAGGAGTCGAGATCCTTCACCTCAAGAGTGCCTACGCTCGTGTCGGAGTTGACACACACAAACTATACCCACACACCTAGAAAGTGGTCTAGACAAGGCATGACCGAATGACCAGGCTTCAAGGACACTGACCTTAACAGTGTGTGTCCCTTGCTCCTTCCTTGGGGAAGAGAGCCCCCTGTCTGGCCTTGCTGCTGTGTGTGGTAGGAGCACTTTCTCATTGTTCTTCCTCTTTGGCTGGGAGCCTGGGGTGGGAGCTTGGTGCAGAGACCCCCACCCAGAGGCCTGTCCCAGGTCTGCTGTGAAGCCTTGGAAGGCAGTGGAGGTGTGGAGGTGACACGTCCATTCTCCTGTCCCTTTCGTTGTCTGGGACTGTGCACGAAGCAGCAGCTGCGTCTACTCCTCCCTACCCTGGAGGCAGCCTCCTCTTTGTCATCTAAATCCTTTCTAAACAAGTTCCTCCGACAGAGCAGGTCCCGGTGTGCTGCCTTGAGCAGCTGTCTCTCCTGGGCTGGCCAGCAGGAAGTATGCCCGAAGTGCTGAGCTGCAAAGCTTTGGAGCTGAGCAAACCGACCTGTGTCTCCGCCCCACGTTCTGGGCTGGGCACCAAAGCCGACCCGCCATGGCCTCTGCAGCAGAAATCCCTCCGGTTCCTTCCAGGCTGATTTATCCTGTAAGCTGTCTGCCAGTCTCTCTGTGTTCGGTGGGGAAAAAACCTTCCCTTCACTTCAAATACACAATAGGTGGTATCCTTCAATGAGGCAGAGAGGTAGATTAAATGTGTAGATTTGGATGCCATCTCTTTTCTGACCAGAAAAGATACGGTCCGTGCTACTTGGGGGACTTTGCTCTGAGGCCTCATCAAAATGACTAAAACCAGATCCAATAGCTTTTTCTACAGACACTGGTGTGGAGAGAATTTAATTGACCACCATTTTCAAAATGGTGGATAAACAAAATGTCAGAATACGGTGACCTCCAGTGAGGACCACATTTTCATGATGTTTTATGAAGTGACAGTTAGAGGTTCATTTAGGGATGAGGCAGAGATTCAAAAGTAACATGCTCACCAGAGTCGTGTGCTGGAGGGTCACAAATTTGAACCAAGGTCCACATGATCCCAAAGTCCATGCTGTTCCCACCACACAGGAAAGACATCTTCTCAGGACCAGGGAGATGGCGCCATAGGGAAAGCACCTGCTGAACACACCTGATTACCTGGATTTGAGTCCTTAGCTCCCACACAGATCATGCACCTGTAATCCCAGCATGACGGGGAACAGGTTGGGAGGGCAGAGACAGAAAAGGGTCCCTGGGGCTCTCTGGCCAGCTAGTCTAACTGAAAAGACAATCTCAGGTTCAGAGAGAGACCCTGTCCTGTGTTGTTACCTGTCCAAGATCAGCCAGTTAAAATTCTGCATGGAGTCAGAAGGCAAGGCCCCTGTGGGGCTGCAGGCAGTTGGTGTCCGCAGTAACAGAAAGGGTCACTGCCATCTAAGTGGTGGCTACTGGCAAGTTCCATGTGCCCCAGTGGATAGCCCCATGGCCATTCAAGTGTGCCCAGCACTGAGCTGACTCCGTGGGTCAGTAAAAGGACAACTTGGAACTGGAAAGAAGATACAATAGGCGGTGGGGCCATGAGGGGCTGATGGAGGTGATGGGAGGCAGATACAATTAGGCTACATTGTTTGCCTCTGCACAATTTTCAAAGGCAAAAGATACACAGTAATAAGGTGAAGGGTGGTTAAGGAAGACATCCTGAAGGCAACCTCTGGCCTCCACGGGTATGAGTGAGCAAGCATGTGTGCACACGCACACACACCTGTGCAAAAGATCTTTACTAAAGACTTGTAAAGAATGGTTTTTTGAATTATTGCAATAGCTGTGTCTAACTCACAGAAACACTAAGCTCGCATGAGTGTGTGAGTATCCCATCCCTATTTTGAACACTTAACATCTGACCCGAGTTTGAAATAGCAAACTGTTAGTAAGCTTCAAGCTTTATTTTTGGAACCTCCTACCTTTAGGGAACTATTGTGATCTAAGTTAACAGAAGGAAACCATTGAGGATAGAGAAGAGTAAGTGCCCTGCCGTTTCATTTAGTGTAAAATGTTTTTCTGACCAAAGCCTACCAGCAATAAGGTCATCAAGGAGACAAAATTAACCATTAACTTGGAATGAGAGTCAATAAGAACACATTCTTTGTACCGCCCACCCATGTTCCAGCAAATATTAACAAATATAGTTGAGGATACTTCCCTGTGGCTATCCAGGTGTGTTTGCTCTCCCTCTCTTTCTCCCTTCTCTCCCCCTCTCTTCCTCTCCTCCTCCCTCCCTCCCTGTTTCTCTTTTCTCTTTTTCCTTCTTTTTGTTTGAGACAGGGTTTCTCTGTGTAGGTATGACTGTCCCGGTACCCACTACTTAAAAAAGGTTGGCCTTGAACTCACAGAGATCCTCTTGTCTCTACCCCTGACTCACAAGTGCTGAGATTAAAGGCTTGAGCCACCATGCCTGACCTGTAAGTGTTTTAAAAACAACAGTTATGGGGGCTTTGTCTAATGCTAAGTCCTTCTGATACAGACGACCAGAAAAGTGACTTGTATAAAAATGCCCAAGTTATCAGGACAAGGGCTTCGACATGTCATCCTGGGTAAACATTTATCTTAGTTGGGTAGACTTGTGGTGCACACAGTGTGACTGCTTCTATTAGTAGGAGAGGGGAACACATGACCTTGGGTTTAAAATGAAAAGCAAACTTTGCAGCGCAGCTTCACTAGATTTAGAGTCACCCAGGAGACACATCTCTGGGTGCGTCTGTGAAGGCATTACTAGAGATCTGAGGTAGAAGACCCATAGTGTGGACAATGTCACCTCTGCCAGCTGGGGTGTCGGGAGAAAGTGAGCCAAGCACCTGCATTCGTCTCTCTGCTTCCTGAGGACAGAGACAAAATGACCAACCACCCCACATGCCGGCCACAGCCTGAGCTGCCCTTGATCCCACGTCCTCCCGGTGATGGACTGCATCCGTAAGCATGGTCCCAAATAAACCCACCCCTCCTTAAGTTTCCTTTGTCAGACACTATCACAAGAATAAATAACTAATACAGAAGATTTTATCTAGAAAAGGGTTGTCAGAGGGGAAGAAACATCAATTGACAAAATCCCTCCATAAGATATGACTGTATGCAAGCTTCTGGTGCATTTTCTTGGGGCCCACCCACTGTGGGCAGGGTCACCCATGAGCTAGGAGTCCTTGGATTCTATAAGAAAGCAGACTAAACAAACCATAAGGAGCAAGCCAATAAGCAGCACCTCCTACCCCATGGCCTCGGCATCAGTTCCTGCCTCCAGGTTCCTGCCCTGTCTCAATTATATCCTGGCGGTGGGAAAAATGGTGGCACGCAGGCAGACATGCTGGTGAAGTATCTGAGAGTTCAACAGCTGGATCCACAGGCAGCAGAGAGAAAGAGAGGCACTGAGAGGCTTGGGTATTTGAAACCTCAAAGAGACACCCTTCCTCCAACGAGGCCGCACCCCCTCATAGCGCCCCTGTTTGTGAGCCTATGGGGCCGTTTTCAACCAAACCAGCGCCCTTTCTCCCCACCTTGCTTTGTCCGTGGTGTTTCGTCACAGCAATGGTAATCCTCACGAGGCAGGAATAAATGAGTCTTGTTGTTTCAGGCCCTGGATTTGTGGGTGTCACGTTATGCAGCACTAGTTAGCAAATACATTCCCAAGGCTTTACCTATGGCCTCTCTTCGGGGTTAGACACAGGGGACAACTGAAGCAGAGCTTCTGGCTTCAGGAACCGCAGAGCCAGCAGGGATGGCAAACTCCATAGGGCTCATGTGCTCCACAGTGTGATGAAGGTACGAATCTCACGGGTAAGTATGTCAGACTCATTCTGTTGCTAGGTTGCCATCGAGGCCCCAAAGAAGACAGATGACTTGAATTTGTGGAACTGTGGGATTGAGTGACCGGGATCTTAGTTCTCCAGGCAGGTCGGGGAGGGGTGGGAAGGCCAGAAGGCTACTGTAGGTAGAAAGGAAGGAGCCATGCAGGTCTAACTTGCTGGGATGACAGGGTGTGAGCAGAGCCCCTGCAGAGGGCTGTACTACAGCACAGGCTGCAAAGATTGACAAGAGGCCATGAGACCCAGCTTAGGCAGTATCCATGGGGACAAAGGGAGACGGGACAGAATGACAGCCCTCATTTGTCTGCCATTGCTCCATGGGTAAGGGTGACGGATGGATAGCTGTGGGTGGGCTGAGTCAAGAAAGACAGCTCGGAGTGTCCGTGGCTGACTGTTGCCTCACATAGGAAGTGGTGTGGACTTCTACCTGGTGTGTGTGGATGGCAACCCAGGAGGCTCAAACAACCGAACTCCTTGGGGTTGCAACTGCTTTCCACACAGGAAAAGCCATGTGCCAGTCTGATGTTTTCCACAGGGACAGGTGCATGGGAGATGCACTGGGCAGCAGCCTCCCTGTGTGCTCACCATCCCTTTGCTGTCCTAAGTGTTAGGAGAAAGCTGCAGAGTCCAGGTAGGGGGCTCGGATGCTGGGCAGGAGGAAGGGACGGGGTGAGTTCTGTGATTTAATACGTAGATCTCAGTTGTCCTGACTCTCATTACTGATGGGATTATTTAGGAAAAGTTTCTCTCTTCTTTCTCCTCCCTCTCCTCTCTGTCTCTGTGTGTATGTCTCTCTCTGTGTTTGTGTGTGTATGTGTGAGTATGTGTCTATGTGTGTATATGTATGTGTGTATGTGTGTATGCATGTGTGCATGTATGTGAGAGTGCGTGTATGTGTGTGCATGTGTGTATATATGTGTGTGAATATATGAGCATGTGTATGTATATATGTACATGTATGTGTATTATGTATATGTGTTTGTGTATAAGTGTGTTTGTGTATGTATGTATATATGTTTATGTATGTATATATGTTTATATGTGTGGGTGTGAGTGCCTGTGTATGTATGTGTTTGTGTTCATGTATGTGTATGCATTTATATGTGTATGTGTGTGAATGTATATATGTATATCTGTGTGAATTTATGTGTATGTATATGTGTTTGTATATGTATGAGTGCCTGTGTATGTATGTGTGTGTGTTCATGTATGTGTATTCATGTATATGTGTTCGTGTGAGTGTGTATGTATGTGTGCATGTATTTGTATATATGTATATGTATATATGTATATGTGTTGTATGTGTTGTATGTGTGTGAGTGCATGTGTATGTATGTGTATGTAGCAGATGCATGTGCCAGAGGTTGCTTTTGAGTGTTATTGCTCAAGCACCAGCTATTTGTCGTAGTTATTGTTGTTATTTAAGATAGTTTGGCCTGGGACATGCCAAGAGGCTCAGCTTTTAGCAGCTTGAGCTGGCAATGGAGCCCCAGGGATTCACCTAGCTCTGCTTCTCCAGCACTGAGGTCACAAGCATGTGCTACCATGCCTGGCTTTTGTATATTGCAGAACGTTGGGATTGTGGGGATCAAAGCTGGGGCCTTGTGCTTGGAAGGCTAGCAATGTGCTGACTGAGCCATCTCGCAGCCTTTGAAGTTCCTCACCAGATACCTCAGCCAGATTCTGCCCTATTTAGCTATGCAGTCAGGGGTTACCTCTGCTGGCCAGGGAGCTTCTGTAAGATGTGTGTGTGCATGCATGTGTGCATGTACGTGTTTGTGAGAGAGAGAGGGAGAGAGAGAAAGAGAGCTCCCCAATACCTGCCCTTCATGAAAGCTTTCCTGTCTCAGTACCAGTGTGTTCCTTTGAGTCTTCACCCAGGAAAGTGTGTATAGAGGGAAGGCCTTTGACGAGCGACCAGGAAGTGGAGCTGGCCCTCCATTGGCTTGTCCCACGATCCCAAAAGGCTGGCACTGGACACCACAGAGCTGCAGCCTGCTACCCTGTGACAAGATTTTGACCAGGAATAATAGCCTTATTTGCGTGATCCTAATTCGCATGTCTCTGGTTGTCATGGCTCCTACTTGTGTGCTCACTAGTACACACTCACCTCCTAGAACTGTACCCTGGCCAGTCTGGGATGCCTTCTGCACACCACATGAATGAAACCCAGAAACCCTGACAAGGAAACCCGCCCTAATCGCTGAAAGCTCCCAGATGTGCCTCCTGCCTCCTGTGCCTTTCCACGGTGGTTCTCGGTTCACAGTCACCTGGCTTCCCTTTGGTAGTATCCCCATCGGCGTGTTTCTCCTCCTTCAACCTAAAGGGCAGATTCACTTACTGCTCCCATTAGCCTTTCCGGGTCTCAGGCGAACCATCCCGATGGTACCTACCAAACAACCAGCCTCTGTGGAGGGTTGATGAGAAATGACCTCTACAGGACTGTCTGAACACTCAGTCCGCAGTGGGTGGCAGTTTGGGGAGGTGATGGAACATTTAGTCGGTGGGTATATAGGTATTTAGCTGTATAGGATTCCTTTGCTTCCTGTTGCCACATCCCCTACCAAGAGGGACTTGGGTAAACTCCTCTTGAAGTTACCTTTGGCCACATTGTTTCATTGTAGCCTTAGGAAAAAGAAAAAAAAAAAAAAAAGCGAACAGCCCCTTCTCTGCCTTTGGTCTAGAGAGCTGGTTAGGGAAAGCCTTCCTGGAAGTAAGCAGGCTTCGAAGCTCCTGAACCTACAGTTCCCCCGCCCCCACCCCCGCATCCCATCTCTGCCTGGCCATAGGGTGGGACCAAGGCATGGATTTTTCTCTTCTTCCCCAGAAGAGGAGTCACCAGGTAAGCCGTTGAACACAAGGATCCTTCTCTGCAATCACTGCAGAAAATCGGCTGTTTTTCTAAATCTTGCATTGGAGCCCTGCAAGGCCGGGGGTTTCCCTAGAGCTTGTTGAATAAGATGGTCCCCCAGAACCTCCCCACAAACAAGCCAGCCAGGCAGAGCTGGCCTGGGACTATAGCACAGTCACTAGTGGGGACTTTGCTTATAAACAATGTGGCCACCAACTAGCCCAGTCCATGCTTCAGCCACCGGATGTGCATGGATGTTACAGAGGGGAGGGACTATCAGCATTCTCAACATGCCAATCCCTAATTGTGGGGTCCTGTGAACTGGGCTCTGCTCTCCGGGCAGGACTAGGATAAACCAGTGTGCATCCCTACAGTGGCAGGTGGGGACACCAAGGCCCCCAAGCTGGCCAGGACTCTCCCTTACAGCATCCGTCCAGGAGGTGAGCAGCAATTCCTGCACATACTTGTTTTCTCTCTCTCTCTCTCTCTCTCTCTCTCTCTCTCTCTCTCTCTCTGTGTGTGTGTGTGTGTGTGTTTACATGTGCATTCGTGCTTGTATGAGTGTGTGTAAAGAGATTCTTTGAAGACAAACTCCATCAGCTTATTTAATCATGTTCTTCTCCTGTGGAACACCGTCCTGGCTGTGTGTCTGGCTGTAGCATTCTGGGCTTGGTCCTATTCAACCCCACTCCTGTTTTCCGATATTTGACAAGCTTCCCCAAGCAGTTCCACTTCATGAGGAGGCCTCAACATCTTCACTGCATTCTTCAAAGCTCCCAGGGATCATTCGACTGAACCTAAGAGAGGGAGGAGCTTTGTGGCAGCTAAAAGCCAACCACTCTTGGTTGGTAGGAGGCCATCTTTCCCATCCCATCTTACCCCACCACCTCATCTAACCTCAGCCCAGCCCCCTCCATCCAGTCCCCCTCCATTCACCTATCCTACCCCATCACCTTCAACCCATTTAATCCCAACCCATCCAATATCATTTTATCACATCTTATCTAACCTCACCCCATCCAACTCCATCCTACCACAACCCCTGCAACCTCACCCCATCCCTCCCTACCCCAGCCCTCCCACCCCAGCCCATCCCCCCCATTCCATCCCACCCATCCCTCCCCACCCCACCACACAGCTGACTGTGGCTGGTAGCTGTCCCCTGGTATGCAGCATACTGGATGCCCTCTCTTCTCTTTCTGTACTGGGGTTTCCTTGAATGATCCCCCCCATACACACACACACACACACACATACACATCCAGTGCTTGTCCTGAGATCTCTGTTTCTGATTTCATCTGGAGAACAGAATCCACAGACACTCTTGCCTCTTTTTCTCAATTATGAGAAGCTCCGCACCACAGCTCCTCCGGGTGCCTAGAATTTTAAATCCACTTTGGATCTGCAGATGTGAGCTATTTGCTTAGAGATGAACGAGGGCTCCGGCAGGCAGAGGGAGATGCCAGGATGATCTTTCTTAGAGTTGGAAGCCAATAAGGATACAGATTCTTAAACAGCAGTGGCCCATCTCCAGCAAGCAGGACTTTCTTGATCGCTCAGGGCTGGGTGCTCACGTAATGTTCAGTTACAGGAGCAAAGCCTCTTGCTCAGCTTCACCACTAGCTGGTTTTAAAACACATCCTGGCTTGGCACAGAGTGGAATCCTGCTCTCAGCAAGGGTTTATTACAACCTGAGTTCCAAGCCGAGTCTTTCTCTGCGATCCTAAAACTGCTAGGAACTGTGGGCTCACAGCCATTTCCAATACAGTCCAGATAGGCTACCACTGCAGAATTAAGGATACCCCCCTCTCCACCCTACGAAGTCTGTGGAATTACATCTAGCCATACTTCTGTGTAGTTGAAGTGGTGCCTTTATTTAAACGTAGAATTTTGTTGTTTTGAGACAGGATCTTATGTAGCATAGGCTATCTCCAAACACCCTCCATAGCTGAGGATGGCCCTGAGTTTTCTCCGACCCGGACTGCTTCCCCCACCACGGAGTGCGCTCTGCAGGAAGAAATACCGACACCTAGAAAAAGGTGCCCTGCGGGAAGTGGGAAGGAAAGGGTAATAGTAACTGGATGTCAGAAAACAAGACAGTCTAATAGGAGGGGCTGAAGTGACCAGGGAAAGGGTCTATGGATGGGCTAGTGTGTCATCACCCAGCAGAACTCCCTGGGAAGGAAACGCCTCTGTTCTGTTCCGGAGACTCTTGGTGAACAGTTAAGAGCAAGCTCCCCAGTGATTGTAATTAGTTTTCATTTAAATGACTCTCTAGGCAAGGAGGCCATGTTGGGCAGTGTGGGCTGAGAAGCTGGTTGTCTGGGGTGGCTTTGGAAACATATAGATATTAAGGTCATTGCTTCTTCTATGCAGAGGAACAGTGTGGAGGCTGAATTATGAAGGGGGGACCCAGACTCTCTAAAAAGTGCCCCATCTACCATAAGAGAAGGGAGTTGTTTTTCTTTTCTTCTTTTAATGAGAAAAATATTTTTATGTGTATGGGTATTTTGCCTGTGTGTATGTGTAAGTTTATGCACATGTCTACATATCACAGGCAAGCCTGGTGCCTGTGGAGGCCAGAAGAAGTCATAGGATGTCCTGGAGCTGGAGTTAAAGACAGTTGTGAGCCACCACATGGATGCTGGAAATCGAACCAGCTCCTCCGGAAGAGCAGCCTTTACTCCAAGCTGTTTCTCCAGCCCCAGATGGGTCGTTTTCAAAGGTGACTTGAGCCCGCTTAGGTCCAGGCACAGATGAACAGGGAACTGCTGACCCTGCTAACCACTGACTTACTAAGTCACGGCCCCGAAACACAGACTAGGAGCTTAGAGCAGAAAATTGCTAACAGCCGACCTTGCCACGAGGTCGTGCTCCTGATAACAGAATGCAAAATGCAGATGAACGCAAGCACGGTTTTCTTGGGAGGAAAAAAAAAATCTAAACTAGGGGGAGAGCTAAGGCTCAAAAGCAGGGCTAATGAGGGAACCAGGGGAGGGCATTCTGGGCCAGCAACCAGCTTCTCAAGGTCATAAAATAAACAGCCTCACTTGGCTTCTTAAGTCCCTAATTCTCTTATTATGAATCAAGGACTGTTTTTTTCTCACAGGACCTCGCCCAGCTCTGCTGTGAGCCACCATCACTGAAGGCTGGGTATGTACACCTGAGAGGTTGGAGGCCAAAAAGGCCTGGCTTTGCAGGCAGCAAACTGGGCACTCTCTGGCCCCCACTTGCCATCCCCAGGGCTGGGAAGGAGTTATTTTATTTAGAGTTGATTTCAGTCTGGTACTAGAGACCTTTTCAGTCTCTGCAGACAGGAGGGAGACCTGTCTCTCTATTCACCCAGCCTCAGTGGAAAGCCCCACTCCTTGCTGGGCATCGGATAAATCACGGCAAGTGAAAGACAGAGAGGTAGATCTGTCCCTGGCCTCTCATGACCACATTGATCTACAGATGGTCACAACCCACAGGGGCTCAGCTCAGGGATGAAGTGGCAGCCATGCACTCCAGTGTCCAGAGTCAGCCCGGTGACCTTGTGACCCCGATCCTCTGTCACACTGATCAGTGGTGAGTGACAACCCCCAACCAATCATGTGACCATGAGAGGAAGATACCAGAACCAAGACAGTGCTCTGTCTTGGTAAGTCAGTATGCCTAGAAGCTACTAAATGCACGGTGTGACTGTCTATGTGTGTATGTGTGTGTGCATGTCCTATCTATGTGTGTATGTGTGTGTGTGCCTGTGTGTATAAGTGTGCATGTGTGAGTGTTGTGCATGCGTTTATGTGTGCCTGTGTGTGTACCTATGTATGTGAGTGTATGCATGCATTTATGTGTGTGTGTGAATGTGTGTACACATGTGTACAAGCCTGTAGAGGCCAGCACTCTGCATTAGGTGTTTTCATTAATTAACGCACCTTCTTTTTTGAGGCAGGGTCTCTCATTGGCCTGGGGCTCACACATTAGTCTAGGCTGACTGGGCAGTGAGCTCCAGGAACCCTCCTCTCTCCAGCTCCCTGGGTTTGGATTCCAGGCCTGCATCCCCACATCCTGCTTCTGGTTGGTTCTGAGAATCAGACTCAGTCTTCATGTATGTCAGTAAGCAACTTTACAGACTACCTTATCTCACTGAATGTGTTTTGATATATAGCCTTTATGACTTAAAATCAGTTTATCAGAACTTAACTTCATCAAAAGCCAAGGAATATCTACCACATGTATGTTGAAAGTGTACATATGTATGCATGTCTATGTGTGTAACGCAAGATGTTAGTCTTGGCTAACATGTAACTTGTAAGAAAAGCCGTTGTATGTGTAAATGTGGATGTTCTGTTGGGAATGGCGCGTTTCCATAGCTATTTATTTTTAGACTAGCGTACCCTGGAATTACACAGACATGCTGGGGAGCCTCAATTGGGCCTTTCTTTGGTCTTGGCCCAGTTCAACTCCTCTTGGCTCTCATGATATTGTGGTCAGCTAGGAGGTTGATGGCAGATGGCTTTGGCCATCGTGGCCAGGCTTCTGCTGGGATAACTGGGCTGACTCTGCCCATCCTTTGGCTCAGTGTAAATCACATTTTTCTAGACTTGTTGACACAGCAGAAACATGAGTGTGAATGATCAAAGCATGTAAGGCCTGGGGAGTGGCATAGGTGGGTAGAGGAGGAACATAGGTGGGGAGAAGAGGGGCATCGTTGGGTTGGGGAGGGGCTTAGGTGGATAGGGGAGGGGCATAGGTTGTAGGGGAGGGGCATAGGTAGGTAGAGGAGGGGCATAGGTAGGTAGGGGAGAGGCATAGGTAGGTAGGGGGAGGCATAGGTTGTAGGGGAGGGGCATAGGTTGTAGGGGAGGGGCATAGGTAGGTAGAGGAGAGGCATAGGTAAGTAGAGGAGGGGCATAGGTAGGTAGGGGAGGGGCATAGGTAGGTAGAGGAGGGGCATAGGTAGGTAGGGGAGAGGCATAGGTAGGTAGGGGGAGGCATAGGTTGTAGGGGAGGGGCATAGGTTGTAGGGGAGGGGCATAGGTAGGTAGAGGAGAGGCATAGGTAAGTAGAGGAGGGGCATAGGTAGGTAGGGGAGGGGCATAGGTTGTAGGGGAGGGGCATAGGTTGTAGGGGAGGGGCATAGGCAGGTAGGGGAGGGGCATAGACGGCCTGGGGAAGGGTATAGACAGCTGAGGAGGGGTACAGGCAGCTCTGGGGGGAAGGATATAAACGTGTATTAGTCTGGTTCTCTTGTAACAATATGTCTGGATCTGGGTAACTATAAAGAACAGGAGTTTCTTTAGTTGATAGTTCTGGAGGCTGAAAGTCCAGGAGGGGAGGCTCCCTGGTTCTGACTCTAGCGTTCTCCTGGCTGATGACACTGTGGCAGGAACAGGGATTAGAAGATAAGGCAAAAGCTGGAGGAGGAGCCAGACGTGCTCCATGTAAGTCTCTCCCCAAGAGCATTACCACATCACCTCTGACCAGGCCATAACTCTTTCTTCAGAAAGAAAAGCATACAGACTCCAGGCTGCACTGCCTGCCCATGGCACAGGCTGATCATTTATGCCTCCCTGTGTCCCTGTGTCCCTGTGTCCCTGTGTCCCTCCTCCCCTGCTCCCTCACAGAGATCTGCCCACCTCTGCCTCCCAAGTACAGAGATTAAAAACTCAGACCACCATCGCCCAACTCAACAAGCCTTATCATCAACAGCTTCGGCTATTTCCTGGCAAGTGGCAGGTTGTTCTTTATGGTATAGATGGAGATACACCATATTTAAAAACCCATCACCCGTTGCTGGGCACCCAGCTGATTCCGTGCAGGGCTCTGGTGATGGGGAGGCTGATCTTGTCTGCGTGTTTCCCCACAATGAGCAGAGTAACAGCCGGTGCTGCAGAGCCTCGCCGGGGAAAACTCCCGTCTTTGAAATCGGTTTGCAGGAAGAACTTGGGAAAGGTCGGTTTGTATTTCCTCTGACTTCTGCTGACTGGCGTAGGGTCACTACATGTATTCGCTTCTGCCATTTTAGCGGCAGCTCATTGGTCCTTTGTTAGGAACGGCTCAGTAGTGAGCAGTCTAAAGCGGTGCCCATGAAGTTGGATTGCAGAGTTAGCTCCCCAATAGTCCACTGCTGGAGCCTCTGTCCCCAGTACGGAGGAAGTGGCACCTTTTAGCTGCAGGGGAAAGGAACTGGAACACAGACGTGTCCTTATGACTAGAATGACGCTGTTATAGGGAGGAAAGAGGGTCCGGCTCTCAGACCGAATTAGTACCACAAGAGTGGGTTGACCTACAGCAAGGTCACTTTTGGAGCACTGAACTCCTCCTGCATAAGCTGTTTCCTGTTCTGTTTCTCCACTGTGGTATAAATTGTCCAGCCTCAGTATCATGTTATAGACACATAAAACACACGGAGATGGTGGACAAGCTACAGGGAGCAGGTAATGGTGGTTGGCTGAGGTCGGAGATGGCGTTATGTAGATGGGCAGCATTCGGGTCACGGTGCATGCTTCGCTGCAGCACAGGATGTGGCATTCGGGGTCACGGTGCATGGGTTCTCTGAGTGAGTCACCTCAGGAAAAGCAGGAAGAATCATCCACCACTCCCAGTGCCCTCTGGGGTTTTTTGTTTGTTTGCTTGTTTGTTTGTTTGGGTTTTTTGTGAATGACATCAGCTCCTACTGCAATTACCTGGGACCAGCAGAAGTATTTCCTCGGCAGACTCAATAATGGGAATTTATTTAGAGAGATCCAGGAAACACAGTTTGAAGCTCGGGGACTGCCGCACCTGCCACTGTCAAACTGGAATCTCTCATAGAGCGAGAACAGTCAAGAATTGGGGCATGAGCTAGAGCACACACTGTTCAGGGAGCAGATCCTCTGAGATGCAGAGTTAAAGAGGCAAGGGGTAGGGGAAGGTGCGGGGACAGGAGCTCAGTCTGTGACGCACTCACTGCGCAAGCACATGGAGCACACAGGGAAGCCGGCTCCTGTGACAGATGCTCATGATCCCAGGGCTGCACAGGCGGAGGCAGGCAGGTCCCTGGGCCTCACTGGTAGGCAGGTCCCTGGGCCTTGCTGGTCATCCCCACCTCCTTGGTGAGCCCCAGGACAATGAGAGGCTCTGTCTCAAAAAAACTAAGTGGAGAGTGTCTGAGGAATGACCTTGAGATTGACCTTTGACCTCCACACAAAAGCACACACATGCACATCACCCACACCCACCCATACAGACACACACACATATGCACTGACACCTACCCATACACATGCCCACAAACACCCCCCCACACTGACACCTTCCCGTGCACTGATGCACATCCACCTATGCATGCACACACACACACACAGACACACAGGAACTGGACCGGCAGAATCGAAGGACCCTCTCTGCACAGTCCTTCCCACGTTGTCTTTCAACCTGAGCCTTCTTTCTCTGCTGTGATACCTGAAACCATTTTGTGTTTATATCAGCAGGACAAGGGAGCCTTGACTGACAGCATCAATGTCCCCTCGGGAAAGACCTTGCTAAGAAGGAGGACCTCACTCCTGAGTCAGAGTCTGCCTCTCACTGAGGCCATAGTAATAAACAGGCACACTAAAGTTTACAGGCCCTAGGTAGCTTTACTGTCAAGTGAGAAGGGAATCTCCACTGATGGCGCCCCAGATGAGACGGGGCATGTCTGTAGGAAATGCTTGATCCTGGAGGACTCCGCCCACTATGGACAGCCCTGGGAGGACTCCGCCCACTATGGACAGCCCTGGGAGGACTCCGCCCACTATGGACAGCCCTGGGCAGGTGGTCAAGCCTGAGCTTGAGAGGGGTCCAACCAGCAGCATCTCTCCAAGGTTTCTGCTCCAAGTTCCTGCCCCGACTTCTCTCCAGTAACACTGTGACCTGGAAGTGCAAACCAAATTAACCCTTTCCTCCCCGCACTGCTTTTGATCAGAGTGTTTGATCACAGCAACAGAAAGCAGGACAGCATCCTAGGTCAGAGTTGAGTCTCAGGACTACTGCTCTCCAATTCTATAACTTTGGGTGTTTTTCCTAGTCTCAGACTCTGAGCTAGGCAATTGGATGTCTTAGGACTCAGAGGCTAGCCCTTCCCTTTAAAGGATTTATTTTAAATTTTTATGTTGTAAGCAAGTATTTTGCTTGCACGAATATATACTTCACATATGTGCCTGGTTCCTGTGGACACCAGAAGATGGCATTGGATCCCCTGGAACTGTAGTTAAAGGTGAATATGTGTCACATGTGGGCACTGGAAACCAGGCCAAAGTCTTCCATAAGAGCAGCCAGTGCTCTTAACTGCTGAGCCACTTTTCCCGAATAGCAAGAGAACAGGGCACTGAAGATCAGTTCGATAGGGAGGACACAGGTTCAATTCTCAACATCCATATGGTAGCTCACAGCTCTGCAACTTCCGGGTTTGAGCCTTACTTGGAGATATACATGCAGGCAAAACGCCAGCAAAAGAAAGGAAGAAGGAAGAAAGGAAGAGGAAAATCAGTTCAATGCATTTTATAATAGTAAAATCTGGAGAGATGGCTCAGGGTTAGAGCACCTACTGTTCTTCCAGAGGATTTGGGTTCGGTTCCCAGCATCCACATCAGGAGGCTCACAATTGCTTGTAACCCCAACTCTGAGGACATCAGCGTGCAGATGGTATGCCTGATCTCATTGCAGGAATACACACAAAGAAATCAATCTTTAAAAACCACATACAACAGGAAACCAGACTTTACATATTGCCCAGCCTCTGCCAGCAGAAAACAGTCCAGGTTTCTGACCAGAAACTATTTCTGAGAAATAGTCTTAACCTTGCTACAATGTTTCTGTGGCTTCCTGAGGTTCTCATGGTATATGGTCAAACACAGTGAGTCAAACAGACGCCATACTGGAAGGCTGGATTCCCGGTGGCTCTTAACTTGGGGAAAAAAAAAAATTAAGTTGACCTCAGACAATGGTGACTGTCTTTGAATTCAGCACCAATTGTGTCAGGCCACTGGGGCTGAGGTAGTTCAACTTTGCGATGGCTATAAGGGGAAAATCTGCTGGCTAAACAAACAGATTGGTCACAAAAGGAAGGGGTACATTTAGCTATTTCAGGGTGTCATTTTTCAAGCCCTTTAACGGAGGCTACATGAATGTACAATGAATTAGAAATTAATCAAATCAGTTTGTTTTTCTTACTTTCTGTGTGTGTACATTTGTGTGCTCAGTTGTATGTATGTATACATATGTGTACAAGAATGCCAGGGGTCAGCACTCCAGATGTCTTTCTCAATTGACATCCATCTTTACTTTTTGAGACAAGGTCTCTCTTTGAACTGGGAAGTTCTCCAGTTTCAGCAAGACTGGCTGGCCAGGAGGGTCCTGGAATCCTCCTGTTTTGGCCCCGCCCCTCCAGCACCGGGATTACAGATGTTCACTTCTGTGCCTGGTTTTTGGAGGTTGAACTCAGACCTTCAGGCTTGCACAGAAAATACTTGATTGATGTCTCTCTCACCCTCAGCCCTAATTGTGGGCTGAGAATCTGGAACCAGCCAGGAAACCGGGCCACTGGGTAGTGGGAGGGAATGTCTGATGTAGCCATGGTCCCACCTGACTGGAACTTTGCTTTGACTGGAAGTCCTCTTGTGACTCCAGGGAGAGGCTGATCCCAGATCAAACTTCTAAGAGAGGGAGGTAAGGACACAGGATCTGCTGATTCGATCCCATGCGGGGTTTCAAAGCTGTGCCCCAGGTTATCTTCCAGTGCAGGGGTTTCCCGGCTCCTAGCAGAGGGGTTACAGCGGTCTGCTTCCAGTGAAGGGGGTGATGAAGATGCAGAAAGGAAGAGTTTTTAACGGGCACTTTCTTCACAATTCCCTGAGCCCTGGGGGCCCTGGTCCTCCACGGAGCAGAGCTTTATTTACCTTCTGGTTTCCTGATGGAGAAAACACGCCCGTGCCAGCCCTCCCTCCACCTACAGACCCAGTCAGACTGCAGCGGTGGGAAATCTCTGAGGAAGCTGGTTTTGCAACTGTGAAGGCCCGCCTTTGTGAGAGAGGCTCCTGCCCTGTGCACAGGCCAAAGGGGCTGCAGAGAGGAATTTTCTCTCTTCCCCTTTCTGGCAGGCAGACAGACCCTGTCTTCAGAGTTTGCAGGAAAGGTATGTTTTGATAAGCACACACATACCGCTTCAGAAAAGCCGCAGCGGGAACGCCTTTGTTGCCCCAGAACCCACTCCCTTCCTCCACCCAGGAGGCGAAGCCCTTTCACAAGCCACATACTGGAAACCGAGCCTGTGCTTGCTGGTACTGTTTCCCTGAAAGTACATAACTTCCATTCTGTTGTTCCACACAGCACATTCGCCCTCCTCACAAATGCAAACCCTGGCAGGGCTGTTTGTCCAGCCAGCCCAGGACTGGCAGGGAACACGAAGTTTGGCAGGACTCGTGAGGCGTCTTCCCGTAGGGCTTTGGTTTCCTGGTCAGTTGAAGCCAGTCCAGTTACTCTCCCAGTGCTCTGCCAGATAAAACATGGGGGAGGGGGCTTTTCTAGAAGCCTGGCTTGTGACTGTGGGATGTGGTAGAGGGATCGTGAGCTAAGCAGGGAAGTAGGAACTCAGGCCAGGGCCCAGGAATTCTCCAGCAAGGGCTCCGACTCTGCTCTGTGGCATGCAGACCTATACCTGACTAATGCCTGATGCTGAAACCACCTTCGCCTCCACACAAGCCTGTATCCTATAACAGTGGTCTCTCTCTGGGGTATGGGGTTAGCATTTCCAGCAGATGAATCCTACCTGTAATATAAAGTAACCTAGCCTGCTTGAAGCCTGGGTTTGATTCTCAGCAATGCATAAACTGTGTGGTGGCTCACGCCCGTAACCCTAGAGGCAGAAGGATCAGGAATTCAGGGCTATCCTTGGCTACAGTGTGGTTGATGCCAACATGCAGGTGAGGGCGGGCACAAGATAAGGCAAGGCCTGTGATTGGGCAGTGAAAAAGAAAGGCGGGCGCAGAGATTTTTGAGAGGCAGGAGAGATAGGAAAAGGGAGGAGAAGGTGGAGGAGAAGGATGGCTCACCCCCATGTGGCTTTAAATGTATGTGTGTAAATACCACAGAAAGCCACAAAAGTACCATGTTGCGGTAAATATTAAAAAGGATTGGCTTTGATTTGTTTTGTTTGTTTTTCTAGACAAGGTTTTTTTGTGTGGCCCTGGCTTATCCTATAACTCACTCTGTAGACCAGGCTGGCCTCGAACTCAGAGATCTGCCTGTTTCTGTCTCCAGAGAGCTGGGATTAAGGCCTGGGCCATGGCTGCCACCACCACAGCCTGGCTCAACACTACCAGATTCATATTACAGTTCTGTTAGTTACCTGAGGTCATCCATGTGCATATTTAAATTCAAAGATAATTTAAATCATCCTTATTAGGCAGGTTCTTGAACCAATCACAGAACAGCTCCTCCCTGGATGCTTTTTTTTTTTTTTCAGGTAGTTCCCCTTAAAAACAAACAAGACAAGAGCAGGCTATCCTGGGAGACCTTTGCCTGCTGCTACACTGTGTCAACCGCTTTCCTCCTGGCCAAGACCAAACGCCTGAAAAGCAGCAGAAGAGAAGAAGGGTTTACTCTCTCCCACATTTTGAGAAAATACAGTCACCTGTGTGGGTGAGGCATGGCAGCAGGCGTGGAGTCAGGAGACAGACAGGACAGGAAGTAGGCCAGGTTCCCTTCCCAGTGACCTCCTTCCTCCTTCAAGGTTCCACATCCTAAAGACTCAGCCACCTTCCAAAATGACACCACTAACACGTGGGCCCGTGGGGGACAGTTCATGTTCAAAGCACACACGCCATCCCCCACCACCTGGAAGTGACTTCTTCCGTTAGTCTTGTATAGACTACACCCATAGTGCACGACCTCAGAACACAGTACCTTTGACATAAGCGTCTCCTCACCTTGTGTCTGAATCTTAGCAGTGTAGGCTCAGTGGCCAGTGGTTCCATCTCAGGCCTCATTTCTATAGCTGCTAACTAACGCTTGGCTGGTTTGGGCTGGGACAATCCAGCTGACTTAATTCTGCTCCCGTGTCCAGGGTCCTACCCACCAGCGGGCCAGCCCAGCCGGTTCATCGAGATAAGAAGAGCAGAAATATCACATCTCCCAGTATCCCATTGGACTCAGCAACTCCCACGGCTGGATGCAAAGAGAGAGTGAGGTCACAAGAGGTCTTGACCTTTCATAAGGTCAAGCATGACAGCAAGAAAGGGTGAACACTCAGGCACAGGTGTGCTCCCACACCACCCCTACCACGGGTAAGCTCACACATCACTTCCACCATGGTGTGCCTACCCGACACCCTTACGCTGTTCTCTTTCCTTTGTTTCCTGCGTATAGGAGCAAAGTTCATTCAATTGAGAGCTTGACCTCATTAACACTGGAGCATGTTGTTAAAAAAATATTGTTTCTATTTTAAATATATAAAGGATGAAATTTATCCTTGGTATACTATTTTGAGTTTTACTTCAAATTATACATATCACAAATGAGACAAAACTAATCCAGTCTCCCCGCCATAAAACTCCCTCAGTCTCTGACACTTCGAGAGCACGTGCCAGGATGCTCTTTCCAAATTTTGTTTGTTTGGGATTTTTTGGTTTTTTAAATGAATGAACAGCAAAACCCCTAGACATTCTATACTAAAACTTTTCGTAAAAGACAGGGCCATGGCCTTAGATGGAGTGTCTCATGGAAACTTTACTGATAAATTTAAAAAGCTTGAAGAAACCTTCCCTCTATCCTCTTACACAAATCAGATGTGGAGCTGGAGAGATGGCTCAGTGGTTAGAGCACTGACTGTTCTTCCAGAGGTCCTGAGTTCAAATCCCAGCAACCACATGGTGGCTCACAACTATCTGTAATGGGATCTGATGCCCTCTTCTGGTGTGTCTGAGACAGCAACAGTGTACTCATAACATAAAAAAGTAAATTAATTAAAAGAAAAATCAGACGCTCTGGGACTACAGAAAAGGCTCAGTGGTTAAGAGTACCTGCTGATCTTGCAGAGGTCTGGGGTTCAATTCCCAGCACCAACATGGCAGCTCACAGTTAACTTTAGCTCTAGTTCTTGAGTTCTAGGGAGTCTGATGCCCTCTTCTGGCCTCCAAGAACACTCACTACAAACACATGGTGAACAAACACACAGGAAGGTGTGCATGTGTGCACACACACACACTTACACACCTGTGAACATAAAGGAAAGAAAAGATTAAATTAAAACCAGAAGCTCTGAAAAGTTTGTTGCCAGGGAAGGGGCCAGAGCGAAGATCTAAAACTTTTGCTCAGCACTATGTCCTTCCTGTTGGAAATGTCTCTTGTCATTGACCCCTGCCCTCTACCACAGTGGCCTCTGTCCTCTTGAGAACAGACTGGCCTCTGACTGCACTGTCACCTTCACTTCCAGCAGAGCCTGAAGACACAGCTGTTTTCTGAGGAACCCTATTTGGTGCAGGCTGCAGCCTGCGCACGTACAGAGCCAGTGACCTTAGTGGCTGGGAATTCTGCTAAGCAGTGTGACCATCCCTTCTGCAGAACTGCTCCTGGGTGCCCTGCCTTACCTCTATCTCTGGCAGGTGCTGGGTGATTAGATCTGGGTTTGCCATGTCAATCCTGGGCTACTCCGTAGGGGTGGGAGACAGGGGTTCAGCTGTCTGTTCTGTGACCTTACTGGCGTTTGAGGGAGAGGCTGTTGGGCAGTTAAACCAGTGCTAGATATGGAGCTAACCTGTTCCCCACACTTCCCACCTAAGGTCCGTAGCAACATTCGACTCGTAGGGGCATCTTAATGGGGGTTCTTGGGATCCATGATTCTTTGCAGTATCTCGGGCATCGTGGCTTCACGGTCAGAGGGTGTGACCCTGGCTGATGCCTAAACAATGGCTTACACTTATAAAATGTGCTTTGTGTCTCTAGCTGAGTAGAAGTGGTGAAGGAGAACCGTCCTAATTCCAAAGAGAGACCTGGTGTGTGGGTGGGGCCTATCGGTGACACCCCAGGAGCTGTAACCAGGTTTTGAGCCTTAGCTTTAGCTCTGGGGCTAGTGGATCAAGGCAGAGCTGTCGAACCCAAGCATCTGACCCACTCAAACAGGACATCCTCTTTACAGATCGGCGCCTCTGGGTTGTATTTCTTCTCCCTAGATGCAAGGAGAAAGTCTTCTCTCCTGGAAAGAACACCGGAGCAGGGAAGGAGGCGACTGCAGGCAATGATCAGCAGCCACCCGCTAGGCCTTTTGCTCTTGAAGGACCCCAGCATGACTGGGTAGGGCCTGCAGCCACATGCCACTGGAAAAATTGTCACCTCACCTACCAGTAGTCACCAAGACACCTACTGATGTCTTGACATTCCTCTGAGGGTAGGGGAGTGGTGGCTGGGGGCAGGGGGGGGGGAGATGGTGGAGGAGGTACCATGTCACAAGCCAGCCATCCTTTGGAGCCTTTCCAAGGTTCCCTCTGTCCTTATCTCCCCACCCTCTCTGCTGCTGCTGTCACCAGATGCCAAATTAGCGTCCAAATTAGCACAGGCCCCCAACCCAAGCAAGTAACAGATGCATTGACAGCCCTGTGAGTGGCCCACCCTGGGGACCCACCGTGGGACCCTCAGCTGTCACCTTCCTGTGGCCTTCCACTTCCCCAGAGGCAGAAAGCAGGAAACAGCAGCTGGTCCCCTATTTACAAGGTCAGGTAAATACAGAGGGACAGGCAGCTCTCCCTCTCCCAATGGACTCCCATGTTTTAGCTTAGCCCCAAGCCAAGGACCTCTAAGTCCAGCCCCAAGTGCACAAATGGAGGGCGGGGAGCCTGAAATCCAGTCTCGCACCTGCAAGGTAACAGTGGGTGCCCGTGAAGGACACGAAGTTAAATTGGAAGGGACTTTGAATGACAAGCTGGCATGATGTCCGTCTCCGTAATGATGGGAGAAGTCACCGGGAAGGCAAAATCTGCCAGGCCCGGATCTGCGTTTAAAAGCTTTCTTGTGGTTTTGAGTCACCAGCCTAGCTCAATGTCTAAAACAAAGAGAATGAATTATGGAACAGAACCGGGGGCCCTTGTTAATTTTCCTACTGATCCCTGTGAAGTGAATCGAGGGCTTTAATCTAAGGGTGGTACTTCTCTCTGGAGAGAACTCCCGGGCTCTCTCTGGAGAGGCGAGACAGACCCACTGGTCCGTACTGTTTCCTTTCCCGACTTATATGGCTTCTGCATAGACTAACAAAACATGTACATTTCATGCTACGTCTATAGGAATTCAAGACCGCCATTCTTTGCAGGGTCTCACTGACCATAAAGGCCACTTAAGTGATGTGACTGACCAACACATACCGGAGTGTAAACTGTGTGACTGGCCTATGTGTTGTAGAGACATCCACACTGGGCACCTAGCTTGGCCATCTGGGTGAGCTCCGGTCCAGCTCTGTCCGGAATCCAGTGAAACAATCATCTTAATTTCACGTTTCTGTATCACCTTTCATCAGAGAAGATGAAAGGACTTCACAAACTTGGGCGCCCTCTTTGATCTAAGCCCCCCCCCCCCCCACCGCTAGTGCACTCAAGTCCTTTATATATTCCGAGCTCGATCGCCCTGCAGGTGGCCCTCCCTTATGCAGAGGACCTCCGGCCAGCAGCTGCCGGCCAGCAGCTGCCGGAGGACCTTGGGCGGCAGTTCCGAAGCACAGCCCTTGAGGCAAGAGGGAAGCTTTGGCTGCTGGGAGCAGGCGTCCGGCGGGTGTGGCTGCTGCCTGAAGCTCTGACTTTGCTCCCTTCTGGGCACACCCAGTGATTGTGGTTCTTAGCTCTATGAGAAAGACTCTGAAATACAAATCCCAGGCTCAGTTCTCCCTCGAGTCCAGCCAGGAATCCCAGCTGGTCTTCTCAGGCATTTCCAGCCTCCAGCAAATGTGGAGCGTGTCCGGCTTCTGTGCCGGCTCTCTCTCCCCGATAGCTCCTGTTCCTGGCGTACCCCTGTTCTGCTTGTTAGGGGGTGTCAGAGGCTATGTGCTCTCAAGAGACCTGCAGTTCAGAGGGGCTGTAGCAGGGTGCCCTCAGCAGGGGGAAACCTTGGGGGGCTGCGCGGTTAGGTTAGATACAGCACAGGACTGTGGGTCTCCTTGGAAAGCGGATCAACACTGGCTCCCTTGAGAGGAGGGTGGGAACAGCAGGCTCTGCATTAGCAATGAGGCTTAAGGCTTGGGGAGCAGGAAAGCTCCAGACTGCTGGTGTCCCCTCGCCCCCCTGTGAGCCTGGGCCTCAGCAGCCTGGACATGCAAGCCACCCCCCCCCCCCTCAGCAGGCTAGTTCACACCATCTCCGAAACCAGAGGTAGAAATCAGGAAGGAAGATTTGTTCAATGTGACCACATTGGGGAGAGGAGCAGAGAAGTTCAGGGATGCCCCCCAAGTCCTTTTGTGGGGTCTTGACCTGCGGTTTAGGACTAAATAGAATAAATGAGGCTGGGTAATGAGCCAGTCCTGTCAAGTCTGAGCCAGGATCCCTGTCTGGACTCAGATCTCTTCTGCAAGGTGGTCTGACACGCTGTCCTGTCCGGTGTGTGAAATCTTTCTCAGCTGGCTGGAAGCAGGCTTTGGCCTTTTCCTTGGCCAAGCATGAGATTCTTGGGGGGAAATCTCACTTTTCTTGTCTCAGAAGTCTGATAGCCAATAGGAAGGACACAGATCTCTTTAGAATATTCTCGATGCTGCCTGGATAGTCACAAGGGGTGGGGGGTAAGGAGGCAGAGAGATCTGCACAGTAACATAAGTGCCATCCAGCTCAGGGAGGGTTTTCATTATTACGGGAGCTGATATCCATCACTGGTTTTCTTGTCCCCCCCCCCCCATGTCCTTTCTTCCGCCACACCGCCAGTGCCCAGCAGGGAACGGAGTGGGGGGTGGGGCGGGGCAAGGTTTCCTGTTCTCCATGTAGGGTCCTCAACAGAGTCCTCTGTGTTCAAAAGGAAAACAAAGAGTCCTTCTGCGTTCACTGGGAAAGTCCCTCTTAGCCTGGGGCCTGGGAGCTGGGTTGGGCTCGTGCTCCAAATCCTGCTCCTTCATTCTTTGAGAATTTAAACCCTGGGGCGCACCTGCTCGGGCCTGCACGCTTAGGGAGGGGGCGAGAGTGGGTGGTCTAATGGGCACTGCTGCCCACCCCCTCTGCTCACCTGCTGAGCGCTGGAATACCCGGCAGGCCCCTTTCCAGCCTGTGAGACACACGCTCCTCCTCCCTCACGGGCTGCAGGTTGCTGGTGGCTAAGTGGGGGCATAGGAAGAGCCTCTGTTGAGATCACACTGTACCCTACTAAATGACTCCAGACTATATAAAGCAGTGGTTTGGTTCTTTTCAGTCCGTGCCTTGCCTCGGAAGACTCCATTTTACAAGCGGGTTTTCATTCGGGTTTTTTTTTTTTTTTTTTTTTTTTTTTTTTTTGAGAGAGGAGGCCTGCAGGCCCTGGGTGAGGCAGGAGACTGCCTGATCTGTGTCTGCACATACAGCCATCTCAGACTGCGACACGACTTATTCTGGAAGTAGAAAGGGAGCCACCCTGTAAGCTTATTGGAGTGACTTGGGACTGAAGGGGCACGTGGCCGTGTCGGAATCAGATCACCAAACATGCAAGACTTTAATCAGAAATGATGAAACAAACAAACAAAAAAAATGGGTGTCACTCCTTCATCTGGACCTCCGTGGGGAAATGGGAGGAAGGGGAGAAGTGTGGAGTGTGGGGTGCAGAGGGAGTGGGCTCTGTGGACGCCCTGGAAGGAGCCTGCTGTTCCTTGTCTAAGCATTTTGTATTTTATCTCTTGCTCCTTTCTGTCTCCCAGGAAGATCTTCTGCCCACAGGGATGTGTCTCCCTGTGACATCATTGGACCCTAGCCAATGGGAGGTGTCCTGCCAAGGAGTTCTTCTTGCCCTAGGACACAGCCACTAGTCACCGCAGCCTGTGGGTGGGGGGCTGTAGAAGGCCAGACAGATCCCTGCTGACCTGGCAGATGTCTGTGCTTCTCAGGATGCTCTGTGGACCCTGCATAGGGACACCTCATCCTCTCCCAGGGCTTCTCTGTGTTTAAGCTTTTGCCACAGCTCTGGGAGACCCACCTCTCAGGTCCACTGTCTCAGGTTCTCTCTTCTGTAGCACTCACCTCCACCCAACCCAGCCCTCCACCCTGAGGCCTGTGCCAGGTTCTCAACCGTGTGACCTGATTTTCCCTCCCACGTTCCCCAGAATGGGAGCATTGGGCTGCACGTCATTCTGGGAGGTCCCTGGAAACCGCCTTGATAAATTTAATGCAGTTACCCTCTCCTCCCCTGAGGTAGAGAGGGAGGTCCAGGCATGGACAGAGCTCTCTCAAACAGAAAACACTATTAAATACACAGACACAACACTCTCACTATGTTTGTGTCTCAAGCATCTTGAGCCGGTTCCTGACCATCTTCCTACGACTTCCTTGCTCAATTTCGTGGGTGTGTGGGGGAGGGCTGGGGGTCATAGGTCATGGGTGTTGGGGAGGGCCAGGGGGTTAAATCATGGTATCTCCCAGTTGAGAGCTCATTTGGTACTTCACATGCTGGCTTTGCTTGCTTGTCTGTTGTGGGGGTTTGGTTTGGTTTGGTTTGGTTGATAAGTGTGAGCCACCAGGCCTGGCCATTGAATTGGTGTTTATCTGACCTCCCCCATCAAAGGACACATCTCAATGTGGGCAGAACCAGAGGACCTATTCTAAGGAGAGAACTCAACACATTTGCCTTGAAGCTACACTGGCGACTTTAACGGGAAAATGTGTGCAGCAGGTGGGATTTGGAGGTGGGCAGAGGCACTGGCTGACAAACCTGTCTTCAGTTCCATCCCTGGGCACCTGCATGGTGGAAGGAGAGGACCCGGTCAGCTAATTATCCTTGGACACATTGCTACACGCACACACATGCACACACATGTGTGGCTCTGACTTCCCAGGATTATTTCTAACCTAATGTCCCAGCGCTCTAGCCTGGGTCACAAAACAAACCCCAACTCTTTGAAGTTTGGGGAGCTAGAATGTCTCTAAAAGACTCTGGGCGTGCCACCTAAAAGCAATTCTCTAAAAATACCTACTCCTTGACATTTTCATTCTGAGGGGCCAGCAGGAGCCCTCTGCCCCCATGGCCAGGTGATTGATAGAAGTCAGTCTTCCCACAGCCTTTGTATTACCACAGCTCTGCCCTGTGGCTGCCGCTTCTGATAAATCAAGAGGTTCCGCTAAGCCAGGCGGAACAGCTTTGCTGAGATGAAATAGGACCATCGTCCAGGGCCCAGAGCTCAAGTCCTCCTGTGGAATCAAAACTGGAGGAGATGCTCGGGTTAAACACGCCCAAGGACCAAGGAAGTCTCTGAAATAATATTCGCAGAACATTATATATGGAACACGCAAAGGCAAGAATCCCTCGGAATCAAGGGCATCTCTACTAGAAATGATAGCTTTATGTGGATGTCTGTGGTCTGTGCTCCTGCCTGAAGTCACGTTGATGTCAATGGGCCGTGTGGCCATCAGGGGACATATTGGCGTCTGTCTCAGTCAGGGTTTCTATTCCTGCACAAACATCATGACCGAGAAGCAAGCTGGGGTGGAAAGGGTTTATTCAAATTACACTTTCCACATTGCTGTTCATCACCAAAGGAAGTCAGGACTGGAACTCAAGCAGGTCAGGAAGCAGGAGCTGATGCAGAGACCATGGAGGGATGTCACTTACTGGCTTGCTTCCCCTGGCTTGCTCAGCCTGCTTTCTTATAGAACCCAGGTCTACCAGCCCAGGGATGGCTCCACCCACAATGGGCGGGGCCAGGGATGGCACCACCCACAATGGGCTGGGCCCTCCCCCTTGATCACTAGTTGAGAAAATGCCTTACAGCTGGATCTCATGGAGGCATTTCCTCAACTGAGGATTCTTTCTCTGTGATTAACTCCAGCTTGTGTCAAATTGACACAAAACCAGCCAGTACGTCAAAGGATGTTTTGCTAAAGCAGACGTGTGAAGGGACACATGATCTTTATAAGGAATATAAATCTGACTCCACAGACAGTGGGAGCTGGAGCATTGGTTTGCTTTGCTCCGCCTTGATATTCTCTGCTATGGACACACATGTATTGCTTCGCCTTCCATTGCGTTCCTGAGTTCGGCTCATAGTAGCGACTCAGAGAGAAACCTGCCAAAGAACTTCCCATGAGCTTAATGTGGCTTCCTGTTGTACCCACAGACCCTGACTGGCTTCTTCTGATGGCACTGCACCTGCTGGTTCCTGTGTGCTGACTGCCGAGAGGACAGGACCGAAGCTGCTGATTCGTGTTTGGTGTTTGCTCTGGATTGAACTACTGACATCCGGACAACGAAGACTGGACTCACCCCACAGAACTGTTTCCAGACAGGTCTGCTTGCCCTGTGTTCTATTAACCTTTCTTTTCCACTACCTCTGGAGGGTGGTGGGCTAGAGGGGAGGTTTAACCCTTATGAAAGTAGGTTGAGAAAAAACATATGCCTAGAAAGTTCTATGGCCCGTACTGCTGGCAGAGGTCACGTGAGTGTCAATGGTCTGTCTACGCTGACTCCAGAGCCATGTGGAAGTCCATGGTCCGTGCTGCTGACTGAATAGAGTAAGGACACTTCTTTTCAGTGGTTTTGACGACTGCAAACTCACTGTTGAGGCCTCTGTGACAACCTCTCCTCACCCCCAACCCCCCAAAAGAAACAGTCTAGACAGGAAGCCATTGAAGAGAATTTTTTAAAATGTGATAGGTATTGGGCATGGTGATGTATGCGATTAATCCCAGCACCCAGGAGGCAGAGGCAAGTGAGTCTCTGTGAGTTCAAGGCCAGCCTGGTCTACAATACACATCCAGTACAGCCAGGGCTCTGTTACAGGGAGAAACCCTGTCCCCTGGATCAAATCAAAACAATGACAACAAAAACAGCAAATGTAGCTCCCCACCGTTGGTGGCTTCAGGGGTGGGGGTGGGGAAGAACTCAGTTCTCATAAGGGGCTGGCCTCTGCACTGACCATGCTCCAGTGGGCATACAGGCAACACAAATCGGCCTTACTGTAACTTTTTTCTTCTTTTTAGTGTGGTCACGAGGTTGTGGGGTGACATGGGAGGACTGGGAAGAGAATGTGACTGCGGCACATTTTGAAAAATTCACAAATAACCAAGAACATTTTGTTGAAAAAGAAAGAAAGAAAATCATGGCCTTGGGCTGGGTGGCCAAGGGCTCAGGAGAGAGAGCAATTGCCTTTCAAGTGTAAGGGTCAGAGTTCACACCCTAGAGCCCGTGCAAAATGTCAGGTGTGGTAGTGCGTGCTCCTGACCCTGGTGATGGGGAGGCAGAGAGGGGCCGTTGGGCTCAAAGCGGTAAGCTCCAGGCCTATTCAAAGCTGGTGGCTAGTACTCCTGAGGATGACCCCAGACCTGTCCTCTGGCCTGCACATACATGTGCAAACACATACATAAAAAAAAAATCTGACCTTTATCCTCTCTGTGGAGACTGGAGACGCCATCCTTCTGTTGGTACTATAAGGCTCTCTTTCCTCATCTCCAGCTTCAGCATGACGAGGCTGACCCAGCAGCAGACTCAGAGACAAGGATTTGAATCCAAATGGTTTGGGGGTGGGGAGTGTCCTAAGGAATACTTGTGTGGAGAAGACAAACAGATAGAATAAAACAACAAACAAACTGAGAAAGGTACATTCTCAAGAAGGTGTCTCCATGAGGGACCAGAAGCTTATTTGTTAGGTCTCAGGGGTGGGGCAGGGTGCTAGAATATTATCTGAAGGTGTGGTTTGCCTGAGTGTACGCCTATATGTGCATCATATGTATGTGCATGCAGTGCCTGTGGAGGCCAGAAGAGGGCTCCAGATTCCCTGAGCTGGAATTACAGGCAGCAATGAGCCTCCAGGTGGGTGCTAAGAACCAGCTCCTTTGCAAGAGCATCAAATGCTCTTAATCACTGATCCACCTTTTTAGGCCAGTGCTGGACAATCACGGCAATCTGGGCCCTCCTACCGTGTGTGTGTATGTGTGTGTGTGTGTGTGTGTGTGTGTGTGTGTGTGTGTGTGTGTGTAGACAGCCCAGCCATTAGAGAGCTCCAACGCCTTGCACATGCCTGTGCTGGAAACAGCAACAGTCTATAAATGGCAAATGTCATCTCAGGCTTTATGATGGAAGGAAGGATGTCCCTAGAGGAGAGCGCTGTGGCAGGGTCCCTCAGGCACAGCATTCGAATTCATGACACTTTTGAGATCCTAAGAAAATGTTGTACCGGCTCTGGTCATGCAGCTCCATAGGATATGCTGAAGATACAGAGGCAGGGGGATGAGGAATTCGAGGCTGACTTAAGCTGGGCATGGTGGTTCACACCTTTAATTCCAGCACTCAGAAGAACAAGCAGAGGCAGGCAGATCTCTGTGAGTTCTAATCCAGCCTGATCTACATAGTGGGTCCCAGGACAGCCAGGCAACATAGTGAAACCCTGTTTCACAAAACAAAAAGCAAAGAAACAAACAAAAACTACACACACATACAAACAAACAAAAGTTTCAATTTTAGTTTCAATTAGGATCAAAAGGGAGGTTAGATTCCAGGTAAATTCTATTCAAGAAAATTTTTTTATTTAAATAATTGCTTTTTAAAGTGGGAATTTTATTTATTTATTTAACATACATGAGTGTGTAGCTGTCTTCAGACACACCAGAAGAAGGCATCAGATCCCATTACAGATGGTTGTGAGCCACCATGTGGTTGCGGGGAATTGAACTCAGGACCTCTGGAAGAGCAGTCAGTGCTCTTAACCGCCGAGCCATCTCTCCAGCCCCTATATTTATAATCTTAAGTTAAACAAGAGAGAAAATCACTGGCTGACCGCAAAGGAAGAGAGTCTATAAATAATGCTCACAATCATGAATGCTGGTGACAGACAGATGACTCTGTGGCTGGTGCGGAGGACCTTGGCTTAGTTGCAGCGTCCATGTGGTGGTTCACAAGTATCTGTGACTTCACACTCACGCCCTTCTAGCCTCTACAAGCACGGCACTCACATCCCACGTTTACACACATCACGAAGGAATAAAACCGATCTCTTTTACTCTGTGAATTTGAGAAAGAATAGAGCTGAAGGAGTTTGCAACCCCATAGGAAGAACAATAACAATGAACCAGCCTCCCCAGAGCTCCCAGGGACGAAACCACCATCCAAAGAGCACACACGGAGGGACCCATGGCTCCAGCTGCACATGTAGCAGAGGATTACTTTGTCCGGCATCAGTGGGAGGAGAGGCCTTGGTCCTGTCAAGGCTCGATGCCCCAGTGTAGGGGAATGTCAGGGCGGGGAGGCAGGAGGTAGTGGGGTTGGTGAGGGAGCACCCTCATAGAAGCTCACAGGTGACAGGGACCAGGCACATCTGTTGCCATGGCAAAGGCCAAACATTCCCAGTGTACACTGGTTCAGCCTCTCACCTACACCTGGGAGCAGTTACATCACAGCCTAAATAACAGGCAACCACCCTGTTGGCTGATCTCTTTTTCTCTCTTCCTTTCTCTCTGTCATCCCTGATAAACCTCTTCCACGTGGGACCATATTGGCCTGGTGTGGTTTGTCCAGATGTGAGCCATTATTCTATCCCAACAGGGGGTATGGGATAGGGGGTTTCTGGAAGGGAAACCAGGAAAGGGGATAACGTTTGAAATGTAAATTTTAAAAAATCCAATAAAAGAAGAAAAAAGAGAGAAGAGAAACAGAAAGTATGGGGTTAAAGAAAATATTTGGAAGTTCTGATAGAAGCCTTGAATCTGGGATACAAAGAACTATAGATTATTAAGAAAAAAAGTGCAAAGACCAGCAAAGAGCAATCTTGAATAGGTGTATTAACAGAAGAGGGTATCCAAGTTGCCCACCAACATGAAAGTGTGATTGTTCCAATTCAGTGAGGAGAGGACAAGCTGACACCATGGGAGGAGCCAAAGATGCAGCACGACTTCTCATTAGTCAAAGATGTACCATGGGACAAGCCAAAATGTACCATGGGAGGAGCCAAAGATGTACCATGGGAGGAGCCAAAGACGTACCATGGGAGGAGCCGAAGATGCAGCACAACTTCTTATTAGTCAAAGATGTACCATGGGAGGAGTTAAAGATTTACCATGGGAGGAGCTAAAATGTACCATGGGAGGAGCCAAAGCTCTGGAGAGAGGAAGACATTCTCTTACAACATTTTTTTAAAAGTACATTATTATTGTATATTTGAGTGTGTGCACACACATGAATGCACACATGCACACAAGCACATGATTCAGAGTATGCAAGGTCAGAGGACACCCTGTGGGAGTTGGTTTTCTCCCCCCTACCCGGATGTGAGCCTCAGGGATAGAAGTCAGGTCATCAGGCATGATGGCAGGCACCTTTGCTCACAGAGGCACCTCACCAGCTGAGCCTCACTTTTCGCTGTATACTCTTTATTCTGAGTTTAGTTTGAATTATTCTTGTATTTCTCTAAACCCAAGAATAAGAAGAGATCCAAACCATGATTAAATGAAAGAGAGAAACAGTGACGGCAAGAACAAACGCTCCGGGGCCCATAGGCTCCTCACCTGTGTGTCATGACGGGCAGAGAATGGTTGATGGTCGGGGACGCTGACAGTTACATGGAGACAAACTGATGGCAAGAAATCAACTGGTGGAGCAGTCCAGCACAGTAAACAGACTATGAACCATTTTCCTTCCTTCCTAACTTTCTTTCTTCTTATGTTTCTTTCTTTTTTTAGTAGCATAATGCTTTAGTACACCTTGGTTCTCAAAGAAGCTAAACACTGCACACGGGGTAAAGCCTGAACGGGGTTTCAGCAGATGGGAATGCAGTGAAGAGGACCTTGAAGAAAGTCTGCAGAAACAGCTCTAGGCAGATGGAGCTGGACAGGCCCCAAAGGTTGTGTGTCAAAAACTCAGTGCTGGCTGATGACTTTTGGCAAAGGATTGTTTTTGTCATCCATCAGTGGATGACCCCATTGGTACGCACAGTTCAGAAGACTGTTGGGAGGGGATGGAAACTCAGGAGTTTAGAGGAGGGGTAAGTCCTTAGAACTTTGAGGTGTGTCTTATGCCCCATGACTACACATGCCCCCCCTCACTTTCTCTGCTTCCCATTCACCACATGTGGGGGGGCATAGCTTCAGCCCCCCCCCCATAATGTCTCTATCACTATACCCAACTTGCCCTCAAAGCAGTGGGACCAAGGGACCATGATCTGAGTTTCTTGAAACTGTGAGCCCCCTCTCCCTTCGGCCATCTGCCACAGCAGAGCTCACCGTCACAGGCCTATACCTGGGTCATCATGGACTCATGAGACCAGATGCGAGGAGATGAAGTCACATCAAGTTCAATGACCATTTCCCACCTGAGTGCACCCCACAGATTAACCTGTGCCTGCTGGGAACGAGTGTTGTTACTGGGTGACACTGGGTGAGCAGGCTGCCTCCTCTGCCATCCCATTCAGATTTCAGAAGGTCTGTCCAGGTGTCTTTTGGGCTGGTATGAATGTTAATCAGGGAGATCTCAGTCTGATTCTAATGAATTGACACCCCCAGTTACCACTACAAACTGAGGGTCGTGGTCCCCAGCCCGGTACCCAGACGGCACCCCTCTCTACCGCAGCCCCGACTCCATGCCTGCTCCCTTGCAACCATCTGCCTTCGGTCTGCCTCTTGTTTCTGTTTTGGCTCTTTGACAACTCTGTTCACTGCTCTCCTGCCATGAAGAGACACACCACATTCACTTTCTTGCATGATTCGTTAATATCATAACATGGAACATGGCCACACACATGGGGCAGGAAGCCCACTTTGATCCACAGGCAGGAGTGAGGGTGGAGACAGAGAGAAATAGGGAGACAGAGTAAAATACTGGGCCAGGTGTGAGCTTTTGGAAACCTCAAAGCCCAACCCCGGTGCCACACTTCCTCCAACAAGGCCACGCCTCCTAATCCTTCTAATTCCGTCAAAGAGCTCCACTCCCTGGTAACTGAGCATTGCACCTATGAGTCTATGGGAGCCATTCTCATTCAAACCCACACAGTAGCTCAAAAAGCTGCCCAAATACTGGCTCTTCTTTCTTCGAGGCAGGAGGTGGTTGGCTGCCTTCAAACCTTGTCAGAGAGCAAGGAAGCACACAGCCATCTTGTCCAGGTGTGTGGAAAGAGCCAGTCACATCCAAAGTGGATTGTGATCCATTAGTGAGACAAAAAAGGGGAGAAAAGCCAGTTATTAACGTGGAGAGCCAGGCAGAGGCAGCAGATGGTACATGTTCTCCTACACTATAGCCCCATGCCCCCAGGTAGACTCCCCAGCCCCTGATGCCAGAGTTCCTCTCCCTCAGCTTGCAGGACAGGTGTGTAACCCTGTGTGGATTGCTCACTCACTGGAGGAACTTGCCTGCTGATTCTTTTGTCTGTCTTTGGGGTGTGTGTGTGTGTGTGTGTGTGTGTGAAAGTTTCTTTTACCTCCCTGCCCCCTTCAACTCACCTCGCTCTCTTGGCCATTGCCATCCCTTCGACCCCGGATCAACTTCCCTGCAACCATGTGAGGTTTCTAGAGAAACAGAACCATCTGGAACCAACCCTCATCAGACCCAGCTGAGAAAGCCCACTTCTCTGCCCCTTGCAGGTGAGATCGGCACACGCAGAGACGTTTCTTTCCGTCCTTCTGAGGTCATTTCTTTTTTTAAACCTAAGGAGACCTCCTCTTCTCCTTCACGTGCTCTGTTAAAGGTACAGCCATTTCTACATTGGTCGTTCCACCACGCTGGCCTTGGGATTGTTACCTTCAGTTGCTTCTAATGGCTCCTGACACTGTAGCAATGAACAACACAGTGAAATCAGGTCCTACTGTGCTGTTCCACAGAAATGCGAGAGAGCAGCTTCACACTCCAGCTACCACGGGAAATCTACTCCTACTACCCATGTTCCTCCTCCTAAGGGACTGCGCCCTCCAGCTGTGACGGCTCCTTACAGACATTTGGTCACAGGGAGGAGGAAAGAAGTGTATCCATTTGCCATGTATTAGTCATGGGTTTCCAGAGAAACAGAACCACCTTTAACCAAGGTGTGAGTGAGTGTGTGTGTGTGTGTGTGTGTGTGTGTATGTATGTATGTGTGTGTGTGAGAGAGAGTATGTGTGTCCGTGTGTTATGTCTCTGCATGTGTGCGCACACATGTGAGTATGTGTGTGTACATGTGTGTGCAAGAGTGTATGTGCATATATTTGTGTGTGTATCTGTATGTGTATGCATGTGAGTGTATGTCTGTATTTGAGTATATATGTGTATGTGTGCATGAGTGGATGTGTGTGTTTGTGTGTGTATATATGCACATGTGTGTATGTGTATACATATAAGTGTGCATGTATGTGTGTGCATGTGTTTATGTGTATACATATAAGTGTACATGTATGTGTGTACACATGTGTATATGTGTGTATGTATGTGTGTGGGCACGTGTGTGAGTGTGTATATGCATGTATGTGTGAGAATGTATGTGTGTGCGTGTGTGTCTGTATGTGTGTGTATGTGTGTATTTATGAGTGTGTATGTGTGCACATGTGTGTGGGGGTAAGAGGGAGGGAAAGAGAATTTAAGAAGTTAGCGTATGTGACTTTGGAGGATTGACCAATGCCAGCTAAGGCCCCACAGGCCGGAAGCACGGAGAAGAGTCTCCGGCAAACCTCAAAGGCTGGTAGAATCCCATTCTCCTTCAGGGTCAGGCCCTTGACTGGTGAGACGGAGCCCACACATTACGGAAGGGTGACCCGCTGTGCTCAAAGCCGTAAGTTAATATTAGTCCTCCCCAAACGTCCTCTGCAGAACCATCTGGCAGAATGTTTAACCAAATATCTGGGTGCCATGGCCCAGCTGGGGTGATACATGGAGCTCACCATCAGGATTCACGTGACTCTGGAACGTCTGAGGGGCTGACTGTGCAAGAGCCTCGGTTCCAACTTTGCACTCCGAACACATCCTCTCTTTACCCCGAAACTGTCGGTTTCCAGAGTGGGGGCTTCGAGTTCCATTGTGGATGAGCTAATTCTCAGGACTTAGCTTTTCATTCGGAAGCCTCTTGCAGCTCTCAGCTGACATTCTGGAGGAGAGCAGCTCCCCAGCAATAGGCAGAGGTGACAATGACTATGGTGGGAGTGTGTACCACACCTATGGCTCGCAGACCCAGTGATGCAGTGGTGTTTTAGCACTCACAATTCACACACCTTCACTTGAGGAAAGAATGGAGATTTGACTTAAGATTTGAGAGCTCAGAGACTGACTGTGGTCTGAGGACCTGATGTAGGTGCAAGCAACCGTGACTGTGGATGAACCTGGAACCTATTCCAGATTTGCACCCCACAGTCTCAGAGAGGGGGCCAATGGGGATGACGATGGGCAAGACCATAGACGGTAGCCAGCCAGTTGGTGCTGTCCTTAGAACATCCTGTGGTGTTTCCTTTGAAGCCAGAGCAACCAGGAACATTAGGCCTACCTTTGTAGATGCCAAGTGTGGAGGTGAGGTACTTATGTGTCTTATTTTTATTTCTGTTGCTAGGATTTTAAGAAGACAAAAAGGTTGCTCTTAGGAGAAAAGTTTATCCTGCCCCTGGTCTCAAGTTACAATCCATCGTGGTGGGGAGGTCAAGGCAGCAGCAGAGACTGGAAGAAGCTTACCAGAGACACAGTCAAGAGCAGAGAGGGAATGGATGAATGGATGAATGGGTGAATGAATGAATGAATGAATGAATGAATGAATGTGTACTCCTCAGTGCTAGGCTCATTCTACATGTATGATTCAGGACCCAACCCCAGAGAATGATACCACCCACTTCTGAGAGGGGTCTTCCCCTCTCAGCTAGCAGTGAAGACGATTCTGCCCATTACTTCCCACAGGCCAACCCGATCTGGGCAAGTTCTCGCCGAGACTCCCTTTTCCAGAGATTCTAGACTGTGCCAAGGTGACAATTTTCACATCCTGGAACAAGCAGTTATCCGTCCCGAGTCTGTAGGTGATGACACTTGAGTGGATGGATCAGCTTCGGGCTCTGAGCTTTTCGTTGTTCATGTGTCGTCCCCGAACCCCACCGGAAAGTCCCACAGCTTCCTGAAGAATCCCTTCCGATAGGGAAGCTTAAATGATGTGGACATGAGAGAAACCCATGGGAAGATCTTAAATATGTCAACTTAACTTTACTATGAGAAACATGTTTCCCTTACAGCACAGCCAAAAGCCCAGTTCAATGGACAAGTCCTCAGATTTTTACACACATATATGTATGTATGTAAAATATATATTATATACAACATGTCGCATACATATAAGTCATATAAAATATATAAGTGTATAATATAATTTATATATTCATAGATTGCTACACTGGTTTCCTTCTGTTTGAGATAAGGTCTTGCTATGTAGCCCTGGATGACCTGGAATTCACTCTGTAGACCAGGCTAGCCTCAAACCCACAGATCCACCCACCCCTGCCACCCAGTCTTCCACCTTGAGTTTCTGCAACGCTTAACCCCTGACTACTCCCTCAGCCAACAGAAAGGATTTGAACTCTGCTCTGTGCAAATTCCGAGTCTGATATTTTTTTTCTGGGACAATTTCAAAATCACTTTTCATGACCACAAGCTGGAACCCAAAGTCTAGCTGGAATGTTCAGCTTTGCTCTTCACAAGAAATGGTGCCCTGGGAGAGGTTGTGTGTTGGAAAGATGATTCTGGAAGTCCAACAGTCCAACGCTGCTGGTGTTAGCCATGGCTTCTCCATTGCCAAGCTGAGCAAGCCCCTCTGCCCTTGAACAGTTGATAGCATGGGGTAGGGAGAGGGAAGAGAATGTGGTTGCCTTCCGAAGGGAGCCTGCTTTGGTTGTGAGAAGTGCTTATGAAGATCAGAGCCAGTCCGTATCCCAAGTCTTCAATGGACCATGTCCTTTGAACATGAAAGGCCTAACTCGGGCTCCCTGAGGCATGCAATCTCTTAAGTGATGGTCACCCTGGGCTAAGGTCCAGCTGACAAGAAAGACAAAGCTTCAAGGCTCAAATCTTTCAAGAATGGGACATTTAACTACACCAGGAATACCCAAAAATATGCCGACAGTTGGAAGTGGGAGGAGAACCCGTCGGCTTCCGTGTCCCTACAGATGCCACCTCAGGCTAGCACAGAGCCCCGCCCCCCTCTTTCTCTTCTTCCACTGAGTAAGTGGCCTCACTCCTAGACAGTGGCCTCAGCCCTTGGATCTTTCTAACGTTATGTCTCAAGTTCCAAAAGAGTGTGTTTTGGGAGATAATCTGTTTCTGTCTTTTCTCCCTCCCTCCCCACTCTCCTCCCCTCCCTTTGGAATGGGTGGGCTCTGGATGTGATGCTCGAAAGAAAGGGTCCATTTCCTTCCCATTGCCTACACTCAGACACCACTGAGGCAGCTCACAGCCCAGTCCAGACTCTGAAACCTATTGTCTCTGCATCTGGTGGTGATTGGTGGAGTTCAAGGAAAGGAATTCTCTTCTCCCCACATAAGATGTGTGTGGCTTCATAGCTCATGCTTTGCCCTGTGTAGCCCTTTGGGCTTGTTTTACAGCCCTTTCTGACGCACGGGCATGTGCACGCACACACACGCACACACACACTTACTTCCTAGATACTCTATCCTTCTAGGTTCTGTCAAGACTGTCCATTGTAAGGCTAGAGAAGTTACTCAGAAGCTTAAGATATGGGCTGCTCTTGGGAGGACCCAAGTTCAGTTCCCAGTACCCACAACAGATGACTCACAACTTGAGCTCCAGGGAACTCAGCATCCTTTTCTGGTCTCTGAGGGAACTGTACTCTGGTGCATACACCGATCTTTTTCTTAGATTATGTGTTGCTTCTTTGGGGGCCTGTGTCACTGGCTGCCAGCCTTGGGATCTCTCTCCTGTAGCTAAGAAGTCTCAACAGTCTGTCTCTGCAGGACTGTGATGTCTAATCAGGAACATAATTACAACTCAAGGAATTAACAATATCTTGAGACACAACTTGAGGATTTAGATTAAAAAAAAAAAAAAACTAAAATGAGGGACAGAACTTTGGCCTCTGTGAGGCTTGGTTTTGAACTTGGTGGTATTGCTGTGGGGTTACCATGGAAACACATCTCTGGGCATGTCTGTGAAGGACTTCAGCTGACTGAGTGGAAGACACACTTTAACCTGGGTTAGTGACAGGAAGTGAAGTCGGATTGGATAAAAAGGAAGCCAGAGGAGCATCTGTTCACCCCTGTGCTGGTCTAGGTTCTCCAGAGGAACAGAGCTGATGGAATGCATCTGTATACACTCAAAGGGGCTTTATCAGAATGGCTGATAGCTTGTGGTCAGGCCAGCCCATCAATAGCTGTCTTGACAGAAAGGCCAAGAATCAGGAGTTGTTCAGGCCTTGAGGCTGGGTGTCCCAGCTGGTCTCTGGTCTGTGTTGGATCCTGGAGATGTCCGTTCCTCTGCCAGTGACAGAACGCCTCAGGGGGAGGGTGGATGGGCTTGCCAGAGAGAGTGAAGGCAAGCAGGCAAAAAGCAAAGCTTCCCTCTACCATGTCTGTTGAAGGATGCTGACACCAGAAGGTGTGGCCCAGACATTAGGGTGGGTCTTCTGACCTCAAATGATCCAATCAAGATGAATTCCTCCCAGGTGTGCCCTGCTGTTTGGATTTTAGTTGATTCTAGATGTGGATGAGTTGACAAGCTAGATTAGCCATCACAATCACTCTGTGCCTCCTGCGGATGCCATGTGACACCTTTCCACCCGCCACAAAGCCTTCCCTGCTGTGACAGACTGCACCCTCAAACTGTGAGCCAAAATACATCCCTGTCAGCCACGTTGTCTCTGCTATAAGAACAGTAGCTAACATATATCACTTGGCACTGAAACTATCTTAGGTCATAAGGCTCTGACTCAAGCTTAAGTTATAAGATTTAGACTATTGTAGTGGTTTGAAGGAAAATGGTTGCCATTGGCTCCTAGAGAGTGGTACCAAGGAGGTGTGGCCTTGTTAGAGGAAGTGTGTCACTGGGTGTGGGGGCTCTGAGGTCTCAGATGCTCAAGCCAGGCCCAGTGTGACAGTCTGGTCCTGCTGCCTACTGATTCAAATATAGAACTCTCAGCTACCTGTCCAGCACCATGTCTGCCTGCATGCTACCATGCTTCCTGCCAGGATGACAATGAACTAAACCTCTGAACTATAGCCAGCCCCAATTAAATGTTTTTTATTATAAGAGTTGAGCCATGGTGTCTCTTCAAAGCAATAGAACACTGACTAAAAAAAGCTATCATATTCTGGGCTACACTGATTCAACCTCTTCATTCCAAGGGACTTATCTCTGTTAGAGTTGACAGATGAGAATCCTAACGACCCTTCAAGTTAGAAGCATTGAATCCCCAGCACATCGTCTGAGGAAGTTTTACTTACAAGCATGAGTGCATATGCTTGGGTGTGTGCGTGTGGTGTGCACACATGTGTGTGACTGCCCATGTGCCTGTGTGGAAAGGCTAGAGAAAGATGGTGCATGTCCAGCTTTGTCATTCTTGCCTTATCCCATTGAGTCAGGGTCGCTCCATGAGCCTGGAGCTAGGCTGGTAGCCGGCAAGTCCCAGCGATCCTCTGTTTCTGTTGTCACAGAGCGAGGTCACAGGTGAATGTAGGCATAGTCATGCCCAGATATTTTTATGTGTGTTGGCATCTAAACTCAGGCCCTTGAGCTTGGGTAGCGAGTGCTGTCATCTACTGAGCAGCCCTCAAGGCTCATCTTGTGAACGTTAGAGACAGTAACTGTAATGCTCTACGTGTGCAGAGGAACACGCTAGCTGGGAGTCCTCTATGGTTGTGGATCTGAGAATCCTGGCTCCAACTGCTTTGGTAATGTGACAGATGACTTCATAGCTCCAACAATATTGCCAGCTTCTCCTAAGCTCCCGTGTCTGAGCTTCCAGGGACGCCTGTGAGCTGGGCAGAGCACTGGCAGGGTTGCTGCTTGCTCACTGCTGCTTTGCTTTAAGCAAAATTCCAACAGTGAGATTTTGTTCTCCCACGTCTCCAGCAGCTCAAACAGCATGTGTCGGTAACAAGTTGTTTCTTCCTCTCCTGTATGTTCTACTAAGAGCTGTTCTTCCAGGGAGCCAGATGCTGCAATTACTTAGCAAAAAAAAAAAAAAAAAAAAAAGGGGGACCAGCCATGTGTCTGACAATTAAACCAACTCTACCTATGTGTCTGCTTTTCTATTCTGGGAAAGGACTAGAGTGTGCTGTGTGTGGAAAGCAAAGTCTGCGCATGCTCACAGACACGTCCCTGTATGGCTCATCCCAGGACTACCCAGCAGACTGAGCCCTTGAGAGAAGGAAGGAAGACTGGCCCTGTGGCTCTGTGGTTAAGAGAACTCGGCGCTCTTTTGGAGGGCCCAGGTTCAATTCTGAGCACCCACATGGTAGCTCACAACCATTTGTAACTCTAGTTCCAAGGGATCTAAAGCCTTCTTCTGGCCTCCAGAATACCGGGTATGTGTACATGTAGGTGAAACCCAGAGAGATGGAAGGAGAGAAGTTTCTTTTCTAACGACTGACTGCTGGCCAGGCTCAGGATGTGGGAGGTATAAGAGCCCCTCACAATTTCCTCTACAGCCTCCTGGTACTAAGAGGAAACAGAGGTGGGAGGTGAAGTGGATAGAGGGGCCGGGGTAGACACAACCCCTGGGTTGGTCATGTCTCCCCTTCTAAAACAGGCTCAGAAACAAAAGCATCAGCCACCGAAGTGCCTGCATCTGCTGTGGACTGAGTCCAGGACTCAGTATCCCTGAGGGCTAGGGATACCAGGCAGGAAAGCAGGCCAAGAGACAGAGACAGAGAAGGGGGAGGGGGAGAGAACTGCAGGTAAGTTTAGCTTGTCTGACTGACAGAGTGGCAGGTTATAAGATTTTTTGAGTGTCTGCATGTGTGTGTGTGTGTGTGTGTGTGCGCTCGAGTGCACATGTAAGTAGATATGCATGCACATACAGACACTTATACATACACACATATACACACATTCATACATACCATATACATATGCACACTTAAATACACACATACTCACACATATGTCCACTCTAACAATACACATATACATTTATACACACATGAAAATACCCACATATGCAATACACTCATGTACACATACACATTCACACTCCCACACATACTTACACATATGCATATATATGCACATACACATACGTATACATATTCACACATACACATGCTCACATACATATATACATATGTACATAGCACACACATACATACTAACATATATGCATACTCTCATACATACACACTTATACATACACACATGCACACAGACATATACTTATACACATGTGCATACACTCATACATATATGTGTACACACAACCAATCACAGGGTTTGGATTTGTTTTGTTTTTCAGTAGTAAAAGGATAGAAACTAGAGAGAGCCAGAATAAGATAAAATCTGGGAAGTTCTCCCATAACCTCTAGTTCCCCTTCCCACAGAGTCCCTGATGGTGCTGTGACAATATATGAGAGAGCTGTAATCACTGAGACTCACAGGTGCCCTGTGCTGCAGGATTAGACCACATATTACCCACAGGGGCAGACCTTCTGTTTCCAGATCTTCTTGAGGTTAGAATTAGTTAGGTTTTTCTGCTATGACAAAACACTGTGACCAAAAGCAACCTGAAGAGGAAAACACTTATTTCAGCTCACAGGTCCCCAACACAGTCATTGCTGAGGGAAGTTAATGCAGGAATTCAAGACTGGAACCTGGACCACTAGCCCAGGGGAATGGCACCGCCCACAGTGGGCTAGGACCTCCCATGTCAATCATCAGTTAAGACAATGCCCCACAGACTTTCCTAAAGCCAGTCTTCTCAGTTAAGTCCCTCTTCTCGGGTTTGTGCCAAGATGACAAAAACCAACCAGCACAACAGGCTTCCTCTTGAGAGCACTGTTCCTCAGTTTACCTACTTTCCATCCTATGACTCTCTCTACCCAGACATGCCTTGCTGACTTTCAGAAGTTGTTTCTACATTCCCCGCTATGTTCAATTCTATCTGGCAGGACTTGAATAATTTAAATTTGTGACTAATGATTCTATTTTTATATTACCTCTCCTGGAACACTTCTGCCCACTAATCTGGCCTAATCAGCAGGTGACACACATACTCTTCATTTAAGATTAATGTGCACATGTTAAAAAAGCAACAACAACAACAACAAAAAAACTTTAACTGACTTTTCAGTCACTCTTTGGAAGAATTACTTAAAATATCTTTTTTGGTAAAGTTTGTTTTATTTGCTTGTATGTATGTGCATCTCTCTCTCTCTCTCTCTCTCTCTCTCTCTCTCTGTGTGTGTGTGTGTGTGTGTGAGTGAGTGATGTGTATGTGTGTGGTGTGTGTGTGATATGTGTGTGTGGTGTATGTGTGATGTGTTTGTGTGGTGTGTGTGTATGTAGTGTGTGGTGTGTATGTTTGTGTGTGTGTGTGTGTGTGAGTGAGTGATATGTATGTGTGTGGTGTGTGTGTGATATGTGTGTGTGGTGTATGTGTGATGTGTTTGTGTAGTGTGTGTGTATGTAGTGTGTGGTGTGTATGTCTGTGTGTATGTGTGTGTGTGTGTGTGTGTGTCATGAATGCAGTGTGCTCACAGAGGCCAGAAGAGGGGAGTGAATCACCCTAGAGCTGAGCTACCTGATATGATCATTAGCATCCAAACTCCTCTGCAAGAGCAGCAGGAGCTCTTTCTTAACTTGAGTCAACTCTCCAGCCCACTAACAATACCTTACACAGCGCAATGACTGCATTTCTAAAACCTAGGTGGCATTGTTTTCTTAAATGACCATTTTCACTTGAACAAACATCAATTTGTTTCCCTAAAATAAATTCTTGTATTTACTCTCTCATCATGGTGCACTGGAACTTCACTGTGGAGAAAGCACAGATATTATTTCTCCCTTAGAAAGTCTGTGGTGAACAGCAAAGAAAGAGAGAGGGTGTTGGGAGGAAAGGAGGTGGGAGGAGAAAAAGTAGGAGGAGGTGGGAGGAGGGAGGGTGGAAGGAGGAGGGAAGGTGGGAGGAGGTGGGAAAAAGGAATGTAGGAGGAGAGAAGGTGGGAGGAAGGAAGGAAGGGAGGAAGTGGGAAGAGGGAAGGAGGGAAGAGGTGAGAGGAAGAAAGGAAGGAGGAGGTGGGAGGAGGGAAGGAAGAAGGTGGGAAACTGGAATGAGTCAGGGCAGAGGATAATAACATACTTGTAGGGAAATGCTACAATGAGGCTCACAATGTTAAATGCTACCTTTAAATTATTCACTTGGAAACTGAAAAGTAAAAATGAAATTAAACTTGCTGGGTGTGCTGATGTGCACATTTAATCCCAGCACTCAGGAAAAGCAGGCAGGTGTCTACTTTTCAGGCCAACAAGCAAATATACAACAAGACTGTTTCAAAACATAAATAAATAGATAGTGGACAGATAAATAATAACACCTGCTGGAATAAAGTATCAACATTTGTGTAAATAAACATTGACAATAAATATATAGGTGAAATGAGATGGGTCAGCAGGTAGGGACACTTGTACCCAAGCCTGGGGACCTGAGTTCAATTCCCGGAACCCACAAGGTCCTTTGACCCTCACATGCATGTTGGGTGTGCGCATGCCCAATAAAGAAATGAATATTTAAACCTGTAGGAATGTGTACATGTGCGTATCTCTTCCCCTCTCCGCTTAGATTATCCTGTTATCGAGTCTCAAAGTTCTTGACATCAGTTGATCAACACTGCATCTGCGTACACTTGGTAGGCAGCCGCTGGACTGAGATTGACCCTAAACTCTTGACTGTGACTACTCCAGGCTGAGATGTGTTGTGGTCATCTGTATATACTGACCGATTCTGGGTGCTTGAAACATATAATTTGTACTGCTACAAAAAGAATCCAAGACTTTTAAAAACCAATCAATTAATCATGTATGTGTATGTTCTATGACATGTATGTGGGGGACCAGTAGTTGACATCAGGTGTTATCCCCTGTCACCTTCTACCTTATTTCTTTAAAAAAAAATATTTCAACTGTCTTTTGCTACTTTGTGAGTTCTTCTTTCTTCCACCCTTTCAACCCCAAATACTAGATAGGAAAGAAAAAAGGACAGAAAAAACAGAGCTCCTGGAATAAAGTCAGGGGTCAGAAAGGGGCAATATTACTGGTCGACAGCTTCCTCCTGATTAAGGGCATTGATTTCCTTGGGGCAACAATTACCAATAACAACCAACAACTCCCCACATCTATCAGGGCTCTAGCACATCCAAAAAGTCCCCGGAATTCCAAACATCACACAATCACAGAAACTGCAGCTTGCAATGTCACACCCCTGCTGGAGCCAAGTCATAATCAGTTCCTGTGTCAGTCTAAAGTGGCCCCGTATCCCACAACTGGGATTAAGACAAAAACACATTCTTACAATTTTTCTGTTTCATAAAGAAACCAAAATTCAGCGCAGGGAATGGAACTTGGATCCTCTGACAGAGTAGCCAGAGCTCATCTCTCCATCCCTCTGCCTTGTTTCTTGAGGACAGATTTTCTCACTGAACCTGGAGCGCACCAGCTCAGTAGCTTGGAGGATCTTCCAGTCTTTGCCTCTCCGGCTCTGGGCTTGCAGACATGCGCCCCACCCACACAGCTTTCTCAGGGATGCTGGCGATCCTGACTTGGGTCCTCGAGTTTCTGCAGCCAACACTTCACCCATGAATCATCAACAAGACTTAACTCTTAAATATTCACAATAAGTCATTTTTTAAGTAAAAAATAAAGAAGGAAGAAAAGAAAAAAAATATTAAAAAGCACGTGATCGGGAAACACGTGAACGGAGCCCTGCACCCTTCTTCAGAGCATCTTGTCCAATAAACTGCTCCCTCTCCCGCCTCCTTCAGTGGCTGATACAAGACCCGTTCAGAAACCACAAAATAACAAAAGGAATAAGTGGGAAACTGGTTTTCTAACTACTTTTAAAACCTGGGGGGGTCTCTGTCCAAATCCGTGGGCAGCAACCAGTCAGGGTTGCCCCCTGAGCTCCTGAAATACAGCTAGCCAATATAGCAGCTTCAGTGACCCCGAAAGAGCAGAACAGATTTTTGTAGAGGAAAATTTTAAAGAAATCTAATTTCTCCCTAGAGGAAACCAGCTGCCTTGCGAGTCCATTAAACAAGAATCCACGAAGCACAAAGGAGCGGGGAGAGACTAGGGGTGAGCTCATGAAAGTTAATTAAAATAACTAGACGCTAAAAGTAAGATTCCCGCCACGAAGTTCCAAGACAAAAACTGGGGTTTGGACGTAAAGAGAAAGACTGAGAGGGTAGGGTGAGATGGGTCGGTTGCAGGGTTGGTCAAACAAAGGAAAGTGGCTTCGGGCATGGAGGGAGTGGGCTTCGAGTCTGACCCCTTCCTCCCCCTTCTGAGGACCACGCAGAAACCAGGGCAGGGAAGGAATCAGTCTACTGGGCGTGGCTGCTGTGCTGGCTGGATGCTTGGGGTTCTGTCTTCAAGGAGGGGGCAGATGGGAAGAGAGAGCCAATGGAGGGACTGGGGGAGGGAGGGGAGGGGGAGGGGGGAGGGAAAGGGTGAGGGAGTGGCTGGCGACAAGCAATCCTCCTCTTATTTCCCTCATTCTTCAGTGAGACTTTAATAAAAATGCTACAACGTGAAATGAGATGCCCAGGGAAGAACGGAATGAACCGTGAGGGGAGACAGCGCTGGTGAGAGATTTTGAACAAATGATTGGAAACTTCAAATCCAGAACCAGAAGTTTCCACAGAAAGAAGCAGCAATCCCTGAGGCTTGGTCATGCCGGAGCTTCGGACTGTAAAGTCACCTGCCCTTCAGCCGGGAAGAATTATGAGTGAGTGGCAGCTCAGGGTGTCACGTCTCTTCTGGGCCCCAGCTCTGCAAGGCAATAGCCCCGTGTGTTAACTGATTAACCAACGCATTTCTCCTCTCAGTCTGACCGCAGCACGCATCAGGCTAGCTGAACTGATGAAGCCCAAGCCAGTGAGAACCCGTCTCAAGAAAACAAGGGGGATGAGACCCAAAGTCTAGCGTTCAAATGCACACATGCACACGAACACACATAATACACACATGCCCTCTTCAGTGGAGCACACACATGCACACTTGCACACACACATGCACACACATGAACATACATACACATATGCCCTCTTCACTTGAGCAGACACATACACACTAATGAACACATGCACACACATGTGCACACACACACATGAACACAGGCACACATGCACACATGAACATACTCACACACAAAGGCACACATGAGTACATACACCCCTTGCTCATTTGCACACAGACACACATACACTCGCATATACACACAAGTCCCCCTGCAGGCACACACATATACACAAACACACACATACACACATACATACATATATGCCCCCTGCACATGCACACACACACTCACACACATGACCTCTGCACACATACACACACATATACACACATGCCTCTCTGCACATACATGTGCATTGGTGCAGACATACAAATTCATACAAAAAAGAAAAATGATGATGTAATTGTTGAACACTTATTTATAAATACCTGAATGCTCCCACACTGGGCAGAAAATACACTCACTTAACACTTGTAATTTTATTATCTACGGTTTACATCAGAAAGAGGCATTGCTGGCGCCCTCATGACCAGACTCGCAGGCTTCCAAGCTGGTTCTGTTGCTCTAGCCTGTCTGTCTGACACAGCCCCCAATGGGAGAGGGGAAGAGGGTTACTATCCAACAGTAGAATCCAATCTGACAGGGTTAATCTGTCCTGGACTTAAGCAATGTGTTCCAAGTGTACAGAAAATGTAAAAACACATACAGTAAGTCTAAAATCCTACCAGAGTAGAGGCATGCGTTAATGTTAAAGCCAACACCCTCACACTGACATCTGATGACCCTCCCTGTTGTGATCACAAGCCTGTATTGGCAAACAGTCAGGAAGCAAACAAGACTGTGGTGTATTTCCAGCAGACATGTGACCCAGACCACCAAAGTGCAGTCACAGTATTCTGGGCTTCGGTCTCCAGACTGGCCCGGCGATCTCCACTGTCTGGTGGCCTCTTCACTATCTGCTAGCTCAGCATGGCAGGGGTCTGGAGTGGGCCCTGTCCCCTGTCCAGAAGGACACTTTGCAGTCCGGGAGCTTGGTGGAAATACAAACTTCCAGGCTTCATACCAGGGCAGACCTCCGTTGTTACAAGCTCCCCAGAAATTCATGTACACGTTAAAATAAGATCCTGGGAACAGCGTTTTTGTGGTCTAATGGGGCTACAGAAATGGCCATAAATGTCCCCCACTTCTGTCTGCATGTCTCTAGAATTTGGACAGGTTGCCTCTTGTGTCGAGACAGGGATTACTGATGTGACAGTGTTGGGACACCGAAACCCAGCCTCACGGGACCACAGGAGGAAGCCTGAAAAGAGAACAGCCTTGCTGAACACAGCCCAAATCACCGGTCCAAAGAATTGGAAGAGGAAAATGTTTATGGTGTGAAGCCATCAAAGTTGGGAGATAAGCTCCATTTTGATGGGAGAAACTACTTTCAGTGATATGGAAGTGAAGCTGGGGCAATTTACTCCTGAGGAACTGAGGGATCCCTTTGGTGATCCGCCCCGAGGGCTCACCCAGGCCCCACAGTCAGTGAATTCTCCTCAGAGTCCTGCGGACCACGGGGAGCAGTAAAACCCTGAGCAACTGCTTCAAACCCCAGGCTTCGGGTCTGTGCAGCCCTTTGCTGCTCCATCCCAGTGCCTTCCCTGGACACCTGGTTCCTTCTGTTTACGCCTCCATAACACCACGGTGGGGACCCTCCAGGGAATGCACGCCTTGGGTCTGTCCTGAGCACAGGTGTAGTCCTGGCCACCCCCTAATCTCACTCTTCTCACTGCTGGGACAAAATGCAGGACAGAAGAAACGGGAAGGAAAGAAGGAAGGAAGGAAGGAAGGAAGGAAGGAAGGAAGGAAGGGTTATTCTGGCTCAAGGTTTGAAGGAGACTCCATCATGGTATGTGTGTTGAACAGTTTTATGTCAACTTGACACAATCTAAAGTTATCTGAGAGAAGGACACTTCAATTAAGAAAATACCTATGTAACATCAGACGGTAGGCAAGCCTGTAAGACACTGTCTTATTTAGTGATTGATAGGGGAGGGCCCAGCCCATTGTGGGTGGAGTCATCCCTGGGCTGGTAAAAAACTGAGCAAGCCATGGAGAGCGAGCCAGTAAGCAGCATCCTCCACGGCCTCTGCCTCAGCTCCTGCCTCCAGGTTCCAGCCCCGCTTGAGTTCCTGTTCTGACCTGTTTTATGATGAACGCGATGAATGTGGAAGTATGAGCGAAATGAACCCTTTCCTCCCCTGCTTGCTTTTTAGGCATGGTGTTCCATTGCAGCAGGAGAAGCTCTAAGCCGTGGAGAAGGTATGGCAGCAGGAGCCTGAGGCAGCTGGTCCCATGACAGGAGGCAGAGAGATGACCACTGGTGCTCAGCTCACTGTTTCCTCTTTATTCAGTCTGGGATCCCAGCCCATGGGACAGTGCTCACATCCAAGGTGGATTTTCCCACTTTAGTAGACCCTCTCTGGAAACACCATCACAGGCACCTCAGAAGTGCGTCTCCCCGGTGGCTCCGAATCAAGCTGACATGGAAGAGAACCTGGCACGATATTTTCTAGCAGTCGAACGGCTTATCTGGGCTTTGCAGCTGCTGCAGAGCTGACGGTGGACAATTTTTGGGTTTTGTGCACCTTAACCACCAAGTCATTCCTTCTGCAGTTGGGAGAACCGCTCTCCCCACATCTGCCCACAGTATCCCATAATCTCTGTGTAGAGAGAATATCTGTGAGTTGTATGGATGTCAATTAAAACTGTCAATTAAAAAAAAAAACTATGGTTAAGGAAATGGTAGACTAGAAGGAGGACATCCGGGAGGCGAAAAGGATTCTGGGATAGAGCCAGGCACAGGAAGGAGAGCGAAGGATTGTAAGAGCCAGGGAACTGGGAAATATGACATGAGATTAGGCCTCCTAGAAATGACAAGGAGGCCATATTCATGTTACCAAAACAATATGGCTGCCTAAACAAGACCAAACTGATTATACTAACAGACATGCTAATGTGAGAAGAGGGAAATTTCAAGTCATGCTCCAGCCCAAGAACTATAGGCAACTATAGTCATCCCCAGATACAAGCCCCTTAACTGACTATCCAACACCAAGTAGCCAGTCCAGAAATAATGTGCATACAAACAACACTAAATAGACCCATCCTGCTTGGAGTTATGTGTGAGTGTATGCATGTGTGTGCATGAATGTTAGTGTGTGTGCATGTGTGTTAGTATGTGTGAGTGAATGTGTGTTCACATATGTTAGTGTGTGTGCATGTGTGTCTGTGTGTGTGACAATAATACTCGAATGGGGGCAAAGGGTCATGAATTTGAAAGGGTAAAGGGAAGGAGGCAATGATGTAATTATATTATAATTTTAAAAATCCTTTAAAGAATTCTTATCTGTTGAGGCTGTGGAGGCTAAGGAGGCAAAGTGGTATTTAATAAATGGATAAAATGTTCTGCATAAGTAAGATTGGAATGTAAAATCTACAAAGTTCCCCACAAGTTCAACTTCATAAAAGAGACAAACGCCCGCCTCATTCCCCTCTGGTCACCCCTGTGAGCCCTGTCCCTCCAAATGGCTGGGCTCTGGCACAGTCTGGCTAATTTTCTGCTGCTGCTTTGGCAAGCTTCCGGAGATACGAAGGAAATGAGAGCTGGGCTTCATCTTTGGGTCACCAGGTCAAGTGAGTACTAATTGGGAAAAATGTTTGTCTATTAAATGCTCCATTGCGCCTTAAATGTCACCTATGTGTCATACATTTGGATTAATGGGAGAGACTCAATCTTTACCATATGCAAATTAAGGATGGGCGTCTCGTCATGAGCCCAGCTGTCCCTCCACGTGCCAGCCACTTTGGCCTCGTTTAACTACCAGACTCTCTCTTCTACTTGGCTTTTTGTTGTGGCTTGAAGCTCATTATCCCTCAGAGAGTTAATGCTCAGACAACCGGAGTCCTGCCCATAGCTTTTGGAGGGATCAGCTGGCTCTGTCCTCACGGCCCCTGTGCAGATGTCCCCAGGCAGTGGCTGACAGGAAACCTGGGTGTCTGACCTTAGCCTTGAAACCCTCCCCTAAACTGGACGTCGATTGTGCAGACGATACCTGTGCCCCCTGTGTGTCCATGCACATGAATATAAATGTGGGGATGTTCTGGGAACATACTCAAGGAACCTCTCTGGAATTCCTTAGAACTGTGAGACCTGAGCAAGCACCTGACTTCTCAGAGCTGGGCTGGCCCTCTGGGGGTGGGATGGCAGGAAGCAACCAAGGGTTTGCTGTTTGCAGAACTGTTTCAGTCCAAGAAAATCATGACAGCACCTAACCAGGGGCAGAGAGAATCCAGCAAATGTCTGCCAGTGGTGGGAGTCCCTGGCTACCCAGGAACTTAGCAATATTCTGCCTTTCTGTTGGGCAAGCTTGTAGCAGTAGGAAGCTAGCTGAAGAGTGTGCCTGGCAAACCCCTGGAATGGCTGAGAGCAGGTGGAGTGGATGGGAGACAGAAGAAATGCCAGGATTAATTATGTGCTGATGCCTTACGATAGATGAGCCCGCTGGACCGTCAACAGTCCTGCAAGGTGGTTATTATCAACATCCCCTTTTACAAAGTGGAAACTGAGTTCAGAGGTGATACATTACTGTTATGAAAGATCTGGGCTGGAGAGATGGCTCAGTGGTTAGAGCACTGACTGCTCTTCCAGAGGTCCTGAGTTCAAATCCCCAGCAACCACACGGTGGCTCACACCATCTGTAATGTAACAGGATCGAACACCCTCTTCTGGTGTGTCTGAAGACAGCTGCAGTGTACTCATATAAAGAAAAAGAAAACGAAATCTTAAAAAGAAATAAAGAAAAGATCTTATGAGTGGCTGGACCTGGCAATGAGCACCTGTCATCTCGGCACTAATGATGCTGAGATGGCAAAGTCATGAGTTCAAAGCCAGCCTGACCTGGGGGGGAAATGAACAACTTATGTGTTTCCATATAACAAATGTGTTATAATACATTACATTGGGTAAATTGCATTGTTTTAACAAGTGAATATCCTTAATCCTTAAAACTTTTCTCAGAAAACCAAACCAAACAATCCTTTAGAAGTCATGTTGGGTCTGGTGAGGTGGCTTGTCACGCAAGCACAAGGTCCTGATTCTGATCAGAAGCCCCCATGCAGACAGTGTGGTGTAGTGACAGTCTGTAGTCCCTTGCTGGACAGTCAGGAGATCCTGAGACACCACAGGCCAATCTAGCCGATGTGTGAGCTCTGGGTTAAGGGACAGTCTCAGAAAGTAGGGAGAGAAGCTGAGGAAAAATCCGATATTGACCTGAAGATTGTGTGTGCATGTGTGCTCTCTCTCTCTCTCTCTCTCACACACACACACACACACACACACACATGCATACACTTGTACACACATCAAACACACAAAATTTTCATGTCTTGATGAGGAATTTATATGGAGAAAATAAATCTAAAAATAGACTTATAGACAGCTATGTTTAAAAGTTATATATAATACTAAAAAAAAAAAGTGTGCGTTTCCATACAAAGAATGTATTGTATTACATTACACTGGATAAATTACATTAGGTTAACAAGTGAATATCATTAATAATCTCTAAAAAAATCAGGCTTCTGACTCTCATGTCAGGATATGGAAATCAATTCACTCTATAATTTCAAATTTTTTGAGCAGATACCAGCTTTCCTGTGCCTATGTAAATACGTGGAAAAACAAAGTGGGAGGAATGAATGCCCTCAAATGTCCTCAACACACACTGAACCCCACCCCCACAAACACACACTTTTACTGTTTAAAATACACATTTCTCTTTAAAATACAAATACCATCATTAAAGTGGTGGGCACTCGGTCCACACAGCCTCCCAGTCTGGATGGTCTCCTGGTCCCGCCCCAGCCTGGCTCCTCCCCTTCATCACCCACTTCCTCCTTATCTGCATTCTTACATTTTAACCTTGCCTTTTAAACTTTTTACAGAAAGTCCTGGATCAAATCGCTCCATCCCCCACATAGGATGAAGTAAAAACAATGATTCTCTTAGAGACTTTCCATACCCCAAAACTTTTAAATGTTGCCCCCTCTACATCAGGAAGTAGCCAGAGGAGACAACCCACCCCCCCCCGTCGCCCCCCCCCCCACTCCAAAACCAGGGCAAGCAAACCTTTGGCCCATGGAATTCTGTGAAGCAGACACTTCCCATCAAATGCCTTGGAGTCGGAGAGCCACAAAAGTAGGCAACTGGCTTTTTATCTCCCTAGCTTCTTTTTTGTTCCCTGTTCTCTATAAAACTGACTCTCAGACCCAACGTGGAGTGGTGTGTTCGCCTGTACCTCAGAGACAGAGCCTGAGGGTTTGGGGACATCAACCTCTAATAGTCTGCTCTCGTGGGTTTGAGCTTGAGAGAAAAAAAAGGTGAGGGGACCGGAGAAAAGGCTCAGCAGTTAAATGCACTTGTTTCTCTTGCGGAGAACTAAACCTAGGTTTAGTTCCCGGTACCCGGCTCACAACCATCTGTAACTCCAGCTCCAGAAATCTGATGCCCTCTTCTGACCTCTGTGGGCACCAGGCACGCATGTGTCACGTATACATACATGTAAGCAGTACATTTATATACATAAAACGACAAAATAAATGAATCTAAAAAATATGTTTTAAAGAAACAAAAAAGTGTCGAGAGCTATTGAGATGGCTCGGTGGAAAAGGGGACAAGCCTGACATCCCGAGTTCAATTTCTAGCTCCCACGTGGGGGAAGAAAAGAACTGAACGTTGTCAGAGCCTGGCCCCATAAGCAAGTGGTCTGGTCTGCCTCCTGCTAGCTCAAGCCTAAGGCTAGCATTTATAACAGAGTGTGGGTCCTCTCTCTTAGCCAGAAGGACACCTCCTGCAGGGCAGGGACAAACCCCTGAGGAGTGGAATAAAATATTGTAATGTCTGTAGTGGAAACCTCAGGATTCTCTGGAAAGTCAGTTGTGTTGATGGTGTTTTGCTGGGCAAACCTGTGAGGAGTGTTTTTCTGAATCAGGCTCAGGTGAAAGACTAAGGCAGACTCATATCACTGAAGCTGACACGGGAGAGAGGACGTTCTGCTGAAGCGAGCGCGTGAAAGGACACGTGATGAAAGATTCTCTGCTAACAGCACACATGTATTGGTCCGCCTTACATGGCATAGTTGAGCTCCGTTGTCAGGACTCTGCAGACTAGGGCTGAGGCGTGGCTGGCTCTGCTAGGTCATATCGCGGCTGTTGCTAACCCGACTCTGCCGAACCGGACTTCTGGTATATCTGTGAAATGTTTGCCAGTGAATCCAGCTCCCTCCCGCCGGCTGTCTGCTAACCTGTGAACCGAACTGTGATTTTCAGTCCACAGCCAGGAGTTGCTCCAAAGAACCTTTCTCAATAAGTCCACATCCTCCTTCTTCTTTCTTTCCTCCTACCTCTGGTGAGTGGTGGGCTACAAGGGAGGTTAAAGCGTTTAAGAGCCATCATTAGAAATAGGATTTGAAAATACTAAAGTTATAGCTGAGACTATTGGTACTGTTGAGTCTGGAGCCAATGGAACAAGCAGAACAATCGTGTGAAGCAATAAACATAATCTAGAACTGTGTTTGTGACACTCAGGACATGGGAATACGTAGTTACAGTTAGGAAACTGTGGTCGGTGTGAGAAACGCATTTACCGAAATGAAGTTCTCAATGGATGGATTGGAAACCGTGGAGATTTCTCACAGGACAAGTTGAGGAGTAGGGTGTGAGGTCACGAGTCTCATTGGGTTCCAGAAACGGATGGAGGGATACGAAGAAGGAGAGAGAAGTAAGGCGGACTGACGTGGGAGTGTAGACATTTTTATTCATGATTCCCAGGAAGAAGCAGGAGGGGTGGGGGGGAAGAAAGCCGTTTGAAGAATTAATGACCTAGGGTTTCTGACTTAATGGAATAGCCAAGGCTTGTGAGCTCTCTCTCTCTCTCTCTCTCTCTCTCTCTCTCTCTCTCTCTCTCTCTCTCTCTCTCCCCTGTCATCCGTTCATTAAGTCCAGGCTGCCCCCCCAGCCCCCCAATATGGTGGGTCTTCCCACCTCAGCTAGCTCAGTCTAGAAGCTTTCACAGAGACACCCCCAGAGGTTTGTCGCCGAGGGGACTTGAAATCCCAGCAAGTCGGCAGTCGGCATTAACCATCACCTCTGCCGCTCAGTGCTCAGTCCTGGGTTTTGGGTCACCTCCTGTACCTCTCAAACCACTTCCTTTATGATTTATGGGCAGATGCGATTTGGGGCTTTGGAAAAGGAACATCAAACAACTTATTTTTAACTCCCCCTGGCTTCGCAGCTCTGCGTCTCCCTTTATGGCTGTTCTTCCCTCATTGCAGGATGCCCACTTTTTGGCAGAGCCCCGTTCTGGCCCTACTTCTAAGGCTTATACCCCCTACTACACGCCCTCCAGCTCTGGGACACTGGCTCTGGGCTGGCCACCTGTAAGTCTCTGGACCTTTGGGAAGAACCCCATAGAGGTCGGGGCTTCAGAGAGTAAAGGAAGACCCAGCAAGCTTTGAAGGGGGGGGGAGGGGGCTGTGCATCCAGCAAATGCTCCCTGCACACCTGCTGTGTGGAATTTGCCGGAACATATGGGGGCTACAGTTGGCCGCACAGCAGGCTTCCTGGCCAGACACTCCTGAAGAGAGAGAGTCAGACTGGCCTGTGAAAGGTATGGTGTGCTGTTGGGGGGACTGCAGGCACTCCCACTCCGCCTCGGGCCTGAGAAGCTCCTTCACTTGTTCCCCCAGCGAGCGTGTGCTGGTCATGCGGCAGAGCGGGTTGTTAGCGCTTCCCCAGAACAGGTCTCGTGGGAGGTGGGACCCATCTATTCTGGAGAACAGAGCCACAGCCAGACTCTGTTGGGGGACAGCAAGCACCGCATTCCAAAGCTTGGGGCTTGGAACGGCACCTTGCAGGCGCCCTGGGTGAAGCTGGGTGAGCAGAAAGCTGGAGCAACTATTCCCAGCAGGCCTCTTCTATGCGGAGAGCCGAGATGTTCCCGGGGGTCGATGCGGGGGGGCTATGGGTCATCCCTTTCCCAGCTGCTGAGAGACATCGCAGCTCCTCTTCTCTGTGACCCCCCCAGAGACCACCTCACTCGGGAAGCACACCGCCATGCAGAGACCCCTAAAATCACCTTAGGACAAAACATTGGAAGCCTCTGACCACCTCTATGATGGGGTGCATATCCTAGAATCCCCTCGGGCTCAGACAAGGCTAACTTGGCCCCTGCTCCCTTCCCCGGGCACTCCCTGTGGGTATCTCTCCAGGGATATCCATGAGACATCCCCTAGAGACCGCTGCTCGCCCTCTGAACAACTGGGGAGCTTTCTGGGGAGCTTTCAGATCAAATCTTCTTTTGAAAGGTTGGATGGAGGAAGACACGTGGCTGCTAGGAGCTCAGAGTTCAGGGTAGGGTGATTTTACTTTCCTACCCACAGGTCATGGGACTTGTGCAACAGGGGATTTCAGGGCGCAAGCTTCCATCTTGATAGACAAGCTAGGCATGGCTCCCACGTCCAACTGGCCAAAGAGACAAGTAACTGAAGGAGCAGAAAAAGAAGACTTAATTCAAAGTGGCCACATTGGGGAGAAAGAGGCACAGTTTGACCACCTCAGTCTACCTCGAGGCCCTAACGTGATGTTTAGGTTTACGTAGAGGGCAGGAGACACCACTAACTAAGCAGTCCTGGACAAGGGTCTTGGTCTCTCCGCTCCGTTCTGTTGTGTGTGGTGGTCTGATAAAATGGCAGACCTCAGAGAGCTCCTCCTGAGAGACAAGTGCCGCCTCTGCCTGCACCCGGTTCCTTTCCCTCTGCAAGGGTTTCCTGGGGAACTTCCAGCTTTTGGAGGTCACTGTGGTGGTTAATACGGGTTGTGAACTTGATGTGATTTAGAATTACCAATGGGGTGAGCCTCTGTGTATGTCTATGTGGGTTATCTAGATCGTCTCGATTAGGATACCTGCCAGCAATGGAGACAGAGGCTTGGACTGAGAGAAAGAAGACAAGTTGAACATTCATTGCTCTGGACTTCCTTACTGTGGATGCCATGTGAACCGCTGCCCCAGCCCTGTTCTGTGACCTTCCTGACAGGATGGGCTTCCTGTAGAACTCTGGTCAAAAGGAGCCTTCTCTCTCCCTCCCTCCCTCTCTCTCCCTCCCTCCCCCCTCCCCCCCTCTCAGATCGCTTTTTCTGCATATGCTACAACAGCAGAAACAGTAACTACTACAACTCATTGACTTTGCTGGGGCTGGAGAGGTGGCTCACACAGTAAGAGCACTGGCTGCTGGAGGATTCTGATGTCCTCTTTCCACCTCCACGGCCACCACGTACACGGTGCACAGACATGCGCTCATGCAAACATCCATACACATAAAGTAAGAGTAAAAGCCCTTTAAGACAACAACAAAAAGTTGTCATAGACACTGAGGTATATTTTCTTCCACTTCACCTTTAATAATCCCCTTGTTGTAGCTGGAGCATCCTTTCCCAGCATCCTTTGCAGCTCCTTCTGCATGTGTGTGTAAATTCCGGCTAATGGAATATAAGATCAGTCACCCCGTGAAACTTGGGTCAAACGTCTCCAACATCAGGTTTTTCCTTTTGTCTCCCATCTTTTGGTTCTTTAGATGTCTACATGACCACAGGGCTTCGACTGTCATCTTGGGTCATAAGGACACGTTCAAGACCTGAAGACATAAAACAGTGGAATGATGACCCAGGGGGAGTCCTGTCCTTGGTGGCTTTTCCAGCTGCCATACTGGAGGACTACATGCTTGGGAATCTTTTACATCTGTAAAAGTTACTTTTTATGTGGTTGAAAAGCATCTTTTCCCGCCAAAGCCAGGGAAGGGAAGGAGGCAGGATGACAGTCCTCTCCGTTCTCATGCTTCCTTCCCCACGTAAGAAGACGGGCAGCTTATTATTTTAGCTGTACAACCGTTAAAAGACGATGCTTATTCTTACAGCCTCCTTGATTGAGATGAAGCACCTCATTAATGCTTGATCCATCTGCCAAGGGAGGGAAGGAAGGCACTGAGCCAGCTGCCTTGGAACAGCAGCCTGAGGGCCACAGGGGATGCCCTCCCAGGGAGCGGCAGAGAAGGCACCTGCCTCCTCGATGTAGCCCTGTGTGAAGGGACTGGGCGCAGTGGCAGAGGGGGACACTGCCACTTCTTGGAGCTCTACTGGGCAAAGGACATGATGGACCCGATATAGATGGATTCTCAGGGCAAATACTAGCTTCTGGCAACCCCAGGGAGCTAAGCTGGGTCACTTGACCCCATTTATCTGTTAAAGAGGAGAACGTGGAAGAAAAGCAGAAAGGGAATTTGAGCAATGAGAATGCATAGGGGAAGCAGATACGAAGGTCCAGTGGACTCCAGGTCCTCCTTTGGGGTGACTCCAGGTCCTCCTTTGGGGTGACTCCAGGTCCTCCTTTGGGGTGACTCCAGGTCCTCCTTTGGGGTGACTCCAGGTCCTCCTTTGGGGTGACTCCAGGTCCTTCTTTGGGGTGACTCCAGGTCTTTCTTTGGGGTGACTCCAGGTCCTCCTTTGAGGTGAAACAGGTCCATCTTTAGAGTGACAATAACTTTAGGTAGAGGAAGAACAGGAGCAAGTATATGCAGCCCTGATCCAGGTGTGCCCTGATGATCAGCACCCAGCTGTGGTTCTGGGACAAGCTGATCATCCTGGCTGTGACCTTGGCTTTGACCCCTGGACAGCTGCCCTCTCCTGGGGTTCTGCTCTTAGAATCCAGGGTGGATATAGGGTCAGGACAGTGACTTAGCCTTGTGTTTTAGCCTTGGAAGTGGGCTAAGCTATGCTGATAGGAAGACACAGGCATGCCTATGCCAAGTCAGGCAGAGCTCTGAGCCAAAGCCAGGGACCCAGACACAGAGTGGAGGCAGAGGAGCCAGGCCCTGCCCTTTGGGTCCAGGTGATGTGGGTTAAGTTGCCAGGGTGCAGGGTTTTATGGACATCAAAGTAGAAGGTTTTCAGGATGGCTGCTAGGCACCCAGAGAGCAGAAGAACAACCTGAGACTGTCCAGTTTTGAGTACAAAAGCACCTGAGATTCTTGCCATTTTCCCCTTCTGCTGCTATGTGGGACTGTGAAAGGAAGCTTGGCTCCCTTTTGAGCTAAGGCTTGAAGCCCCAGAAACCCTGAAGTGACAGTAGGTGCTTTGCCTGATTCCCAGGCACCAGGCCCCTGTCACTAGCCACAGCCCCCATAGGGTTGTGGCCATCAGATACATAAGGGCAATGTTCCTCCACTTGTAGAAAATGTGACCTGGGTCATATCTCCATTTTAATAAGGTACCTAAAGGCCTGGAGGGCTTAGCCAAAAGGCTTCCCAGACATTCCCCTCTGCAAAACCTCAGGCACACCTTAAGAAGTGGGTATGGTTTTACTCATCCACTTTCCGACATGACAACAAATGTCTTAAAATCATGGACTGCCTCTTTTCATGGAGATCCGCCATGGGGAGCCATCGAGAAAGCCTTCACCTGTACAGCTGAAGTCTAAGGTCTTGAAAGCCTCTCTGTGCTCCCATCAACGGCCACCACTAAGCTCAAGCCCAAGCCAACCGCCAACAAGCCAAGAATTCTCCCCTAAAGGACCAACCAGAGCTCCCCCCCCACTCCCCTCCTCCATCTCATTCTAGGCTAGATCCAGGCCACGGGGCACCACTCCATTCTTAGCTCTTCCTCGGCTCCCAGTGGTGCCTGGATGTCTGAGAGCCTGAAAACCATATATCCCCAGCTTCCTCCCAGGCCCGGGGCAACCACCCCCTCAGACAGTTCCGGCTGTCCTGCCCTCAGACTGTGCTTTCCCACCCCAATCGGGGTACCTGGGGTTTCTCTATGGCCTAACACCCACAGGGCAACAGCATGGGGTAAGCTAAGTGTTGTCATTTCCTATGTCCCGCCTCCCCAGCCATGTGGCAGAGCAGATGCAGGACTCATAACCACACGCTGCTGTGTTTTAAGTTTTCTTTCTATCTTTCTTCCTTCCCTGTTGGTATGAAGAATGCAACATGTCTTTAGTGGTCTGGGCAGCCTCAGCTCACACCTGCCCTGACAGCACAGGCCTGCCGCTGTGCGAACGCCAGCTTCCTCTCCGCGGAGCCTAACTAGCTTGGCATCCAGGAATCAGGGCATGCAGCTCCCAACAACAGCTTTCAGCCAGTGAGAGGTGGGGTTGGTAAATGAAGTCCAGCTTCTTGTCTTGGGTGGTCGGGACCCTTCACCGTTGTTGCCAAGGCGGCCTCACTTGGAAACTCACGGAAGTGGAAGTTACCAAGGTCCACTGCTATTTACTGAATCTGAAACTCTGAAGCTGGGCTGCAGCAGACAGAACTCCAAAGCCTTCCAGACAACTCTCCTGCGTATACAGACTTAGCTATGCTGTGCTCTTTCCCAGAGTGTCCTCGAGGCTTGGCTGCCTAGGGCTAACCTGTTTATTAATGGACTGCATATTGTTCTGACCACTGTTCTGTGCGTCCGATATCATCTTCCACTCCTGTACCGATGCATCCTGAGGTCTCTTCCTCCCCTTCCTTGTGTTCCATCTGTTACAGGCTAATTTTGAATGTTGTATGCAACCCATGATGGCTGGCCTTTAGCTTGAGACCTGTTGGAAGCCATTTGTGCCGCACCCAAAGATGGCGCCAGCTTCCCGCCGATGACTCAGCAAACAGAGCTGTTGTCCAGCCCAAGGAACGAAGTGCGCATGTGCCATGCATGTCACAGCCCACTCTCGGGCATGCTAATGAGGTACTGGAGGGCGCACCAATCAGGTAGCAACACGAGTCTCCTGGGCATATATAAGCAGTGCACTTTTCTTCCTCGGGGTCCCCTGCTCAAGAGTACTGTACAATAAAGGTTGTTCGCAGAAGAATCCTGTTGTCGCACATCGTTCTTGCCGGCGAGACGTGGGGCGCGAGACAGAGACCCTCCTGCCTCAGCCTCCTGAGTGCTGGGATTAAAGGCGAGCATCGCCACCTGGGTCATAGCTATCTTTTTAATAATCGTTTTCTCTCATGTGCTTGCTCCTTGCTTCTGCAGGAGCCTAGGTGGTACACGGGTTCCCAAGCACATCTAAAGTGTCTTTCCTTATGGCTGTGCAGGTAAGCTATGGTTGGGACAGTGACTGGGTATTACTGAGTGTCTTAGTCAGGGTTCCTATTCCTGCACAAACATCAGGACCAAGAAGCAGGTTGGGGAGGAAAGGGTTTATTCAGCTTACACTTCCACACTGCTGTTCATCACAAAGGAAGTCAGGACTGGAACTCAAGGAAGCAGGAGCTGATACAGACGCCATGGAGGGATGTTGCTTACTGGCTTGCTCAGCCTGCTTTCTTATAGATCCCATGTCTACCAGCCCAGGGATGGCTCCACCCACAATGGGCTGGACTCTCCCTCCCACCTTGGTCACTAGTTGAGAAAATGTCTTACAGCTGGATCTCATGGAGGCATTTCCTCACCTGAGGCTCCTTTCTCTGTGATAACTCCAGCTTGTGTCAAGCTGACACAAAACCAGCCAGTACAGTGGGCTTTAGGTAATCAAGACTGAAGTATTTAGACCCATGGTTCTCAACCTGTGGGTCGAGACCCCTTAGGGGTTGTTAATGACCTTTTCACAGGGGTCAAATATCAGATATCCTGCATATCAGATCTTTACAATACAAGTTCAAAACAGTAGCGAATTACAGTTATGAAATAGCAATGAAGTAATTTTATGGTATTAAAGAGTTGCAGCATTAGGAAGTTCAGGAGTCACTGGCTTAGACTCAAGGCCTAAGAGCAGGAAGATGTGAGTGTGTGATGTTCAGCATTCAGTCTCCCAAACTCAGCCATTCGCTAGTGGGGCCTGAATGGCTCCTGAAGCTATAACTTTAAATAAAGCTCTGCCTTTCATCTCCTTTGGAAAGCGGTGAAGGTTGAATTCTGGAGCATTTGTGTTTCTGCTGGTATTGTAGACAGTGTCCGAACAGTATAAAGATGGAGTATTTGCATATCTATGAATATTCATATTCATCTCTCTACATTCACACACATACATAATTGCTTGTTTACATGCAAATCTGTGGAGATCTGCATTAGATAGGAAGGAGTTTTTTAAAAATTAGCTGATTGTTGTAGAGGCGAAGCCACAAGATTGTGCGTGTCTAACTCAGTACCTGGCACAAAGTACACACTCAGTTAAAACAAACATAAATGGGGGTCAGGGTTCAGGTCGGGGGGCCGAGGGAAGAGCGGACGGGCCGGAGACGCCGGCGCCCAGACTAGGAGGAAAGGAGCTGTGATTAGCTGTGTAGAGGCCTCCAAGCCAGTGACGCCTGAGCTAGTCGAGCCACCGTCACCGCGCCCCCATGGCGGCTGCCAAGGACAGTCACGAGGACCATGACACTTCCACAGAGAATGCAGATGAGTCCAACCACGGCCCCCAGTTCGAGCCAATAGTTTCGCTTCCTGAGCAAGAAATTAAAACGCTGGAGGAAGATGAAGAGGAACTTTTTAAGATGCATGCAAAGCTGTTCCGGTTTGCTTCAGAGAATGACCTCCCAGAACGGAAGGAGCGAGGCACTGGTGACGTCAAGCTTCTGAAGCATAAGGAGAAAGGGACCATTCGCCTTCTCATGACGAGGGACAAAACCTTGAAGATATGCGCCAACCACTATATCACACGGATGATGGAACTGAAGCCGAATGTTGGCAGTGACCGTGCCCGGGTCTGGAATACCCACGCCGACTTTGCTGACGAGTGCCCCAAGCCCGAGCTGCTCGCCATTCGCTTCCTAAATGCTGAGGATGCACAAAAGCTCAAAACAAAGTTTGAAGAATGCAGGAAAGAAATTGAAGAGAGAGAAAAGGACCAGGCAAAAATGACAATGCCGAAAAGGCGGCTGAGAAGCTGGAAGCTCTTTCAGTGAGGGAGGCCAGAGATGAGGCTGAAGAGAAGTCTGAGAAGAAGCAATGAATCACTCTTTTTCCTTTCCCTTTCTTTTTAAAAATTTGCCCCACCTTCTAAGGTTTGTTTTTATTCTGTTTTGTTTTTACAAGGGACTTTATAAAGAACTGAATTCCAACCCTCAGGGTTTTTTTTGTTTGTTTGTTTGTTTTTAACTTTTTTTCCTCCAAGTTTTGACACCATTGAACATGACTTCAGACACCCATTCCCCAGTCATGAAAATGCACTGCACTAACTTCCTTTTCCATATTGGAAACACTTATTTATAGTCATCAAAAATAGTGAATAAAAAATGCCTTTGGGAAAAGAAAAAAAAAACAAACAGAAATGCCCATGGCACTTCAGAAGGGTGAGTGTTAAAATATGTCAGGGATAGCCCCATGCAAAGGGGCAGCCATTAGGAATGCTGAGGAGTGAGTATGTCCCAGACATGGTTCTGAGGGACAATCTGGAGTGGGCTATGTCTGGGCTCTTGTCTCCAAAAGCCTCCTCTTCACAGGGCCTGTGGGTTCTGCCACAGAGATAAGGGTATGAGGCACCAGCTGGCCTGTGCCTGAGATGACCGTCCCCACTCCTCCTCTTTCCTCCTTGAAGACACAGACTACACTCTCTCTATAAAGCATCTCTCCACCGAGGAGGGGGTTAATCCACTCCTGAGAAAGCAGGCTATGTTGGTTATTCTTCTCATCCTGTGTCAAGAGGATGACAAGAAGCAACCTGAGGGTGTGCCATGGCTCAGACTGTCAGCCTGATGGGGTTGAGAACCACCTTCAGACAAACCTCTCTGAACTTCAGTGAAGAAGTTTTAGATTACTTAATTGAGGTGGTGCTTGTCTAAACTCCGCCCCCCAGTTACCTGGCAACAGCCAGGTATGCCTGACTCACTATAAAAGGGGCTGCTTGCCCCCTCCTCTCTCTCCCTCTTGTTCTCTTTTGCTCTCTTTCTTCCCTTCCTGCTCCCACTCTGTCTCCTTGGCCCTTACCCCCTTTCTCCACCTGCTCATGGCCAGCTTCTACTTCTTCTCTCTCTGCCTTTCTCTGCCTCTACTACCCTCTCAACTCCCCTCCCCATGCCCTGAATATTCTATACTATACCGGTCATGTGGATGGTCCCTCAGGGTTAAGGGATGCCTCAGAATGGGCCTGAGGAGGCGTCCCCTTTCCCCTTCCCCCCACACCTCCACTAAAACATATTCCTTCCTCTCTTTATCTTTTTATAAACACATCACATGGTCCTAAATGTGGGTGGTGCTGGGGTCCCTGACTGAGTATAAAGGAGAAGCGCTAAGAACAGGCACGTGTGTGTGTGTGTGTGTGTGTGTGTGTGTGTTTGCGTGCTTCCTATCAGTGGACACAATGTGATCTCAAACTGCACCCCATTTTGATGGACTGTCAAAGTCACTCTGTCCTTAAATTCTTGTCAAGACTTAGTCACAATGGTGGGAAAGGAACTAAGACAAGGAAGAAGGGGTTTCTGTGCAGTGCGAGTATCTGAGCATCCGTACGGGGACATCAAGGAAGCTGGAGTGACTGGCAGCCATAGTGGCCACGGCTGAGTTGGGGCCGAGTTTGGAAGCAGAGGAGAGAGAGGAATCCCCACTGGCTGCAAACTTCAAGGCTGAGTCCCCAGTGAGCATCTCTCTCGAGCATGGAGAAGACACAAAAGGACCAAGCGTTGGCCTCCTGCCTGCTACTACAGCAAACGCAGAGACCTGGAGGAAGTGAGGAGGGGGGCTTGTTGATGCTGTGAGGGCCTGCGACCCTCCCTCACCCTTCCCACCCTGCACGGCCACAGCTGGAGACTGCAGCCCGGACAGCCAGACTTCTGCACCCCGGCAGGGTGCCGGGAAGTCTTTCACTGCAGAGGCCCCTCCTCTGTGCAGTTTCCTGTGGGCAGTTATTTTGGGAATGGGACTGGATGTTTGGGTGGAGGAGGGGCAGCCAAGGACCTGGAAGCCGAGGGGCGTGAGGCTAAACGGGCCTCCATCCCCCTGATGTAGAAGTAGCCTTCACCCTCCACTCTCACACGAAAGCATCACATGGTCCCTAGTTGTGTGGTTTGGAAGGCCTCCGCCTGTGCACCAAGCCTCCAGAATCAGGAACCAGACGCAGGAAGACAGCCTTTTCATTTTTTTCCACTATGGGAGGATCGAAGGGGGAGGAGGGGTCTACACACTCACATGATCCAAGTAGACTTCTCCCAGTTTGTTTTTCTGACACATTGGAAACCGCACAGTGCAGAGAAAATTCATCTCACATGCTTTGGCCTGCTTTCCCGGAACGCATCCAGAGACGGCTGTGTCAACATTGTTCAGCCAGCCTCAAAGGCTCTGTCAAGGAAAAACTCAACACAGACCCTGGTGTGGGGGGGGTTTGAGCATCCATCAAAGGGAGGGTGGGTCTCTGAGTGGACCAGGCACTTCCCCCACCACACACTTGTCCCCCACACCTCTGAAGGCCACCACTGCATTGCTGGGGTTCTCCATCCCAGATGGTGCTGAGCTGTGTGTTCAGCTGCTGTGCTTCCCTGAAGCAACTGGGAGGAACTGGAGAGGGAGCCAGGAGGATGGAGGAAGCCTGTGAGGAAGATGTTCCTGGTGGGGAGAGGCAGCTAGGTACCACTCTGGATGCCAGTTTGGATGGAAAGAGTGGTGTTAGGTGTTATAAAAAAGATAGAGTGGGGGGATATGTTCTATGGAGGTATGGGGGGAAGGGAATGCCTCTGGCAGGCCCATGTTGGGCACCCCTTCCCCCTGTGGGACCAGCCACACGATGGTACAGTATAGAATAGAGTTTATTCAGGGCATGGGGAGGGGAGTTAAGAGGGTAGTAGAGGCAGAGAGAGGAGAGAAGAAGCCGGCCATGAGCACGTGGGGAGAAAGAGGGGAAGGGAGTGGGGAGAAGAGGGAAGAGAAAAGTGAGGAGGGGGCAGGCAGCCCCTTTTATAGTGCCAGGTAACTGTGGGGCAGAACATACCTGGCTGTTACCAGATAACTGTGGGGTGGAGTTTAGACAGAATGCTAACATTAGGAGCCTCAGACATGAGTCCCCAGGTTTGAGACCTGGACATCAATCCTCAGTGTTCAAGACCAAGATGTAACACCACACCCCCCCACACACACACACTTCACCAGTGTTAAGAGACCTAGATATAACTCCCACCCTAAGGTTTGAGATGCAGATGTAACCAACCCCTCTCTTAAAGAGACCTATCTGTAAATCTCATCCCAATCTCAGCCCTAACAAATTCAAATGTAAACTCCCCACTTCATGTTTAAAGCCCGAATGTAAATTCCCAGTGTGAGATCAGATGGAAGCATCATGTGTTTCTGTGAAACTGGAGCTTCCTCTGCAGAGGAACAGAGAGCTATGGGCAGCCAAGGGGACATCAAGGCTCCCTGAATCTGGCTCCTTGCCACCTGCTTGTCCTTGGAGGCTTTCCTCCTGTGGCTCTCACAGTGACCTGTATGGTCAGGAATGGTTACGGTTTGGAATTCCAGCGACAGCAGCCCACCAGGCATCAGGAACAGCCTGGAAGCCCCTTGTTTTCCTACCGTAGAGTAAGTCTCACTGAGCAACACTGCCCAGGCCACATGAGGGCGAGAGTTGCTTCTAGGGTTAATTTAGGATCTTGAGATTTGACTACAGTTCAGATCCTAATGACACTGTGGAGTTTCCTGTCCCTCCTGGTTCTCCCCCTCAGTCTTGGGTTCTCAGGAGCAGGCAGGGTTGTGGAGACCAGAAGGAGCAGCCACCTTTGTCCTCAGCATGGTGGCTGAGGGTCTAGTCTTCAGAAAAGCTCGCTGGGACTCATCTTGGCCACAGATCCCTTGGGTCTCTTCTCCGTGTGACCTCGCCCTGTTAGAGAATGTCTCCCTGAGTTACTTCACTCGCCTGCAAGTGTGGAGACGGTGTACCAGCTTCCCTCCATACCACTCCTCTGATGAGAAAGTCTGCTCCCTGCCCCTTCCCACCACTGCCCTGCCTCCACATACTCTGCTGGACCCAGTCTGGCAGGGGGTGAGAGACAACCTCAGAAACAAGACTTTCTCTTCCCTCAGCCCTCTCTAAGGTCAGGAGAAGTCCTCCTATCTCCTGCTCACCCTCTGATGACTGTCCTTATATAAAGCCTTAGCCTCTCGAATGCATGCTTGAGATTCTGGACAAACCCTGACATCCCTGTGACATGTAGTAGGTCCCCTCCCAACCCCCAGACTCCATTTCTTCAGTAATGGAAGGGGAGTCTTTATAGATTAAATATAATCCAGTGATAATTCAAAACCCCATGTTGGCTTTGGGTTCTGATCTCACGAATTAGAGCCGTGAACAAGCTCCAAAATTGACCAATTCAATTTTTACCTGTCCCTTCCCCTTCTATCCCGTCAAAGACATGCTAATTAGATCTATAATGTGGCCAAAGGGCAGATAGGAGAAGGGAGGAGAAGCCAGAGGCATGAAAAATCCCCAAACTGGATCATCCACTCCCTGGATAATGGGGTCTTGCCTGAGCAGAATGCTCAATGAAGATCTCCCTCCTTCCTCCCCCCTTCCTCCCTCTCTTTCTCCCCCAGCAAGCCCTTACCCCGTTCTACAGTAGCTGTAATCCCCATGTCCTAATGCATTAAACCATTGAGTTCCTTAGACAAATCACTCCTCCCGTCCTTGCTTCATTCAGGGGCGGCCATGTCGTTCAAGATTGAGGAAGTGGTTAGTTTTCATTTGCAAACAGCAGGCTATTTCAAACATCTTCCCAAAATGCCAGTCCAAGGGCCCAGAAACCATCATTTGTCTGTGGCTCATGTGCATAAAAGAGATTTCCACACATTTTTAGTGATTGCCTTCATTGTCATGAGTATCATATGATTAAATGAAATACCCTTTGAATCATAAATGTGTCCAATTGGTAAATATTGACGGATTAGCCCCCATTTTTATCACAGTGACCAAATACCTGATCTCAAGAAGGAGGGTTTCTCTCCTACCTTAGCTTTCTCGATGATGCTAGAAGTTTCTCTTCCTCCCACCCTTCCTCCTGCCCTTCCTTATTTTTCTTTCTTTGAAAAAAACAAACAAACAAAAAAAAAAAAAAAAAAAAAAAAGACTAAGAAAAATGGAAATAAAACTTTTAAAAATAAGCTTTTAAAAAAAATCATCTAATTACTGAGAATAAATCTTAAGACAGGCCATGGAAGAACATTCAAATGTGCTTTACAGTTGGCTGGACTCAGATTTGGGGCTTCAGCGCTCTGGGAATGGGGAGGTAGTGCAGCCATGCAAAGCAAGCGTGGGGTTTCCCATCATGCAAGGTAAACGTGGGGTTTCCCATTCAATCCCTAGAACCCATGAAAAAGCGAAGCTGGACATATGGATGTGAACTTGTAATCAGAGAGCTGGGAAAGCAGAGATCGGCTGTCAGCAGTCAAACCTGCTCACAAGCTCCATGCCAAGAGAGCCCGTCTCCAAAGAATGAGATAGGTCAAATCTGAGGAATCGGACACTCAAGATTGTCCTCTGGATTCCATGAACACACACACACACACACAAGGGGGAGGGGGAAGAGGCTCAATTACAACAAAAGTCCAACTAAGAACCCGGGGCACCCTTTGACAGGGCTGGCCGCATTGCTGCTGAGATAACAATAGCATAGGGGATGAGCCAAGCCCCGTTTTTACCTGGATTTTTAACTCCTGAACAAGAACAGCAAGGAACTGAATGGCTCATAAAGGCAATGGTTAAATGTCTTGGTTGTCTCTGGGTCTCCACAGAACCCTACCTCCCCCAAGCCAGAGAGCCAAAATGGCGTGTGTTAGTGGCGCACAGGGCATCTTTTGGGGCAAGTGCTGGACAAATCCCCTATTCCAAGAGCAGTTCTATGAATTTCAAGGGAATTGGTAAAATCAGCACTGCAGGCGTTAAACAGGGATCTATCAACATGCTGGATTTTTACTGAAAGTTCTCTTCAGTTGTTTTGTGTAGGGATGAAAATGAACAGGCCAGAGACCAGGCAGGTGTCTGGGTAACCAGCCGCTGGGGGGGTCTGACGTGAGTAAAATCTAGAAAGCTGGAGTAGAGCTCTGTGCCCAGCCTAAGCGGTTGGCAGCACCACACATTTGGGCCCACGGCTCTCTAGAAATGAGACAAATGGCGGCCAAGGGCTCTGCCCCATGCTTTGACATCCAGGGTTGTTCATGGAGACTGTGTTTCTGCCAGAACCACCAAAGTCGCAGCAACATGAAGACAAGAATCTCTCTGAGGGCTGGAGAGATGGCCCAGCAGTTAAGAGTACTGACTGTTCTTCCAGAGATCCTATGTTCAAGTCCGAGCACCCACATGGTGGCTCACACCCATCTGTAATGGGATCTGGTGCCCTCTTCTGGTGTGTCTGAAAACAGCAACGGTGTGCTCACATACATAAAATAAATAAATCTTTAAAAAAGAAAAAGTTCTCTGAGGTCCTCTGATGATTTTGACCCAGAAGTTCCATGGTAAGTTTTAGACCCTTCCTTATGAGCCCCTTGTCCCCTCCCGAGGGTCCAGACTGCCCTGTGGTCTAAAAACCCTCCAAGCTCCCTCACTCTTCACGGTTTCTCTCCCGGGTGCTGTTCATGCTGGAAATGGAGGCATGTCTAGCCATGCTTTGTATCCATCCCCTTAGGAACGTCCTGTCATAGAGGACAATTTTGGAAATATTCTCAAGGCAGAGTCGATAAAGGATGAGAGTCTCTGATTGACCAAAGGGCAGAACACTTCCCCGGAGTGCCAGGGAACTTGAGTCGAGCAGGTGTGGCGTTGAGGATCCTCTTTGTGTGTTGTGTGTGTGCTGTGTTTTATGAAAAGAGCCAGGACATGTTTTGTAGAGCCAGGCTCGGTGAGGTGGGAGGGGCTGCCTCCGAGGACCCATGCTGAGGCATCCCCTCCCCCTGAGGTACCATCTCTACAGGTACAGTATATAATAGAGTTTATTTAAGGCATGGGAAGAGGAGTTGAGAAGGGAGGAGAAACAGGGAAAGACAGGGTGGCGGGGGAAGAAGAGAGGCTGGCTAGGAACAAGTGGAGAGAGTGGGGGAGAGAAGGGAGAAAGGAGTTTGGTAGAGAGAAAAGAGAGTCAGAGAGGAAAAGGGTCAGAGAGAGTAAGAGAAAGAGGAGGAGCCAAACAGCACCTTTTATAGCAAGCCAGGCCTACCTGACTGTTGCCAGGTAACTGTTTGGGTGGAGCCTAGAAGGAAGGCCATCAGTGTGTGCTTGAACATAGGTGTGTAGAGTTCAACCTCAGGTATCTTTACTTAGGTGCTACTCACCTAGGTCTTTGAGGTAAGGTATTCTGCTGGCTTAGAAACTGCCCCATGAGTTTGAGAGAGACAGTTGTCTCCGTCTCCCAGTGATGGGAGTCAGCCTGTCATAAGCCTTAAAACATCTTTAAGATGGGGGTTCTAGGTCTCAAACTCAGATAGATCCTCTTGTTTGCATAGATAAGCCTTTACTGAGCGATCTGTCTCCCGAGCCCTGGCTTTGAAGTTTAGTCTCCATGATTGCTTGGATGATGAGGGAAGGTTGGATGCCAACCACTCTTCACTTCTACTGTTCCTTCTGAAATGCTGGTCCTGGCTTCCCGCTTTCAGCCACTCCCTCTGAAGAACCGCCACTGACGGGATCCGGGCACTTGCCTGAGACAAGCCTCCAGAGTGTCCTTCCTGCTTTTGCTCTTGTTCTGTCCTCAGCTGGAACTGCGTACTCAGGGCCCTCTCCCTTCCGGAAGACAACTCTTATGCCGGGCAGGGTCCACACGCGTCGGGCACGCCAGCTTCGTCTCAAGGACCTCCGGTCTAATCGGCACTTACAGTGGCTGAAGCTCACAAACCAAGTTCTCAGGTTGAAGTCCTTACCCCCATGTGATGGCATCTGGATCAGGCCTTAAGGGAGTAAGAAGGTTCTGACTGTCGGGAAGGCGGGCTCTTGTGTTGGTTTTAGTGGCCAGGGGACGAGATCACACCTTCTTTCCTTGGCTTACACGGAGTAAACTGTAAACGCAGCAAGAAACTCATTTTAGGGTTTCCATTGCTGGAATAAAACATCACAGTCCAAAGCAACTTGGGGAGGAAGGGTGTATTTCCTCTTACAGCCCAGAGTCCGTCATTTGTGGAAGTCAGAGCAGGAACTCCAGGCAGACACCTGGGGACAGGAGCAGAGGCCACAGAGGAACGCTGCTTACTGGCTTGCTCTGCTCGGAAGGTTCGGCCTGCTTTGTAACAGAACCGAGGACCATCTGCCCAGGGGTAGCACTGGCTACCATGAGCTGGGCCCTCTACCTCGATCATCAATTAAGAAAATGCTCCACAATCTCAAGAACAGACCTCTAATGAAGGTCATTTATCAATTGAGGTGCCCTCTTCCGGAATGAGCCTACCTTGTGTGAGGTTGGTACAAACATATCCTGGACAAGGCCGGTGTTTATCATCCAGGAAGGCAACGCCCACCTGAACTTAACTCAATGCCCCCATTTCTGTCTCTCCTGGCTCTGAAACCATGAGAAATGGATGTTTACTGTTTAAGCCACACAGTCTCTAGGAACGTGCTGGGGACGTCCACACTGACTGAGAGAGTTACTACTTTTAACTCCCTCTGGTCTGTCACCCAAAGCCACCACCATGTCCCCTGCCTGCCGATGGCAGCTCTCCCTACCACGCATTCTTTTTCACCACTGCTGTTGTCATCTCTGTCCTCATGACACCCTGATACCTCTCCAAGCAGATGTGTCATTTCTCCAGGGCAAGGGTCTGATGCAGGCTGCCATGCCTGGCCCCCATAGAGAGACCTCTGGCAGATAGATGGGAACAGAGGCCTCCTGGTCTCTCCTGAGTTGCCTGCCAGACTATTTCTCATACAGTTACACCCTCTTCTTTTTACAGAGAGACAGAGGCCAAGGTGATAGATGGTTGGGCCGAGCTTACTTCTTGTGGAGTGTGGTGATAGAAACATAAATCCAGGGTGGCCTCAGAGTCTCTTGTGTCACTGTTAACCGCAGTCCAGGAGGCCCTTCACAAGGTCACATCCAAAGTGGCTGAGCTGGGGGTTAGAAGGAAAGCATTTCTCAGGAATGCATCCTTCACACAGCAGGTTGGCTCCTGCACGCACCCACTCCTTCCTCCTTGTCCCTTACAACCTCTCCTAGAGGTTGTCGCTCAGGGAAGGCAGGAGCTGAGGTTAAGCAACCACTGGAAGGTCGATTCCAGCTAGTTAGGCTGTAGTCGGCTCCACAGGATGTGGTGGCCCCTAGGGCTGCGAAGAAAGCTACTTATAGAGTGCTCCTAATATGTCAGCTAAGCCTTCCAGTCTCTGCCATGTGGCAGCCACAGTGACCTTGTGCTTGACCTTTAACACCCCCCCCCCCCGCAAGCTCGAGGGAATTAAACATGCATCTGCCTGGAGAAAAATGAGTGTCCAGGAGACCTGTCATATTTCTGAGGAAATCATAAATGACCAAAATTGGCTCAAAATGTAGAAAAAAAAATCTGTCCAAATCCCAGACCTCTGGGATGTTTCCCAAGGCTGACCAGAAAGAAAACCAACAAACAAGGAAACAAACTAACCCAAGAAGATGATAGGGTCGACTCTCCCTTAAATTTTAAAGAATGATCATTCCTGCTAGAGCAGTTATTTCAGAATAAAGACATGGAAATTCCCAAGCTATTTCACAAAGCAAGTTTAACCCTGAGACAGAACTATGACAGTTACCATCCCAAACCAATAGTCAGAAAAATGGCTCATCTTAGGGCTGTGGATGGCTCTGTAGGTAAAGGCACTTGCACCAAGTCTGACAACTGGGGCTCTGTACCCCAGACCCACAGGATGAAAGGAGAAAGTCGACTCCTTAACATTGTCCTTTGACCAGCATTGGAGTGCCATGACACAATCCCAGTTGTACAGGTCCCCTGCCAAATAAATAAACAGATGTGATTTAGAAATTAGAAATAAGTCAATCTCATCTCTGAAGATAGACGCAAGCAAAATTACACCTCAAAGGCATTTTACAAATATGGGTGGTAAGAGTAGGGCCTAGGGTTCTAGAACGAGCTGATGGTGTCTGTGAACTTGGGAACTGTAATAGAGCCCCACCAAGGGCACGGCACTGAGTATGAAGACTTTCATCGTTCTCGATGTTGTACCAAGAGCAGAAAGATGCTGTGTGTCTGAGGTGCTTATTCTCAGACTTCTGAGCTCTTCTGGGGTCTTCAATCCTCTGCCTTCAGACTGTGCTTAGCCATTGTCTGCGGCAGAAGACAGGGACGTGGAAAGGGGTTGGCTGGATGGCGTGCATGTGTGCGTGCGTGTGTCATGCGACCTTGTGGAGGCCAGAGGAGGAACTAGGATTGTCTCTACAGCTCTCCATCCTCTCTCTTTGAGACAGGATCTCTGTCTAAACATGAAGCTTGCTATTTTGGCCAGGCTGGCTGGGCAGCACCCGGGACCTGCCGGTCTCTTCCCTAAACCTGGACCGGTACACACACACACGGCCATGCCCAGCTTTTAAAGGGTCTTAGAGTAATTATTTTTGCCCCACCCCCACCCCATACCCCTCCCTCTTTATTCATTTCTCCTTCCTTTCCTGGCACTTAGTCCCTCTGTTCCTCCCTCCAGCCCTCCCTCCTCCCTCTCTCCCTCCTCCCTCTCTTCCTCCTTCCTCTCTCCCTCCCCCCCCTCTCTCTCTCCCTCCACCCCTCACTCCCTCCCTTTCCAGACTTTTCAGGGCTGTGTCCCTCCAGGCTCAACTCCTCCACACAGTCCCCACAAGGCTACCTCTCCTGCTCCAGTGATCCTTGTCCCTCCAAGGCCCACAGGCCCAGTGAGAGTGGTGAGTCCCCTGTCGGCCATTCCTAGTCTCCCTAGCCCAGCCTGCATCTCCCCCTGAGTTTTCTCATTCAATTCTACTTCACCTCATCTATTCCGTGTTCTGTCTTCCTGTGGAGACTGGGACTGATTCTTTCCAGTATGATGGATAATATTTATTATAAACCTGTAAGCAGGATCAAGTTCAATAGTGTAACTAAAATATCTCATAAAGTCATGAAAAGGGGAAAGATTCCTGAATATTCTCTGAGAGTATTTTTGGGTCAATAAGAAAAAGTAAACCTAGAATCACTCTAGAAATTAGCAATGATAGATTATGACATTTGAAACTTAATGAAAAATGGTCAAAGCTGATTTCCTGGGTGGGAAAAAAATGTGAATGCATGTTAGATATTAACATGGAAATAATTCTAAACGCAGTTTGGAAGTTACAAGAAAACATCAAGAGTCACACAGAAAGCGGGGAAATGATACAACTCAACACAGAGGTTAATGGGTTACAGGACAAAGGGGAGATGGTTTTTAAAGTAGCACAAACCACTCACATTAAACAGAGAGCCGGGTGGACCGGTGCATGTCTGAAACCTCAGCGTTCAGGAGGCAAAGGCAGGTGAATTGCTGCAAGATTAAGTCCAGCCTGGTCTACATGGGGAGTTTCCAGCCAGAAAATTGGATTCTTGGGGGAGGGGGGAAAGAAAGACTGAAAACCAAACCAAGAAGAAAGAGGAAGAGGAAGGAGAGAGGAAATGAGGAGGCAGGAGGAAAAAGAGAAGAGCAGGAGGAAGAGGAAGAACAGAAGGTGGAGGAGGAAGAGGAGGAGGAGGAAGAGCAGGAGGAAGAGGAAGAGAAGGAGGAAGAGGAGGAAAAAAGGAGGAGAAAGAAAAAAAGATGGAGGAATTAGAAATAAGAAGAGACAGGAGAATTAACAAGAGATTCTGGAGTATTAAAAGTCAATTCATGACTCCTTGATGCACCTAGATGCATGTCAAATTAAAACCTGGATAACATCATTATCTTAGGAAAACATGGGGATTACCAAAATTCACCCTCTAAAAGATAAGAATTCTCAATAGACCAATAATCAAAAAAGACTCAGCTCACAACGGCCCAAACAGTTCTCAGGTAGATGAACTGTTTCAGATATTCAAGGCCTGGAGGATTGGAGCCGTAAACTGTCTCAGAGCTTAGAGAGATAAGGCTCGTGGCACAGGATGCGGAAAACAACGCCAGTGTGTCAGTCAGAGTGCTAAGCAAACTCATTTAGGGAGAGTGCGTGCCAATGGGGCACAAACGGGCGATTAGAAGAAATAGAGAATATAGAACAAAACCCTCACCACCAGGGGTGGGGGTGGGGTGAAAAATGTCTTAGGTCACAGGGACCAAGTGGTTCAGCCTGAGGCTTTTCCACACAGCGTGACTCTAGTCTTGCCCTGCGCTATTCTGGTTTCCTGGCAGGGTCAGCAGGGACTTCCTCCTTTCAAGACAGGCAGAGTCTTGATTTTGACAGTCAGAATAAAGACTGGGATCGAAATACAAAATGTGTCTGGTGTTCTCTAAAATAGAGAACACTGCGTTAGTGTCAAGTTGACAATTTCTGTGTGTGCTTCTGTCTTTACCCCTGCGTGGCATCTTCAGCCACGACTCATGGTTCACAGTAACCCCTCGCTGGTGTAGAACCCTTCAAGTGAGGAGGCTGGAGTGAGCAGTGTAAGTCCGTGACTGCAGGGAGCATCTGCAATCCAGTCTGTCTTTATGTCCGTACGGATTAGCTCTGGGGCCCTGTATGGAGTTGGTGTCGGTTTTATTTGTAGATTTATGTTAGTTAAGGCGATACACGATTGGGCAGGAAAAAGATAGGCAGGGAAAGGTCTAGGAGCGGAAGTGGAGGCAGGAGGGGAGGAAGATTCCGGAAGGAACAAAGATGGAGGCAGATGTTTATGTTTCTCTTGGCATATCTCTTCATAAATAAGGTTGTAATGAATGTTTTATAAGGGATGGAATTGTACAAGATCTTTTGACTTATAAAGGTTGGCAAATTATGTTATGCCTGTTGGATCAGAGTAGTTTGGTGTGTTCTTTGATCTGAATACTTGATTGAGTTCAGAAGGTGTAGTGGCGGAACGCATTAAAGCTCACCACAGAATTGGGATGTGTGTGTCTAAGGCTTGGCGACAAAATACCAAGGGGAAGTGAGTGAAAACAACACTCTGGGGTGGTCGAATCCACCCGGGACAGAAATTACAGGGGCAGTGGGATGAGCAGGGCCAGAGTTCTTAGAGGCGGCCTGGAGCGCCAAGTGGTGTGGGGACCGCTTGTGTGCGATCGGCTCTGCAATAGAGCAGCCTCGGAGTGAGACCACGGGGTCCATAAAGGTTGAGCTTTCCTTTTAATATTTACCGAAACATTATTTAAACAGTTTTATATATAATTTACATGCCATAAAATGAATCTATTTAAAGTACACACAGAGTTGTGTCCATCACCACAATCTAGTTGCCTGTAACTTCAGTTCCAGAGGATCTGACTCCTTCTTTGGGCTTCCATTAGCACCTATATATAGATGAACACACACATAAATAAAAAACAGACTAAATCTTCAAAGAAAAAAAGAAAGAAAATCTATTTTCAGTAGAGGTTGCAGCTCTCTACCCCAGGTGGGTCTGAAGCAACTGTTGGTCTCCTTTCTGTCCCCCTCCATTTATGTATCGTGGGTACTTTTTGTAGAAATAATTTTGCACCATGTGGCGTTTCTAACTTTTTAACTCATTTATCAAATATCTTTAAGGTCCATATGATAGTTTAAATGAAAATGTCTGGCAAAGGCTCTTACATTTGAATGCTTGGTCCTAGTTAGTGGAAGTGTTTGGGAAGGTTTAGGGGGTGTGGCCTTGTTGGAGATGTCACTGAGGGTAGGCTCACATTACCCCAACTGGCTCTCTCTTCCTTGCAGTTCTCTCAATATATAAGGTCTTGGCTACTGCTCCAGATCCATGCCTGCCTACATGTATGCCTGTCTGCCAGCTACCATCTTCCCACCATGATGGTCAAGGACTAACCCTCTAGACCATAATCCCTGAATTAAATGGTTGAGTCTATAAGCTATGTGGTCATGGTGCCTGGTCACAACAGTAGAAGGTAACTAACAGTCCACCATGCCTGTCACAGGTTCTCAGAACAACATGCCCCTTCAGGCTGCGTAATAGTCCATTTTACACATAGACTGTTTGCCATTCACGAGATCATGGGCACCTGCACTGTCTGTCATGAATAACTGTTGGTATAATCTCTTGTGCACTGTGGAAAAGCATCACCCATCAATGAAGAGCTGAAAGTCCTACATCCAGGCAGGAGAGAAGAGGCAAGTCAGGTGCTGGTGATTCGTCACCTAGGTGGAGGAAGTTGCAAGTATGAAACTGATGAGGGGTAAACAGCCCCGTGGCAGAAATACAATAGTTACTTGAGTTATTCGTTAGTTGGGAAACAAGGCTAGCTTAAGGCCTGAGCATTATTTCATTAATAAATAGGCCTCTGTGTCATTACTCAGGACCTGGGACTGACCTAGAAAAACCCAAACGTTTACAGATAAAACTATGAGTTCTGCTGTTTGACTTTTTTTTTTTTTTTTTCATGAGGATTCATTTTTCTTTGTCTTGTGTGTATACCCAGGAGTGGAACTTCCTGTCAGAGGGTAACATTGTATTTAACCTTTTAAGGCAAAGAGGGGTTAAGTTTCTCAGCACTTTGAACATTGTTTCCTCCTGCCAGCACCAGATGCTCTTTGGCTTCTGCGAAGTCCTGGCACACATTGTTAGTTCTGGTTTGTTTTGCAGCTGCCTGAGTGCTAACAACTCTAAGTGTGCATTTTCATTCCCTGGGCTAATAACTCACACTAACGGCTTTGAGTGTACGTTTTGTTGCAACAATGTCTATGGAGATAATTTGTTGCTGCTACAGTGTTCTTTTGAGTTTTGTCTTTGTTTTGAGACATAATCACATTATGCAGCCCTGGCTGGTCTCAGACTTATAGATTTATAGACATATATAGTCTAGGTTGGCCTCAAATTCTCCTGATTTTTCCTTAATCTTTCCTCAATCTCCCAAGTGCTGAGATTACTGGCATGAACCAACGTACCTAGTTTTCTTGACCATTTTTAAGTTGGCTTTTCTTTTACTATTAAATCATAAAAACTCTTTTTATATGACATTACATGTAGTGAGTGATACTTAAACATCTCATTCTATGTCCCCTTATTTGTTTGTTTGTTTTTATGTATGAGACAGGGTCTCACTTTAGCTCTGGCTGTCCTATGCCTAATTATGTAGATAGGCTGGCCTTAAATTCTGCCTCCTGGAATTAAAGGTGTGTGCCACCATGCCTGGCTCTTCTTTTTACTTTCTTACAGACACTCTTTGAAAAATGGTTTATAAGTTTGATAAGTTCTAACTCTGCTTTAGTTGACTGTGATTTTAATGCTATAGCTAAGAAGCCACTGTCTAGCTCAAGTCCTGAAGACTCACTTGATTTTTCTTATAATACTCATACACTTTTAGCTTTTGATTTGAGTCTACTGTCAATTTCAATAGCTTTTGCTTATGCAGACTCTCCCTTCATCTTTTTCATGTAGATAACTGTATATAGCTGTTGTGAGTTGTCCTGATGCTGTTTGAATTCTGATGTAAATTCTGCTTTCTCAAGAGGAGTGGCCCCTGGATGAGCAGTCAATCACATACTTAGGTGATCTCATGAGAACCTTCTCCCCATTTACTGGCCAATAAAGGCTAGAGCCTGTGATTGGGCAGTGGAGGGGAAAGGTGGATTGGAAGGTCTTTGAGAGTGGGGGCAGGTGGAGAGAGGAGTAGAAGGAGAGAAGGAGAGAGGACAGAAGAAGAGGAGGAGGAAGAAGCCAAGATGGAGCAGAACCATGTGGCTAGGAGAAACTGTAAGTAGCAAGGGTCTCACAGCTGGGAAATAAGTCAGCACAATGCTAGTTATGCCCAGCCTAGGGTAGTTGCTTATGAATATAATAACTGGATTGTGTGGGTTTTATATGGGATAATTGGGGTTGGAAATTACTGCAACGCATAGCCATTCATTCATTCAACCCAGAGTCACTAGGAATCATTGTTCTCAGAACCCTCTGGTCATGATTTCCCCAGAATCAGTGCGAATGGGGAGTGGGGAGGGTTCATTCATGCATCCTCCTCTCTGTCCTGTGGGTCCGTGTGTCCATCCTCATCACAGGACAAATCTGCCATGGTTTCCACAGATGACGGTGTAGCACGACAGCATGGTTGTTCTTGTTCAAGAGGTGAGGGCAGTAAGGCAGTAGGATCAGAGGTTCAAGGTTCTCGTTGCTGATAGAGGGAACAGACAGTCTTCCAGGCTGTCCTGAGCCATGGGAGACTCTGTTCCAAACAAAGCAACAATATCAACCGCAAAATCCAAAAGTGCAACACAGAAACACACCATGATATTCAAAAGGAATCTGGGATTGGGTATGACTCACGGACACATGAACAGCACAGGCTATGGTTAGATCCCAATGTCCATGATAATGCTTATCAGTCTTGATAAGTCAATCAAATGGCTTTGCATCTTCCGTTAACACAATAAAATGTTATTAAAGTTGAATTTCTTGGTGGTTGGTGCATACCATAATCCTATCGCTCACGAGGCTAGCACAGATCACAAAGAGTTCACGACCAGCCTGGGCTATATAGTCAAATATCAGGCCAGCCAGAGCCACATTCCTCTGGTACCCACAGGTAAGCAGAGCCCATGCAGCAGAAACAGAAATGGGGTCAAAGAGAAAGGAGTATTCCAAGAAATATTGCTTAATTGTGCACGCTCACAGACAGACACATATGGTCAACAAGAATTAACCTGAAACCCAACTGTAAAGAGATTTAATTTAAAAGGACAAATGCATTGTACATTACACAAGTGAAGATAAAAAGAACCATTCCACTACATCGACCTAAAAGTGGATTTATATGCGGACTTGGAAGTGTCCATAACTATGGGTCAGACGGGTAAAAGTTGGAAATATAAGAGGTTGATGTCAGTTGAAGCCCCGAAGAATGTTATGCAAATCATCATCAACCGGTGGGTGTTTTCTGAACTCCCGATTGTAAATCCACTTGGCCAGGACATACCACAATGGGGCAGATGTACAAGGCTCTAGGCAAGTCCCAAACCCACCTCCACAGGAGAGAGTTAGTTAGACTCTAGCCAGATCAGCCACTCCCTAAGACTCTCCCCTGCACACACACACACACACACACACACACACACACACACACACACACACACACACCAGTAGAAAAACAACTATGGCCAATCTCAGAGGCAAACGAATGGGAAGCAGGTGGTTGGTTCCCGGGCTGTTTATAAAGGACAGAACAAAGGAGAGAGGGGAGAAAAATAAAGACACACGTTGTAACCTTCTCCTCAGTCCTAGCTCCTTTGTGGTTCTGGTTTTCTTGTCCTCTATGAACATTCTATTCCAGAGCTTTATCCCTGGCCCTGCACTGATCCTGAAAACCTGGCTGGGGGTGCTGATAAGGCTTTAATCTCAGCACCCTGATGAGCATTGACCTGCCAGAGTTCACAGACCTGACTGCACCCCACTGGGATTTGTTCCCATGATTCCCAGCCTGAATTTATGAGGGCCAGGCAGAACTCACCAGAAGCTGCCTTCCGTGGGACCTGCAGTATGAAGCTACCTTCCCCCAGAGGAGCAGTGCGGGCCCCCACGTAGAGTACAACACATAACCATTTCCTCATCTTCGAAAGTTCAGATAATCTACTAATTATGATGAAACAAGCTGAATAATGAAAACAGTATGTTTAAAATTAGTGTTCAAGGGTTGGAGAGATGGCTCAGTCATTAGGAACTCATACATAGGACACAAATAACATTGTCTGACACCCATGTCTGAGAGTTCACAACTGCCTCTAATCCCAGCTCTAAGGGACCCAGTGCCATCTTCTGGCCTCTGATGGTACTGCACTCACATGTGAATATACCAGCACACAGGCACTCTCTCTCTCTCTCTCTCTCAATCTCTCTAACACACACACATACACACACACACACTAAAACATACCTTTTAAAAAGATGAAATAAAACCAATACTCAAGACCTTTATGTTTTCTACATAGGAAATATATATTCTCTCTTGTTCCATATAGAACAAACATTTATACACAATATTCCATACTGTGTACAATCACATACAATGCAAAAGTCATGAGAAAACATCCTAAACACACAGGAATTTATTTATTTTAGACATGTAGTCCCTGGCTTATATCTCACCATTACATAGAGAAAAAAATTAAATCCTACATAACTAGCAGGGTGTGGCAGCACATTCCTTTTTTCCCAGCAATCAAGATGCAAAGGCAGGTGGATCTCAGTCAGTGAAAGGCTAGCCTGGTCTACATACAGAGCTCTGGTACAGCCAGGGCTACATAGTGAGACCCTGTCTCAAAAATTACCAACCAACCAAATAAATATTATAGGATGCTGGGTCAAAGAGAAAATTCAAATTTCAGTTAGGAAAAGAAATAATTATATAATATCCGTGGAATGGGCCCCAAAGCTTTCAAACCCAAACAGGAAGTCAGCACTATGCTATTAATAAACAGGACAGAAATGAGTGAGTACCCATTTCCATTCAGTGAGTTCAATAAACAACATCAAATAAAAGAAGCTGACGGTGATAAAAAAAAAAAAAAAGCAGAAGTTAATTAATTAGACAGCAGGCAGTCAGTAAAACTGATAAGTGTCTTTAAAAGCCCGTCCTTTGGGGGAAAAGAAAAAGAAAAACAATAGTAATGGAATATGTTGTGACCAGTTTAACAGGACACAGTGAGAGAAACAAGAGTTCCGAAAAATTATTAATGAGCGAATGGGGTGATCAAAATGGTGTTTAGACAAAGAAGTCTAAACTCTTCAGGAAGTCTGAGACTCTTGCTCTATATGTAGCTCTACTTCATTAATTTGTCCAAGCCCTGCCCCACAGTTACCTGGCAATAGCCAGGTATGCCTGACTCACTATAAAAGGGGCTGCTTGTCCCCTCTGCTCTCTCTCTTTCTTCCTCTTGCCTTCTTGCTCCTCCTCTCTCTCCATTCCTTCCCCCTCTCTTCCCATTCTTCTGCCCCCTTTTCCCTATTCCCTTCCCCCCTCTCTCCCCATCCCTCTCCCTTCTCTCTTCATGAGCTCATGGCTGGCCTTTACCTCTCCCCCCCCACCGCACCTTCCCCCTTTCTCCGTCTCTACTACCCTCTCAACTCCACTTCCTGTGCCCTAAATAAACTCTATTCTTACTATACTGTTGTAGATCTGCTGGGCCCTGGGGAGGGAAGGGATGTCTCAGCATGAGCCCACAGAGGCACCTGCTTTCCCCATACCTCACCACACATCCACCTAAACATATCCCCCCTCTCTTTATCTTTTATATACACAAGAATTTGTGCTGCAGAGTTCTTGTCTGTCAGGATTGGAGAGGTGGCTCAGTGGTTAAGATCCCTGGGTGCTCTTGCACAGGACCAGGTTCAGTTCCCAGTTCCCTCATGATAGCCCACAGTAATCTGTAATGTCAGCTCCAGATAATATGATGGCCTCTTCTGACTTCTGCAGCCCTCGGACACTCAAGCGGTACACAGACATACATGCAGGCATACGCTCACACACATTACAAACAGTAAAACAAAACAGACCATCAAGTCTAATTTTCGTGCCCAAATCCTCTTGCAGGCAGAGGGCCTGTCTTTTGACATTCCTAAGAGTGCTGAGCTTGGAGTCCCATGTGTTGGCATTAGGATAGCCCCTTCCCCCAGCAATGGCTCTACCCACAGGTGACAGGAACCTGGCACATCCATCGCCATGGAAACAGCCAAAGCATTCCCAGAAGACATTGGTTCAAAATCTCATCTGCACTTGGAATCAAGTGATGTCACTACCCCTATGAAAGACTGAAACCCCTCCTCCTCTTTCTCTTTTTCTCTTCTCCTCCCTTGACCCTGACCCCTGTCCCATCCCCGCTCTATTAAACCTCTCCACATGGAACCGTGTTTGTTTGGTGTGGTTTGTCTGGGCACAGGCCAAGAAATCTAATGAACAACTCACAGCATAAAGTCTTAGCGGAGGAACAGGGTAAAGCTTGGGAAGGGAAAAGGACACAACAAGATAGAAATGATTGAGAAGTCCTTGCCACCGGAAAGCCACACTACACACAACGACAGATCATGGACAACAAACTGACGCTCCCAGAATGGAGAGAAATGGTAAAAGTAATGCTGACTCCAAGAAAAATGGGTAACTTCGAGCCATTAGTTTACCTGAAGAGGCAGGAAGTAGGAGCCTCAGGGAAGGAGCCTCCGACTCCGCAGCCTCCCGGGTGCCAGGGCTGTGGTAAGTGCTGCCTGGTCTGTTACATACAATACACACGGACACACGTGAGCACACAGACACAGACGCATACAAGAGGTGCCCTGTGTAGCCATGTGGATTCTGATCCTGGTGACACTCACCAGAAGGCTTATGGGAATGGGCTGGCCAGAGCAGACCCCAGCTGCTCAGTTCAGCTTCTCTGAGGTTTAGTTTCGGTGTCAGTGTGGGAGGCTAATGAACACTAGTGACATGGCACAGCCCCTCCCACACTGACAAATGGCAGCGTGGTTATTAATAAAATCATTAATATTCACTCTAGACGGTTTTCTCAAAAATACATAAAGGAGAGTGCACATTCCAGACGGAATCAACGGGAATCATACTCGAGACTGTTTCCAAATGAGTTTGGTGACTTACAAAAGACATTCATTAACATTTAAATGGGCCCAGAATCAAAAATGCTAAACCCAGAGCTTCAGATGCCGTCTGAGCCAAGAATGTTTTTTCTGAGAAGTGGAATTCGAGCCTCATCACATGCTTCTCACGGGGCCTGGATGTTTCCTTCCCAGAATCAGTTTTCTCCCCCTGCACAGAAGAAAGGGGGGAGGGGTAAGAGAAGCGGAGCGGGGAGGGGGGGATGCTTGCACTTGGTCACCTCCCTCCTCTCCACACCATGTATTTTGCCCGAAGCCCAGCTAATAGGCACTATCTCCTCCACCTGTGATCTAAGGAGCTTTCAGATGTTTGAGTGTCAGGCACAGCATTAGCCCAGAAAATGGCTTTACCTAGCAATTTACCAACTTTTACAACATCATTTTCCCCCAAACACCAACAGTGCTTTGTGAAGGAGCAAGATAAGTGTAGAAAACTGCGGAGATGGTCCAGTCGTGCCGTGGCTGCCCAGACAGATCACCACCAGATCTTCGAGATCTGCTCTTGACGGAGATAAATTGGGCAAAATTGCTCTGTGGAAATAATCGTGTTTGGTGCGTTTTTGATGGACATCAGAAGCGCGTTGTCCTCGGACCTCCACACGTGCACTTTGGTGAGTGCCGGTGCACGTGCACAAAAATACAAAAATGCAATTAAGGAACGAATGGCCAGTTGGTAAAGTTTCGGTAGCTCGTAAAGAGCTAATGACAAAATAGAGTATCAAATCCCTGGACGCTGCCAAGGGGCCGTGTGCAACCACAGAAGGACAAAGTCTAAAACAGTTTGGAACGGTGGCTGACAACGTTCTTATTCCATTTTGGTTTTTGACCTACGAGCTAACAAATAAACCTTCCTTCCCCTACGTAGCTTCTTGTCAGCAGCAAGGAAAATAGTAGCTGATATGCCCCGCCCCCACTCTCCTTTTATAACTTATACTAAGTCATGAACCCACATCTTAAAAGAGACCCTGACACAGATGAAAACTCAGTTGTTCTGGTGGGACTACGGATGTAGGAAAGGCCAGCCAGGCAGAAGACCGGGAGGGGTCAGAGGGAGTCCCAAGGTGTCCTCAGCCTGGTCTGGATGAAGTTCTGTGAGTCTTGGGACGGGCGAGCAAGGCTCTTCCCTCCTGTGCTGATGAGCCAGGCAGCAAAGAGCCTAGCAGGTGCTAGCTGTGGAGAAGAATCCTCAGCGTGGCACAGAGGTCTGCTGGGTGTGTGGGGCACCATTTACCTGCTGTAGCAGCCTTGAAATCAGCGATTTAGCATCCGCCCGGGGCGGGGCTTAGATGCCGCAGGTTGGCCGGGGGTGTTCGGGCCCTTGCTTTGTCATTGTTGCTGTTATTACTTGGTTTGTTTGGAATTGATCTGATTTAATTCACAGCTCTGAAAGCCTTCGGTTCTCAGCCACAGAACTGCAGTCCACTTGGTTTGTAGGGACTGGGTTATAAATTATCCCATTAAACTGGAAATAGCCCCTAAATCACACCCTGAGAGGGAGAGCCCTGGAGCCCAGCTGGCGAGAGCAGTCTTCAGCTCAGAAGAAAAAGAAAAGGACAAGAAATCTCGTCGCACACAAAAAAGGAAGACACAGTGACTGCCCACCACTGGTGATACCCAGAAAGATTAGCACTACAGCTGTTCCCTACCCTCCCTCCAGCGCCCCTTTCCCCTCCCCACACATCTCCTTTCTCTCCTCCAGCACTCCCTTCTCCCACCCCAGGAGGTTTTGCCCAATAATAGCCAGTGAGTCTCTAGCTAAAGCTCCTGTTGCAAACTTTTCTTCAGGTAGGAATTTTATTTAGGTCCTGCTATGATAAACACCGACCTCGGCAGCTTATAGAAGGAAGGATTTAGGGCCTAGAGTTGTGGATTGGAGTCCGCGTGGGAGTAGAGGAAGCAGCAGCTCACATCGAGGAAGAGGATGGCGTTGGGCTTTGGAAACTTCAAAGCGACAGCCCTACCTCACGTCTCCGCTCAGGTCTCACTCCCTGTCTTCTCCAAATAACTCCGCCAGCTGGGACTAAGTGTAAGGAAAAGATGATGGGGCACCAATGAAAGGAAACGTCACTGAAAGGAAGAGTCACAGGGCACCAATGTTGTGAAAGGATAACGATCCGAGTCACCGCACCAATGTTAGGGGAAGGATGAAGAGAGTGGGGGGCATATGGCCCATGGAGGTGCGGTGAGGCCTGAGGGCAAGGGAGATGCCTCTGGGGGGTCCATGTTGGGAATCCCTTCCCTGAGGGACCAGCCACACAACAGTATAGTACGGAATAGAGTTTATTCAGGTCATGGGAGAGTTAAGAGGGTGGTAGAGGCAGAGAGAGAGAAGTAGAGGAGTAGAGGCAGGCCATGAGCACGTGGGAGAGAGGGGGGAAGGGAAGGGAAGAGGGAGAGCAAGGCTGCAAGAGCAGGAGAGCAAGAGAGGCCAAGAGAGAGAAGAGGGGTCAAGCAGCTCCTTTTATAGTGTCAGGTCACTGGGGCAGAGCATACCTGGCCACTGCTGGGTAATTGAGGGGTGGGGTATACCTGGCTGTTGCTAGGTAACTGAGGGGTGGGGTTTACAGAATCCGAACACTAAGTATTCAAACATAGGAGCCTCGGGGCCTTCTACAGTAACAGTACTGCTTGTCTTCCCCTGGGGGCTGGGGAAATAATGCTGCCGGCATAATCCTGGGTGCTGGGGAAGGGATTCGGTACTTACAACCTGCATCATCCTGAGTACTGGAGCACAGTGATGCCTGCACCATCGTGGGTGCTGAAGCACAGTACTCCCAGTGCTGAAGCACAGTACTCCCGAATCACCTGAGGTGCTGAAGAGAAGTGTGAGCCAAGCTCCAGGAACTTCACAGGTGGACGTCTCAGTCTCTTCACTTTCAAAATTTGGTGTGAGTGTTGGGAAATGTTTCTACTTAAATCCCAGTCTGCTGCTCGGATAATAATGTCCTCCCAAGGTTCCCTAAAGCAAAATTAATTTGGTGAAACAAATCAGTTGTTGTTCCACTCATTGTTATGGTAATAGAGAAATTAGGTTTTTAATTAAGGCTGAGGAGGGATGAGAGAGTAGAAGGCAAACAAACACCCCTGTGGCTGAGGCAGAAGGGACACTCAGAGACATTTCTTGCCCTAGAGCATTCTCTGCCTTAGAACTGTCTGTGGGTTAAGGCAGGTTATCTGAGAGTCTGGGTGACGGGTGACTTCTGTCTTGGAGGTTAGTGTCCACCAGCCTGGCGTCATTTAGGGAGGTGTGCTGCTGGGGTCACTGTTCGAGGGTGAGGTGTAGAGATGCTGCACAGGATACCCCAGGTGACTCAGTCTGATAGGACATCAGCATTCTAATCCAGGAGGTTTGATTCCAGGGTGCCCAGGCTCCGCCCCCATTCACTGTCAGGACATAAAGGTGTCCAGACAAGTCGGGTGCATTTATCATTTCATTTATTCTTTAAAATAAATTATGATGACCCTCTCGATTACAGGTGTTAAAGAAAGAAAGAAAGGGGGAAAGAGAGCAGAAAAACAAAAAACAAGCATACCAAAAAGGAAGGAAAGATGTCTTACTATCCATCCATCCCCAGCAGGGACAGCACAGCCTCTAAGGAGACAAAATTGGTCCCTGAGGGTTGGGGGGGAGCATTTCCTATGTCCCCAAAGCACAGACTTTCCTATAAGTACATAAACAGACATATAAAGTGTGTGGTAAAATGCTCCTGGGAGAATGAACATGGTTGGGAGATGGACATGTGGCTAAAATGCTTAGACAAGGGAAAGAAAGTTCAGAATTTAGATCCCAGAACCCACAGAACTGCTGGGTGGACCTGTGGCCTACTTGTAATTCCAGCCTTGGATGGTAGAGGCAGGAGTGGACGCCCAAGCAAGCTGGCTGGCTACAGTAGCCTTATCTGCCATCTCTGGGTTTGGTTAAGAAACTTTGTATCAAAAGAAACCTTGGAAACTGGAGAGGAGGCGGGTGCTTGAGAGCTCCGGCTGCACTTGTGATTTCTCAGCACCTACAGCAGGTGGTGATAACATTCCTCCATAGGATAAAGATTGATGGAGTGTTATCAGGGTCAGAGAGGAAACTGATGGACAGAGCTGGGGCGATGGCTCAGTACTTACTGGGGTTTGATTCCCGGCCCCCATATGGCAGCTCACTAACAGTCCTTCAGCTCCAGGAGATATGTCATCAGGAGTGCCCGTGGTGCATAGACATACCCCCAGTCAAAACACCCACTCCTAAAATAGAGAAGCAAAATAAAAGGTTCTGTTGTGAGGAAATTTCAAGAGATCCCATTAACCTTGACTTCATGATTTCTTTAGTACTGTGAAAAGAATCTGTTGGGTTTCAGTCTCAGGACGGGGACTGAGGGGCATATTTTACATAACCTACACAGACCTGGTCTCCAGGTTCTCCCAGGGTTCCTTACTCCCTACCTGGCACACCCTGCCCTTTACGCTTAACTCTCCAGCCCAGGACATGGGCTCCCTTCCCCTAGAGGCTCCTCCCTATATAATCCAGACATTTTGTTCTCTCTGCCTTTCTCATCTCCTCCTCCTCCTCCTCCCCTTCCTCTCCTCTTCCTTCATTTCTTCCTCTTCCTCCTCCTTCTCTTTCTCCCCCCCCTACCCCGACCCCCATCTCCCCTGGTAACTTCCTTGGGACCAGTGAACTGAGAACATTTTCCCAATAAACCTGCTTTTTAAAAAAGTTATATTTTATTTTATGTATGTGAGTACACTGTGGCTGTCTTCAGACACAGCAGAAGGAATCTGTACTGGCTGGTTTTGTGTCAACTTGACACAATCTGGAGTTATCACAGAGAAAGGAGCCTCAGTTGAGGAAATGCCTTCATGAGATCCAGCTGTAAGGCATTTTCTCAACTAGTGATCAAACAGTGAGGGCCCAGCCCATTATGGGTAAAGCCATCCCTAGGCTGGTAGTCCTGGGTTCTATAAGAAAGCAGGCTGAGCAAGCCATGGGGAGCAAGCCAGTAAGCAACATCCCTCCATGGCCTCTGCATCAGCTCCTGCTTCCTGACCTGCTTGAGTTTCAGTCCTGACTTCCTTTGATGATGAACAGCAGTGTGGAAGTGTAAGCTGAATAAAACCTTTCTTCCCCAACTTGCTTCTTGGTCATGTGCTGGAATAGATACCCTAAGACAGCATCTGATGTTATTACAGATGGTTGTGAGCCACCATGTGGTTGCTGAGATTTGAACTCAGGACCTTTGGAAAAACAGTTAGTGCTCTTAACCGCTAAGCCATCTCTCCAGCCCTAACACTGCTTTTATATGTACTCTAATCTACCTTGAATTGGCTTATTTCACTGGCAGAGAAATAACTTATCACAGAGCTGTGGCCATTGCACCACAGGCCTTGGCATGTATGACCCCCACCCCACCTCAGCTGTGTGCTAGATGCTTCCTCAAGGACCAGTTCACAAAGTGTGTTCGATGGGAACTGAGAAACTGACCTCATCTTACATCAGCGACAGGTGACCAACCAAACAGCAGGAAGCAACATCAAACTGCTGTCTCCAGGAATCTCACTAGCAATTTCTCTTGGGTAGAGGCCAGAGGCTGACGTTGGGTGGCTGAGGTTGTTCTCCACCTTATATATTGAGACAGGGTCTCTTGCTTGAACCCAGAGCACAGCGAATCAGCGTGTGTCGTGTGTCGTGCAGAGGGAAGGCCCAACTGCTTGCTCTGGGGAGCCCCTGTTTCTGCTTCCTTGGCACTAGGATTACAGACTGGGCACCCCTCCTACCCAGCACTTATGTAGGCACTGGGGATCCAAATTTGGCCTTCCTACTTATGAAGCAAGTGCATTTCCCTCTGAAGGACATCTGTAGCCCGTTTCCTCCGAGAAACAGACCCGGTATTTTCTGTTCAGCTCAGGCTCCCCCTCACTGTGGTCCTGCCATCTGGAGAGGGCTCCGTGAGTCACAAGGCCCTGCCTGGTAGAGCAGCCCTCACAAGTCGGGTGGCCTTCCTTCCCTGGGGTCAGTGACCACTTTCGAGGGCTTTCTGTACAGCCCACACTGTGGTCTATCTCAGCACCACCCAGTGAAGGGCAGGCCAGAAAATGTGCTTGTGTCTGGCAAAAGTTGTTAGGCTGGGAAGGCTACAGTGTTGCTATGGCAACCAGAGCAGATGCACTCAGAGGGAGCCGGGAGTGTGGGGTGTGTATGTGCGTGTGACCATGAGTGTGCGTAGTACAGAGGGAGGGCTCGCTATTCTTATCAAGAAGGGGATAGTCACTCCACAAAAGGCCCTGGATTGTACCTTAAACCAGCAGCCTTCCTTCCCACTTGGGCACTACCCCAGGCTACCCAGAGCAATTTCAAGACCGCATGAGGCCGATCCTTTTCAAATTGTCTTGGATTAACTCTGTGCCTGTGGGAATCCTCCCTGAGTGCTTCTGCCTGTCTATGGTAGCTTCTTTTCTCATGATACCTCAGCCCAGTGGCTCTGCAGGAAGCTGTTCATGCAAGCACACCATGCCTCTCCCTGGGAAGTGCTGTTAATGGCGTAGGCCCCTACATCCTGGCTGCTTACTAAGAGCAGGTCTATCTTTGAAGGTTAATTTTACTTGGTCTCTTTGAAGGGGGTCTAGGATTTCCAAAAGGTGTCTCAGACAGTGCATATATATATATATATATATTTTTTTTTTTTCTTTTTTTTTCTTTTTACAACCTTAGTACCTTTTCCTGAAATTCTTTTACCAACCAGGCATGGTAGTGTATGCCTGTAATCCCAGTTGTCAGAAAGCCAAGACAGAAAGATCATGAGTTTGAGACCAACCTGGACTTTTTACCCTATCTTTAAAAAAAAAAAAAGGTAAAAATATGAAGTTTTCTTTTTCAATAAATGAAATTGAGCCCAGAGCCACTCTTTCCCATTGAGCCAAATACCCACTGCAGTAATTATTCTAAATTTTTAAGTGGAAAAATCTAAATTATGTGTAACTGGAAAAAAGTATAAGAGATACTAGATATTAGAGATTAGACAAATCTGAGAGAAAAAAATGCTCTATACAAAACCTTTCCTCAGACCCTGGCGAGCAGTGTCTGTCAAGTACTGGGCTTGGTACAACCATTTCTAGGGGGCTAACCACTGACCCTTCCAGTGTCAGCACATGTGTCACCAAGGGGACACCCCACTGAGCCTCCACATCAGTAGTGTGAGGTAGACATGAAGACATGGCGCTCTCTGCCTCATGGAATAAGCTAAAACACAGAGTGTGGGGCTCTGCCAGTCTAAGCGCCTTACAGACCACCCCAGGGTGAGCGGAGGAAGTTCCTGCTGAGAGATAAACCTACATCCCTCCCAGCTGCTGCCATTTTTGGCTTCTGACCCTCTCCATCCAGTGTCTCTAACAGGGTTTATTTCCCTTGTGTCAGAAAATAACCTTCCTCCCTCCTTCTCCTCCCTTTCCTTCCTCCCTCTCCTTTCTTCCTCCCTCCCTCCCTCTCTTAGCTTCCTCTCTCTCCTTCCTTACCTATTACCCTACATTTCCTTCCTTCTTTTCTCCCTCCCTCCTTACCTTCCATCTTTCCTTTCCTCCTTCCCCCCTCTTTCCCTCCTTCCTTTTTTCCTCCCCCTCTCCTTCCCTCCTTTCTTCCTCCCCCTCTTCCTTTCCTTCTCTCCTTCCTTCCTCATTTCCTTCTCTTCCTCTCCCTCCTCTCCCCTCCCTTTCCCCTCTCCATTCTTTATTCTGATTCTATTTGTTTTGCTTTTGGCTGGTCAGGCATTTCTGTACTTTTGGTTTTGATTCTTGTACTGTAACCCTAGATGATCTGGAACTCACTAGCCTCTTGACCCTGGTGCCTCAGTTTCCCTGCAGCTGGGGTCACAGGCGTGCACTACCATCATGCTCAGAAAAACGCCCTGGCTCCTCACTCCCCACTTTGGAGACCTTTGCTCAAGCCGCCCTCTGGGTTTCTGGTCACTGTAAGGAAGCCTAGACATCAACAATCTCTGGGCCACGGCCTGTCACGAGCTCCGAAGGCCTGAATCCTAACAGCCGAACAGTGGTCATGTCAGTCCTTCCCCTGAAGTAAGCCTCAGCCTCCTGATCTAATTTTAGCCGCGGAGGTGCTGTTGGTGGGGATGAATTAGCCCAATGAGGACGTTCCAATTCCAATTTCAAACATTCCTCCACACGTTGTATCTGAGAAGAGTGACGTGATTAGCTGTCTCCGTGAGGAAATACTAATTGCATCTCTGAGAAATCAAATGTACTAATAACACCTCAACTGTTCAGACATAATGAAAAGCCAAGTGCCATTCAACACTGCTTTGTGCAAGAGGACCATCTTTGTGTTTGTGTGAGTGTGTGTGAGAGAGAGAGAGAGAGCATACGTGTGCATGTACATGTGATGTGCATGAGCGTGTGAAAGCCAGAGTCCATGGCATGAAGGATAAGTGATTGAAAAAAATCCTGAAAAAATCCTGAGAATCAGGAGGTAAACAGACCAGTGGAGTCGGGTCGGGCAGGCAAGATGGAGGACAGTCTACAGGGTGGGCCTCACAGAAGACGGGGGAGTAGGCCAAAGCTGGGATGGACTAAACTGTAAGGCTCAGCCCGAGAGCTTGACTACCTCTGGGGGCGGGGTTGGGTTTCCCATTGCTGGGTCCTCTGACTGTTGAACAGGCTGATAAACCTGCATCGCAGCTGTTCTGTTTCCTTCCTGTCACTGTGATGAGTCCCCAGACAAAAGGCAGTATAGGAGTGAAAAGGGTTTGTTTGTCTCCAGTCTCAGGTCTGAGGGCATTCCAAGTGGGGACAGGGTCTCCAGGAGATACTGACCCACATCCCTTAAGGGCAGAAAGAGAAAACATTCTTGCTTGCTAGCTTGTCATATAGTTCACAGCTTCTCTTAGGGAATGGTTTCACCCACAGCCAACTCCATGTATATCAACTGAAAACCAACACAATGCATAGATGTGCCCACGGGCCAACATGATCAAGGTGATTTCTTAGTAAGACCCTCTTCCCAGGATGTGTCAAGAAGACAGTGAAACTAACCCCCTCCTTTCCAGGAAGCTTCCAGGACGTCAATTACAGAGGTGTCCTGCGGAAGTCACCTTATCCACACTCCTTCATGCACTACATTCTTGTGGCCCAGCATCAACCTTTAGCTTCTGTGTGTACATGGACAAGCGTGTGTGTGTGTGTGTGTGTGTGTGTGTGTGTGTGTGTGTGTGTGTGTGCAGGGGCTGGAGAGATGGCTCAGTGGTTAAGAGCACTGACTGCTCTTCCAGAGGTCCTGAGTTCAATTCCCAGCAACCACATGGTGGCTCACAACCATCCGTAATGGGATCTGATGCCCTCTTCTGGAGTGCATGAAGAAAGTGTACTCGTGTACATAAAATAAATAAGTCTTAAAATTTTTCAGGCTTTAACCAGCCATAAAAGAGTGCCCACTTCCGAGCCTCTTATCTCTGGGTTCAGCTGCTTCTACAGGGTGAGGACAAAAATAAATAGGTCATCTGTAACAACAGACATGGTGATGTCACCCCAAGTTGGTAGACCCCAGTTCTTCGCAGCCAACAACCATAGCAGATGCAGCAGCCCAAGCTGTTGCTGCTCCGCCCTCCCCTGATGCACTTGCTGATTGTGGGGGCTGGGGGGAAATAGGCCAGGGGGTGAGTCAATACATCTGAGAATGTGTGTGTGCATTCCTTCAATCTGTTGGTGTTCTTTTCACTTTTAACACTGGTGTTTTGCCTCCCTATGCCTATCTGTTGATGTCAGATCCCCTGGAACTAGAATTACATATATATGTGAACTGCTATGTGGGTGCTGGGATTTGAACCTGTGTAGGGAGCCGTTTGTGCTGCACCCAAACATGGTGCCGGCTTCCCGCCGAGTACTCAGCAAACAGAGCTGTTGCCCAGCCAAGAGACTTAATGCGCATGCACCATATAAGTCACAGCCCACTCTTGGGGCACGTGATTGAGCTACAGGAGGATGCACCAATCAGGTAGCAACACAAGTCTCTGAGGCATATATAGCAATGCATTTTCTCCCCCACGTGAGAAGGAGAGGAAGACGGTGGGGAGATTGCGGGAGACCCCACGTGGAGGGATGGCGGAGAGGCACCACGTGGAGAGAGACTCGGTAAAAGAGATTGCGGGAGGTCCCGCGTGGACAGAGACTGGACAGAGAGATCGTTCGTGGGGGACTGCGCGTGAGAGGCCGTCTAGACAGTAGAACTTGGTAGGGAGTCCCCGACTCAGAGACAAGTTTCCTGCTCAAGAAGTCCCTGCTCAAAGTGCTGTTCAATAAAGGTTATCCGCAGAAGAAGCTGTTTGTTTTGTTTCACGCCTGTTCCTAGCGGCGGGAAGCGTGGGCGCGTGACAAACCTGGGTCCTTTGGAAGAACAGCCAGTGCCCTTAGTGTGCCCTTGCCTTAGTATGACGTTTTACCCTCTCTCATTAAGAGACAGAGGCCAGGGCACAACTTGTGACTTGCTTGGCCTCTGGAGACAGAAGGATCAGAACACCATTGCTGACTGAGGCCTACAAGTAGACTTGCATGCTTTCCCTCTCTCAAGAGTCTGCCCAGTGACTACACCCAGGCCAGCCTCCAGGAGCACAAGGGATTATGTGCAGAAACTTCTAGTTTCTTTGGAAAGTCTGTTATGTCAATGATGTAAAGAAATGTTTTCTTGGAGCAGACACAGGTGAAAGGATGTTTGGACATCGGGGACACGTGAAGGATGTGTGATGAAGGAGTTTATACCTGTGACCCCACAGACAGTGAGAATGAGAACGTTGATCTGGTTTGCTGTGCTTCACAATTCTTTGCTAATGACATAAATGTATTGGTTCGCCTTACATAGCATTGTTGAGCTCCACTTACGGTAACTCGGCCATTGAGAGAAACTCGCCACCAAAGAACTTCTCATGAGGTTCGCACGGCTGCTTTCGTAGCCTCCTTAGGCTGGTTGGTGAGCCTTGCGGTTTCTTCAGGATTGAACTGCAGCTGCTGGTTCGTGCATGGTGTCTGCCTGCCCAGAGGACTGAACCGAAGCTGTGGATTCGTATTTGGTCTTTGCTGCTGTTATTATTGTTGCTGATAGGCAAAGGGCTAAAGATAACCAGCAATTCTGTGTGCAGGTTGAGTGGATATTGCTCAGACCCGCACAGAATCGCCATGGGAACTCGGACAGGGATGGGGAAGAGAGGGAAGGAGCAGGAAGCACCATTTCCTGTCATGTGACACGTCCACAGTCCAGAGGCCCACGTTTTTGTTTGTATGTACATCTTAAAAAAGGAAATTTTTGGGCTGGAGAGATGGCTCAGCGGTTAAGAGCACTGACTGCTCTTCCAGAGGTCCTGAGTTCAATTCCCAGCAACCACATGGTGGCCCACAACCATCTGTAATGGGATCTGATGCCCTCTTCTGGTGTGTCGGAAGACAGCTACAGTGTATTCACGTAAAATAAATAAATCTTAAAAAAAAATTTTTTTAAAAAGGTAATTTTCAAAAGCAAGGCACCTTATCACATATTTTTAATTTCGGGTCTAAAAGTTCTCATCATAAATTTAAGTGATTGCAGGGGATATAATTTTCAATTCACTGCAACTATTGACATTTAGACATAAAACCATCAGTTTTTAATGAAATATTAGAAAGAATTTGGAGCTCATAATTATTTTATGTTCATTGCTATCCAATTTAAAATGTGTGATTAAAACTCTTTTAACCATTGGGAAATGTCATCCATTTTTTTCCTTGTATTTCTCTTTAACTTCTTCCACAAATATTTAACATGCTTTAACTTTTAAATTTTAAAAATATTTTACTTATCACTCTGTCATACATTTAAAAAATACATTAAATGTGAATTTTAACACATTAAAAAAAATCTTAGCCAGGAGTGGAGGTCCACACGTGTAGTTCCCAAGAAGCCAAGGCAGGAGGGCAGAAGAGGTTACCCTGAGCCAGATGCTATCCCAAGAAAGAGGTGGGTGGTGAGCCGGCTCAACAGGAATCGGTGCTTGCCACCTGACTGTACAAACCTGAGTTCAGTCTCGGAAAAATGCGCGTAAAGGAGGAAGAAGAAAACACACTCCACAAAATTGTCCCCTGGCCTCCAGAGACTATGCCCCGTGTGCTTCCATGTGCACACCTCACAACCACACTAACTCTCCTGACTTGCTTTCTGTTGCTGTGATAAACACAAGACCCAGAAGCCGCTTAGGGAGGGAAATTGTAGCTCCTGTTCTGGGTCACAGTCTCATACAGGTATTGCAGTAAATAATAAAAAAGGCAGCCTCTGGCTCCTGCGCTGTCCACTCGCGGTAAGCTCTGCGTGGTGCCGAGCTGTGAGCGGAGCGCAGACCCCAGATTCCGGCTGCCCCTGCTTCTGACCCGGTTGTCCACGACCGTCCCAGTGTGCTGTTTTCACTCACTTTCCCTTGATGGGTGGTTACCACGCCTGGCACACACACCCCAATTCCACCGCAGGCTTGTGCGTCCCGCCGCTACACTTTCTTTTCATCCAGTTAAGTCGCCACATTACTGAACGCACCAAATACTCGTAACAACCTGTATTTATGTGCAGAGAATATTTACATCCGCCACCATGTTGACTTCCAGCTCCTTCCCCTTCTACCTCTTCCTCCAGCTCCTTTGATTCTCCTCTTGCTCCTCCTCCTCCTCTCCTTCCTAGACTTTTCCAGCCTACCCTTCCTTCTTATCCAATGATAGGCTGGACCCACCTAGGGGCATAATGACATCATCCTACACAGGGGAGTCAGTCAGGGAGGAGAGGCAGGCAGGAACTGAGTCTAAAACTGAAGCAGAGGCCATGGAGGGGTGCTGCTTACTGGCTTGCTCCCCATGGCCTGTTCAGTCTACTTTCTTATAGACTCCAGGGCTGCTAGCCAAGGGGTGGCACCGCCCACAGTGGGCTGGGTCCCCCCATTTCATGATTTTGCCCCAATCTGAGGGAGGATTTCCCCAGTTGAGGCTCACTCTCCTACCTGTGTTACTTTGAAAACAAAAATAAAAACAAAACCTGACCTGCAAAGTAATGATCAATAAAACTCCTTGGAAATTAATAATGCTGCCAGTTTTGATTATTTTAAGCACAACTGAAAAATTCCCCTTCTAATGAAATGATGTATGCTCTAGCTTTTTGTTTGCATTTAATGAGAGAAAGGTAGGATCTGCGAAAAGCTCCTGAGACCAGGAGCTTTGTTGTCATGAAGAGCAGGAAGCACCAAGCTCTTCCTGTGGCACACAGAGCCAGCACAAACTACCCTCAGATTACCTCATGACAGGATCCCATGAAATGGATTTTCAACTTGCATGTAGAATGATATGTATGCACTACCCCCAAAACAAGACAGCTACTGTCCTTCACTGGGAAATATTAGTTATAGTGAGAAGTTTCATGATGACACTTCCATGGATGTTTATAACAGTCACAGTCACACAGAGTCACACACAGACAGTCATACATACATGTCTCACACACACAGTCACATATACATACAGTCTCATGCACACACACGTACATGCATGCACATACAGGATCGCACACAGAGCCACACACAGTCTCAGACAGTTACACATGTACATACACACAGTCACACACACATTCAGTTGCATGCATAGGAACACAGATTTACAGTAACACACACATACAGTTTCACACACACATAGTCACACACACTGTCAGAGTCACATACACATGTAGTTACACACATACAATCACACTCAACAGTCACATACAGTCTCACACATTCATACACAGTCTCACACACACACATATATACACACAGTGTCTCACACACACATGCACATGCATGCACACATACACAGTCTCACACACACAATCACATACAGTCACAGTCATACACACAGTCACACACACAGTCACACAGAGTCACAGTAACACATCCACACTATCTTCTCTTGTCACCACTTCCCTACCATGACCTTTCTATTTTTCTGTCTTTGTCGTCGGAGGGGAGACCTGGTCAACTTGACAGACTCTAGAACGTCTAAGAGATGGCCGTCTGGGCGAGCCTGTAGTGGATTATATTCATTGCTCTCCTGGGGCAGGAAGACCTGTTCCCGCCTTGGTGGAATGTACCTTGAACCATGAGCTAAATAAAACGTTCCCTCCTGTGAGTTGCTTCCTTCAGAGGATCTTATATCAGCAATAGAAAAGGAACAAAGACAGTAAACCAATGGTGTAACTGATCAGAGCCTGGGGGAGGGGCACCTTGCCTGTAGCCAAACCCCTGAAGAACATGTCTCCCTCGTTCAACTGAAAATTTTATCTGTGATTTTCACTTGACGTATTTGAAGGATTGCAACCATACTGGCAAACCTCGACATTTAAAGTTACACGAATCACACTGTTGTTGACTTACAGTGGTCGGGGTTTTCCTCCAGACTTAGCAAACCACACCTGCAGGGCCACAGTATGCCTGTCTGTGTGTCTTTCTCCTGCCATGTCCAACTAGCCTTCCTCTTGCTCTGCCGCCATTAGACTGTCCAGGAAGGAAAAGGTCTTGGCTTGTTATCACACTTGTTATCACACTTGTTATCACACCTTTGGCGAGCATCCTGATGCTCGTCGAAACACTGCTCCTTCCACAAGCTTTTCACAGAAGATAGTCATGAGGAGGGTGACTGTGAAAGCCCGGGGAAGGGTGGATGCTTCCTTAAGCAATGAAACCTTTCTCTCATCCTCCATCGGGCTCCTACATCTTGTACACTAGACTTTACCCATCAGGATGGAAACCTAAATTTTCTACTTCTCCACCTCCTCCTTCTTTTCCTTTTGTAGCTGAGTGGGGAACGAATACTACAAACTGAGAAGTTTTCTCAAATAAAACCCCCAGAGTAACTGTGTGGGGACGAAGGCTCGAGAAACTGTTTGGGGGTTTATTTTACTGGTGAGGCTGGAGCTGAACCCAGAGGCTCACACATGCTAAGTGCCCCAGACCCCCAGCCCTTTGAGATGGCAACTTGCCAAGTCACCAGGTCAGACCCTAAGCTCATCCCAAGAACCAGGCAGGATTGAACTTTGGATCCCCCTGCCTCGGCTTTAGAAGTAACTGGCATCATGGGATGAAGCTGACTGAAACCGGATCTTTGGAACCGATGCTCACTGCGGATAGGAAGCTTCTCACGTGGCCCTGGTGACTGGTTTCCATCCCTAATTCTTCACAGACTCCTCTGCAAGCCTTCAGCATTGCTGTCAGCCTAAACTTGTCCCATTTGGCCCAAAGGGAGGGCTGGAACACTCATACCCATTTCACAGGTGTGCAAATACAGCTGGGACATGGTGGTTGGCTGTTCCAGAGCCATTAGGCTTCAGCCAAGATTGATACAATGTAAATTAGCTATTCAGGAAAGGAGGAAAAGGAAATGGAAGACAGAGAGAGGAAGGGAAGGAGGAAGTCTTGCTCAGAGGAAGAATTTTCAGTGTAAGAGAGAAAGGTAAATATATAATTGTGACATGGGAGAAAAGCCACACAGTCCTATATTTAAACAGATTTAGAGTGGGTTTATTGCTTAGTTCTGTCTCCGTATCCCTGGCTGGTCTAGAACTCACTCTGTACCTAGACCAGGTTGGCCTCACACTCACAGAGATCCACCAGCCTTTGTCTCCCAAGCTCTGGGGTTAAAGGTGTACTCCACCACACCAGGCAGATTTGCTTCTTTTTCTGGAATTATTTCCTATTCTGTCCTCTGGAAATATCTGGAAGTAATAACAACTCAGTAAGAGTGAGCACCTCACCTATCCTGCCCCCTGACCCCTAGCCCCTGACCCCTGGCCCCTGACCTCTGGCCCTTGACCCCTGGCCCCTGACCCCTGACACTGCCAGTGCCCTTTGCAAGAAACATGGGGTGGGGAACAAGCTAAGCAGCAAGGCACAGAGGTGAGCAGCTGAGCCAGGAAGGTGCAGGCCAGGAGCTCATGACTCTCCACCAGGTAAATGAGCTAAAACAGCTGGGGGAGATGAGAGTTGGACAGACCAAACACATCTTCTCAGTGTGGCTACGACCGGGGACTGAAAGTGCCTGAGTCACTTGGAAAATGGCTTATTCGGTGCAGGGCACAGAGAGCTAGAAAACACAGCAGAGGCTCTGGGCCAAAAATCCCACGGCAGGTATCATCGATTGATTCCAGGTCACTTGTAAAGTTCCGTGTGGCTCAGGAACTAGGTCTGCTCTGAGGTTTGGAACTTCTGAACGCCTTCCTGGCTGCGCCCTCAGCGGGTCCTAGCCGTCCACATGCTTCCAGCGCGCGTGTAGCAGGAAGCCCAGGCCTGCCTCTCAGGCTGAGAAACCCCTGGTGCTGGCCTCATTCCTTACTCTGCCCTCCTAAATAGCATATCCTGGTTTTCTAAATAGGATCCTACAGCAGGATTACCAAACTGTCCTTGGAAACTAGGTCATCGGCCTGGGTAAGGCATAATGTCTATGCACCATATCTAGGATCGTGGAAGTACAGAGGACCCAATATGGACCCGGTGAGACCCGGTGATCCTAGCCATGGGTTCACATGGGCTCCTCAGACTATGGAAGCCACTGGACTGCCTGGTGACTCCCGCATGAGTCTCCAACAGGAGCCGGTGGGCGGAGCCCAGGCCGACTCTGAGTAGAATGAGTTACTTCTTAACTTATAAAACAGCCTCGGGAATTCGATGAGAGGGTTCTGGAAATATGGGCTAGGCAGTAATAACTGGCAAGACAGCCTCTAGCCTGGGAGCAGGGCTCAGCTCGGCCACCCACAAGCCACCCGTGTTGTAGAAAGCCAGACAAGTTTAGATGCGAACATTCTAGATTCCCTCACTCATGGGAAAGAACACTTCAAAGTGCTAGAATATTCTGTTTCCACGATTAGAGGCCAGAGGGAAGAACACACTTGCATTTTGCCAAGATTTCTTCTTCTCCCTCAGGACCTTCTCTGGCCCGACTCAAGAGGAATATGGGAGAACAGAAAGGCACCAAGAGTACAGTTCCTCCCACCTCGGGTCAGCGACGAACTTCTCTTCAAAGGAGGCGAAAGCTCCGCCTCACCTGATTTAAGCAGTAACGATGTAGCGGAAGGCGGGGAGAGACTGAAGGTGGAATGGACCACCCAAAATGTATGTGGGATGAAAATAAAGCAAGCCCTGAGTGGGGAAGTGGGCCACCCAGAACCAAGTCAGAATGCAGCTGCCAAGAACAGGGTGAAGCCCCAAGCAGAGAAGAGATCACCCCAGACAGCCATGAGAGCAGTTTTGTTTCTGAATAATATGAGCATGGAGGGTGTGACAGTGGACACGGCAGGCCGCAGCACGTGTCCCCATGGTGAGAGCTGGGTGTCAGCACGTGTCCCCATGGTGTGAGCTGGGTGTCAGCACGTGTCCCCATGGTGTGAGCTGGGTGTCAGCACGTGTCCCCATGGTGCTGTGTGTAGTGGGCATCAGCACGTGTCCCCATGGAGCTGTGCGTGCTCATGCAGAGGATGCTGGTGGCAGGGACTACAAGGCAGAAGCCTCTGTTCAGTGACAACCCAAAGGGAAAAAACTGAGATTATAGCCTAGAGTGACAGCATGCCTCTCTGCGATGTTTGGGAATCAGTCTGTAGTGTTTTTGTTACAGAAGGTTTTACTTTGAGGGGCTGTGCTGTTTGTGTTTGGAGACAGGGTCTTAGATAGCCCAAGCAGTCCTTGAACTTGCTATGTAGCTAAGGCTGGCCTTGAACTCCTGACCCCTCTGCTGATGCTTGAGTGTTTGGGTTATATGCATGCGCCACCATGCCTGGGGTGTGAGGAGGGAACTCAAGGTCTTGTACAAGCACCTCTGAGTGCAACAGTATCCCAGCATTGGTTTGGGGTATAAAGAGTTATGTTTTTAATAAAAAGTCTGAAGATCATAAAATAAAACCCAAACTCTGGGAGAGCAGAGGGCTTAGAGGGAAAGTGCAGGAATAATCATTGGCTTTAGGGCGTTGGGACCCAGAGCTGTTGTCTGACTCCAGGGACAGTTGGTGGAAGCACAGAGCACTGTGTCATGGTGGCTTTCCAGCTGACAATGAAGGCATGTCACAAGAAGACAAAGAGAGATGCTCTCTGCCCCCTCGTGGTTCGTCACTCAGCCACATGTCTGAGAGAACAGACCCCCTTCTAGCTTCCCTCTGACCTCCACACAAGCTCTGTAGCATCCTCCCAACCCACCCCATACGATTATAAGTAAGTAAATGTAAAATAATCCTTAAATTTAATTTGTGCTTAAGTAAGTTTACAGTGTTGTGTTGGGACACATTCATAGCCATCCTGGGGTGCAGAAGGCTCTCAGGCTGCCAAATGGACACCCCTAGACGGGCCATGAAAACCTACAGCCGTATCCCTCTGATGGGGCTTTTTGCTTTATGCCAGGTACTGTGAGAACACACACAAGACAGACCCTGAAACTTGCGCCTCTCCGCCCCAGATGTGGGTTGGCAGCACTGTGATGCCCACCAGCAGTGCCTCCCAAATATAAAGGGAATGTAACGGCCCCACGGCCTCGCTCCCGTTTGCCTCTGAGTGAAGAGCCAACGTCAGAGTGGATGGCTAAGACAGCGGCTGAGTGAACACTTGCCCGCACATTTTCCCTCAGCCCCCAGAAGCTCTGCGTGACAGTCAATGGTCTCCTTCTACCAACTATGCTGGACTGTCCGCCGAGAGGCTCAATCGACTCACACAGCCGCTGTGCAGTGGGGCTGGCGTCTAGCTGCCAGCTCTGGGAGAGTGGGGTCATTTGTACTGGCAGTGTCGACAGGGGACTTCACTCTCTGGCAACAGTGAGAAACTAAGGCCGAAGGTCCCTTGTCCCTCTGACCTGTAGACTATCCTCTCTGATCCTTGGGAGGCAGACTCCCTGGGAACAGATTCTATGACACCTGGGAAGGAAAGATGGGAAACTGGAGAAAAACTTCCTGAAATGCCCCAGTCCTTAAACGTCTTTCTTGGAGGTGGGCTGTGACACTGGCCTGGCTGGCCAACAACCTTTCATTTGTTGGTGGTGGCAGGGATGCCTGAACCCCTGCCTATAGAGCTCCCTGTTCCCACAAACCCCTGTACCCAGATCTTCTGGTTCCCTCCAGACCTGATGCCTGCATCTCTCTAGTGGGAGTCCTGGTAGAAACCGTGAAGAAGGTTATTCACTCGGAGCGGTCCTGCATGGCTGTGCACATGGCCCGTCCCCAGCATGGATGCTGAACCCAGCCCTCTCTTCTAAAAGATGGTAGTTTGCCTTAGAATGAGTAGTTTTCGTACCTGCCAAGTTCAACATGCAGCAGACACACACCCCGCTCTGTTCTCAAGGCCAAAGTCAACATGCAGCAGACACATACCCCACTCTGTTCTCAAGAGGCCCTGCCCAAAGCAAGACAGATGGAACAGGTCATCTGGCGAACACCAGAGTGGAGGCCAGCTCCAGGGCACCTGATAGTGGTGAGGATGGGGGGGGGGAGAAAGACAGAAAGACAAAGACAGGCATAGAGACAGACAGACAGACAAAGACTGGCATAGAGACAGAGAGAGACAGAGACAGAAAGACGGAGACAGGCAGACAGACAAAGGCCGACAGAGAGGGAGGAGAGACAGAGGGAGGGAGGAAAGTATGGAGGGGCTGAGGCTCTTGGGACAGGTTTGAATTTCCACTCACCCCTTTTTCCATCCAAGTTATTTCCCTTAAAATAGCCACATAAGGCATGGCTGAACCATTTGCTGTTTTAACTGGTCCTTCTTGGGGAAGGCTTCCACAGGCTGCCAGGACCTCAGAGTTAGTCGAGCTCTCCCACACCACTCCCTCTTCCACCAAACCCGGGACAGCAGAGCCAAGAACGCCTTCCCCCTCCGGGGCCTCCATAGCCTCTCTCCAGACGGAAAGACACCAAGGTTAGAAGAAAGCAGCCAGACCTTGGAGACAGCTCAGCGGGTAGAAGCGCTTGCTGCAGGAAGGGGAGAACCTGAATTTGGATCCCCAGGACCCAGATAAAGCTGGTGTCTGTAATCTACGGCACTACTGAAGCCTTGGGGCTTGGTAGTCTGGTGTATGCAGCAGTGAACAAGAGGCCCTGTCTCAAATAAGGGAGAAAGCACGGAGCAGCACCCAACGTTCTCCTCTGACCTCCTCGGGCTTACTGTGTTACACGTATGTTGGCACATACACATCCTGTGAACACGTGAAGATTTCTAGGTTTTGTTTTATGCCTGTGGATCTTTTGCCTGTAGGAATGTCTGTGCACCCCTTCTAAGCCTGGTGCCAGTGATTCCCTGGAACTAGGGTCACAGATGGGTGTGAGCTCCCATTGAAGTCGAAATTGAAAGAAAAGCAGAACTCACAACCACTGAGCCATCTCTCCAGCCCCTAGACAGTGATTTACAAAGAGAGACCGACTGTCTCTGCAACACAGGAGAAAGTCCTACCTCCCGGTGCCAAGACCTTAGGAGAGAGAGGAAGCTCAGCTGAGACCCGCCCCCACATTATCCTCTCTCTGCCTTGTGTTCCCACTGCTGCCTTCAATGGCAGTGAGTAGAGGGCCCCACCTGGTTAACAGCCACCAGGGTAAGGGAAAGAGACCACAGGGCCATTTCTGGGTCAGACTGAGACACTGGGTAGCTTTGTATTTGCAGCTAATCTTTATTAATTATTAGAACTTATGAAATAGATGAGTCCTGACGCTTCTATTAGCAACTTAATGGTTGTTTATTAAATTTTCTCCAATTGCAGCTGTTGAGCACATCAGAAGGCTGGGATGCCCTATGAACGACCTTGGAAAGAGAAGGCAGGGGCTGGCGCTCCCGGTGACTTTGCTCAGCCGAGCGAAGACCTCATCTTGGGAAGAGGGAAACTCAAATGGCGAGACCGTAGTTCAAGAAAGGACTCCACAGGCAAAAAAGAAACTTTCATGTACACCAGGGAATGGAGACATGTCAGAGGCTTTCCCTATGCACATATGTTCATGTGTGTGCAGGTGCACATGCACACTTATGTGACGGCCTTGACTGTCATTCCTTGGGTGTCATGTACCCTGTTCTTTGAGTCAGGGTCACCCACTGGCATGAAGCATTCCAACTGGACTGTTGTCCGGCCAGGGAGCCTCAGGGACCCACCTGCCTCTACTTCTCCAGCACCAGAATTACAAACATGCACCGCCAGAGCTGGGTCTTTCACATGGGTTCTGGGGGCCAGCTCAAGTCCTCAAGCACTTCGCTGACTGTGCCAACTCCTTCCCTTTGGCGTAACTTAAGTTGTAATGAATAGCATGCCCTGCATCGGAACTCAGTATTCTATAATTGCAGCAGGAAGTCCTCAGACCCACGTGTCACTGATGAGGCTGTGAACCCCAAACCCTGAGCACCATCCTATCTGGATGACGCGTTTTAACCCCCATCTTCAGAAAGCTTAATCTTCATCTGAAGGTTTAAAATGGAGAAGAAAGAGCTATACTGTGTTTACTGAAAGGTTTTACTATTTCATCAAGTTCAACCAATAATGTATCAATAATGTATCGACCACCAATGTATCAGACAGTAAAATGAGAATAAAAGTAAAATGGTAGCCAATCTTGTACTCAGGACACACTCCCCAAAATTCATGAAGCAATTGAATAAAACCAACGAGGAGGTGTTCAAAGGTCCCCATTCCAGTGAAAGGAGGCACAGGGAGACCTTCAAGGTCCCCACTCGAGCTGACAAGGGTCCCGATTGGGTGAAGGGAAGACACCGACTACGAGGCAAGCATCTAGGTGGGAAACGCCATAGAAGTTTGGACTCTGCTCCGAAAGCTACAGAGCCACAAAGGAGACATAGTTTCAGCCATAGTTACAAGCCAAGAGAGGCTGAAGCTCAGGTGCTCACCCACACCCTTCCCCCATGACAGTGTCAGGCTGTGGACCTCCACTGAGAGGGAAAGGGAGGAATTCTAGAAGCTGACGCACAAGGTCCTCCTTTAAGTAAAGCCAAACTGTTGACAAACTCCGAGCACGCAGCAGGCTAGTCAATCAACCCGTTAAGCTAGTCTGCACCTGGTTCTTAGCATGAGCTCACTCCCGAGGGACACCAAGCTTTTAAAAGAAACCTCAAGATGTGAAAGAGAAAAGGGACAGAAAATAGGTGTGGAGAGGAGCGTTCTGCAGAAGTGATAAACCGTATAAAACACAGAGGTAAACCCAAAGCAGGGCACAATGGGGCATGGGCGTGTGCCTCAGTGGGAGTTCAAGGTTAGCCTTGGCTACAAAGCCACTTTGAATTTATCCTTGGCTATAGGAGACCACTGTTTCAAAAAATAGATGGAGAAAGCTGGCGAGGAGAGGAGAGTGAGGGACAGAGGGAAGAAGACAAAATTATACTAAAAGTGCGACACTTAATAATAGGATTATTGTTGTGCTGTTGTTGTTATGTTGTTGTTATTGTTGTTTTAAGGGACCAGGATATGTTTTGTTGAGCCAGGTATGGTGAGGAGGGAGGGGTCACCTCTGAGGGCCCATGCTGAGGCATCCCGTCCCCCTGAGGTACCAGCCATACAAAGGAATAGTTTACTTAGGGCATGGGGGTTGAGAAGGAAGTAGAGATAGAGAAAGACAGAGGGGGCAAGGAAGAAAAGAAAAAGGAAGAGGAGGAGGTAGAGGAGGAGGAGAAGGTGGAGGAGAGACCAGTCAGGAACACAGGGAAAGAGAAGGGAGGGGAAAGGAGAGAAGGAGAAGGGGGTTAAAAAAAAAAAGAATCAGAGAGGCAGAGTGGGTAGAAAGAGCGAGGGGGGAACCTAACAGCCCCTTTTATAGTAAGCCAGGCCCACCTAGCTGTTGCTAGGTAGGTGTTGGGCAGAGCCTAAAAGCAGTGCCAAGAATAAATAGCTAGAAGAAAAACAAAACACAAGACAAAACAAACAAAAAGAAAACCAGCCAGGCATAGTGGCACAAGTCTTCAATCCCAGCCCTTGAAGGCAGAGGCAGACGGATCTCTGGGAGTTCAAAGCCAGCCTGCACCACATAGCAAATTTCAGGGTAGTTCGGGCTACATAGAGAGAGTCCCTCTCTCTCTCTCTCTCTCTCTCTCTCTCTCTCTCTCTCTCTCTCTCCCTCTCTCTCTCTCTCTCTCTCTCTCTCTCTCTCTCTCTCTCTCTCTCTCTCTCTCTCAACAAGCCACTGAGATAACTTTCAAAGAAATAAAAATGGACACCACCAAGAACCTAGCACACTGATGAAGAGAGATTCCATAAGGTGGGTCAGGTAAGAACAGAGGGGTAAGCAAGGATCCCGCTGCTTTCTGGGATTCCGTTCAGAGACAGCCATACTGACTGGTGTCAGGGAAACAGCTAAGCATGCTGCACACATCTGAGACTAACTCCCCACCTGGGGCTCCATGACAAGCAAAGTGTCAGTCACACGGGCTACAGAATAAAAGCGTTTCTCACATATGAGTGTTTGGTTTCCAACCCTGAGACAAGGAACTAAGGTGTATATTTTACATATCAAAGCGGATCTGGCCTCCAGGTTGTCCCAGCATCCTCAGTCCCTACCTGGCATAATGATCAGTGAGTCAGAGGTGCTGGTCAGTGAGCGTAACAGCCTGAGTCTGCTCACTGGAACCCACAGTGGAGGGAGAGAACCAACTCTCACAAGTTTCCTTACCTCCACACACACACGCTCTATATTAATAAACAAAATTTAAAACTAAAGACTAAAGGGGGCTGGAGAGAAAGCTCAGTGGTTAAGAGCTCAAACTGCTCCTACAGAGAACACAAGTTCAGTTCCTAACACCTATTCTAGAAACCTGAGTATGTGTTTATAATCTCAATTTTTTTTGGTGCGGGGGACTCAGGGAATCCTGGGGACTCACTGGCTAGCCAGCATAGCTTAGATATCAACCTCAAGTCCCAGTGAAAGGTCCTGTGTCAAAAGTCAGTATGGGCGGTGTCTGAGGAACAACACCTGATGTGGGCCTCTGGCTTCCACGTGGATACACACACACACACACACACACACGTGCTCAGGCATTTAACAAACACACATGAGCACAAACACACAGTCAGCAGCTGGAGTCCCGGTTAAAATACTGCTAAAGGCCATTAGGTGCCCCTAGTGTTGGTTCACACACGTGGATAGAGAGTTGGGCAACCGAACCCCAAGCCGAGTGCACAGCAGAGAAGCCAGAGCAAGAAGAGAAGGCATCCCCTGACAGCTAGCCATCTTCTCCAGACCAACCCTGACATGAGGAAGCTGGTTCCTTCAGGACTCCCCTTCGTCCCTGGTTCTATCTGGAGGCTGAACCATCCTAGAGAAAAGCTTGGAGTCCACAGTGTGCTGGGGGACCTCATATTTTCTCATTTAAAGAAAGGATCGTGGCAGCCTGGCTCATTTTGTTACCCACTGTCCCGCGCAACCGTCTCGCCTGCAAGAACGACGCGGCACACAAAATAGAATCCTTCTGCGGTAAACTTTATTAATCTGGAAAAACCGGTACTTGCTTCACGTAACGAAAAGGACGGAGAAAACCAAGAGATCCAAGGAGACGAACAGGACGAACAAGCTCCACGAGACGGCCGAAAACCAACGGGAGAAAGAGAGGAAGAAGAGAGGAAGAGAGAGAGAGGAGAAGAGAGGGAGAGAGAGGCAGAAGAGAGAGGAAGAGAGAAAGGAGCTATCCAGCCCGTCCCCTATAAAGGGATCAGTCCTTGCCTTGGACGCGGAGCCCCCTGATTGGTTGAAACTCACCAGGCCCTATGACGCCACGGGAGAGGCGGAACTCATGAAGCAGAAGTTACCCAGCCTGTGCGCACATGGCTTGTTTACTGCTAACTCCAGCCAGATATCAGCGCCATCTTGTAATGGCGAATGCGTGGGAATGTGTGGGCGGCGCCCCACAGCCGGATATCAGCGCCATCTTGTAATGACGGAAGCGTGGGAATGTGTGGGCGGCGCCCCACAACCCACCATCCATTAAGGGTCCCCCTGTAGCTCCCAGTCCAGTCCTCTGCAGATTAATGCCTCCTAAATTAATTTTGTGTTCAATAGGCCTCCATAAATATGTTTGTTCAGCAGGCTAAATTGGAGCCTTCGGTTTTGCCCTGGGTGGATGTGGATCAGCTACATGCAGTCCACCGGGCTGTTTCATTAGTCACTGTCACCAATGGCCAACACTGGGTCCCTGCAAAGTGCCTCCAGTAAGTCAAACTACTGCTCCTGTTGGACATAATCTTCCCTGGAGTGTGTGTGTGTGTCACCTTCCAAATTGGCTGAAGAGAAATCCAAGCTCTGGAGAAGAAAGCTGGGAACAGCCAGCCTTTGCTCTCCCGTGGAATGTTCTAGGTGAATCCCATCCCCAGCCTTGCTCCTGTCCACGGCCATATGCCACTCCAGCTCCGCTCTATTCCAGTGACACAGCATTCAGGCCCCAGTGCTCATTCTCACAGCACGGATTAAGACAAAGCTCACAGAGGTTGGAAAATGACCTCCAATTCTCCAGGTTGTCTGGGACACAGGGTACCTCGCACAGCCCAAGAGAGCACATGCGGTGTTGCAGGAATCAGCCGTCCACCTGTATTCCGCTGAGCAGCTTCCAGTGTCCAAACCTGCAGGAGATGGAGCTCAGGGCTATGTGAGAAGCAGGCATGAGGTCCTAGTTTCAGTTCCTGGTGTCAGAGAAAGAAAAAAGAGCCCAGTGTAAAACTATGCTTCCGTAATTAATAGCAAAGTTGGTACGGTTTTATTTTGTCATTTCTGAAATTTTCAAACATACTAATGAGAGTGGAGAATGACCCCACTTGTCACACAACCTCTGCCAGCTTTGACCAGCCTTCTCTTACCTGAAACCACATTTTACCATTTATCCGACTTCTCCAGCATTCCTCCTTGCCAGCCTCTGGGGCTGCTGGATTCACAGAGCTGAGCCTTTCATGCATGACACACACACACACACACACACACACACACAAGCATATGCACACATACATAGACACATATGCACACACACAAGCATAGGTACACATGCACATACACATACAATAAACACACAGAAATACACGTATATAGATATAAGCACATGTGCATATATAAAAACACATATACACAGGCATGAACACACATATATATGTGCACAAATATAAGCACACACTCACATACATATACACAAATACATAAACACACACATATACACATTACATAAACACACATGTATGTTCATATGTGTATATAAACACATGTACATGAACACATATGCCCATGCATATATGCATAAACACACATATGCATACACATGTGTACATAAACACATAAGCACACACACACACCTCATCACCCCCTTGTTTTCAAGATCCACTGTGTCAGCAAAGCTCCAAGTGTCTTCTGCCTGCTCCCTCCATCTTGTGTTTCAGGGCTCCACATATTTCCCTGTTTCCTCTGTCTTGGTCTCTCTGTTAACTTGGAGTCATTTTTGAAAGAAAAATAGCTTTATTCTACCACCTTCCAGAGTATCCTATAGACTGACATTTAAATCTAACTCTGTACTTATTAATCATAGTACGTGGGGGGGGGGGGTGAGGCTTAACCTTACTAAATCTGTTGGATTAACTAAGTAGCATTCACTTCCTAAGGAAGATGGATTGAAAAAGTGTGACAGGTCCAGAGTCATGGGGCTCAGAGGGGCAGAATTGCCTTGCGTGCACAAAGCCAGGTTTTACCCTAGCTCTGCATAAAACTGATCACAGGGAGCCTAGTACTAAGGAGGTGGAGGCAAGTAAGTCAGGAATTCAAGGTCATCCTCAGCTACACATTGAGTCTCAGGCAGTTAGGGGTACATGAGACTGTGTTTTAAAAGGAGGAGGGAGAGGAGGAGGAGGGAGAGGAGGAGAGGGCTGGAGAGATGGCTCAATGGTTAAGAGCTCTGACTGTTCTTCCAGAGATCCTGAAAGAGGTGAAGGAGGAGGTGGATGTGGAGGAGGAGGAGATTGAGGAGGTGGAGAAGGTGGAGGAGAAAAGGGAGGTGGAGGAGGGGGAGGAGGAGGTAGAGGAGGAAAAGGAGGTGGAAGAGGTGAGGGAGGGGGAGGAGGGGGAGGAGGAGGTAGAGGAGGAAAGGAGGGGAGAGGACTTATGGTGAGGTCATTGGAAATCTCAGTGTTCAGTGGATGGAGAGTAAGCAGATATAAGCTCTGTGAACTTTAATCTGCTATCCTAAATTTAAATCCTAAATTTAAATCGACAGCATCACTGTGAACTTACAAAAATTATTTTACCCTTTTCATGTTTTTCTAGCTTTTATTTTAAAAAAATACTCATCAAAACTCACACAGAACATATAGTGAGATCCCATAAAACTTTCAGCCATTTTCCCCAACAGTTACCCCCTGCATCACTCCAGTAATATCGAAACCAGGATGCTCGCACACGGTGTGGACACATCTGTGTCATTGTCACAGGTATGAATTTTTGCAGCCACCACGGCCGTCAGCATAGCATTGTCCCCTCCCTGCAGAGGCCATTCCTCTTGATAATCAGTCAAAATGCCCACCACCCTGCAGCCCGCCGTCCCAAGGCCTGGCCACCACTGATCCCTTCTCCATCTCGTAATTTGGTCAAGCATATCAAATAAATGAAATTACTGTATGGTCTTCTGGTCCACGATTGTCCTTGAAATCAATGAAAGTATTGGGTGGAGTAATTAATTATTTCCTTGCGTGTATTTGGTGCCGAAGATTGCTTTGATTTGGAAATAGGGTCTCCTGAGAAGAACGCTAGCTAGCCTCATGCTTGCTTTGTAGCTGAGGGTGACCTTGAGGGGCTGGTCCTTCTTCCTCCACCTCCCAAGTGCTGAGATGGCGGGTGTGCACCACCATGCCCGGCGCTTCTTTGTCTCTATTGATAAGTAATGTTCTGCGGTTTATATATACTCCAGGTTTGTCGGCCACGCATTGAAAAGGGTCCTGGTTACTTCTTTTCATCCAAGCATGTATCTCTTTTGTTTTATGCACATGGGTGTTTTGCTTTCGTTGTTTACTGTTGGTTCTTACAGGTTTTGGCATTAGTCTTTTGTCACAAATGTATATAGCTCTCCTCTGTCCACATGGTCTTTCACAGAGTAGACATTTTCATTTGATGATGTCCATTTTATTGTTTTTTTTTCTTCTATGAGCATGCTGTATATTTCATCACTAAGTGCTTTTGACAAGATCATAGGTCCCAACTGACAGGCAAGGGGACCTTTTTAAAATTTTTATTACATTTTACTTATTACTCTGTGTGTGTGCGCCCGTGTGAGTGTGTGCACACGTGCACACATGAGCACACATACCACGGCACTTGGAAGACGCAGGGAAAACTTCAGGACTTGGTTCTTTCCTTCCACCGAGGATGCCCTGAACTCAGCTGATTAGGCGTGGCGGCGTGTTTACTCATCAAGCCATCTCAGAGTCAAGAGACAACTTGCTGTGTTCTCCATCTTATGGAAGCTAAGATTGCTGCTCTGTTCTGCTTTGGGCTTGGTATGTTACTGAGGGCTTGTGGTTATCTAGTTTTTCTAAAACTATTTGCCGAAAACATGATCTGATTCCTTCTTCGCTGAACTGCCTTCGAACCCTCCTCACTAGAGAGATGCTCAGTTAAGCTGTGTGCGGTTCTTGGAGAGGGTGGAGTGCAATCCCCATTGCCCTGGGCAGCACTCAACCACCTAGAATTCCATCTCCAGGGCATCTCCGTGTTCTTCTGGCCTCTGCAGGCAGGCACTGCACTCGTGCAAATATGTGCATGCAGACAGAGGTACACAGAAATTAAAAATAAAACCTTTTAAAATAAAATAGAACCAGCACTCTACGGAGCACCAGCAGATGCTACATGGAGTTCTTTTAAAATGAAACATTGTTTCTGATTTAAAAACAGAAGGTGGAAACAGGAGTACCACATCCCTAAAACCGGTGGCCCCTGGGCCCTCCGGTGGAGGGCAGAGAGGACTGAGGTCAGCTTCAGCAGCCTTGGAGACTGGCAGCCATGCCTGCCAAGGTCATTTTGCATTTCCTAGGGTTTGGGTGGCTTAACCTAGTGCTACTGGCTTTCCTCCAGAGCCACCTGCTCATTTCTCAGTTGTCTTTGCGTTTTTGGCCTTCACCCACCAGCTGTTGCTTGGGACTCTGGCCTGGAACTTCCCTCGTGACATCTCCTGGGACTGTCAACAGAAGCCCAGGCTCAAGGACCTTGCTGGCTTTGGGACTCCCCCATCCTGTGCTGACATCATCTCCGCTTGCCTACGTCCTGGCTGACTAACATCTCTGCTTCCTTCCAACCCAGGTCCTTAGCCAGCCGACTCCTACCAAAATGTAAACTATCCCAGCATTCCTCTGCTCCAGCCGAGTCCCACTGCCCATCGGGATGGGGTTCACATGTCATAGAATTAGATCGAATCCTTAGCACGGTGTTAAATTCTCCAACACGAGGCTCCACCCCAGCACTCTGGGACTACTCCGGCCAACTCCCAGCCCAGCTTGCATGATGCAGCCATGCTGAACCCCTCCCCCCAACGCCCCAGACTGTCTTTCCTCATACTGTCCTGCCTCACTGAACTCCTCCTGCTCCACCATCAGACCTTGGCTCACACATCCTGTTCCCCGGCAGCCTTTCCAGATGGCTAGCCGAGACTAGGAACTCCCACCAAGTGTAGCTCAGCATCGTTCTCCTTCTGGTATTAGTTAATACATTTCTGTGGATGCCAGAAGCACTTTGAATAAGGCCAAAATGCATCCAGCTGCCTTCTGTGTTCTCGAGCCAGTCAGTCGTTAAAGACACACAGACGCACATACATGCACATAGCTGCATGCCTCTGTGTCCTAGAAACAGGGGCCTTGCTGGATCTATTCTGAGATGTGCTGAAACTACTCACACCCCTTGGGACCAGAGACACGGTCACTGAACCTCATGAAGGCAGGAAAGCTTCTCCGTGAATGAAATATGATTTTAATTTGCACGATAGGCACATTTATAATAATAATTTCTCCACGGGACATGCAATAATAAGTTCCTAATGTTAACCTGGGGCAAAATATCTAAAACAAATTAAATTGGCTCTCTTCCTTGGAATTTTAGTGCATTGCCTTGTGAATTTTGGGGGCCAAAATGGTGTAGCGTGAAGCTGATTAATATTCTAATTAAAATCCAGAATGAGATCGCATCAAGTTGTTGGTTGTCTCCAACACGGAATAAATAAATGTCTTGCCAATAAAAGGCATCAACAGACGCGGAAAGGCAGCGCTGTGTCCTATGGAAGCACAGGACAGCCCTATCAGGAAGTCGCAGGGGTTCAAGGCTGATGTCTCTCGTTCCTGCCTATTAACGCCCTTTAACTATAGAGCAGACGTGCTTTGGCTTGGCAGAGGTTCTCCATAAATGCTACGGTTTTTCTACACTCCAGCCTGGGGGAACTGACCGACTCACGTTCTCAACAGACAGGGTAATGTTTGGCCTTCAGTCACAGGTGACTGGAGCGGGCACAGCTGCCTAGGTGGTTTGTAATCACGGAGGCTGCTGAGTCACAGCGTCTGATGGCTGAGAGAGCCCAAGAGCGGCCATGACAGCTGACTGTGAGCCCCTTCTGAGTGAGCAGCTGACAGATCACACGGGAAGGCAAGGACCACAGCATCCAAATGTGCACATATGTGTGTCTGTGTGCAGCTGTGCTCATGAATGTGTGTCTGTGTGTGGGTATGTGTACACATATGTGGCTATGTGTCTGCATGAGTATCTGTGCATCTGTGTGTATACTTATGTGTCTATGTGTGGGTATGTGCATGCATGTGTGTCTGTATATAGGTATGTTCATACATGTGTGTATGTGTGCAGCTACATTCACATGTGCGGTGTCCATGGAGGCCAGAGGGCACTTCCCGAAAGCTAGAGTTACAGATGATGTCAAACTATCTGACAAGAACCAGGAACCGAGCTCAGATTTCTACAAGAGAAGTAGGTGCTCTTAACTACTGAATATCTCTCCAGCCCCGTTCCCGGATTTCTTAAAATAAAACACCTTTTCCTTAATTTGGGCAGTTTTCTGTTCTCTCCCTTTCCATCAAGTCCTAAAAGGAAGCCCTTGCCTAGGTCATGCGACTTGTCCTGACTAGTCAGTCTGTGTCCTAGGTGAGGGTCAATAGTGTCGTGCGTGGGAAAGAGTTGAAGAGAAAACAAAAGAGAGGTGGCAGCCCACAGGCTTCCGGAACTAAGTCAAGAAAGAGGTCCTGCTCGGACTGGGCGGGAGAGAGCTATGGCGGTGAGGACGGATGAGCAGGGCTGGCGTGCCCATGCCTCCTGTTGAGGTGATGGGAAAACTTGTGAGAAAGGCATCAGATTGTGGCTCCACACCCATGAACGCAACAGCTGCTGTGACGTGACGCTCCTGTCAGTTTTACTAAGGACCACATTTTCAGGGCTAGGATGGCGGCTCAGTGGGACCCAAGTATAAGGACTTGGGTTTGGATTCCCAGAACCCATGAGAAAAGCTAGATATGGTAGCCTGTATCTGTAATCCCAGCTATCTTATGGCAAGACGGAGGCGGAGCTAGGAGAGCTGAATCCTCTGAAGCTTGCAGGTTTAATTATTTGTCTAACACGTACAATCCAAAGATGAGCTAATACCTGCCTGCCGGGTTATTGTGGGAGGAAGACATCGAAAGTCTTTGTTTCCCTTGTAGCCCGTTAGATTATTTATAAACAGGAATACAGAGGCATGTGTGTTCATGTATGTGTACATGTGTGCATATATGTGTGTGCATGTGTGCACACATATATACATGTATGTGTACGTATATGTGTATATGTAGATACACATATGTATATACATGTGTGCATATATGTATATATGTGTATGCTTATATGTATATGTGTGTGCATGCGCTACATGTATGTATATACATGTGTGTGAATGTATGTATGTACATGTGTGGGCATATGTGTATGTGCATGTGTTGTGTGTATATATATATACATATGTATGCATGTATGTATATATGTGGTGTATATATATGTGCAGTAGTCTGAAATCTGAGCAGAAGTGTTTGGGGCAGTGCTCTTCATGTTGAGTGGTATGTTAGCTTACGCACTGAAGAATGTGGGTTCTGTGTGCTCACAACCAATGCTGCAGTGAAGTTTTGTGGAGCCACATGAGTGAGAGACCTGAGAACCACCCCAGATTTTTTACACACGTGACTTTTAATCTTTAGATATTGCATCTTCAATCTCTCTTACTGTCGCCAAATATCTATGACTCTCCATTGCTATAAAAGATGCCACGTGGAGTCACAGCCCCCAGCATGAGATCCTTGGTTATATCTACTTAATGAAAGAGGGGCTGGCGGTGGTCAGTTGTGTGTTTGTTTCTGGACTCCCTGACTCCTCTATCGGCACCATTTCCTCTTCCTAAGCCTGTCTGCTCATTGCTTTACGTGGGCTTCATCCACATTAACACACATGCATGTTTGCCTGTGTGCATGCTCATACACAGAGGTAGGATGCGGCCTTTTTCACTGTATCCAGGTCCCCAGAGGGAACAAGCAGATAGTATAAGAGGCAAACGTGCTCACAGCTGTATGGGGAAAAGCACACTGTACAGACATGAGGGTGACAGGTAGGAACAGGAGTATAGGGGTAGAGTGGGGAGGGGAGGGGTCAGAGGTCAGAGGTCAGCCTCAGATGTTATTCTACATTCACGATCCACTCGTCAGGACTTGCTAATTCGGTTTGACAAGCCTTCCATCAAACCTGTGGGATTCTCCTGTCTCCAGGAGCGATAAACAGGAACCAGTTCGGGGGATTGCTGCTTCAATTTGTTACACTCTTATTTGTTTAATGTGTGTGTGTGCACGTGCACGTGCATACGCATGCCTCTGTGTGTATGTGTCACCATGTACATTTGGAGATCAGAAGACAACTATGGCAGCCGGTTCTCTCCTTTCCTCATGTAGGTCCCAGGAATCGAACCTAGGTCATCATGCTTGGCAACAATCACCTTAGAGACTCAGCCCTCTCGCTGGCCCTGGTTTGGGGACCCGACTCGTACCTTCACGCTTGCAGGGCGAACACTTTACCATCGTCCTGGCCCAGTGACAGACTGGGACTGAATCCTGCCAGGAACCTCAAGCAGCCCAGATGTGTGGAGCCTGTGGAGCTCGGGGAGAAAGCAGCAGGTGTGGGTACAACTGACGTGAACCCCAGCCAGAAACTGGCAGCAGAAACCACACATTCCAGCACTCGGGCCTGTTCAATTATTGATAAGCATCAACGGGCTCCTGCTTGCAAAGAACTCTTTCCTCCCAGGAAAATTAAATTTATTGGGCAGCAATAGCTTCCTTTCCCCAATGTCTTATTAAACAAAGATGTGCAACTACCCCGCTCTGCGTGTGCTCTCTGCTCATTCAACAGACATCGACCGCAGCCGTACCGTGTGCAACCACCAAGCCGCTCCTTGCTCGCTCACTGTTCATTCAACGTGGACTGAAGCGGTATCTCGTGCCAGGCGCTAGGAGACCATGGGAATGTGGCACCTAGGACCTTTTGACTGCCCCTCTTTCATGTGTTTCTGTGCATTTTCATGCTCATACATGCATAGTGCACGTATGCAGATGTGTGTGGAGAACATGGATTGAGGCTGGTGTCTGACCCGATTAATCTCCACCCTATGTTCTGAGGCAGGGTCCTCACCTGAGTTCTTCGGTTTCCATACCCTACCTAGCCAGGGCTCTCTGAGACCCATCTCATGGTCACTGAGATTGCAGGCATGTGTTACTGTGTTCATCTGCCATCGGCATGGGTCCTGGGTATACGATGCTGTCTCGGCTGAGCCATCTCCTCATACCTGACCCTCTCGTGCCTGCCACAGAGACAGATGCCAACCAAATGACACAAGCAAAGAGGACAATTCGGAAGACAATGGAGAAGGTCATGAGAGAAGAAGGGGACATTTCTATGGGGTGAAGCTTTGGGGGTGACATCTGCTGAAGAGGCACCTGCCACAGGACCAGATCCTCAAAACTGTCTGACACACATACTCGGACATTTCCTATAAAAAGCCAGAAGGTAGGTATTGATAAGTGTCTGCATTTGTGGAGAGTTTCAAGGTGCCACGCCCTGAAGATGGCGCTGGTATCCGCCTTCTGCCTCCTTGGTGGCGAGTGCTCTCAGTCGTAAACAAGTCCTTATTTGGCTGTGCCTGTTCAGCCTGCCTGCTTCCCGCATTGAAGCAGCCTATCTGCAGGGCCCACGTGGCTTATGGGGGTTGGCGGGCGCAAGGGGATTTAAGCCTGTGCGGGCCTTTCCCCGGCGCAGAAGCAGAAGCTTGTTCAAGGATTCAGAATAAACTGCTTGAAGAAGATCTTCCCAGGGTCGTGTCTTCCTTGCTGGTCGAGGTTGGGCTCGACATGCACCATGCGGGCCATAAGGCTGGATAGCATGTACATACCTCAGTGATTTTCTGTTTTACTTCCAGCGGGTGGCAAGCCCCTGGGTTCTCTCTCTGCCTCTGCCTGCCTGTCTACCTCTCTCTCACTCACTCTGTGTGTGTGTGTGTGTGTATGTGTGTGTGTGTGTGTGTGTTATTTTACTTAGGGTTTTTATTGCTGTGAACAGACACCAGGACCACAGCAACTCTTATATAGGAAACATTTCATTGGGGCTGGCTTCAGGTTCAGAGATTCAGTCCATTATCATCACAGCGGGAAGCATGCAGTGTGCAGGCAGACATGACGTTAGAGAGGTAGCTGAGCATTCCACATCTGGACCCACAGGCAGCAGGAAGAGAGAGCAACTTTGGGCCTGGCTTGGGCTACTGAAACCTCAAGCCCACCCCAAAGTGATGCATTTCCTCCACAAAGCCACAGTACTCCAGCAAGGCCACATCTCCTGACAGCACCACTCCATGAGCCTATGGGGGCCATTTTCATCCAAAACACTACATGTATGCTCGTGTGCGGGGTGTGCACATGGGGCAAGATACATGCATGTGTGTGCAGCTTATTGTGGACATGTGCACACACATGTGACAATCAAAAGTCAAACTTAAAAGCTGTCCATCTTTTTTATTATTGGAGACAAGGTTTCTCACTGGCCTGGGGCTCACTCATTCACTGGCCTGACTGGTCATCAGGCACCATGGAACTGCCTGGCTCTGCCTGCTCAATGCCTTGCTTGTTATGAGGGTTCTGGGACTTGAACCCAAGACCTCATGCTTGCATGGCAAGAAATTCACCAGTAGAGTCATGCCCCAGTTCTTATTCCCCAGGTTTCACAGATTAAAAGTCAAGGCTCTAAAACTCTTAGGAGCCTCCTCATAAGCAGCAAATCGGGGTGTCAAGACTGGAACCAGAGTCCGGAGGAGCTTGCAGTTAGGGTATTATTTTGTGGTAGTGTGTTTGTCTAGCAATTGTGAGGACATTCAGCAGCACAGAAAAAGACAGACACACAAAGGATGCTTTCAAAGTGCCTCTCCAGCAATGTTGGAAGCCATTCTGAGCTCCACCCCAACACTTGCTGGGAAGGACACTGGTCCCCAGGTGGTGAGACAGGGGAGGAACCACATCCCCAGGGCCAGTGAGTAAAGGTGGGTAAAGACAATCCTGATATCCCAGATGGTAGAAGGAAAACCAGCTTCTCCAAGATGACCTCTGACCTCTACCCTTTCTCTCTGGGTGAGGACACACACTTAGTAAATAGAAATGTAATTTACAGTCCTTTAAAAAAGAAACCACACCCCAGCAGGGCTCAGTCCACTGTCCCATGTGCTTCCAGGCCGTGTCAGTGACACTGCTGGAGAGAGAGAGGGCAGTGTCTCTTTGCTGACGGCCAGCTGTGACGTCTTTACCCGGCTCTGTCTGACCTCTTGCAGCATGTGCAGACTCCCTCATCACTGGTAGGACACGCAACCTCCCAGAAAAAAGAAAAAGTGACCTATTTTAAAATTACTCCAGGGAAAGAGTCGGTGCGTTGCCTTGGCAACCAATTTTGGCTCTTACAGGAGTCCTGCTTGGTTCTTCTGTCAGTCTAACCTACTTCCGCCCTGATGTCATTAGGACCTCTTGTGTCCTGGGAGTGGAGAGGCGGCCCTGAAAGCATCCTTACAACCATCAGGGCTTTCCAACCTGGAGACAGGGCCAGAGAAGCAGCAGGGAGAGGAGATGGAATGGGGGATGGGAGAGCTCTCACCCCCACCCCCACCCCGGGTGCTTAGAAGCTGAGCAGCCCCTGGTCTTGCTAATTTGTATTTGTTCTGACTGCTGCAGTTTCTGCACCTCTCACATCCCTTCAGCTGGTCACTCTGACTCTCTAACCACCAGCTCACCAGCTTTATTAGTCCGCCTCCCCCTCCCCACCTTCCTCTCTATTCTTCAGTTTCCCCAGCCCTGACCCCAGAGGGCTCCCCTCAGCTTTTCTACACACACACACACACACACACACATACAAAGGAGCCACAAGATCCAGACACTGTCCTTGAACATCCAGGTTGTTCTCAGACGCTCTCTCCTTCTCCGTGCCATTGAACACAATCCCATACCCACTTCCACATCTGCCCCGTGGAGGAGGGAATTCAATACCAGTGGGCATTGAGATGTTAAGGGAACCACGATAAGTGATCATCTTCTAACCCGGCACTATCTTGCAGTTAGGCCCATGTCAGGGAGAGATGTCTACAACACCAGAGTCTGCTGAGCAGGGTGACTAGCAACTCTGGCAGGAGGAAGGCATCACCCAACCAACCTTAAGCCAACAGGTCGAGCAATCCCTATGGACGATGTGACCTGCTACTGCTACCTTCTGATGGACAGTCTCGATTGTAATCTTGATTAGTCTGCAATCAACTCAGAGACAGGCCCGAGGGTGGGTCTGTGAGGAGAAGGCCCTCCTCCAGAGTGAGTGACACCATGACACCTTCCCGTGGTGACCCAGTTATAAAGCAGTGCTGGGAAAGGTGGTGGTGCCTTTGCCTGCCTGCTGTCACTTCTTGCTGGCATGTGCATCCATTCTGAGACTGTGGACACTCCTGCCATTCTTCAGTGACACCAGACTTCAGCTTCCTCCGCCTTCTGACATAAGCTGAAGCCCTGAAGCTCTTCAGAAATCCTCCAAGCCCTCGACACCAGATTGTGACTTCTGAGATATCTCACAGGCAAAGGAAGCTAGCTGCCAGGTTCGCAGCCTCTCTGGTGGTTGCATGGAGACAGAGCTGGTGAGCAACAGCATCCTCAGGTATGCAGTGGCCTCTCTGCTCACCCGTTCCCTCATTCCAAATAGTAGGACCCAGATGTCTTAGAGTTTCTATCGCCGTGAAGAGACACTATGACTACAGCAACTCTTAAAGGAAAATATTTAATTGGGGCTGGCTTACAGTTCAGAGGTCCAGTCCATGGTCATCAAGGCAGGAAGTGTGGCAGCATGCAGGCAGACATGATGCTGAAGAAGCTGAGAGCTCTACATCCGGGTCAGAGGCAACAGGAAATGGCACATGCCTTGAGCATCTAAAGACCTCAAAGCCAGCCCCCACTGATACTTCTGAGAAGGCCACACATCCTAATACTGCCGCTCCCTATGAGCCTATGTGGGCCACTTTCATTCAGCCACCTCAGTGGACTTAGAAGGTCTTAGGGTTTCTATTGCTTCGAGCAGATACCATGACCTTGGCAACTCTTATAAAGAAAAACATTTACTGGGGCTGTCTTACAGTTACAGAGGTTTAGCTCATGATTGCCATGGTGGGAAACATGGTGGCGTGAAGGCAGACATGGCACTAGGGAAGGAGCGGAGGGTTCTACATCTTGGTTTACAGGCAGTAGGAGGAGACTGTGTGCCACACTGGGCTTGATCACAGGAAACCTCAAAGCCCAAAGTGACACATTTCCTCCAACCAGGCCACACCTAACAGTGCCACTCTCTATGGGCCAAACATTCAAACACATGAATCTATGGGGAGCACCCCTATTCAGAACTCCATAGAAGGGCTCCCCCTTGAAGCACATGCTTATCATTGAAGAACTGTCAGGACCATCAGAGAGCAAACTTTGAGCAAAGTCGTAAGTCAATGCGAACAGGCGCTGACCTTAAACTCACAAAGAGGAATGAGCGGTGGCCCGCTTTCTCACGGAGACCCCCAGCCATCTTCTGCCCTGAGACCTTTGTTATCAATGCGTGTTCGTTGCCGATGGACCTTGCAGCCATTGGAACATGTTTCTTAATGACATGTCTGCATTTTCAATAACAAATGCTAGCGCCTCTCATCCACCTGCCCAAGAAACCTGGGAGAGCAGGCTGATGAGAAGGAATTTCTGGGCTGGAGAGATGGCTCAGTAGTGAAGAGCACCGACTGCTCTTCCAAAGGTCCCTAGTTCAATTCCCAGCAATCACATGGTGGCTCACAACCATCTGTAATGGGATCAGATACCCTCTTCTGGTCTGTCTGAAGTGTACTCAAATAAAATAAATAAATAAATCTAAAATGAAAAGGAGAGAGGAAATTCTAAGCTACTTGTGGGTGCTGGGGCCAGACACACAGCTAAGAATTTGGGGAAAGTAAATGAATTTCAGGGAAACCGGTGTAGAGCAGAGTCTGCCTGGCTCATGAAGGCTGTCCTGGGTCTCTTAGAGGGTTAACTCTATCTTAGGCTCCCAGGAAAGAGCTTTGTTGCTTGATAACTAAGCTTCTGGAAGCCTCTAGTAACCATTCTGACCCAGGAGACAGTAACTGTCCAGAACCAAGAGCATCTGGACAAAGCGCTGTCCTCTTAAACCTTCCGATTTCACACCTGCCTGGATCAGGCCCATCTCTCCCTAACACCCCTCCCCCGTGAAACAAAGTAACGAAAAACTTACCTTTAGGTCTTCTAAGAAACAGCCAGGCTCACTGAGCTACAGCCCAGGAATACCTGTGTCCTCCCCACCTACAAGCTAGTTAAATCATTTATTCAGAGCCAGCTTTGAGCGTGGGCAGCCAGCCCCACAACTGCCTTTTTCTTGCCCTTCCTGAAATATAACAGGGCAGAGGTATGGCAGCCAGGTGCTCTGGGAGAGTCTGATGCTCTGTGGGGAGCCTGGTGGGGTTTCCCGGAGCAGCTGCCAGGGGCAGCAATAGCTGACTCAGCTCTTTTTGGATGTAAGGGCTTTTGTTTGCTGGCTTTTTCCAACATGGGTCCAGAAAAGGCCAACTGGGATTTGTAACATCCCATTTTCTCCGTTGCTGTCAGCGCGTTATGTGGTCCTTAAAGGGCGTTTTAGTCCTTCTGTGTGGATATGAACTCTGCACATAACCTCAGCAAATGGCTCTGCCGAGGATGTGAGTGGGTAGCCCGCGCACCTTCTCCCCTCAGCCTCCCAGACAGTGCTACAGTCACATCAGCAGTCAGCCGGTGATCTGAGGAGAAAAGGAGAAGGGAGGGGAGACAGACGAGGAAGATTTGTATGTGTGGTGGGAAGTAGAAAGGGGGGAAACCAAGCCCTGGAAGCCCATCTCTCCCCCAGCCTGGAGCTTCATCCAGCAGCAAAGCTCCCTGGCCCTTTGATCGGGGACCCCATGCTGGGCCTTGTTCCTGAGGTTTTTAAATTCTCTTTCATTTTATTGAGCAGATTTCCTCCCCACCTCTGTCCCTGAACCAGCCTTAGAACTATTGGGTCCTTCTTTCATTGATTTGTTTTTAATGACCTTTGTAGTAGATTCAGAAATATTTAGACACAACAAGAAAGAAAGGGAGGAAAGAAGGAAGAGAGGAAGGGAAGGGAAGGGAAGGGAAGGGAAGGGAAGGGAAGGAAGGAAGGAAGGAAGGAAGGAAGGAAGGAAAGAAGGAGACAGTCTGAACAGCCTTCCTGTGGAAAAGAGGGCACATTGGGAAAGCCTTGGTTTGGGAAAAGTGGAATGACAGCCAACTGCTCCCCAAGAAAGGAAGTCCAGACAGTGAGAACCAGCCCCCGACTTGTGGGGAGGGTCTGACTATGGATGAGGAGGTAAGGCCCCACCCCCAGGAGCACAGAGATGGGGACAACTCTGTTGAGCTCACGCCTGGGTGCATTTGCCCCCCACCCCTGACTGAAAACAGCTTCAGCACCTGCTGCAGCCTCTGTTCTAAAGCCATGAGTCCCGCTCTTTCCTCTCCCTGGCTTAGCTTTGCATTAAGCACTGTGTCTTACACACACACACACACACACACACACACACACACACACACACACTGTTGACATCAAGAAAAAAGGAAGGATTTTATGCCGCCCAGCCCTGTGGGAGGCGTCTTATGTGTAGTTTAGGGTGCCCAGTGGATGCCAGAAGTGAGAGACAATTTCTCCCAACAGGAGTGAATGTTCTTCCCACCTCAGAGCAAAGTGAGAAGGACCCAGGAGTCAGGGGTTAAGGCCTGAGATTCCAACCCAGCGGTGCTGTTGCGTGCCTCTGCTCCCAGCACCTGAAAGACTGAGGCAAGAGGACCATAATAAGTTCAAGACCAGCCTGGACTACACAATGAGACACTATGGAATCCCATAAGACATGTAACCTGGATCCTAGATGCTTCCCACCCCAGAGATGCCCTGTGTCCTTCCAAACAGGGGCTGTGCCTAGCAAAGAAGCACCTGCCAGAGAACACAGCATAGCCTGTGCTACCACTAAACAGAGAAACCAGCACAGCATAGCCTATGTTACCACTAAACAGAGAAACCAGCACAGCATAGCCTGTGCTACCACTAAACAGAGAAATCAGGACAGCATAACCTGTGCTACCACTAAACCGAGAAACCAGCACAGCATAGCCTGTGTTACCACTAAACAGAACTGAGAAACCAGCACAGCATAACCTGTGCTACCACTGAATAGAGAAACCAGCACAGCATAGCCTGTGCTACCACTGAATAGAGAAACCAGCACAGCATAGCCTGTGCTACCACTGAATAGAGAAACCAGCACAGCATAGCCTGTGCTACCACTGAATAGGGAAACCAGTGACAGGAGCCCCAAGAGGGTCAAGAGGACACGCCCATAAGCTGTTACACTTGACCTGCCTTCCCTGAACTTTCACCCAGCTGGGCTGTCCATCGGGTAAAGGGGGTTATGAGGAAGAATTCAGAAGGTTGGATGGAGGTAGAGGACATCAGCATCTATCAGAGAGTTACCACAGGAACCGTCAGAGGGCCGGGACATGGACCCTGTAAGGAAGTCTAACCAGCTGTGTCACAGAGTATCAGAGCATTCAGATCTCACTAGACACCCATGAGGCACCCCCACACAGCTGAGGGAGCTTCACAGACAGCCCCAGTTGTTGAACTAGAGGTCCTCTTCCTCTTCTAGGGACAGCATCCTAGAAGAACAGCCCTGAAGATGGAGAGGTGGTCCCAGCTTGCCTGGGCAGGGGTCAGGTGTGGGGTATAAAGCGAGTTGGGTTTTGAGCATCCCTCCATTCGGCCCTCAGTTTGCCTTTTGGGTACACAGAGCCCCTGTATCTCTTTGTCTGAAGGCTTCCCCTGTCCACAGGAGCACTTGATACTCACAGGACAAGCCCTGCAAACAGCCTTTCTTCAGTGACATGCGGTACCGCATAGATACCCTTAGCACCTGAACTTGGTTAGAATAAGTTCAGCCTCTTGATGCGGTGTATCATTGCTCTGTAAGTTTACCTCTAAAGTGTTTCATCTTAGTATAGCAATATATATTACCTCTCTGTATCTTCGAATAAAGTCCAGTAGCCACTTCACTGCAGAACTCTGTCCCAGGTTACGTAGGATCTGAGGGTCTCGTGAGGCTTGACTCATGATCTCTTTTCAAAATGGAGCACTCAGGTATTTCATTCCACATAGAGCTTTTCTGGGACTTTGTAAGTTTTCTCATTGCCTGTGGCTGGCATCCTCAGAGCAGAAAACCCAAGAGAAGACGGAGTAACGTGAAACACAGCACTTTTCTCAAAGTCAAGCACTATGTTGATTATCTATTGCTGAATAACAAGGAGACTTCAGAAGAAACCATTAACTTCCCCACACATACAATTCAGCAAGGCAGCCCCTCTACCCCAGACCAACTATTCCCAGCCCTGGGACCCCTCTCCAGTCAACTTGCCACACGCAGCTCAGCCTGGCATCAACCCCCCATGGCAGCGAGTCCACCACACCACCTCCTACCATGTTTTAGCCCCAGGAGCCATCTCCAGCTGACTGGGAACTTGGCCCAGTGTGGACCTCCCACCCTGGCCACCCTGACCCTTCCCCATCTCTCCCAAGCCACACAACCCACTGTCCACCCCCAGGCTCTGGCCCAGTGTGCTGAGAACACATGGCAAAAGGCACAATCATCAGCTTTAAAAAATGTTCAGGCTTCACTGGAAAAGCAAAAGCAATAAAAACAAACCAAAAAAAAAAAAAAAAAAAAAAATCAAAACAACAACAAAACCAACAACAAAAAGACAATCCGCTCCCCCAGCAGGCCTGGTTCCAATCAACAATATAACCATAAAAGTCTGCTGAGTAAAACAACTTAGATAAAAATTCAAGACACAGAGTGTAAAAGAAGAATTACACACATGCCAAAAGTGCTCAAAGAATTCAAAGATACACAGAAACACTTGTGTGAGCTGAAAAGGGAACACACAGCCTGAATGGAGCTCTAGAAAAACCACACAAACTGATAAATAAAAGAATAAGGTCAACTCGGGGTGTGAACACAGCATTCAGTCAAGAGGCAGAAAGAGGAGGAGAGACCCAAACTGAACTGAAGCTACAGAGGAACAACTCAGTGGATAAAACTCCCTGCAGAAAACCTCATGGAGAGAGGGTCAGAAAAGGAAACCTCGGGGCCTGAAGACAGGGCAGAGGAGCTGTGGCGTTAGTTCACTCCAAGACAACAGTCGGCCTTTTAAATGTGTGAATGGAACGTGCAGAATCTTCAGGACACTGCAGAAAAGCCAAATTTAATTAAAAAATTAAAAGGCTAAATCTACAAATGAGATGCATAGAAGAAAGTAAAGAATCACAGCTCAAAATCCTAGAAAATATTTTCAATAAAACCTCAGAAGAAAATTCACCAAAACTCGATAAAGAAATGTCCATATAGGTACAGGAAGCCCACGGAACACCAAATACGTTAGACTAAGAAGAAAACCCCCCATGACGTGTCTGCTAAGGCCTGGGTAGCTGCTGCCTGTCTAGCCAGCAATTTTATGCTGTTAATGCTGGGAATCTGTAAACCCCACCCCACAGTTACCTGGCAACAGCCAGGTATGCTCCGCCCCAGTGACCTGACGCTATAAAAGGGGCTTGCTGTCCCTGCCTCTTAGGTTCCTGCTCTTTGCTCTCCAGCTCTTTCTCTCCCCCCTTGCCCCTCCTCTCCCCATTCCTTTCCCCCACCTCTCTCTCTCCACATGATCATGGCAGGTCTCTGCTTCTCTAGTCCTCTCCTCTCTTTGCCTCTACTACCCTCTTAACTCCCCTCCCCATGCCCTGAACAAACTCTATTCTGTACTGTGCCATGGCGTGGCTGGTCCCTCAGGGGGAAGAGATTCCCAACATGGGTTCTCCAGAGGCAGCCCTTTGCCCTCATGCCTCGCCGCACCTCCATGGAGCATACCCCCTACACACACACACACACACACACACACACACACACTTCATCTTTTTTCTAAGTTACTGCTTTCTCACACTTACTTTACTTTAAGAGTTAGGAAACTTCCTCATGCTAGAGACAATCACATATTCCATTGTGGTCTGAGCTTGGGTGTTCTTGGAAACCAATGACAGTAGAAGTCGGTTAGAACTGCTTCGTACAGTTAACCACGGTAAGCTTGGACCTCAACCAACTGCCCAACAGCACTTCCTGCACCTGTGCATGAGCGTTCATGGTTGTTGTCTTTATAAGCTGCCTCTGGAACAGCCCACTGTGGACCCCAACCTAAGAGACACAACAAACCAATATAAGAAGCCATTTGGAGTAAAACTTCCATTTTGAGATGCAGTTGAATAAAGTTTTTGTTCCCAAGACCTTCCTGGGAACTGGCATCCTACTTGGCAGAAAGAGACATGTATGTGGGTAACTGATATCCTGGTTGGCAAGTTAAAACATGAGTGTTAGACAAGGCGAGTCCCTGCCACAGATGAATAACTCAACCAATAGCAACAGGATAAATGTACAACAAAGAGACGTTCCTAAGGAAATCCCCAATTCCTGAATCCTGACTGGTGGAGTAATTTGGCACAGATGTTTGTGGGTTTTAGGCTCTAAAGCCTTGTAAGATTCTGGCTGTGCCTCACAATCAGCTCCTGAGTCTGGTCCCGTCAAAGGCCCTGATGGATCAGCGAATGCTCAGTAAACTGTCTCTGTCCGACTGAGATGGGTGATCTCATTCCACTCCTAAAGAAAAGAGATTAAAAGCTGCAAGAAAGAAGGGCCAAGTCACGGAAAGGCGGGCTTGTTAGAGTGACAGCCAATTGCCTGACAGAAAATCCAAAGCGGAAGATCTTAGAGAGATGCATTTCAAGTTCTAATGATCAAAACTTGGCCTCGCCAAGACCCACCTTCCACAAATGTCTCACCCTGTCATGGGGGAGAACTGTTCTGTGAAAAACTGTACAGAGGAAACTTCAAAAGCAAAACTAAATTCTTTTTTTTTTTTAATGTCATAGCAGCGGGATGTGATGGGCTCACCTTTAATCCCAGCACTTGGGAGGCAGAGGCAGGCCAATCTCTATGAGTTTGAATCCAGCCTGGTCTAGGACTGCCAGTGCTTGTCAGACAGAGAAAACCTAAACAAACAAACAAGTAAAAAGCCATAGTTTTTGGAGTCAAGGACTCCAAGGAATAAGGCAAGTCACCGGAGACAATAAGACATCTTTATACAGTTTTTAAAACTCACTTTGGACGTGCAGGTACCAAAAGAGTGTTGACCTCGAAGAACCCAAAAGAGGCTCAGGAGAATGTTGGTGTCTGAGTCATTCCACAAATCACATGAACTCCAATCTCAGTCACATGGAGATAGTTTGTTGAATTCATACCCTAATACTGATGGATAAGGACCCTAGTTCAGAATTCGAGACTGATACACAGTCACAAACATATTCTTCAGTCAGCTTATAAAAGAAAAAACCATAATGAGCTCATAGGCAGGTGCAGGAAGGGCTGCCCAGTGATCTGCTCTGACGAAAGCCATTTTAGATACAAGAGTTCATACTGACCTTTAATTTAATTCGTCCTATGTAAAGCTTTGTGGAATTCCTTAAGATTAACAAACCTCATACAGAACATAGCAGGGTATGTGGTCGGCATGGCCCTGCTCTGAGTCAAGTTATTTTTCTGTGTCAATGACTGGCCGGCATGTTAGAGCAACAGTATGAAATGGCTGGCTGGCATGGAACAAAATGCTACAGACATGTTGGATCGGATGTGGGCAGGGGGTTCAGATCACAACAGAGAAATAAGGGCTTTCCAGTGCCCAGAGTCTAGGACTATAATATTATACTAGCCCAGAATATTATACCCAGAACAACTATCTTTAATTATGTGAAGGAGAAATAAAAAGTTTCCACAATGAAGCCGACTAAAGGGAGATCTGACCACTAAGCCAGCTCTACAGAAGATCCTTTGAGGAATACTCAGAACAGGAATACTCATAGAAGCAGGGTGAGGGGTGATGGGATGGGGATAGTAAAAGGAATTTGGGGAAAGGGGATAACATTTGAAATATAAATAAAGTATATCCAATAAAATACAACATGTAGATAAATACCTTTAATAAATAAAAACTAGACACAATTCAATAATAACTCTGGATATAAATCATCTCAACTGGGCAAAACCTTGTGTCTAGATGACTGTCTTCTTGCCTGAGTCCCAACAGTCAAGACCCATCCTCCTCAAAGTTCTCACCATCACGAGAGAGAATTGTTTTGTGACCTAACTGAACAGTAAAAATTCAAAAGCAAAACTAAATACACACACACACACACACACACACACATCATCATCATCATCATCAACAACAACAACAAAAAAAAAAAAACAAAAAAAAAAAAAAAACCTTCATTGTTCTGGGAAGCAAGGGACTCCCAGAATTAAGCCATTTCACTTGAAACTGTGAGCTATCTCATAGTTTTCAAAACTCAAGAAGAACTTTCCAGTGCCCAGAGTCCTGGATCCACCAGGAGCTGGCTAGTGAAGCTAAAGTCCAAATTCATTGCTCAGACTCTTCCAGTTCGGAAGTTGGGCCACAGACATCCTCATCAGTATGCAAGAGCAGCGTCATCCCTGTGGTAAGAAGAGAAGGACCCAGAATAATGGGGACAGCAGATAAAAGGATGCCACAGAGGAGGATCTTAATTGCATCTTAATTGAGTCACATACTTCCTCCTTCATATAGAGCTCATCCTTCAGGTCAAACAGACAGTGGTGTCTCTGAGGGTGCTTTCTGTCTTCAGCCACAACTGGTCTGCAAGGTCACACTGTATGGTCGATTAAAACACGCGTATCAGTAACTGTTGCTGCCACGATGCTCTGTTGCAAAACATCCCAAACTCTAGTGATATGCACCCACTGTTATTCACGTACCTGCAGGTCAGCTGGGAGATGGCTGGCTGGCCGGCCTGAGCTTCTGTTGATGTAACTGAATTTGTGCTCATATCTACTTCATGGTTACCTAGTCCAAGGGCCAGACTAAGGAGACTGTAACTATTTAAGAGAGGAGAGTAAAGTAACTCTTGAGATACAGGGGGAAAGGGAGAAACACTGGGAGCCCCTTAAGACCTAGGCTTGGAATTTATTCTTGCTAGCTGTCTCTAGATGAGTGCAAGTCCAGGGAAGGGAGACACTTGCTGTACCACGAGGCCCATATGAGGTAAGGCTAGCAGGCAGTTTGTTAATCGTCTTGTGACACTGACCAGTCAACTTAAGGAAGAAAGGGTCAAATCTGGCTCACAGTCTGAGGGTACAGTTCATCACAGCAGGAAAGGCATGGTGACCAGAAGATGAGACAGAGGTCACTTTATACCCAACAGCACAGAGGTGAATACTCACCTCCATTTGCCTCCTTATTCTGTCTAGAACCCCAGACTGTAAGGTGGTGCTGCCCATGTTCAGAATGGTCTTCCTTCCTCAACTTAACCTTTCTAGAAACACCCTCATAACCCCACCCAGGATATTGTGTATTGTGTTGTGATGTTGTGTTGTGATGTTGATTCTGAATCCAATCAAGTTGACTAAATTAGCCACCAAAAGTTCACACCTTGCCAACTCCACAGCCAAACACTTAAGTTATAACATTCCACCGCTGCTCCATGAAGTCTCATTTTCACCACATAATACGGCACAGTGTTCATTACTGGGTCGTTAAGAGTCCTAACACTGAACAAAAATCCAGTCTCCTCAAAGACTCATGGCAATTTCCTCTACATCTCTGTTAAATAAAAAGTTTAAAAGTTACAGATTTCCAACCCCAAGTGATACATAGTAAATACCTCACTCCAAAAGGGACAAATGGAGTTTATCAAAGAAAGACTGATGTCCTGAGGAGCAGCAGAGCTCCAGAGCTGCACCTCCGCATGCAGTGTCTGGCTTGTGAGGGAATTACAGTGTCCAGCAGCTCTGTGCAGCCCCGCCTCTCCAGCTCAGCCAGTCTGACACATGTAACCTCTCTCACACATTCATCTCTCTCTGCCTCTTCACTGTAGAAACAATGTGACCAGCTACCTCACACTCTGAGGCCACGCTTTCCCTGCCTTGGGGGACCAAATCCAACTATGAGTCAAATCAAATCTTTTGTTCAGGAAAGTAACTAATACAAAAAGTTGAGACTAGGGAGTGTGGCCAGTGATAGACCTGATTGTGTTCTTAGGCCTCTGGTTTACAGGAAGACTATTAGAGAGAGTTTGGAATTTTGGACTATAAAAAACCTAAGTCCTATAAGCTGAGCTTAGTGAGCCATTGTGGTAGGAATGTGGAAGAACAGAAAATTGGGACAGTGGAGGCCCAGAGGGTCTGAAGAACAGGACTTTATGAAGTACCCTGCCAGCGGCCCTTCCCATTGCATTCTGACAAAGAATGTGGCCGTATTCTGCCCATGTTCTGAGAACTTGCTTGAGGATGAATTTTAAAGTAATGAGTTAATTGTTTTGACAGAGGGAATTCCAAGGCAGCAGAGAGTTCAGGCTGTGACATGCTATTACTCAAAGGATGCGAAATGTGCAGTTCGGGGAGAAGAAAACATAAGAAAGTTTGAACTTTCAGACAAGTAGGAAGGGTATGAAGGAAGCTACAATTGCCAAATGTCTACCCCATTACAGGAAGCTTTGCCCTGTGCACTGGGCCTTGTTCACAACCTACAGCATGAACTGAAGAGATGACTCATCAGTCAAGTGCTTCACTTGCAAGCATGAGGACCTGTTCAATCCTGTTCTGGTTACTTTTCTAGTCAGCTTGACACAGAATGGTGGTGTCTGTGGAGAAGGATTTGCTGTTTAGGAACTGCCTCTATCAGACTGGTCTGAAGGCAAGTCTGTGGAACATCATCTTCTTGATTAATGATTGATATCAGGCCCAGCCCACTGGGAGGCAGTGCAGCCCCAGGGATGCTAGCGCTGGGTTATATAAGAAAGCAAACTGAGCAAGCCGTGGAGAGCAAGCCGGTTGACAGCAGTCCTCTGTAGCCTCTGCTTCAATTCCTGCCTCCAGAATCCTCCTGCCTTTCCTTCCTGCCTTTCCTTCCTTCCTCTGAAGCTGGACTGTGATCTGTAAGACAAAGAAACACTTCCTTCATAGTTGGTTTGGGTACACGTGTTAGCACTGCACTACAAAGCAAATTCTTACAGACGCCTAGAACCCCCCTGGTGTGGTAACACGGGCTTGTAATCTGGCGATGGACAGACTGACATACATGAGGCTCACCCCCAGCCAGCCAGTCTAACCTGCTTACTGAGAGCAAGTACAGAGGTTGTCCTCCTGTCCACACACACACACACACACACACACTCACACACACACACTCACGTACACCTAGACCACACTACACCACATGCTCAGAGGACTGTTTGGCCATTATTTTATAAAATGGGGACGATTTCAATGTACGGCAAGGAGAGCGTGGGAGCCAGGGAGGGAAAGTGGGAGCTGACATTTGAGAACTTGAAAGGGATTTAAAGGCAAGAACACCTCTGGAAAGATACAGACCTGGAGATGGGGAAGCTCCTGCTGAGATCAGAGGTAAGCACCACCTCTCTTGCTAACCAGCTTCATTGCACCCTGTGTTGCTTTTGTTAGAGGAAAACACAAAACAACCTGAAACAAATTGAAAAGCTTGCTGAAGAGACCCACGTGCCTCGTGCCTCGTGCAGGTTACAGCACTCTAAATCTGTATCTGTCCGGTTCTGACATCCAACAAGAGAGAAGTGGTAGACACAGGACACAGTCGAATAGAGTCTGGAAGAACTCCAGCGAGCTGAGGGAAGGTTGGAAGGTCAGAAGCTTGTACGGGTTCGCTGTGCCTACCTTCACTCCGACTTTAGGAAAGTGCTGTCCTTTCTCACAGGTGCTGTCCCCTATGTCTAGTCCAGGTGGGAGAAGTTTCCTGCCCTCCAGGGCTCTGACTTCTTTTGCAGGCAATCTTTTTTTTCCCCACAGATTACATTTTTCAAAAATATTATTTATTTATGGCTGTCTTCAGACACGCCAGAAGAGGGCATCAGATTTCATTACAAATGGTTGTGAGCCACCATGTGGTTGCTGGAAATTCAATCCAGGACCTCTGGAAGAGCAGCCAGTGCTCTTAACTGCTGAGCCATCTCTCCAGCCCTTGCATGGCAATCTCTCTCTCTCTCTCTCTCTCTCACTCTCTCTCTCTCTCTCTCTCTCTCTGTCTGTCTGTCTGTCTCTCTCTGTTTCTCTGTCTCTCTGTCTCTCTCTCTGTCTCTCTCTCTGTCTCTCTCTCTGTCTGTCTCTCTGTCTCTCTCTCTCTCTCTGTCTGTCTCTCTCTCTCTGTCTGTCTCTCTGTCTCTCTCTCTCTCCCCACCCTACTCTCTGCCATACCGTGCATTCTGAAATGTTTTCCGACTGTGGGAACCTCCACTAAGCAAGCATCAGGAGCTCCCTCCAACCCCGTCCTTTCTTTCTGTCTCCTAAAGACCAGCGACCATGGAGAGCTGAGAAGATGGGTTACTACATCAAAGACAGACCCTGGGACTCACCCACGGATTTGGAGCTGGAATCCAAGTGCAGAAAGGCAAGCAGATGTCAACTTTGCCTCCTCCTAATAATGAGCCAGTTATCAGATTAGCTTCAGGGGTGAACAATACTCTTAATAATGCACAATCGCTATGACAACCACCCACTTTGGTATCTAAAGATAACTTCTCCATCAGGCCACGTGAAAAGAAACACCCTTTCCTGTGAGCCCCAACATTCTGTGTCTCTCTGATGCCTGTGGCATGCATGATAAGCTCTAGCTTGCAAAGAGGCCTCAGTCCGTTCGGGTATGGCGAAGGTGTGAATGGCCCTGAAAGGCTGCGGGTATAGTAGGTTCGCATGGCGCAGGGCCTCCGTGGCATTCCTGGCAGCAGGGATGTTATCCAGTTCTCAAGGTTGATAAAATTGCTGTGGGGACCAGGCACCCAAGCGTACTGCCCTAGTTACTCAGGAAGACAGGCTTGGCCGGGATTAATTCTGTGATTAATTATGGTGGGCGCTTCAACAAGCGGGTGCAGGCTCGGCAGAGTCAGGAGGGGACATGGCAGCCTCTGGCTCGCCAGCAGGACGGACGGCTGAGGATTGTGTTGAGTGGGGAGCCGCGTGGGCCTGACTGTAATGAGAAATGAGGAAAGTGCTGAAAAATTGATGGCGCCTGCCGATTGCACAGGCTGGCGCACAGCAGGGGCCCTGCAGCCTGCGCGCCCAGCGCAGTATGCTAATGCGGGCGCCGAGGCCCCAGGAAAGGCAAGAAGAAAAACCCAGCACAAAGGAGAGAAATGCAAATGACAGGCCAGGAGATCAGTGCTGGGAATCCGGATTAAGTGTGCGGAGCTGCTGCTGGCCCGAGTTTAACCCTTCCTGAGCTGTCTGCCTGCAGTGGGGAGCTGGAAGCTAGAGAGTCTGGATGGGGTGCAGGCCGAAAGTGGGAAAGCTGAGAAGCTGTGGGGTTGAGGCTGGTGACCTACAGGACGATGGAGAGTGAAGTCTCCGGACAGAAAACGCCATGGTCTCTCTAGTAAAGTGGACTAGTCAAAAGTGTTTAGTGTGGGCCGATGGGAAAGAAGGCCAGAGAGTAATCGGGTGCTGGGATGCCCAGTCTTTGTTCCGAGTATCTCCAGGGCAGCCACCTTGCTAGTTTTTCCTGCATTGTTACAAACAGAAGAGTGATGTGTGCTACGGAATCTAAGTTACCCAAACAGAACCAAATTGAAGCAAAACAGAATAAGAAGTAAGGTGGCAGAGAGGCAGGCAGAGGCCGCTGAGAGATGCTCCCCCCCCCATGGGAAAAACCCACGGAGGGAGCTTGTAAGTAGCAGCGATCACAAAGGGATGGCAGACGAAATATAAGCCAACCCCAGAGCCCTGTTGTCAGTTACCCTTGCTGGGCAGTGTGGGTGATAAGTCAGAAGCACCTCACCAGAGTCACCGCTCACATACAGGAAGAAGTTGGGAACATCTCAAAAACCTGGGGAGATCACAGGGAGATGCCAATAAGGGAATGGATGGATGATAGATAGATAGATAGATAGATAGATAGATAGATAGATAGATAGATAGATAGATAGATAGATAGACAGATAGATAGACAGATAGATAGATAGACAGACAGACAGACAGACAGATAACTAAATGCTAGGTAAACCGACGATTGAGAGATGACTAGTCAATGATGAAAGATTATACATACATGCCTACATACATACATACATGCATGGAGAGATATACAGATGAATGATGGGTGATAGGGAATAGGTAATAGAAATGGATGGATGATAGAAGTGAAAGATAAATAGATGATAAATAGACGTTATGTAGACAGATGATTGACAGATGGGTGACAAATGGGTTAATGGCAGATAAGGAGATGATACATATACTTACGGATAGACAGGTGATAAATATCTTATTGACAGCTAGATGAAAGATACAGATGTGTATATAAATATGCATATATGTGTGATATATATGCACAGAATCCAAAATTCCATTCATATAATAAAATCTGTTTGTTTATATACATGTACATAATTTTTTAAGTCCAAACAACTATTGGACATCCGTAATTGTTTCTTTTGTGGGACAGAATTGGAACCTTCTTTACAGACTGAGTTTAAATATTATAATTTCAGTAACAGGGGAGTGCACAGGAAACCAGCAGGAAGCCGGTTGGTTCTCTTCTGAAGGAAGAAAAGGCAGGAAGTCCCAAGAGGACCCCGCTTGGAGGGAAGGAACTGTCCAGAGCAGAGAGACTGCATGAACCTCTCCACAGAGACATCATCCCCACGGCCACTTCAAACTCTCCCCTTTCCACCTCAAGTGTCCTCCTTCTCCAAGACAAGAGGGAAATGCCTGCCTAGACTGTGTGTGGGGAAGATTCTGGGAAAGAACTCACAAACATCTCTTGAGCCTCTCCTGTGAGCACAGAGCCTGCCACCCTGCTCTGTCCAAGAGGCAAGTGCTTAACCCCTGTGGATCCATCCTACAGACCTAAGTGGGAATTGACACGTCTTTGGGGACACAGGCTTATCTCCTGCCTGCTGAGAGCTCACACCACAGTCTGTGAACACAACTTCCACACCTTGAAGACTGTTGTGCACCTCAGCAGCGGGAGGTGTGGAGAAGAGTCACTGGACAGGTGAGAGGTCAGAAGTCACTACCTTTGACCTTGCAGAGATCAGAGTTCAAGTCCCAGCACCCACATCAGACAGCTCACAACCACCTGTAACTTCAGCTCCAGGGGAATCCAACGCCCTCTTCTGGCCTCCTCAGGCATTGCATTTATATGTGACGACCCATACATGGACACATACATGTGCATAATTAAAATAATGCCTTTTTAAATTAAAGAGCAGGATTTAGGTTGCAGAGATAAATCAAGAAATAGTTGTCTCAGGCTGGAGAGATGGCTCAGTGGTTAAGAACACTGACTGCTCTTCCAGAGGTCCTGAGTTCAATTCCTAGCAACCACATGGTGGCTCACAACCATCTACAATGGGATCTGATGCCCTCTTCTTGTGTGTCTGAAGACAGCTACAGTGTACTTATATATAATAAATAAATAAATCTTTAAAAAAGGGGGGGGAAGAGTTGTCTCGTTCCATGACTTTTTTCTTATAATGCAAGTTTTAAAAGATCTGCTTATTTTGTGCATATGGGTATTTGGCCTGTGTATATGCCTGGTGCCTATGAAAGTCAAAAGACAATGTCAGAGCTCCTGGAACTGAAGTTACATCTAGTCGAGAGCTACTGTGTGGGCACTGAGAATTAATCCTTGGTCCTCTGCAAGAATAGCAGGTGCTCTGAATGGCTGAGCACCTCTCCAGCCCCTGATCTTGTTTAAAACAAGAACATATGTCATTCCATTCTTAAAACCCACATTAAACACACAGAAAGAAATGTACGAACACTCGGAGGCTACTGTGATCTTGGGGATTGTTTTTCTGTCCATACAAAATGATCACCAGAGCTAACAGGGAGACAAATAGGATGCGAATCATCGATACCCAGGATAAGATCTCTTCAATCTTAAATCAATATTGCTCTTAAATCATTCATGGCTCTGGGCAGCCACAGAGTAATATATTCCCATGTTTGTGCTGGCCTGGCCTGTATTTGAATCCCTGTACATTTGAATTTCTCTTGAGTAGTATATAGCTTAATCTTGACTGTCAGCCTGATTGCATTCAGGATCACCTTGGACTCTCGCCTCTGGACTGTCTGCGCTGACTCTTCCAGGGAGGATTAACTGGAGAGAAGAGGCCCACCCTGTATGTGGGTGCCATCTCCCATGGGGCCTTGGGCTGACTGCAAAGAAGAGAGTGATGGCTGTAACAGATATGACTGGTGTGATGGCTGTGATGGTCATGATGGTGTGATGGTCATGATGGTGTGATGGTCATGATGGTGTGATGGTCATGATGGTGTGATGGTCATGATGGTGTGATGGCCATGATGGTGTGATGGTGTGATGGCTGTGATGGTCATGATGGTGTGATGGTCATGATGGTGTGATGGTCATGATGGTGTGATGGTCATGATGGTGTGATGGTCATGATGGTGTGATGGCCATGATGGTGTGATGGTGTGATGGCCATGATGGTGTGATGGTCATGATGGTGTGATGGTCATGATAGTGTGATGGTGTGATGGCTGTGATGGTCATGATGGTGTGATGGTCATGATGGTGTGATGGTCATGATGGTGTGAAGGCTGTGATGGTCATGATGGTGTGATGGTCATGATGGTGTGATGGTCATGATGGTGTGAAGGCTGTGATGGTCATGATGGTGTGATGGTCATGATGGTGTGATGGTGTGATGGCTGTGATGGTCATGTGTTGGAAGCTGTTTATGCTGCACCCAAAGATGGCGCCGGCTTCCTGCTGATGATTAAGCAAACAGAGCTGTTGTCCAGCCCGAGGGACGTAGTTTGCATGTACCACGCACGTCACAGCCCGCTCTCGGGGCATGCTAATGAGATACTGGAGGGCACACCAATCAGGTAGCGACACGAGTCTCCTGGGCATTTATAAGGAGTGCATTTTCTTCCACTTGGTCCCCTGTTCAAGAGTACTGTACGATAAAGGTTGTTCGCAGAAGAATCCTGTTGTCACATGTCGTTCTTGCCGGCGAGACGTGGGGCGCGCGACAATCATGATGGTGTGATGGTCATAATGGTGTGATGGTCATGATGGTGTGATGGTCATGATGGTGTGATGGCCATGATGGTGTGATGGCTGTGATGGTCATGATGGTGTGATGGCCATGATGGTGTGATGGCTGTGATGGTCATGATGGTGTGATGGCCATGATGGTGTGATGGCCATGATGGTGTGATGGTCATGATGGTGTGATGGCCATGATGGTGTGATGGTGTGATGGCTGTGATGGCCATGATGGTGTGATGGTCATGATGGTATGATGGTCATGATGGTGTGATGGTCATGATGGTGTGATGGTCATGATGGTGTGATGTTCATGATGGTGTGATGGTCATGATGGTGTGATGGCCATGATGGTGTGATGGTCATGATGGTGTGATGGCCATGATGGTGTGATGGTGTGATGGCCATGATGGTGTGATGGTGTAATGGCTGTGATGGCCATGATGGTGTGATGATCATAATGGTGTGATGGTGTGATGGCCATGATGGTGTGATGGTGTGATGGCCATGATGGTGTGATGGTGTGATGGCTTTGATAGTCATGATGGTGTGATAGTCATGATGGTGTGATGGCTAAGATGGCCATGATAGTGGTTTTGTTACTAGGGCTTCCCAGGGTAATGGGCTACGCTCCTAAACTGTGAGCCAAAGAAATCCTTCTTTCTTTTGTTTTGTTGTTTTTGGTTGTTGTTGTTTGTTTGTTTATTTTTGAGGCAGAATCTTACTTTGTAGCTTCAGCTAGCCTGGAACTCACTCTGTAGAGCAGGCTGGCTTCATAGAGATCCACCTGCTTCAGTCTCCAGGTGCTGAGATTATAAGAGTGAGCTCCAGGCAAACTTTCATTTCTTAAACTGCTTTTGTCAGAGCAACAGGAGAAAATTAATTTATGCAATGAGATTTAAGAACATTGTGGGGCTGGACAGGTGGTTCAGAGGTTAAGAGGACTCACTGCTCTTCCAGAGGTCCTGAGTTCAATTCCCAGCAACCACATGGTGGGTTACAACCATCTGTAATGAGATCCGATGCCCTGTTCTGAAGACAGCTGCAGTGTGCTCACATACATAAAATAAATAAACTTTAAAAAAAAAGAGCATTGCTGATGACCCAAGAGAATCTTTGGTTTTGTGATATTTTTTTAAAAAATATAACCCTCATATTATAATTTTATATCATTACAAACATGTTTGCATGCATGTGTGAAGTGCTCAAAGAAATAATAAAAATATTATATTCAGAAAGCAATTAATGTTGAATGTCTTGTTTAGTTTTGTTGAGTTGGTAGATAATATTGTCTATGAGGAATCAGCCCAAACCTAACTCTGCATGGTCTTAGTGTGTGCACGGGCGTGCATGCATGTGTTGCATGATGTGTTACATGCATACATGTGTGGAGGACCATGTGCTAGTGCACACAGTCGTCAGAGTAAGGTGTTGGGTGCTCTGCTGTCTTAGGGTTTCGGTTGCTGTGATAAAGCACCATGACCAGAACCAACTGGTTATGGGTGAGAACCAAGGGAGCCTTGACTTAGCAACGTGTCCTCAGCCAATCGCCCCCTTGTCTGTAAGATGAGAGGGAAGGGCCTGTTTCTATGGACAGTGTGCTCTTTAAAGGAAGGCAGATGGACAAACTGCCTTCAACACTGTGTGTGTGTGTGAGCCGGACATGGTCTCATTGCTTATAATCCCAGCACTTGGGGAGCTGAAGCAGGAGGATGGCTGTGAGTTTGGGGCTAGCCTGGGCTACATAGTGAGTTTCAAGACAGACTGAACTACAAAGAGAAAGAAGGGAAGTAAGGAAGGAAGGAAGGAAGAAAAGAGGAAGGAAGGAAGGAAGGAAGGAAGAAACAATAAAACAAAGAAAGGAAGGAAGGAAGGACAGCTGGATGTGGGTACATAACTTTAATCCCAGCAAGCAGGAGCAGAGACAGGAAGATCTCTGTGAGTTCAACATCATCAACAAGGCAAAAAAAAAGCCTAGTAAGTGGTACACCCTATGTTTCATTTCTGCTACTGTGATAGAATAGCCTGACAAAAGGAAGGGACTTAAGGGAAAGGGGTTTATTTTAGCTCCCACTCCGAGGTCACAGTCCATCGCAGGGACATCACAGTGGCAGGACTTGAAGCAGATTGTCACCGCTATGTCAAGAGCAGAGAGAAGTCAGTGGCCGTGTGCACGGGGCTCAGCCTGCTTTCCTATTCTTATGCACTCTGGCCCCCAAATCAGAAAACTGGTGTTGCCCCAGCTCTGAGGCTGGGTCTTTCCCACACCAGTTAATACAATGAAGACAAACATACACACACACCCAAACACACACACAGGCCAACAACAAACACACCACACTGACAACCACAAATACATACACACACACACACAGGCCAACAACAAACACACAAACACACCACACTGACAACTACAAACACATACACACAGGCCAACAACAAACACATACACACAGGCCAACAACAAACACACAAACACACCACACTGACAACCACAAATACACACATACACAAAGGCCAACAACAAACACACACATGCATGTGCGCACACACATACACACACACACACACACCAGCCTGATCCAGACAGTCCCTTACTGAGGCTCTTCTGCAGAGACTAGATTGTGTTTCGTAGACAGTAACACTAACCATCACACCAGCATTCACAGAGGCTAGAGACTCTAGTAAAGATGATTCTTAGCTACAAAGCAATTAAAGCCAGCCTGGGCTACGTGAGAACATTAAAAAAAAAAGTTCAATTTCTGGGAAATTAAGCCACACACACCTGTCCAGTCTTTTGCTGCTGCACAGGGCCCGCACTCCGTCCACAGGCTGCACATGCTCACACCAGACCCTGTTACATGGAAGACAACTGAGAGTGTGACTACAGCTCAGCACTCACTCCCAGTTTTACCTTTTACGAGCCCCCGGAGCCCACTTTGGGCCCTGACTCTGACCTCCGTCCTGGTTTTAATTAGCTGCGCAGTGCCTAGCTGGGTCCGCGGCACTGGGCAGTGCCTCAAAGGGCTGTGTTCTTTCTCCACGAGAACCCTAATTGCCACCCTGGCCGTCTCCTTCCCTTTCTTCTTTATTTCCTATTGAGAGAGGGATTTAAACTTGAGCGGTTTGGGTTGAAGTCACACGCCCGGCTCCTCTTCTCTAAATAGAAAGACATCTCCCTTGCGGGCTTGTCTCTGAAAGGGATGCGCGCATGCGCACCATACTTTGTTCAGTTGCTCTCAACTTCTCCACCCCGGGCTCCTTTCCAGGATGAGTGGAGGCCCTGGAAGGAGAGGTGGACCCATGTTCTCTGGGATCAAGATCTGCCGCCATCCATCTCTCCGCTGGCTGAGCCTCTGAAAAGGTAGAATCTTCACTCTCCCCCAGCAGGTCCCAGACTGTACAAGGAGGACTCGTAGTTCCCTCCCCCACGGAAATCACACTTCTCCATCAGGACCATGGATATTCTAAGGGCTGGAGAAATGGCTCCATGGGTAAAAGTGTCGCGAACACAAGCGGGAGGTCCTGGGTTCGGATCCCCAGCACCCACATAAAAGCCAGACACAACGACTATGTCTGCAATATTAAGGAGACTCACAATCACCACTAACTTTGGCTCCAGGATCTGATGCCGTCCGTCATCTGAATTTCACAGGTAACCTCACTCACATGCACACATGCACACAACCACATATACACAAAATTCTAAAAACTAGTAAAAAAAATAAATCTTAAAACAAAAATAGGGGCTGGAGAGATGGCTCAGCAGTTAAGAGCACTGACTGCTCTTCCAGAGGTCCTGAATTCAATTCCCAGCAACCACATGGTGGCTCACAGCCATCTGTAATGGGATCTGATGTCTTCTTCTGGTGTGTCTGAAGACAGCTACAGTGTACTCATGTACATTAAATAAATAATAAAAAAAATAAGGCAGAGTATAAATGATACTCAAAGTCAACATCTTACCAAGGGTCAAATAACCCTTTCACATGGGTCACCTAACGGCCATTGGAAAACACATATATTCACATTACATTCATAACAGTAGCAAAATTACTGAAGTAGCAACGGAATAATTTAATGGCTGGGGTCACTCCTACACGAAGAACCCTGGTAAAGGGGCCATGGCATTAAGAAGGTTGAGAGCCTCTGCCTTAGACCTTTCGAAAGGCAATGCACAGCCCTCAACTCCAGACACAAAAGGACACTGTCAGTCACAGGATGGACAGAGGAAAGACCCCTCGGACCCTGTGCAGAATGCTGTGACCACAGAGCCCCTGAACTCAGCTTCGGAGGCACCAGTGAGGAATGCTGATGCCAGCGCGACGTGACACCACCCTGGCAGTCTCAGTGAATGTCACAGTGCACACACCCAAGTCATGTTGTCATCCTTGCTGGGTTTGCCCTGAACCAAGTCAGACTCTGAGCCCAGGGATAAATAGTACTTCGTGGTGGTGATGTAAATCTTTGGGGTCCATAGCCACAAAAATTCCTTCAGTATTTGTGGCATCTTACCCCTGGTCTCTCTCTCTCTCTCTCTCTCTCTCTCTCTCTCTCTCTCTCTCTCTCACACACACACACACACACACACACACACAATGTTGGAATTCTGTATACCCTACCCCACAGTTACCTGGTAATAGCCAGGTATGCTCCACCCCAATTACCTGGCACTATAAAAGGGGCCACTTGCCCCCTTCTCTCTCTCTTGTTCTCTTGCTCTACCCCCACTTTGTCCCTTCTCTCCCCATTCCCTCTCCCAACCCCTCTTAATGTGCTCATGACTGGGCTCTACTCCTCTCTCTCTTTCTCTCTCTGCCACTACTACCTTCTTAACTCCCCTCCCCATGCCCTGAATAAACTCTATTCTGTACTATACCGTCCTGTGGCTGGTCCTTTAGAGGGAAGGGATTCCCAACAGGGGTTCCCCAAAGGCACCCCCTTACCCCCATGCCTTGCCACACCTCCATGGAACATACCTCCCACTCTCTTTATCTTTTTCCTAACATGGGGGGGGGGCGCAGGGGATCTCACCTCTAGCCAGTCCCTTCCCCTTCCCTCCCCTGCCCCCTCCCCCTACCATCACCATCTCAAGAGGATGCCCTGAGGATGAGGGAAAACAGCACACACATCTTCTAGACGTTTGCTTGGGGTGATAAATATCTCTGGTTTTTATTGCGAATGAGATCTTTCTTTTCCATTATTTTTCTTTCTAAGCAGTTACTGTTGGACATAGGAAAGGTATTGATTTTTTTCACATTTATTTTGTAGCTGGCTGCCTTACTGAACTCTCATTATTTCTAATAGTTCTTCAGTTTGAATTTCCCAAAGGGAGGGGGGACTCAAGCAGCGTGACAGGTTTAACAAAATTACACAAAACCCACCATCACTGCTGTCTGTGTTCTGCGGAAGTGTGGGAAGTTGGGACAGAGCACACTTGTTAGACATGTGAACCCTGTTTCTATCTGCTCCAGGATCTCAGCACCCTGCTTGCTCACTGCACCCCTGAACATGGTTTCCCACTGTACCCCTAGAAATGGCTTCCCACTGCACCCCTGCAGATGGTTTCCCACTGTACCCCTAGAAATGGCTTCCCACTGCACCCCTGCAGATGGTTTCCACTGTACCCCTGGGAGATGGTTTCTTACTGCATCCTTGGAGATGGCTTCTCTCCAATGAAGTAAAGACTGCTCTTGGAACCCAGACTCAGAGGAGGCCCCTGGGGAGAGGGGAGGGGCTAGCTGATGGTTCTAATGTTCAGCCTTGTTGGATGGCAGAGCGGCCATCTGGGAAAAGCCCGGAGCAGGTGTCTTCTAAACCTGACTCTACCTGTCACTCCGGTCTCCTCTCTCACTATCTCGATCACCCTAATCGTAAAGCTACAGGTAAGCCCCCACACCCCAGATGAGGAGTTCTCAATCTGTGAGTCATGACCCCTTTCACAGGGGTCGGAACAGTAGCAAGATGAGTTATGAAGAATCATCTCGAGGCCTACTCTGCAAGCATCCCTTCAGCCTGAGCATCTACTGCGTGCAGGCGTGGGCACGCAAGAACACGCATCGCTGCTGGCCTGCCCTCAACTGTGTTCAGAGGAGCATTACTCTGTGGAGGGCACTCGTGACTGCAGAGGGTCACGGCTGGTCAGAGGCTGGGCAGAAGTGACCATAAGTGCTCAGCCCTAAGTAGGACATGTTCATAAACCCAAAGGTTCAGGGAACATCATAGAAGAGATGGAGGATGGGGAGACAGAAATACTGCCTTCAGCATGCTGAGACGGTTGTGCTCATGAGCTCACTGTAGGTATGGCTAACTGCTCTAGGGAAAACCAACCAAAACTCTGGCATGGATAGGGGAGGAGCTAATGGAGGGGTACCCCTGACTGGGGACTATTGGCGGGTCATAGCTCAGGAAGGAGAATCATTGTTTAAGAGCGTTGGCCACTGAGAGGTTTCCCATGTTGTAGAAGACGAATCCTCGTCCCTACACAGGCAACACTAACTGTACGTGGTGAGGATGAAGTGGAAACGCAATGTGTGTGGTCATATTTAATGATATCCACAGGAAGTGGGGCTGTATATGGTCGTATTTAATTATTTTTACAAATGAAGTGGTCAAAGAACAACCACATCAAAAGCACACAAGGTCTAGTCCTTTCCTCAGACGGCCTCCAAGAGCACAACATTCTCACACACGTGTGTCCCTCTGTCAGTGCCCTGAGCCTTGGCACTCCTGCCTGTACACTTTGCTCCTGACTCAGGCTTCAGTGCTGAAGGCTCTGCCCAGACACCTCCATGACAGTTACTATTGACAGCGGTTCTCAACATTCTAACACGCTGACCCTTTTGTACGGCCCCTTGTGTTTTGTTGACTCCTCCAACTATACAACTATTTCATTGCTACTCCATAACTGTCATCTTGCTACTATTATGGCCCCTGTGAAAGGGTCATTTTACCCCCAAAGGGGTCATGACTCACAGGTCAAGAACTGCTGCCCAGGGTTACCTGTGGTTTCTAGACTAGGGGAACTGAGGTAGTAAGACCCACTCCAAATAATGACTGCACATTTCATAGACTGGACAGAGTCCTGTGCTGAGGATGAGGGAGAAAGTGAGCTGGGGACTGGTGTTCATCTCTCTCTGCTTCCTGAGGGGAGTGCACTCACAGCCACCTCTGCTGCTGAGCCCTGTCCCTTCCTCCAGTCAGCTCCTTCTTCTCAGGTGTTTTGTCACAACAACTAGAAAAGAAGACAATGTGTCTTCTGACACCACCTGCAGGTGTGTGCCTCTGCCTCCTGCTTACACCCTCTATACTTGCTTCTCTTTAGGGGACAACCCTTGGGCTCCTACAGCAGCTTCCACACCTGTGGAGACTGGAACTATATCCTTTCAAGATTACTCTTAAGGCTAAAGAGATGGCTCAGTGGTTAGAGCACTGACTGCCCTTCTAGAGGTCCTGAGTTCAATTCCCAGCAACCACATGGTGGCTCACAACCATCTGTAATGGGATCTGATGCCCTCTTCTGGTGTGTCTGAAGACAGCTACAGTGTACTTATCATATATAAAAAATAAATAAACAAAACATTTTTTTAAAAAAGACAGCTCTTAGCCATGTAGTTGGCAAAAACAGACCCCTGCTAGAGGACATAGCAAATCATAACCAGCTGATGTAGATGGTCTGAAGCAGCCCCATACCCCTACACGGGCGATTAAAAATCAAAGCGCATTCTTATAACATTTCTGCATTTTCAAATAAATCAAAGTTCCAGAATTTTCAAAACCGTCACAACCCCTCACTTCTGTTTTAAGTGTCAGGAAATTATCAGCAGGCATTTTCAATTAAATAAGAGCTTTGCAGGTCAGCGGTCGAGGTTTTTCAGACCTCTCCTGCTCTTTAACAGACAGTAGCAGCTGAGCAACCCTGCCACCTGTGTTAAGTTGCACCTCTGTTTTCATAGGCCATGATTTTAATTTCTCCTGTGAAATCTTCCCCTATAATTCCTGGATACACAGTGAATCCTTAGTTAATCAATACACTCAGTCCTTCCCAGGACCATTCCTGAGGGAAAGGACCATAAACTCCAGTGGTCACTTTGTAGCACTGAGTTCTGGGGGACAGAATAAGGTGTTTATCTGTGGCCAAGTCTAGAGCATCACTATCTGCTGTGGTGGGCATTACATCTCCAACACCGAATGTGGGGTTTTCTGCCTCCTTGTTATGTCCTGGCTGACCAGAGGCAAACGGCTCTGACTTTTTGCTGTGGGGCCTCAAGCTAGGCCCCTGTTTCATTTCCTGATGACAAGAAATTGCCTTGAAGATCTCTTTGGATCTGCATTCCTGAACCCAGTGGAGGCCTTTGCTGCACCACACACACACCAGGAAGCTGAAGAATTCTTTGAGATTTATGAAAACCATTGCTCCTACAAATGGTTTAATTCACTCTTCTGGTGCAAAGTATAGTATTTCTTGAAGTTAATGCATGGAGCATTTTATGTGAGGCTTTTGGTTTGGTCACAGCCTCTTTGCAAATGACCGTATTTCTTGCAATTGAAGCACCGGACATTTTGATATCTGAGACCTCTAACTATAGCTTGAAGACCTATTGTATGCATTTGTGTAATTGTGTGAACAGATTAGGCCCCCACAGACTCCTGTGTTTGAATGCTTGGACCACAGGAAGTGACACTGTTAGTAGGTGTGGCCTTGTTAGAATGGGTGTGGCCTTGTTGGAGGAAGTGCGTCACTGTGTGGCAGGCTTTGAGATGCTCAAGCTCTGCCCAGTGCAGAAGATGGAGTCTCTTCCTGCTGCCTTGAGATCAAATGTGCAGAACTCTCAGCCCCTTGTCCTGCACCATGTCTGCCTGGTTGCTGCCATGCTTCCTGCCATGATGATAATGGACTGAACCTCTGAAACTGTGAGCCGGCGCCAACTAAATGTTTGCCGTTATAAGAGTTCCCTTGGTCATGGTGTGTAGCGGTAAATATTAGAAGACGGGTGAACGGTTCCAGATGGCACACCGCACTACCTCCTGCTACTCTCTGTCCCAGGTAGTGGCAGCCCTCTTGGCTCGTCGCTGCTGTGAACTCTGCTGATATTCGCTGCATCTGCCCCCTGTGGTTATTGTCACAATTCCCAGTAACCCGACAAAATCAAAACTCTTGAAGCTTGTAATTTATCAATCAGATTTATATCAGTAAATTCTCACCCCACAAAATGTCCACACAATGAACTCAGAGACAATTGATAATGATATAAACTATCCACCTAAATAAGACAAAAGAGAAGGTTCTTGCTATAATGGTGTCTCTTCACAGTAGTAAAACCCTAACTCAGACAGCATTGTAACACATTACAACCAATATTGGTCATGTCAATTTGCCCATAGCTGCTGCTCCTGCCTTTAATGGTCTAACAACTTTTTAACATTTGATATTTGTATTTTCATATGCTAAGATCTCTATGAACACCCTTCTTGCACCAGGGTCTGATATGGCTTTGTTCACAGCTAAGACTAATCTTTGTAAGAAAAAAAAAATTCAGATTACACAGAACCTTGTGTAATCTTTATAAATACACTAGACTTTTTCCCCAGACTCCTCAACTTTGAGCCAAGCTTACAGCCACTAACTGACATTGTTCTATACCAGTGTCATCAAACTGAATCCGTTTTTGTAAATCAGAGTGCCGCCCTTCACCCAGCAGCTGGTCTTTTACAGTATCGGTTCCTCCCTGCTTCCCTGTTCAGTGTTTATGGTGTCTTCCCTCCACCAGGTTAGCCACTGCAATTCCAGACCAGCGTCTCCTACAGCTGTTACCAACCCCTTGCAGTCTTGAGGAATAATTATTTAGAATTTGTTTCACGTAAGGAGAATGCACCCCATATGAGATCTTGGCCTCTTAGATCTATCATTTTTTTGCGGGACACCATCCTGTCTGGTCTTAACCCCACTCCACACCATTACCATTGGACAGCTTATGATGTACATCTACTGGAAAGCTGATGGTGATCTTGTTACCCTGGGCCACTCCTCTTCCCACCCTGGCAGTGCGGTTAGTTCTGGATTAACCCTTTCTTTCAAAACAGGCGATTTCATCAGATTGTCCCCTTGCTTTTTCAGCTTCTCCCTGTCTGATCCAGCCGCCCTCAGCCGGTTTCCTTCCCTCTTTCCCCCTGTGGGAAGCTCCTGCTCCCAGTCACTGGGACTGAGTCCTTTTGTTCTCTTCTTACTCCCGAGCTCCTCACCTCCCCAGCTCTTCCAATCCACCCACAACCTCTCCAGCTGCCTCCCCAACACTGAGACTCATTCAGAAATGAGAGGGTAATTCTCATTTTCATTTCATTCTTTTTTCCCTTCAGCCATTGTGTTTGTTTGTTTGTTTGTTTGTTTGTTTTTGTTCCTCCATTTCCACCAGCAATTTTTCTAACTGCTCAATCATTCTATCGACTTTTTTGAAATAGACTATATGAAGAAGAAAAAGAAACCGAGAAAATCTTCATTGGAAGCAAAGCAAGAGCTTCCCCAGCAGTATTAGCTGCAAGACTATTTTGCTGGCGTCTTGGAAGCAAAACAAACAAACAAACAAAAAACAGGCCCTCATCCCCTGCCATTTTCTCTATGGCATTTGAAATCAGATTTCCCATTTTTATCCTTAACTTTTGAGCCCCACTTTGAGATGGCACTTGTAGGTGGCAAAACCATGCATCTGTTAGAGCATGAGGCAAATCATAGTCAGCTGCTACAGATGGCCCAAAGCAGCCTACATTCTTATAACCAGGATTAAACAAAATCCCATTGTTATATCTGTATTTTCAAAGAAACCAGAATTTCAGATTTTCAAAAAGTAATGGCATCTCATCCACCTTTGGGTTGTAGCATGGCTGCCTCCCTGAAGAGTCAGGGTGAAACCTGCAGACCTGTAGCCCAGCCCTCACCCTGGCCTTCCCAATACCTGCATCAATGTGCTAGGGGAAAGCTCCTCAGCTCTACATTTACACAAAGGTCTCTTATGGCCTGAGGAGAAAGCTCGGCACTCTCATAAGTGCAATCCCCAGAATACGTACAAAAGGAAAAGGGAAAGAGCTAGGCATGATGGTGTCTGCAACCTGGAAGATGGTATGGTGGGTCCTGGGCTCCATGGCCCGTCAGGCTGGCCCAGTTGGTGACCCTAGGTCCCAGTGAATGATCCTGTCTTAGATAAACAATGTAGACTATTCTTCAGAATGACACTTGGGTTTGTCCTCTGATCATACACATATGCACACACACATGCACACACACACACACATGCACACACACATGCACATAGACACACACGTGTAGGTTGATGTCTATATGCAGGTGAGAGCTGGCACTAGTTAGGTCAAGGCGATACATGATTGGACGGTAGAGAGCGGGGCGGTGACAAAGTTTTGGTAAGATGGAGAGAAGGAGAGAAAGGAAGAGATTCAAGATGGAGACAGCAGAGGAGGATGGTTCAGATCAAGGTGAACTAGATTGATTTTATCTTGTCTAGGTGGGCAGTTTATATCATTATTAATTGGCAGTGAATTTATTGTTCAGATGTATTATGGCTGAGATTTAACATATAAGTCTGATTGATAAATTATTGATTATTGAGTAGATTTTACCGGGCTGGGGAGGACACTGTGTGAAAGCAATGACTGAGAGGCAGCTAGATCTCGCAGTCCCAGCTCTGTTGCCCACGTGACGTGAGAACACATGGGAGCCATGGAATGAGATGTGTGGGTGCCAGGGGTGCTAACTAGAGGACCGTGTGGAACTGGGCGCCCAGCTCCACACTGGAGCAGCTCCCTCGGAATGAGACCAAGGGACCAGTCACAACAGAACTTAAAAAAAAAAAAAAAACTGAAACACACACAAACACATACACACATGGTGGGGGTGGGGTGGGGTATGCTCCACGGATATCTTCTCCATATCTGTTGGGAAACAAGGAGAAAGGCTCTGAGAAGAAAACGCAGGCCTCCCACCCATCCCGTGTGTTGGCTTACTCTGCTGAGACGGAGCCTACTGGGGGAGTGGGAGGGTAATCAGAGCTAAGTGAAGCCTTAAGTGTGGGGCCCCGATGAAGGGTGTCAGTGCCCTATAGAAAGGAACATCGACCGCTCATGTTTCTCTTTCCTCATCCACGCAGAAAAAGTCACAAGAGGGCATAAGAAAATGGCGGTCAATCTATAAACTAAAAGAAGAGGCTTCAGAATGGGGTAAACTTGTCCTGTTTGGTACTCACAGGTTCCAGATTCCAAAACTGAGAAAATGAGCTTCCCTCCAGCCACACAGAGCCCTGTGCCTGCTCACAGGCAGGGTCCTGAATGGCCTCTTCTGCATCTCCATCAGTCAAGGTCAGTCACCAGGGTCCTGTTCCAGAAAACGGAACATCTGCAGCTCTGGGGAAAACTCTGTCTTACTACACTGGAAACAAGATACAAATGAAGCCATGGCCCAGAGGCAGGAGGATCAGGAGTTCACCATCCTCCTCAGCTACATAGCCAGTTCAAGGCCAGCCTTAGCTACATAAGACTGTGTCTCAAAAGAAACAGGGCCAGCAAGATGGCTCAGCAGGTAAAGGAGCTTGCTGCCAAGACTGTTTGACCCCTTGAAGCCACTTAATGAAAGGGGAGGACTAACCTTTGAACTCTACAGATACGATCTGGCATCCACATACCCATCTATAAATAAATTCATAAATAAGCAAGTATAATAAAGGGGGAAAAAAGCCTTTTAGGGGCAGGAGTCTGGGGCTAGATCCTCTAACAGAAGGGAGTTGGGCAGGCCTCAGATCCACTTGCAAGCAGGAAGGTAAGAACAAGCACCAGGCTAGGAGGTACTTGCCCAGTGTCTCCTGGGAAATGCAGCGGGAGCCCACATTCTGCTCCACTGTCCAGAACTGGAGCCCAAATGGAGGGGAGCAGGGGAGGAACCCGAAGGCTTCCACACAGAAAACACTGGGGGAAGAGCAGTGTGAAGCGCTATCCCAGGGTGCTGAGGAAGGACAGAAGACAGGGGAGAGTCAGGCAGGGTTGAGACAGCTTCCTGCATTCCCGCCTGAGGACCAACTCGTTCTAAAGACCTGGCAAAGCAGAAATGGGGGTATAGGAGACGGCGGGGAAGGGGGTGCTCAACCCGCTCAAGATCAAGGTGAGAGGCTTAGGGAGAAGCAGCCGGTTCTGAGCTCCGGGGCATGGTGAGGACTCCTCAGGCCCACACAGGCCTTCGCCTCGGGTGGGAAGCTCCGCGCGTATTCTGGGCCACAAGCTGCCCAAAGTAGTGGTTTTCTACTCACTGATAGGATTGACCTTCTAGCCTGACCTCGGGAAAGGAGAAAGGAGACAGTTAACAGTTGCTGAGACCTATAACCACCCCCTGCCCCCCCACCGCGACCCCCCACTAGACTCAGAGCGTGTCACTTCTTACAGGAGCAGCTGTTACAGGTGGTGACCCTCCTTAAGGCTTCCCTCCCAGCCCCAGGGTTCCTTCCCTCAGAAGCCCCCCCCCGGGGGGGGGGACCCAGCAACACCGTCTTACTGTCATAGCTTCACCTTTCAAAGAAAGACATTTAAAGACGTGCGAAGAGCGGGGGACAAGGGGCTGCTCAGGCTTTGGCAGTCTGATTTCTTTTGGTGGAAGTGAGGAGGGGCGGTGGTCTTCCTCTGTTTCGCCACCCCGAGAAGCATCAGCAACTGAAAACTGGTTTTGGATTTTGGATTTTTTTTTTTTCTAATTTTAGATCAACAAGATTTACAGTCAAATCTAAACATCAGGAGTGACTGTAGACTCATAGGGTGAAGAAGTGGACGGGTGGGGGGAAGGGAGCTCCGAGTCACATGACTTCTATGCGGCAGAAACTTAATGAGAAACACACCACATTCCCAGAACCCTCTTTCTAGTCTGGGCTCCCGCAGAGATAAAAGGTCACGAGAAGAGACGGAGGCAGCCGGCAGGAGGCTGTGGAGCCGGGAGGCGCTGTTTGACTGGAAAGTAGGCCCAAATTTCATCCGAGCTGCTATCGGCCGATAGTCTAAACCGATTATTTTCTTTGAATGCCAGATGTGAAGAGCCTTCATAAAGGAACCTCAAACATCATCCATTTAAAAACAAATCGACCCAAGCAGTATGTATTGTGGCACAAAGGGGAACTTTGCAATTCCAAACTGTAGAGGCTGGGAGAGGCTCGGCCGAGACTGTGCGTCCCGCTGCTGCCCCCTGCAGGCCGCGAGCCAGAGAGCAACCGAGAGAAAAGGGGTGGCTCGGCCTGGCCTGGGTCGCCAGCTGCAGACGGGCCTCTGAAGATGGTTGGAGAGTTCAGGGCTGGGCATCTCAGCAGGCAGAGAAGTGGGCGTCTGCACACGCACAGCCTCCTATGATCACCAATTCTGTGTGGCGGAGACCTCAACCGCTTTCCCAGAGGAAACTGCACAGGTCTGTGAACTGAGAGTCATCATCGTGAAGCTGGCTTACCCAGCCCTCCTCCACACATCAGTGTCTCTTCCATGGGCCTGTGTCCAAGGATCCCCGTCTCAAAGGGTTCAGGCTAAGGCCAACACAGCCAGGACGACCTGGTCCGATGCCCCAGTCGTGTACAACTAGACTGAGAATACCAACCCATTCCTGCACACCGATAAGCAGGCGCGCATCCCTGGCTGTTCACCGCTGCACCCAAGGGCTGACTGTATACACAACGGCAGTATGACTCATGGGTGCACTGCAAGTTGGTACTAGTGACCTCTAGGGCTGCGCCTGCTAAGTGAAGGGTGGTGAAGTCAGTGTGAGATCCGGGGGCAGCCAGCCCCAGTCTCTGCCCTCGGGTCCTGTGTCCAAAGACACTTTGGATGCCGTTGGTCTAAAAGTCGAGTATGTCTTCCTTGGCTGAGACACCCTAAGGGGCCCCACTCACCTCCACAGCCTCGTCTCTCATCAGGACTCCTGGTCCAGTGAACTGTGAGTCGGCCAGCTTCCTCCCACTTCCAACCCTTTGCCCCAACTTCCCCCCACCATCTGTGCTGGCGGCTGTCTGACCTGTCAGTCAAGTTCTCCACACACCATCCCTCCCTCTATGCCCCGCCCTGCATTCCTCCAGCGCCCACTGGCCTAGTCACTGCACCGCTGGCCACCTTCCTGTCCTCGGTGCTCCTGGAAAGCATTCAGCAAATATGTGGCCACTGTTCTGCTAATGACTTGGCATGTACAATTAACTCCCAGTGGTCAGGGACCGTTCTTGAGACTCCACCTGTGTGACTGTTTGCTTTGGGTTTGTCTCAGACGTTTCCTTCAGTAACACGCCTTCCCTGGGGTAGAGACAGGCTATTTTAGCCCAGGGATAGTTGGCCATAATGACCTGTGGCCAGTCCCGGGAGGAGGCAAGGCGAGCGATTCCACAGATTTATCACTAGGGAAACCACCTCCTGTTACCACTCTGGGCCGGCATCTGAGCACCACCTAGTGGCAGGTGTTGGTCACAGCATCCTGTGCAGGCTCTTCCACGGCCTTTTAGGACCCGCGACCTTTACGATGTGATCTATAAAACCTCACCCGAGCATCTCCCTTGGGTATATATATCCTGATCTCACCAACCTTGCTAACTGTAAACCTGGCCAGGCTGATCGGGGGTATCTCACTTGCTCCCGTTTAAAGATAGAAGGAATCTATGATGTGCCAGAGGCAAAGTGTAAAGAAAATGAGCCCAGCTGTCCAAAGACCTGAGTTCCAAGACCTCTGGCTTCGCCCAGGAATGAGGTGGGCTTGGGCAGGCCGTAGGAGCACGACACCCACCCCTGCCGCCAATTTGCTGAGAGCATGTGACACTTCTCCCCTTGGCAGGTGAAGCCAAGCCAAGAGAAAGGCAGCAGCTCAAACACTCGTGATGCTCTTCCTTGCCCTGACTCAAGGCTGAGCTCATCTCCCTACCATGCCGCCCCCCACCACCTCCTGAATTACTTCTCAGGCACAAGCCTTCATCAGGCTGAACCGTGAGCCCCAACTCTAGATTCCTTGTTCCTGTGAGCTCTCGACGTGTGTGTCCAACCCGGGGCCCTGTATACCCTCCATGTTAACCCATCCGAATACAAACTGAGGAAAGGGCCCCTCCAACATCAGCCAGATGCACTTCTGTTTTCCACAGCCTTGCCTGCCTCGGCTTTGCTGCCCTCCTGTGAGGCAGAGGCGGACTCTGCTCTTTTTCAGGCTGCACTGGAGATACAGCATCTGACTCTCAGGTGAACTGGCCACTGACAATCCTCGCCCTGCAGGTCAGAGCACAGAGTGGATTCTGGCAGCCGGAGCTGGGAGGTGCTGAGAAACCCCTCTGCTTCTCAGAGCCTCATGGGAAACCCAGATGCAACAAGCCCCGCCCCGCCCCGCCCCCTTACCCCCCCCCCCCCGGAGGGGGGCTGACCTGGAAGATCCACCTGCCAGAACCTGACTTGTGCTCTCCTAGAGCAACCGCTGAAGCTCAGCCAAGCTCTGCTGCTTGGGAACCGGACCAGAGCTTCGCAGAGAAGCTGCGAATACAAACAGCTATGCCAGAGTTTAATTATCGACTCTTAACATTGCGAAATTGTGAACAGGGCAGAAAAGATGGCTCGGTGGGTAAAGGCACTTGCTGCCAAGCCTAATGATCTGCGTCCAATCTCTGGGACCCACACGGTGGAAGCGGAGAACTGACTCCCAAAAATTGTCCTCTGGCCTCTTACAAATGCAACACACACACACATTTTTTCAAATTAAAAACATATAGAGATAAAATAAAAACTATGAATGCTGTGTGAGCCATACACTGAGCCTCCACCACACATTCATTCATGTCTGACTTTCCCCTGACTGGCATCTTCTAAATCAACACAAATACAAAGTCTCGAGTCTTAGGTTGGGGAGGCGGAAGGACAGGCTGTTCAGCTGTTGCAGTTGGAGAAAGGCTGTGAAGAAGGCTGAGGGGCATCAGGCAGCCCCCCACTGGGCTCCACCCTGTGATAACTGCATTCGAATTAGCTGGGGCAGATCCTGAGGGTTATCATTGGCTCTCCTTCGGGATTCTGTTGATTACTTAGGAAAATGTGCCGGGGGTTATTTCGCTTTCCGGTCTTGTACCGCTTTAATGAAAATTTATTACCAGCAGCTTCCTGAACCAGAAAGGAAGAAATTGAAAATACACATCTGTGTGTAAGTAAACAGACGTGTGGAATGAATGCATTCTTTTTAGATGAGATGCCTGACTTCTGCTTATGAAAAATGAATAAGGGGCCCGTCAGCTTTACACATGAAAGGAAACCCCAGAGGAGGCCATACTGAGAGGAGGTGTTAAGGGTGTGTGTTGGGATGACCATGGGCAGTATAGAAAGTATTAAGTTTAGCTCAGCAGGTTAAAGCCTTCAATGTGAGAATCTAGGTTCAATCCTTAGCACCACCACCACCCTCCCGCTCCCCCAAAATGCAAGCAGGGCATGGGGAAGCTTCCAGGGCTGATGTAAGCACACATGTTCTCTGCCTTCCCACTGTGGCCAGCAACACTCCAGGTGGTGGATCCCGAGGCCAGAGTTCAAACATGGAAGCAAGCTTTTGCCCAACTCACAACACACATGTAGATGAGCTAGAAATAAATACTAGTTATTTTAGTCATCACAATATGGTGGACTGTTAGCTCAGCTTCGCTCCATCCTCCTCCACTAAGTCTGTACGCTCCAATATAAAATCAGAACGATCAGGATGTAAAGTGAGTTATAAAAGAAAAACTAATTAATCCAGATACCAAGGGGGAAAACAGAATGAACGGCACAGGATTGGAGAGATGGCTCGGTGGTTAAAAGTGTTTGATCTTGAGCTCAGGGCCCAGAACCCACGGGTGGCAGCTCACACCTGCCTGTGACTCCAGCTCCCTGAGATATGACACCCCATTCTGGCCTCAGTGGGCACCTGCACACACACACACACACACACACACACACACTAGGAAGTGTGCACGTGTGTGTGCACACATGCACAGAAAGTATGCACATGTGTGCGCACACATGATTTAATAAATGAATCTTAAGAGAATGAAATCTGTGCCCTAGTTTATTCCCAGCAGCACTCGGGACTGCGTGAGTCAGCGAAGACACTGGATGACTCCCCTGGCGGCACCACATTTCTGCCCTGTCCTCTACCCCCCTTTGGTATTCCACATATAATACTATGTTGACATGTTGATCGTTCTGTGAATTTCCCTCAAGACAAGAATCCTGCCTTTTCATCTATATTTCTCAAATTACAAGGGTAACAAGGACACACAATTAAACCAACAAACAAGACGTAATTCTCTTGGAAGCAAAACAAAACTCTGAACAGGTTGTACAACTGGTTCAAACAGGTTTATCCCTCATTAGTCATCAAGTGAATGCAAATTAAAAAACCTCAGCGAGATACAGTTCCAGCAATCAGAAAGTCAAAAGGACTGGGAACAACAGAGCTGCTCTCTGGCTGCATCTGAGGCTGCTCCACAGGAGGGAGGCCAGGCCTGGTCATGTGACCTAGTCAACAGCCAGTGACTGAAGGGGGGGGTTAGTGAGGAGGGGTGTCACAGCCATGGAGGGGAACCACCTGCTGTTGTTTTACTAAACTACACTACGGTGTCTTCTAAAGGTTCGTTTTGTTTTGTTTCTTAAGTTTTATTTATTTAATGTATGTGAGTACACTATTGTTGTGTTCAGACACACCAGAAGAGGGCATCAGATCTCATTACAGATGGTTGATGAGCCACCATGTGGTTACTGGGAATTGAACTCAGGACCTCTGGAAGAGCAGTCAGTGCTCGCTCTTAACCACTGAGCCATCTCTCCAGCTCTGAAGGTTTGTTTTATACTCTAGATCGGCGCTGCCTCAGTCTTGGCCAGAAGCTTCTATGCGCTGTGCTCAGCTAATGCGGAGACACACTGAAAGTGACTGAGAGTCCCTAAACGGGACTCTCCGGCAGCCCTGGAGGAAGAGGCACAGCGTGTAGAAGCTGTCTGCTGTGGTGGTGCACTGCCCAGCCCTGCGGAGGCAGGGGGAAATCTGTTTCAGGCCAGTCCTATACAGCAAGTGATAACCTGTCTCAAAATAAAACAAGATTGTATAGGTAAAATAAAGAGGAATGTAAGGACTAGAGGATGGAAAGGGGGGCCAGGAGGAAGGTTGGGAGGAGGGTTGGGAGGAGGGTTGGGAGGAGGGTTGGGAGGAGGGTTGGGAGGAGGGTTGGGAGGAGGGTTGGGAGGAAGGTTGGGAGGAGGGTTGGAAGGAGGGTTGGGAGGAGGGTTGGGAGGAGGGTTGGGAGGAGGGTTGGGAGGAGGATTGGAAGGAGGGTTGGGAGGAGGGTTGGGAGGAGGGTTGGGAGGAAGGTTGGGAGGAGGGTTGGAAGGAGGGTTGGAAGGAGGGTTGTCCTCTGGACTTGACATTGCACCCATGACCACACTACAGCAGTGGCTATCAACCAAGAGCAAGCCAGAGGACCATTGGACACTCCACTGACCAGCATCAGTTTAGCCTCAGTGGGCAGAGGGGCAGGGAAGACAGAAAGAAGACAGACAGACACAGAGACAGACAGCAAACACAGAGAGAAAGGGTTGAAAGAAAAAGTGGGAGGGGATGCATTGGGGTACTCAGGGGAGTAAAGGAATGGAGAGGAGAGTTGGGCATATATGACTAAGATACATTGCTTCTGTGGGTGTAGTTATTAAAGAATACGTAAAAGATATTCTATTAAAAAAAAAAAAAAAAAAAAAAAAAAAAGACCAGAGATGCAGGCTAGTGGACGAGGGCAACCTTTACATCCCCAGAGGGAATGTAAGAATGTTTAGTCACTGAGAACGCGGGAAAGTATACTCATGACGCCATCCCACCATTGCACCCTTAGATCTTTATCTAAGAGGAATGAAAGGCCCCGCATCCGTCCCTGTATCCATGCTGGGCCACTACCGGTTCTATCACAACACACTACACAGCTAAGTATCTGTTGTTTCACAATTCTCTCAGGGTAGGGCATGAGTGGAGCCCAGCTGGAGCCTCTGCTTCAGAATGTCCCCGGAGACCTCCGTGAGGGCTAGCTTTGGCAATGTCACAAACCCGGAATCACCCGAGAAGAGAGTATCAATGAGGGACTGTCCACAGCGGGTTGGTCTGTGAGCATGTCTGTGGGGGACGGTTGTAACTGAGTGAGGAGGAAAGACCCAGCCCTCAGTGGGCGGTGCCATTCCCTGGGCAGGCGATCCCGGACTGCTTGAGAGTAGGAAACTGGGCTAAGCACAGCAAGCAGAAATTCATGTCTCTCTGCTCTTAGATAGATGTTTTGTGACCAGCTGTTTGGAGTTTTTGTCTTGACTACCCCACAATGATGGACTATAACCTAGAATTAAACCCTTTCTCCCTTAAGTTGGTTTTTTGTCTGGACACTTTATAACTGAAACAGAAACAATATTAAGGCAAGGTGAGAAGGGATCATTGAAGGCCAGCTAGGGAATAAATCTTTTCCAGACTCACAAAATGTTGTTGGGATTTGCTTTCTTGAACACTTTCAACAGAGGGTCTCAGTTTCTCTCTAGCTATTGACTAAAGGCCACCCAGTTCCATGCCATGTGGCCCTTTCCCCAGGGTGGCTTATTTCATCAAAAGCTGTAGGTGTCCATGATGTTGGCTAACAAAGCAGGAGAAACAATGTAGCACATTCCCTCTGTGCGCTGGATACATGCAATACCCACAGCGGCCACAAGGGAGCAAAGAATTCCCCTTGACAGTTAATTGTCAATTCCCATATGACAGTTACAGAGCTGTCATATGGGAAATCAAACAAGGGTCTGCTGGCGGCTCGAGCAGCCATTGCTTAACCACTAAGCCATCGCCCCAGCCCCCATAGAGGACTTTTCAATTGCTTAGGATTTTAGTTGTGTTCATTTGTGTTGAAACCATTCAATGCAAGCATCAGGCAGAACCATTTTGATGTGAAGTTTTTCACTTCTGTTGAGACAGGGATATACCACTCATAGGGGTGAAGAACATTCAGGAAGACACTGTACAGTGAAATTCACAGCCCTTCTGAACATTATTCAAAGGTAATTCAAAGGAAGAGGACTTTGCTCGAAGGTGGCTTCGGAACTTTGAGGTATGGGCCAGAGACATGGCTCAGTAGAAATAAGGGCTTGCCGCTAAGCCTGACAGCCTGAGTTCAGTCCCTTGGGCCCCACAAGCTGTTCTCTCATCTCCTCAAATGCACTGTAGAATGTGTACAGGCACACAAACACACGTAAATAAATAAATAAAGGTGTAATCTGAAAGTACAAGTATTTCCTGATTGTTACTCTCTTTAAATACAGAGCATGGGGAGCCCCTCAAGTTAATACTGAAGAGTAAAAGGTTGTCAAAGGACACTGATTCCTTGCCCTAGGGATTTCCTCTGCAGGAAATCGCTCCCAGGAAATCCCACCCAGGAAATCCCACTTTCTTGAGATTTGAGTTCCCAAAATACCACAGAAGGTCCAGATGACCTCTGTGGAATGTTTCAACGCCCTAGGTCAACGCCCTAGGTGTGCCCAGGGGTGTACTGATAAAAAGTGTATGATTCTTCCCCTTTGAATTTCCTCATTCCCCCTGTCCTCCCCCTCCTTTGTGATTTTTGCCTTTATAAGCCCGTTACAAGTTCAGGCCGTTGTCGAACTCCTCTACCCCTGCGTGGTGTATGAGTCTCGACCCCAGCATGCTGGCCTGAGATCTCACTCTGTTTCACTTTCAATAAACTTCCTCGTGCGATTGCAGCAAGTCTGGTCTCGGTGCCTCACTGGGTGCGCGCCTCTCCTGAGATTTGAGTGAGGGTCTCCCTTCGGAGGTCTTTCAATACATCTTTCCTGTACTCCCCCCACACACAAAGACACCATTCAAACAGCTCCAGATGACACTCTAAGCTCATCTTCCTGCTGCAGAAAGAGAAAGCATTTGGGGGAGGAGGTGCTGCCACCAATCTCTGAAAGGCCTAACTACCTCAGCCCCACTTAAAAGGCAAGATGCAAAGGGGACAGCGGAGAGAAAGGGTTGGAGGTGGAAGAAGAGCAGGCATCTGTGGGGAAAAAAGCTGGCCCTGGGAGGTACACCACACACCCAGAGTGAGGGAACACACTGTGGCCAGTTTGCATGCTGAATTCTGTCTACACACTGTCAGAAAAGAAAATTAAAACAGAGTTTCTTAATACACAAGGAAAGAAGTTTACAATAGTCCTGGTACCTGGGGGTGAGGCCAGTCTCCTCAGTGAGATTTAATTTCAACAGCAAGAAGGTGAAGATGTGTGAGGAGAGGCGTGGCTTTTCTCTCAGTGCACAAAGAACAGATCTCATAATGGCAGACACGCATGCTATTGCTGTACTTGTGTGGTCCCTGGCCCTGCCCAGCTCCCTCTTTGCCCTTTCTGACTCCTGTCATTCCTATTACTCCCCACAAAGAAAACCCTTCCTTCTGCTTCCAAGACACACACACACACACACACGCACACACACACACACACGTCCACATATAAGAAAAATAGTTTTGTCTCCCTATCTATACATACAGATATACTGTGTGTATGTGCGCGCACACTTGCATGTGCATGCAGTCATGTGCACATATACACATGTACCCGTGTTTGTGAGATCCCCTAGAACAAGAGGTACAGTTGTGAGCTGCCATGTGCATATTAATGAGATAGATGGACTTCTTTCTTTTTTGTTTCCTTGGCTGTGTAGAAGCTTCACCTCCCCAACCCTCCCCATCCCTAAGACAGGATTTCTCTGTGTAGCCCTGGCTCTTGTGGAACTCACTCTGTAGACCAGGCTGTTCTCAAACTCAGAGCTCTGCCTGTCTCTGGCTCCTGAGTGCTGGGATTAAAGGCATGTGCCACCATGCCCTGCTGGAGCCTTTTAATTCCATAAATCCCATCTGTCACACATGTGCTTCCTGAGCTGATAGAGTCCTTGTCAGTGTGAGGCCCTGGCCATGCCACCTAGGGACAAGTTGTACTCCTCCCTAGGACTTTCCAAAACACCCAAGAATGTGAGGCTCTTGGCCAGGTTAAGTTGCCCCTGCTCTGAGACTTTTTCAAAACACCCAGTTCTGAAAAACAAAACAAGAATGAAAACCCACAGAATTTACTGGCTGACAGCTACAAGGTCTCATAGAAAAGTCCCAAACATGCATCATCAGCCTAAACCCCTTCATCCAGTGAATCCAAGGGTCACCATAATTCACCAATGACACACCACCACCCCATGCTGTTGCTGAAATCTGCCCTCAGAACTGTATAAAAATTGTGTACTTTGAAACTGTGGGATCATCTCTGTCCCGCTTGTAGGACGGCCCCAGTGCACTGGAACTATTAGACCTCTTGCTTATTGCATCGATCTCAGCCTCTGTGTCTCTGTGGGAGTGGACATCCTGGTCGTTGGGCCACGTGGGTCCAACATTAGGAAGTGCTTCCTCTGTGCTTCCTGAGCTGATGGAGTCCTTGTCTGTCTGCTCAGAGTCGTTTTGAGGCAAAGAGAGCAAAAGCTATTTGGAGTTGAACACTGTGTGTCCCAAGGATGTCTGTGTGAATCTTAAATCCTAATAAATTCACTTAAGGAGAATAAACATGTCTCAAGGTGTATGGTTCAGGGTCACAAGGAGTCCTAGATCAAAATGCCAGGGAGATGGAGGTCACCGTTTATCCTTGTCCATCCCACATGCGTTTATCAGTCGATAGCTGAGCACTGTGTGGCTCAGCCCTCCGTGGTTCCAGTACCTCTGCTTCCCAGCTCCCTCCCAGCCCTCACTCCAGCCCAAAATCCCATCAATCCTTATTCACCCCCCGTCTCAACCCTCCACCTCCCACCACACTAAGCATCAGACTTTAGAACAGTCTGCAGTGGGTCCATCTGGGTCTGATAATGTGGGAGGAGGCGGTGGTAGGGTTTGTTTGTTCTTTCGATTTAGGGTTGGGAGATTTTTGTTTTTGTTTGTACAATGTAGTCCAGAACAACCTGGAACTCATTCTGTAGCCCAGGTTTGCCTCAAAGTCATGATCCCCGTCTGAGTCTCCAGAGTGCTGAGACCACAGGCATGTGTCACATCCATTCAGAGCCACTTAGGCTCCTTATCCTACAGTCACCTATTTATTAATTTATTAATTTACTTAGGATAGGGTTTCACCATATAGCTAGCCCTGGCTGGCCTGTAACTTGCTATGTAGACCAGGCTGGCCTTGAACCCACAGAGATCCACTTGCCACTGCCTTTCAAGTGCTGAGGACAAAGATGTATGCTATACCATGCCTGGCCCTACAAATATATTTGTAAATGAAATCATGTGTTTTCTGAGATTTGCATCAAAATAACATCTAGGATTACCACACAACAAATAAAAGAATTGTCCATGACTCCATGAACAAATATTACCCACAAAGTTGACTTAAACTGAACATGGGGCTAGGGGTGTGGCTTAATCAGTAGAAAGCTCACCTAGGAGGCAGGAAGCCCTGGGGGCAATCCCTGTCCTTTTTTTTTTTTTTTTTTTTTTTTTTTTAATAGTACAGAATAGAGTTTATTCAGGTCATGGGGGAGTTAAGAGGCTAGTACAGGGAGAGAGAGGGAGAGAGAGAGAGAGAGAGAGAGAGAGAGAGAGAGAGAGAGAGAGAGTAGAGGAGTAGAGGCCGGCCAAGAGCACATGGAGAGAGAGGTGAAGGGAAGGGAGAGAGGAAACCATGTCTCAAGGTTGGAAGGGAGGGGTCAGAGGCTGGATACTACAGAGAACATGTTCTATATGATCCCTTTATATGAAGGCTAAGTGCAAACAACCAGCCTCAGAGATAACATTCAGAAGAGTCCACCTCATAGGGAAGCCATGGAGAACTCAGGGGCTACCCTCCCTGGGTCTTGTTGCAAGGGAGCGTGTGAGCTGCCTGGGATGACGAAAATGATGCCCGACTCTCCTGTAAAAGTCTTCAAAAGAGCTGGACAGATGGCTCAGTGGTTAGAGCACTGTCTGCTCTTCCAGAGGTCCTGAGGTCAATTCCCAGCAACCACATGGTGGCTCACAACTATCTGTAATGGGATCTGATGCCCTCTTCAGGTGTGTCTGAAGACAGCTACAGTGTACTTACATATAATAAATAAACAAATCTTTTTTTAAAAGAAAGAAAAAAAAAACCCAAAAACTCTGTATGCAGAGACTAGAGAAATGGCTCAGGTTAAACAGAGTACTAGCTACTCCCACATGGCAGCTCATGACCTCCAGTTCCAGGGGATCTGATGCCCTCTTCTGGTCTCTAGTGGATACCTGAATGCATGTTAACATACAAGCACACACATGTGCGCACACACACACACATACACATGCACACACGTATGCGCATTCACACACATCAGTAAAAATGTTTTATTTTAAAATGGGCTTTCAATAACTCATAGAGGAAGGGAGGGTTTTCTGACCCTGAGAATGGAGGGTGACAGAGGGTGAGCCCAGCCAAGGTCACCGGGGTCTTGGCAAGACATGGTGACTGAGGACTTACCACATCCATGCAGCCTCAGTCTGGATTCCCTCTGTCCTTCTGGTGTTGTTTGTGATAAATTGTGTGGTGCTGGCTGGCGCTCTGCAGCCGTTTTCCGTCAAGAATAGTTTAGTAGAACTATAAAACTCGACTCAGCTTCTATCCCATGCTCCGGATAACATACAGATAGATATGAATCATCTTTATTTACACATTAGGGTGGGATTCCAGGGAAGAACGGGATATATCCACACCGTCTCCCATAAAATCACTTCTTGGCACCAGCAAGCTGGCTCAGCGTGCAAAGTGCATAACTGGAATTCAGTCCCCAGCACCCTCAGGAACAGCTGGCAGAGCGGTAACCCCGAGACCCTGCTATTTCAGCTCATGCACACAGCAAAATGGAGTAAGGAGAGACTGACTCCGAAAGCTGTCCTCGACCTCCATATATGTGCCATGACACATGTATGCTCTCTCTCTCTTACACAGACCTCCACATGTGACACGACATATGTATGCACACACACAGACCTCCATATATGTGTCATGACACATGTATGTTATGTATGTACACACACAGAGACCTCCACATGCGATATGACATATGTATCCACACACATTCTGACCTCCACACGTGACATATGTGTACACACACACACACACACAGTAATTACACACACACTGACCTCCATATATGTGTCATGACATATGTATGCACACTCACTCTGACCTCCATATATGTGTCATAACACATGTATGTTATGTATGCACACACACAGAGACCTCCACATGTGACATATGTGTACAGACACACACACAGAGTAATTACAAAGTAAGACATAACTAACAGAGAAGCTTGGGGAATGCATTAACCAAATGGTCACCAACCATCTCATCACTGATGGAATAACTCACATGTGTGTGTGTCTCAGGATACGGCACATTAAGTCAGATGCTGTATCCATCCATGTTTCTGCGGCTATAATTAAAAAAAAAAAAAATCCAAAGACTCTTTATAAAGAGAAGAGGCGTTTTTAACTCATGGTCTGGAAGCTGCTGCGCCACCTTGTGGTGGAGGCCAAATGTCATCAGGGCAGGAAGTCACATGAAAGGGAGATTCTGGTAAGAACTGGTCTCCTTGTAACACACACTAACCCCTTCAGGGGGCAGTGTCCCTAGTGATCCTGGTACGGGATCCTGGAAACACGCTGGAGAGACGTGGCAAACCAAACACACCCAGTGCAGGCGCACATCACTTCTGTGGAATATAGAAATCACATCGATGATAGAAGAAAACAACAACAACAAAAAAGTTTGAAAATGTCAATAGTGAAAAAGTTAAAAATGGCACCTGGCCCTCCTGGGCGGACCAAAGCCCCACCTAAGCGTCTGGAGGGGAGAGAAGGAAGAGCCGCTCACAAGGTTTCCAGGGGGACAAATGTCCCACCAAATAACCAAGCCTCTCATCGGCCCTGTTTCTGTGGTGGCTGATGCTATCTCAAAGAACAATGGTCAGCTCAGAAATGAAAGGCAGCCGGCTTTTTTTCCTCTCTGCTTAGAAATATAATTTTCTCAAAATCTGGGCCAGGATGAAATAAGTTGTAAGGGATGCCAAAGTGTGTCCCTTCTTCATTGAGAAGGAAAGGCTAGGCTTGTCAATTCCCACACCACCTGCCCCTCCCCCACTCAGCATCTCCCCACACTATTCACCCCTCCCCTACCTCAAAGTACCTCCATGCGTTCGTTCATTTAAAGAAATACACTATTAAGTTGTTTCAGTCACTGCCCCTATTCTTCCAAAAAAGTTTTGTTACATTTTGTCTATTCATATTTATTTATTTTAGGTTTTTGGGTTGGGGTTTCCCTGTGTATCCCTGGCTGTCTTGGAACTCACTTTGTAGACCAGGCTGATCTTGAGTTCAGACCTCTAGCTTCTCTGCCCACCTCTACTTCTAAATGCTGGGATTAAAGGCATGTACCACCACTGCCCAGCCATCTTATTTCTGTAAGTGTGTGTGTGTGTGTGTGTGTATGCATGTGTGTAAGGGACACCTTGTGGAAGCAGGTTGTCTTTTTCTATCATATGGATCCCAGGAATGAAACAGTTCATCAGACTTAACTACAGGCTTCTTTACCCACCAGGCCATCTCACCTGCTCCCTCTGCCACGTACTTACTTTTGTGTCACATCTGAAAATTCTCCTTCCGTCTAGTTCTTCGGGGAAACCTCAGCCCCAGGGACTTTGACAAAAACAGTCAGTAGCAAAGTTCAACCTGAGCTGCCCAGGGCTACCACACCAGCAGACAGGGGCCAGCCAAAGACTTACAGGTAGATGACCACCACAGAAAGCAGAGAAAGCTCTGACGTATTTCCAGCGGCCACAGAGGCTGCACGAGGACTGCGTGCATGCCCATAGAAGGTCTGAAGGGCTCCAAGTAGGACTGGGGGTATCCATAGGTTCCAAAGAAAGAGCTAGAAGCCAAGGCATATTTGTACTCTGCCAGGGGTAACGCCCACATCCCTTACCAAGAATAATTCCCAGCAGCCCACAGGGACATCTCCCTAAGTGTTGTCTGTGACATTACTGAATCTGGATTACATCAGAAAACTACTTTTTGTTGTTTGCAAGCACACGGGAAATTTAGTGTAGCTTAAATACACAATGTAAAGGGTTCTGTACCCACTGCTTCTGACCAGTACCTAGACAGGAGTGAGAGTAAAGAACCCCTGGGCAAGCCAGGCGTGGTAGCACACACCTTTAACTCCAGCAGACGCAGAGGCAGGCGAGTCCTTGAGTTCAAGAACAGCCAGGCTACAAGGAAGGTAAACACCCCAAGTTCTAAGTGATACCCAATAATCTTGTGGTTAATGTTGTATACACTGACTGCTTTGGGGGGGAATTAATTTCTCTCTGAAAGACAGCTGAACAGAAGTTGCCCTGACAGCTGTGGCCCCTGTGGAGTCCCTGATAAAGCTAGGGTGTACCAATCCCAGCATGCACCAGGAACAAGGTTGGAAATGCTGGTCCTCAAGCAGGGAAGTCCAGGCTAAAAAATGGTCTAAGAGAAATGGACAGTGAATGTATGGGTGTGTGTGGGGAGGACAGTGGGTGTGCAGGTGTGTGTGGGGAGAAGATCCCTCAGGAAGTACCTGGGTTCTTACAAGGTCTTACCCAGAAAGGCCACATGGGCATAAAGCATCTGCTCAGAAAATAGTGAGTTTTCTCAGTTGATTGTTCACAGTCAGTTACAGATTGAATTCCTGTCCTACACTGGCTGAGAAGATGGCTCAGTGGTCAAGAGCACTGACTGCTCTTCCAGAGGCCCTGAGTTCAATCCCCAGCAACCACATGGTGGCTCACAACCATCTGTAATGGGATCTGATGCCCTCTTTTGGTGTGTCTGAGGACAGCTACAGTGTATTCATATATAAGAAATAAATAAATCTTTTTTAAGAAAGAGTAAGGAATTTGAGTATTAATGAGATGGATGAATTTTCTTTTTTGTTTCCTTGGCTGTGTAGAAGCGCCACCCCCCCCCCCCCAAGACAGGGTTTCACTTACAGAGATCCACCTGCCTCTGCCTCCTGAGTGCTGGGATTAAAGGCGTACGCCACCACTGCCCTGCTGCCAAGCAGAAGCTTTTTCATTCCATAATCTCATATGTCAGCTGATGGAGTCCTTGTCAGGAAGGGCTTCATCTGTCTGCATGGAGTCATTTCGAGGCAAAGAGAGCAAAAGCTATTTGGAGCTGAACATTGTGTGTCCCAAGGATGTCTGGGTGAATCTTAAATCCTAATAAATTCACTTAAGGAGAATGAACACGTCTCAAGGTGTATGGTTCAGGGTCAGGAGGAATCTCAAATCAAAATGCCAGAGGAGATGGGATCCGATGCCCTATACTGGTGTGTCTGAAGACAGCTACAGTGTATACTCACATACAGCCCTCTGTGCAGACTACAGGCTGCCCCCACAGACTCTGTGAAATACACAGCCACATCCTCCAAGGTCACCACCTCCTGAAACAGCAAACTCCCAGTCAAGTTTCAGTGAGGCAGAGAAGCTCTGAGCTTTTGGGGGGCCCACAACTCCGAGCTCCTATGAAGAGCAGCGAGGGACCAACACACCAGCATTCCCACTTTCACATGTGTGGCCCCAGCTCTGTGCCACCCACACAGCCTGGCTTCTCTCACTGTTCTTCCAATCTACAGCCCCCAAACTAAGGCGATGCTCTCTTCCTGGTCACTATAGCAACCAGAAGGACTATATTCCTGGACTTATAAACTGCCCCTCAAGGACCGATCACCTTGGTGTACTCCTGTGTCATCTGGCTTTTCTTTTTAAAGTATAATGTATCTTTATTTATTAATTCTTTGAAATTTTTATACATGTATACCATGTATTTTGGTGATATTCACTTTCTGATCCTCCCCCCTAACTCCTCCAGACTCACTCTTCAACCCCCAAGTCTTCTTGTCAGGTGTGTGTATCTCCAAACCTAGTCTGTGTCGTTCATGTTTATGGTGTGGTTGACTACCAGGGACCACAGCCTTCAAGAGACTGATACTCCCCTCCACACCCCAGAGAGCACCAATTGTTCGTACGTCCTCAGCTAGGGGTCCGGGCTCCTGAGCCCCTCCCCGCTCTATGCTAGACTGATGACTGGCTTGAGACCTTGTGTAGTCACATACAGACCACCACATCTGCTGTGGGTTCATGACTACAGTGGTCCTGTCGTGTCCAAAAGTGTCTCATCGAGGTGAGAGACTCCTCCCTAACCTCTGGTTTTTACAACACTTCCACATTCCTCCATGATGGCTCGAGTCTTGAGTGTCACAGAGATGACCATCTGTGGCTGAGGACTATACTTATTCTCTGCAGTTTGACCAGTTGTGAGCTTTAGCATTAACCACCCACCATCCCCTGCACTAAGAATCCGAGTGACCAGATTAGTGAGCCTGACAGCTGCACTCATCTGTCCGTAGAGATAAATGAATTTAGAGGGCAGTGTCACCCCTGGTTAGGGTCACCCTTGGGACCTATAAACACCTGTCTTAGTCAGGGTTTCTATTCCTGCACAAACATCATGACCAAGAAGCAAGTTGGGCAGGAAAGGGTTAATCAGCTTACACTTCCATATCGCTGTTCATCACCAAAGGAAGTCAGGACTGAAACTCAAGCAGGTCAGGAAGCAGGAGCTGATGCAGAGGCTATGAAGGGATGTCACACTTACTGGCTTGCTCCCCCTGGCTTGCTCAGCCTGCTTTCTTATAGAACCCGGGTCCACCAGCCCAGGGATGGCACCACCCACAGTGGGCTGGGCCCTCCCCCCTTGATCACTAGCTGAGAAAATGCCTTCCAGCTGGATCTCATGGAGGCATTTCCTCAACTGAGGCTCCTTTCTCTGTGATAACTCCAGCTTGTGTCAAGTTGACACAAAACCAGCCAGTACAACACCCAACTGTGGGTCTGTGGCCAGACACGTGGTACTAGACATGTGTTTCTTCCTGTGGAAAGAGCCTCAAAGCCAATCAGGAAGCACTTGGTTATCCCACACATCAGGCTGCTGTTGCACCATGGACATATCTTGCCATGTTAGTCCTGAGTGAATGTTGGCAGCCCCAGCCCTGACCCCCAGAAGACTACATAATTCCTTCTGCTACCATAAAACCAGCCGGCAGGACAGAAGCCTCCTGAGGTACCAACTTGATTGGTTCACGTGCTGTGACACAGTGCCACCAGGTTTTCTGCAGGATGTTTAGTTGGCTGTCATTCACCCTGACTCCACCCATCTGCAGTGTAGGGAATCACCCCTATTTGTCCTTCCCCTAGCTTCTTCTCAGATTCCAACTGCTCTCAACTACCAGGTAGAGCAGCTGAGCTCAGAAAAATCAGTGTTGGGCAGGAGAGACGGTTCAGTGGTTGAGAGCACTGACCGCTCTTCCAGAGGTCCTAAGTTCAATTCCCAGCAACCACATGGTGGCTCACAACCATCTTTAATGGGATCCAATTCTCCCTTCTTAGGTGTCTGAAGACAGCTACAGTGTACTCATATACAGAAGAGGAATTGAGCTCAGGATCTTTGGAAGAGCAGCCAGTGCTCTCAACCGCTGAGCCATCTCTCTAGCCCGGTTGTTTATTTTTAATGGATGGATGTGGCCAATGTCCGCCACACACATGCAGGTACTCCCAGAGACCAGAAGAGGGCATGGGCTCTTGCAGAAGGACCTGGAGCTACAGGATGTGAAATACTCAGCAGGGATTCTAGGAACCAAACTGTTCCTCTGGAAGAGCAGCGGGTACTCTAACACAAAGGTATAGCCCAGGCTGGCCCTCAACTCTTGATATTCCTGCTCCTGCCTCTTCTGAATATTTTATTAGCAACAGACACCACAACCACCTCAATAATGAACTTCTAACTTCAGCAGGTGATTCCAGTTTGCAGCTAGGATCTGAGCTTCCACACTCACGGGTCTCCTTTCTTCCACTGGTATCTGCACCGTGAGCCTCACTACTCCCAATATTTATTTCTTGCACCATGGACCACTGGCCATAGATCACATGTAGTCAAAGGAGTCCTTCTGAGTTTAGGATAACTGACAGCTAGTGTGAAGAGGAAGCTAACACACCCGAGGCCAGGCAGTTTGGAGCATGACTGGTGTCCCTGACTTCACGCACTGCTGTCTGGCCTTAGATAAGCAGACCTTAGAAGCCAAGAGAACAGCATGAGTGGGGAACAGTCCCAAGGGGAGGGACCTTGCCCTGCATCACTGAAGCCTCCTGTGGTGCTCAGGCTCGTATCTCCCACTGTGACACCCCAACTCCCTCGGACACCCCCATCCAAAGTCTTCCTGCTTCCCACGCAGGGGGAGGTCTCCACTCTGCAGTGCCCTTACAAGGCAAAGGCGCGTGCGTGAGTCTGACAGCGAGGGGACAGACATCCTCTGAGGACAGAAATGCTCCACGACCCGCGGGCGTCCCCAGGGGCTCAGTGCACACTGGGCGCGGGGGGTTCACATCGGATTGCTCGTGGCAGGCTGGGAACGCATAATGAAGGTGCCACTGCTGACCCAGCACCGGCCGCACAAGGTAACCAACCAACTCGCCGGAACTCTCTACAGGGCCAAGCCCCGACCCGGAAGCGCAGCTCATTTCGGCCGCTCTAGGCGCTCTGGAGGCCTCATCTCGGTGGTGACACAGCCCGACCACTAGAAGGTCAGGCGGAAGTAGCTTGGTGTGTCTCAGGGCGCCTGCGCACTTGAGTTTGAAGGCGCTAACACGCTGGGGCTGCAAGGTGGTGGGCATTGCTTGCTGGGGGCATAAATTATACAAATTTGCTTGATTTATCTGGCACCAATTTTTAAAAAAGATTTATTTATTTAATGTATATGAGTACACTGTAGCTGTCTTCAGACCCACCAGAAGAGGACAACAGATCTTAGTGAGTCTGGCACCAATTTTAAATAGCAACATTAATAGGAAAAAAGGTCACACCTCCACAAATAAAGATTGGACATCAGTGTGCAGTTAGCTTCTCATGCTGATGTGGCTGGAAAATTGGCTTAGCTGATCAGTTTCCCGGTGGCTCAATTCAGCGCCAGCAAATCTAACGCCCTCTTCTGGACTGCCTAACACTGCACTCACAGCATATACCTACACAGACACAAATCATTCTGAAAAGTATTTTAAAGATGGGGTTGAAGAATGACTCAGCAGTTAGTAGAACTTGCTCTTCCAAGGCCAAGATTCAATTCTAGCACCATATGGTGGCTCACAACCATCTGTAACTCCTGTTCCAAGGGACCCAACATCCACACTCGTATGAGGTGCAGATACCTCAAGCAGGCAAAACACTCACTTGCATAAAAAATAAACCTTTAGATGGTAAAGCTGTAGACATTATAGAAGCTCATTTCTCACCGGACACCGTGGCACTTACCTGTAATACCAGCATTTCAAAGGCCAAGGCAGGAACCAGAAACCTACCTCAATTGTTTAACGGTCAGGGAAGGTGTGGTGGCTAAGGGCCTAGCCCAAGGCTAAGGCAGGGAGTCCACAGGAGCTCGGAGGTTGGAAGCCAGAAAGGCAAAGTGAGACCTCATTTTCTGAAAGTTACCAAGTCCACAGCAGTCCCAAGGCTAAGAAATATATAGTAGGCAATCAAATAACCCTGAAAACCAGTCACCAAATACCTGGATGTAGTGATCATGCTTTTCAAATTGCTGACACTTTTTCTCCAAGAGTTCAGTTCCCTCCACCCCTACCCTAATGCTATTCCAGTAACCCAGTTCTCCAGGTGCTTTTCAGTGCAGTAGGAAATGGGCCCCTCCTGCCAGCAGCCAACCTGAGTGTATCTGGTGCAGAAATCCACTTCCTGCAGGCCTTCAATTCCCAGCCCATGGAAGGAAACTGCTGCTTCACAACAATTGTGCCCCCCCCCCCCCCCCCCGCAGATCAGGACTCCTGGGTGGCAAGGCTGGAAATCAAGACTACAGTTCAGTGTGGTCTACTTTCCCAAAAGCCTTCATAGGCCACCTTTTTGGACTATCTACAATCCTTAGATGTAGAATTCCTCCTGTCAGCGACACCTTGGGGGTTATGGGGAGGGTGCTATTTAATAAAGCCAGAACGGGTTTTCTACTAAATTCTGTGGGGTGAGCTCAGAGCAACCATGATGGTTGGAGAATCAATTTTGGATGTTTTAATCCCTTTCTCAAAATCCCTAAATATGACCCCATGAATAGGTTTATGGAATATGGGACCATCCACCTTCCTGAGTGCAGAAGGCCCAACATGTGCTCTAAAGTGCAGACATGAACGTTCTCAACTCCTTCCTGCTCTAAGCCAGTCAGGGCTGGCTAAACGGAACCAAGTAGCAGGGTTTATATGACCCACCTCAGTCCCACTGGTCTCTTCCCATTCCCTCCATTCCCTCCAGTCACCATGCAGCCCGGCTGTGAACTCAGTTCACATCCATCCCTACCTCCCAGTGCCTTGTGTGTACAGCACACCAAGGCCTGGCCCATGCTCTTTAAAAGGCTACTCGGACCACTCCACATTGCACCATTTCACAGGGCTGTCTACCCTCAATACCCCTGCCACTTCACAGGGTAGACAAGAGCCCTGGAATGCCGCTGACAGGACAATGACTCCCCAAACCCTAGGTCATTCCCGACCTGTGCCCACTTGTCCAGGTGTAAACCCTGGACATCAAACGGAAAAGCACCCCCGGCGTGCTAGGAATGACCCTACATATAATCCACTCCCACTTCTCTTACAAAGTAACACTTCCTTTTTTTTTTTAGGATTCCATCCTTTTCAAGGACCAAGCTTCTCCAACCATCTACTTTCCTACATACATTCAAAGCCTTTAATGTCTAAAATTACCACCCATGGAAGACAGGCAAAGGCCCAGCCTCACAGTATCTTTCAAGAGTCACACTAGACTCTGGTTCATCAAAATGGTGGAATCCCACCTGTTTTTTGATGAATATATTTATTTGTACAAGGGTTAATGACACTGTTGTACTGTCCTGGTACCCATGTATAAAGGGTGAGTTGGACTCTGGCTGTATGCTAGTACCAAGGCCTGGGTAAAGGGAGTTTATATCACTGAGCCTGTCTGCAATTCCACCAGTCTTTGGCCCACTTGAAACAAGTGTAACAAGCTTAGAGTCCACACAAGAAATTTACCACTGTGTCAATCAAAAAAGAACCTTTATTCCTTGTGTAGCCTCATGCTTTCTTGCCGGCTGCCTTTGGAGGTGCTTTCTGGGCTGGGGCCTTCTGACCCTTCTGACCTTTAGCAGGAGGTGCTGCTGCCTTCTGACCCGCAGCCTTCTGTGCAGGAGCCTTCTGGCCTGCAGCCTTCTTGCCTGCCCCTGTTGCCTTCTTGGCTGGGACTTTAGCTTTAGCAGCAGCTGCTGCTGCAGCAATGGCAGCCTTAGCAACAGCTGCCTTTTTAGGAGAAGCTTTCAGGATAGCAGCTCTTTGAAGTTTCTTTACTTCAGTCTTGATTATTCTGTTCCTCTGCAAAAATCACAGGAGAGCATTTGCTACAGGCTTACACAAAATATGCCTTATGTCCATTGTTAAAAAAAAATTAAACTGCTTCCACGCACACAAATTTAAAATGAGGACATTATTCCCAAGATCCAGTCAGATCATTAAGCCAGGCACTTTTACCACAAGCTACCTTGCTGGCTCTAGCCTACCAGGAATTATAATTACACACACCATGAAGTAAGGACTGGCTACAGTTCCCTCAATACCCCGCATCAAATACAATGTACACCTGAAAGCTTACCATTTTCTTTGCCTTCATGACCTTGAAACGATCAAAATCTGTCATCTTGGCTTTCTGTTAAAAGAAAAGACAAATGCTCTCTCCTGGCACATCTAAGCACAGCCACCCTGCAGAACTCAAAGGCGTGTGTCATTACCCTTTCTCTGGCATCGATTTTCTTGGCCCATCTTGTGGCCGCCCATTTCGTATTGATGTCTGCCTTCTCCCAGGCTTTCCGTACGTACTTCTGGCGGGCACTGTGAAGGGTAGTGCACATTTCTCAAAAAACCAATGTCCAAGACTCAAAATCCCCTCCAAGCACACTCGCTAGAAATTGAATTCAGGGCCTCTGGATGAACTGTCAGGGCTCCTAACTGCTGAGCCCTCCCGCTTTCACTTTTTATAAGCCGTAAACACTTCTTTATGCTAAAAACTGTAGCCAACACACACCAACCCCATCACTAAGGAAAGTAAAGAGCAAATCTGATACAAAAGCAGGGTATAGGGGGAGAAAGACCCAAACAGGAAGTGAAGGAAATATAGGTAACTTCTACAATGGCAAAATGATTGAGGCAATTTAAAGCAAATAAGGTCTGTTTGTTAAATACAGACCCCTTTTCTAGGTTGGCTCCAAACTGTCTGTATTGTCCTGCTATTCTCAAGGGGAATAACAGATGGTGGAGCCAAGTTTAAAAGTGACTTAGAGCAGGATGTTACCTGTGTGGGAACTTGAGGATGAAGTCAGTGAGCTGCATGCATTTGAAAGGCATGGCCTGTCTCCTCACCCGAGTGCAGGGTCCATCCACTAAAGCCTAGAATACAAAATCGAGGACCTCAGACAGGAGCCTATTAAGTTCAAGACGGCTGTAACCTCTAGTCCTTTCAGGATTAAATGTACATCACTATTAAAATAAAGCCAATGTGCATTCTGTGAACCCCTGGTTCTCCCACCTTATCCTCCCAGAGCCTGAGGTAACAGGAGCCACCACACCTTTCTTTAGGGCTGGGGAATGACTCAAGTCTCCAGCCCTCTGTCACACTCCAGCCTCACCGAAGTCTTTTTACAGTCACCTCATTTAAACCCACTTGCATCTGCCTAGTTTACCTAGTGAACTAGTCTTGTAAGACCAGCTGACTCTACCCTGTGCCCAGTGCTTCCTCAAAGGTAAAGTTGTAACCACCCAAGGACCACTCGAGGTACCCTGAACACCATCTATGGTACCGCCAACCACCTGGCCACCTTAAACAAAGATTGTAAAACACGTACGTACCCTATTCTGGTCAATAACATCTACAATTGCGACCAGCTTTCCAGCATGGGGCCCAAAGGAAATGTAGGCCACCCGGCCAACCTCCACGAAACGCCTGAACACCTAAAACAGAAAAAGAAACAAGGGTTGACTTTAAATATTGCAAACCCGATGTTTGCCGGCCTCACAGGGCTCGGAGCCGCCCTGAGGGCCGGACTTGAACTTAGTAACCAGCATTTCTTAACTTTAAAGTGTCCTGTATACTGTCTCAGCATACAAGTAACCTGGGTTCACTCTTACCCTTATGTTCCCCCTTTAGTTCTCTCACACAACTAACTCACTGCTTGACTCTGACCCACTCCCCGGATCACTGTTTCCGGAGGATTGGAGGAGCGCCGCCATTCCCGAACTTCAGGCCCGGCCACTACCGCCACTGAGCACGCGAGGCCCGGACAGGGCCTACCACGCGAGCCGCGCTCCCCCAGGGCTTGGTCCCGCGCCCCGCCGCCTCCCCAGCGCTGCCCGAGTCGCGCAGAGCCCCTCCATGTCAGGGATCGCCCGCTCGCGGCGGAAGATGTGCGTCGCGACGGCCGCGCTCGGAGCCCTAGACACACACACTCACCATCTTGGCGGCGCTCAGCGAGAAGGGAAAGGGCCCGCCCTGCCGTGCGCATGTGTCGGCGGAAACTCCGCCCCTACGTCCAGCGTAGCCACCGATTGGTCGACAGGGAGCGTGCGTGCGTTTACGCATGCTCAGTGGGCTACATGACGGTGCCGGCTCTGTGCGAGTGTTTCCGTCTCATACACGTGGTGTGAATCTGACTGTAATTTCTCCTTTTTTGTTTGTTTGGGTATGGGATTTTGGGGACAAGGGCCTCTCAGTGTTGGCCTTCTACTCTGTATAATCCAGGCAGTTTTCGCTCTCAGCAATGCTCCTGCCTTAGTCTCCCAAATGTTGGCATGACAGGGCAGTCACTCCTGAGAACTTTTGGGATAGGAAGGACTCAGGCTGATTTTCCCGTCCGAACTGTCCGCAGCCCACTTCACTTTTCTTCTCTATACATAGGATATAAGTGCACTGGCGCTCGCCCTTAATTCCAGCACGGAGGCCGAGGCGGAAGCAAATCTGGATCTAAGGCTGCTTGCCCTACCCGGGATAAATATTAAAACTCTGTCTTAAAGAACAAAGATACAGGTCACTTGGAACAAAAGAGGGCCGCAGTTGGTTCCAGAGTCCCAGATCTTAAGAGTTTCACGCTTTCTTTACAAGCCTTACATTGCTTCACTTGGGAAGAACTCTCCCTCACCACCCTCTTAGGTTCTTTGTTTTGCATTTAATTACCTGTTTGCCCATCTGTGTTTCCTCGAGGCTACTTGTGGGAATTGCTTTTCTGCTTCCACATCGAAGGTCGCTGGAATTAAACTTGGGTTATCAAACCTGGCAGCAAGCGCCCTTACCCACTGAGCCAGATCACTGGCCCGAATTATAGTTGTTAAAGACATGCAAAAGAGTGGCCATAGCCGGATTTTTCTTTCGTTGATTTGTTTAGGTTTTTGTTAGTTTTCTTTGAGACCGGATCTCTAAGTAACCCTGGCTATCCTAGAAGTAGGTAGACAAGGCTAGCCTCGAATTCAGAGATCCATCTGCCTCTGACTCCCAAGTCCTGCTATTAAAGGCATGGGTAACCATGCCTGGCCCTTTTAATTTTTCTAATAGTACAAGCTGCAAGTTTTAGAGACCCATACACAGGAGAATAGCTAACTTTTGGTAGCCTGTAATCAGGAGACTTTGGAACAATGCTGGTGAAATTCACACAGAACCCTAAGAGAAGTAAACAGAAGTGAATATATACTTTACAAAAACCTCACAGCTGGCCACGTCTAGAATGTCAGAAGTATGGATTGTTGCTCTGGGAGGTGACTTAGTGGTCAGAACTTCAAATCTCTAACACATACATGTGCTATGGGCAGTAGTGGCCTGCCTGTAACCCCACCTCTCAGGAGGCTGAGGCAGTTGGATCCCAGGGGCACACTGGCCAAAGAATTAGTCTACTTGGTGAGTTCCAGGTTCCACAACTGTGATGGTTGTATATGCCCGGCCCAGGGAGTGGTACAATTAGAAGGTGTGGCCTTGTTGGAGTAGGGGTGTCACTGGGTGTGGGTTATAAAACTGCCATCCAAGCTGCCTGGAAGCCAGTGTTCTGCTAGCAGTCTTCAGATGAAGATGTAGAACTCTCAGCTCCTCCTGCACCATGTCTGCCTGGATGCTGCCATGCTTCCTGCCATGATGATAATGGACTGAACCTGTAAGCCAACCTCAATTAAATGTTGCCCTTGTAAAACTTGCCTTGGATATGGTGTCTGTTAGCAGCAGTGGAACCCTAACTTAACAACAGACCTTGTCTTAAAAAGTGAGGTAAAGAGCCCTGGAGGAAGATGCCTGGGGTTAACTGCTGACGTCAGCGTTGCACACACGACCGGACGAGCACATGTCACGTGTGGAAACAAGCAAGCAAAAACCACAGGGATTGGGTAGGCTCTGAGACAGGTTAAAGTCCAGTGGTGTAGTGAACACACGTTGAGAAACACCGGGGAAATCCTTCAGTTTACGGGACATTTCCATAAGCGTACCTTCTGATTCTGTCACCCTATCCCCACCCTTCCCAAGTTCATTTTACCCCCTAACCTACAGGATGCACAGTATAGCCTGGCAGCCAAGACCCTCCGTTGTCTCACCAGAACACTTTCTATGACTTTTGTTGTTTTGTTTTTCAGGACAGGGTTTCTCTGTGTAACAGCTCTGGCTGTACAAAGTCCTGGCTTTGTAGACCAGGTTGGCCTCGAACTCAGAAATCCTCCTGAGTACTAAAGTTAAAGGCATTACCACCACCTCACTACTCTCCGAGGTTTTAACATTTTGGCTTTTGGTTTTTTTCCTCCTGGAAAGACAGGGCACATCTGTGAAGGGATGTCTCAGGACCTTTGCCAAGACCAAGCATCAGGCTGTGTCAGGTTTCTAGGACGAGGTAACTTTTTCAAGCAAGGCTTGCTTTGCTCTAATGGAGAGGTTCTCAACCTGTGGGTCTTGACCCCTTTCACAGGGGTCACCTGAGACCATTGTGAAATACAGATTTTTACAATTCATAACAGCAGCAAAATAACAGTTATGAAGTAGCAACGAAAATAATTTTATGGTCAGGTCACCACAACATGAGGAACGCTATCAAAGAGCTGCAGCATTAGGAAGGCTGAGAGCCTTATGAATTGGAATGCGATATCTCATACGTAGGACATCTGATATGTGTGACCGACAAATTGAAAATCTCTGCACTAAAGTCCATTGAGGAGGTAATCAGGATCCCACCACAACCCTCTGGAATTAGAACATCACAAGACTCTGGGCCATCCAGTCACTGAAAGGACAGGCGAGATGAGATTGACGCCGGCAGCCAGGACAGCGGCCCCCACGCTCTACCTCTGCCCGGTGCCCGTGGAAAGGCCGGTGAGGGGCTGGAGAGATGGCTTTAGTAGAGTTCAATTTCCAGTATCCACATCGGGTGGGCCACATCCACCTGTAATTCCAGCCCCAGAGGATCCAATGCCTCTGGCCTTAAGCCGCAAATAGACAGAAATAAAAACAAGAAAAAGAAAAATAGAAAGAGCCTGGCACCTAAATGTGGGCGGAAGCCCCAGGAGTGCTAGTCATCTCCCAGCTCCGAATGAGTCCCATTTCGGACAATTTCTTATTTTATTTTATTTTATTATGTGTGCGGGTGTTTGCCTGCATGTATTTCTGAGCACCAAGTGCAAACAAACTTAGTACCTGCAGAGACCAGGAGAGGGCATCACATCCCCTGGAACAGGAGTTAGAAGATTTTCAGCGACCACGTAGGACCTCGGCAAGAGTCCCAAGTACTCAACCCCTAAGCTGTCTCTCCAGCGCCTCTCAGTAAATTCCTCATCCCGAGAAGTCTGCGTTTGCTGGAGAGTGAAGAGGTACTATGTGAGAAATCCCAAGGAAAAGCTTTCTATCAGACAGGTGCCAAGAGCTGAGTGAAAAGATGTTCCAGACAAGAGGGACCGAAAATCCTTGCCACCAGGAGGAACGCATGCCCAAGGTCCTCTCCGTGCTGGCCCTGGGCCCAGCGGGCAGTGGGGGTCTGAGAGGGGCGCTCGGCTGTACTGGACAGTGCTGGCTCAACACGTGCTTCTCAGAAGCTCGTTCTAAGTTCTTTTCTCTGTTGGAAGCGGCTGTTCTGACCCCACTGTCCAGTGTAAACGGCACCTTCTATTAGAAGGCATCCTGGAAAGCAGGGGTCCGTGAGGGTGGAAGCAGGAAACCAGCAGCGGACTCAGGGGCGTGGCTCAGCAGTAAGAGTTTTCCTGGGACACATGAGAACCGGGGTTCAAACCCCAAACTGTCAAGATAGATATTTAAAGTCAATCAGAGTGGTTCGTGGGGCGTGGGGGGGGCATGTGTTGTTCTTAAACATACGGGTTTTATATTTCCTTGATTCTTATTATTAGATTATAAAATCTTTTGGAAGGGACGCCTTAGGTGAAGTTCGCTTATAAACTGTGTGCTGATGATCCCAACACGCGGCAGGCTGGGTGGAAGGGGCCAAGAGTTTGAGACTAGCCTGGTGTATAGCGGGCACGGGGCAGGTAACCAGGCAAAGCTTTCTAGAAGGAAAACAAGGCCTGGGGAAGTGGTCCAGTAAGGAGCTGGTCACATAAGCGTGAGTGCCTAGTTCAGTCCCCAGAACCCACATTAGGGGAAAAGAGAAAGAAAGAGAAGAAAGACAGCCAGGGGATGGTATTATTCTGTAATCCCAGAGCTGGGGGCGGGGAAATGAGACCGTTAAGTCCCTGAGCCTGATTGGCCAGCCAGCTAGAAATGCAGTGGGGCTGACTCAGCTCCTCCCCTGCCCCTCTCTGGCAGTGTGATTGATGCTGGTTAGATAAACCTCTTATCTCCTCCCCTCTGTGAAGTAGCATCTAAAAGCTCTCCCTGTATGCCGGGCGCTATGGAACACATTGTAGTCCCAGCTACTCTGGAGGCTTAGGCGGGAGAAACCGGGCTGGTCTCAGCCATGGTGCCTGTGCATACCGGTCTGAGCTGGAGGTCAGGTGTATGTGAAAAACACTACTTCAGTGTGAGCTGTAGTGGGAGTGGAGAGCCAGGTGTCTTGTCTGGGGTGGTGTGTGTGTACTATGAGAGTGTGCGGGAGAGTGTATTGTAACCCTGTGTGTCTAACAGAGTCAACACTTGGGGTGTGGGTAACTGTGGGAGGAGCTCTGACAGGGCGTACCTGTTGGGGTAGCTGTGATGGTGTATGGGTATGAGAAGGTGTGGCCTCCCAGGGTGTGCACCCAGCAGGGTGGAGATATCTGTGGTGTATATAAGACAGGAGGGACCCAGCTGATTTGACAGAGCTCACTCACAGGGGCAGGGAACACAGACATGTCAAAGGAGACATGGCTTTAGCAAGAGAAGAGGCAGCAGCTGGCTTTCCAATGGCTGCAGCCTTACAACTAGGAACTGTTACTGAACCATGCTCTTTAGCTTGCATGTGCTTTTTAAAGTAAGCACAATGTTCTGGTTTTATTCAGTGCTTGTTTTTTTAAGTGAAGAAGCTGTGGGGCTTCTAGGAGTCAGAGGTTGACAGGTAAAAAAAATCAAGATATTTAATGTTTTTTTAAAGATTTATTTTACTGCTATTTAGAATTTATTCATTAACTTAATGAATACAGCCAGTACTCTTAACCAATGATCCATCTCTCTAGCCCCCTATTTTTATTTCTGATTTAATGCATCTTGGTGAATCTGTGCAAGACTCTGTCTCAAACCCAAAACAAAGGCTGGGGCAATGGCCCAGTCAGTCAGTAAAAGACATGCAAGGCTAAAGACCTGAGTTCAAGACCCAGAGCTCATGTCCATCAATAAATAAATAAAACCCAGAATCTCAGTCCCGAGGATGCAGACAGAGCTATACAGAATCTTTCTTCCTTTTAAAAACACCACACTATGTCTGTAGGAGAAAGGGCATCATATATAAGTTAATGAATACACATTGCAAAATAAAAATAAGAGTTTATTCCATATGGAGCCAACAACCAGCACTGATTTGTAGCTACTGGACCTGAAGACCTTCCCCCATCCCACATTGGAGGCCACTGTTCCCGAGACTGCCTTTTCTTTTCCCCAAAGTCAAGATGTGTAGCAGCTATGCAGGGACAAATGTAGAGATGTCTTTGAGCAGGATCCTGTATACCTGTGGGAGTGATGGGGTGGGACATGCCATGGTTATAGCCCAAAGCCACCCTAAGCATGCACTCGGCAGGGCCAAGGAGACCCACCATCCCCCACCCCAGCGCAGTCTACTGGGTGTGATTTACAAGAGGGCACATCAGGGAGACAGTTACACAAGGATGACACACTCCAAGTAGCAACCTCATGACCAGAGCTCCAAGTGGGCACTCCAAAGTAAGAATAGCTGACTTTTAGGGACTCCTCCTATGTGTCTTTGCGCTTCAGGTTCTGTCTCCATGACAGCGGCTTTCTGTCCTTGGGGTGCCTTCTTAGGCTGGGCATGTGACTCAGTTGGTCCAATAGTTGCCTAGCATACATGAAACCCTGGGGTTCCACCCCCAGGACCTCACAATCCACAATCCAGTCCTCAGGAAAAGAGCAGATATTCAAGGTTGGTCTGGGCTACATACTGAGTGGGTTACATGAAACTCTTGTCTCAAAACACTATCATGTTCTCCACTAAATGCTACAAGCTACCAGCCAGGGAGCTTGGTGCTTATGAGATTGCTAAAAAGAAATGTCTTGAGATAAGGCTCAACTCAACTAAAAGACAGGAAGGTCTTGCAAAGGAACTACAGGTCTAAGCCACAGGGTGAAGTATCTGAGTCAGAGCCTTCATGGGCAGCTTGCTAGGAGGAATACGGAGGGAGAGAAAATGGAAACCCAGCCCGTGATCAATTCTTCTGCATTAAATTATATTCTCAACTTCCTCAGGAGTAGATGGAGTGAAGCCCCTGACACCAACTGCCAGTGTCCCCTTGACCCCAATGGGTCAGCAAGCGAGTAGGGAGGGTTGCAGAGGCAACGCCCACTGGGTGGTTGAGGGACTCCCAGGAGGTACTCTGGCAGGAACCAGTGCCTGAGAGGCACCTGATCTTGGCATTTAACCACGGGGCAGGTCCTGATGGCAGCCACTTCACTCTCTGCCTGGTGCCCTGTATGGGTTATGGTAGCCTTAGGCCCCAGGCGCTGCTACTTGAGAAGCTCAATCAGAATCCACCGCTTGGTCGAAGGCGTTCTCAGAGCGCTCCTTTGTCCTGGATGCTGAACACAGGTACAAAAGAAAGGCCAGGCACAGCAAGGCGATAGCCGTGAAGAAGGCCAGGACTCCCATAAACACCGGTGGCTGTATGGGCAGATGGATCAGGGCACTTCCGGCTGGGATCTGATTGGTCAAGCTGAGCATGTAGCCTAGGGACCAGGCGATGCTGCTGTTTCCCACCTGCGGAGGACAGTGGACGGCTCAGATCTCAGGTAGTTCCACCCCATACCATGTCAGCCCCACGAGAACACCCCGAAAGAGAACTGTGACCTAAGAAGACCCAAGGGTTTGCCTGTGCTCTGACACTACACCACAGCCACAAAGAATTGGGGTTCTACCTTCAGTACTACAGTCAGAAACTGAGTTCCCTACATGCCCATGGAAGCTGAGGGTTAGAACAGTCCAGTCCTAGCAGTGAAAGCTTACTGGGCAGGGAACAGGCCTGTTTATAGTTAAAGACAGGCACCTCCCGCTTTTGAGTTTGCAGTCTTTATAGTGAACCAGAGTTATGACCTGTACTCTTCATCTAAAACAATGTTCGGTAAAATAATTTAACTAGATAATAGATGGCAGTACCTTGGTTAGCGTTTGCTGGTATTAATTCAGATTGCACATGTGTGTGTTTGTGTATGTGCGTTTGGGTGATGGTGTCCACATGCATGTGCACACTCTTGTGGGTGTGTGCATACACAAGACAACCTTTCATGAGTGTAGGTTCTTTCCTACCACAGTGTGGATCCTACAGTGGAACTCAGAGTCCGGCCTGGAGGCAAACAGCCCTCTTAGCTGAGCCATTTAACTGGCCCTTTGCTCGATACTAAGAAACTTTTCTTTTTAACTTTCAGTCTGTTGTATCCTAGCTCTTAAAAATATAAACATTTCTCTTACAAATGATATGAGTTGGTTACTTGTTTTGTTTATTTGTTTAATTGTGCTTACTAACTTGTATATTATTATGAGACAGGATCTCATACATCCAAGGCTGGTCATAAATTTACTAGTAGCAGAGGATGGCCTCGAATTCCCAATCTTCCTGCCTCCACATCCGGAGTACTGACTGGCTTTATAGGCACTCGCCACTGTATCTGCCTCGCACAGGAGCCATGTTTTCCCACGGGATATAACAGATACCCAGTATTTGTCAGAATCCCTTTCCAAATCCCTTCCGACCCTGTCTTTGCTCTGGCTACAACGTCCTCAAGCAATAACCAGAGAAGCATCCTGGCTTGTTGAGTCTTAAAAATCTAATCTGACCATGCTCGCCTTCATAACTGAACTGGCAGTCTTTGTTTCCCAGGCTGGCCTAAAACACACAAAGTACCTGGATAACCTTGAACTCCTGAGCTCCTGTCACACAAGTGCTAGGACCACAGAGGTGGTGAGACTCAGGGCAGGACTTCCAGGTTTTACAGGGTGTGGGGGAAGTAGGGTTCTGCCTGCAGTCGATTGTACGTTAGACACATATTTTACCAACAGAGCCATCTCCCGGGAGAAGCCTTGGGACCGATGGCGTTGTTGAAGAGTCCGGACTTACAATATTCCAGTCTAAAGATCTCCATCAGTGCTACTTCCTGTATTTATTTTTTCCTTTCAAAATGGGGGCTGGAGAAGCGGGTCTCTGTATGTGAATACACATGTGTGTGGGGTGGGGGTTGGAGGTCAGCCTCTGTTCGTCCCCAAGGCGTCGTCTGCCTTGAGACAGGGTTTCTCTTTGGGCCCTGGGCACACCAGAAGAGGGCATCAGATCCCATTACAGATGGTTGTGAGCCATGTGGTTGCTGGGAATTGAACTCAGGACCTCTGGGAGAGCAGTCAGTGCTTTTAACCGCTGAGCCATCTCTCCAGCCCCTGTTTGCGTTCTTATATTTGACCCACCCCCTCCCTCCCTGGAGTGTGGTGGCACCTCAGTACTCAGCAGGCAGAGACAGGTACATTCCTACGGGTTCAAAGCCAGCCTAATTTTCATATATGTTGCAGGCAAGCCAAGATACAAGGTGAAATCCTGTCTCAAAAAAACTAACATGTAAATAGAAGACTATTTGGCTAGGGGTGATTTTTAAATCATAGGTGTGTGTGTGTGTTTGTATGTGAACATACGTGTGAACATATGTGTAATAGCACCTGTATGGAGGTCTGAGGTCAAGCGTCTTTCTCCAGTGTGGGTTTGGGGAGGGACCCTCATCATCTGGCTCATCGGGAAGAGCTTTTATCAGCTAAGCCATCTGGCCAGTTCCCAGAAAAAAATTTAAACCCAAGATGTTTCCTCACAGACAGATACTCAGCGCAGATAGTCTTCATTCCTACAATACGCCTGGCAAATGGCTGCTCTTTCGGAGCAGGGCGCAGCACACAGACCAACGGTCTGCACCTCCAGAGAGCACCCCCATCAGATGACTCGATTTTACTTACATGAAAATAGACAGCCTCAAGCTTAATTCAGGATATTGATTTGGATTAATTCAATTTTGCCAACGCTGGAATTGGATAGGATGGCTCCAGACATCCTGCAGGCTTCCCTGCAGCTATTCCTGACCTGAGAACACGCTCTCAGAACTGAGGAACACAATACTGGACCAACAGATTCCCAAGGTGGTGTCCTGCCTGAAACAGCTGTCCTTCTTCCTAACACTTTAGTCACTAGGCAAAGTCTGTCTGTCTATCATCTATCTACCCATGTGTCTAATTTATTTGTCCATCTGTCTTTTTCCGGTTATCTATCTATCTTCTATCTTCCACATATCTGCCATCATGTAATCTATCATCTACCATGCTGCTGCCTACCTACCAACCCAGCACATCACTCTATCTCCTGTCCATCATCTGTCTATCTATCCATTCATCATCTGTCCATCTATTCATCCATCCATCATCTGTCCAACTATCCATCCATCATCTGTCCATCTATCCATCCATCGTCTGTCCATCTATCCATCCATCATCTGTCCATCTATCCATTCATCTATCATCTATCTATACCATCTATATAATCTATCTACTATCTATCTATAATCTATATATCTACCCATCCATGTCTGTCTGTCTGTCTATCATCTATTGCCATCCTCTATCTATTACTTAGACAACAGACGCCTCCCCATCTTTATGTTTTGTCTGCAAAGGTGCTAATGTGACTCCCTCACACCTTCGAAGCTGTATCTTACGTTGTCTTTTGTATAACATGGGAAGGACTTAATTATTCTGTTATAAATTATAAGCCAGGAGTGGTGGTAGGGTGCACATCTCTAATCCCCGTACTCACATAGTGAGGTACAGACCAGTCAGGGCTACACAGTGAGGTACAGGACAGCCTGGGCTACACAGTAAGTCCCAGGCCAGCCTGTGATCTACATAGTAGTACCCTGTCTCAAAAAAACAAACAAACAAACAAACAAAAAAAAACAAAAGCAAAAAACAAACAAACAAACAAACAAAACCCAGTAGTCTCAACTTGAAGTTTTGGGGGATGAAAAATCTCAGACAGTTTTTGTATTTCATGATCTCACCAAAAAAGTTCTTTGGCACAACAGACTGGGCTCCGGCCTTGATCATCCTGAGCATCCTGAGCATTCTGAGCATGCCCAGACAGCCGGCCTTAAGGGGCCTCACCACCCATCCACTCCATTCCTTGTCTGCAGCACCCTGGAAACAACTGCTTTAAATTCTGTCACCTCTTCTCCGGAGGCACTAACAGGTGCCCAGCAGGATTGGAGCATCTTTTAACCTTTGACCTCTCTTCCACAAACCTTCCTATGGAGAGGTAAAAGAGAAGACCTCCTGTTTGGACCTACTTCTTTTTCGAACCGTATCCGAGGCCACGTCTCCTCGGTGAATTTGTATCCATTCACCAGCAGGTGGTAGATGTAATGGGCTGAGAAGCAGTAGGAACGGGCGTACGTCTCATCAAACCTGGGGAGCAGGGTCGGGAGCTGGAAAGGGGATAAAGAAGCCTGAGAGGGGAGCAGGCAGGTGAATCCCAAAACATGTGTGTGGGAGCACCCGGGGCAGCAGCAGTGTTTCAAAACCCGCCACTCACGGTGACATTAGTGCAATTGCACAAGGGCTGAGACTCCCACCCGGTGTTGTGTCATCTACACCGTGTGCGGCTTCAACCTACGGTGCCTTTTCTCTTTCATTACTCATCTCAGTTAGGGTTGCACCTAGCCCGTGCTAACCTTGAACACACAACATGCACATACATATACACTACGTTCACGCATGCTCACCTATGCGTCACACATACATTCACACGTGAATGTCGGGACACGGTCAAGGACTGAGTCACGTGAGGAGGATTCTGAGTGCTCGTGAGAAAATGGTAAGAACACAAGACAAGAGTCTTGTGACCTCAGTTCCTTCAGAACCGTTCTTGGAATGTGTCCCTGTGCTACTCCCAGGTGTAGCAGATAGGAGTAAGTTTACTTCAGATTTTCTCACTACAACTGGCCCCGTCTTTTGTCTATAGCGTCTATGGAATTCGAGGCTTGTCCTCGTGACTGTACACTTTCCTCATGACGCTCGAGTCTAAATTGTCCGATGCTCTGAATAAAGTTGGCTATTGCATGGGAGTTCAGTCTGTCCAATTGATTGGCTTCATTCCCTCAGGTCCCATTGCCAGATACAAATACATAAATATATACTCATGCTCATCCATGATCATACGTGTTTACACACACACACACACACACACACACACACATGCACGCATACGCATATGGACTAAGCACTGTTGTATGGTCTGTCCTGATGCTCACCCTCTCTTTCCTAATACTGACCTCACTCCAAGTGTGTCTGCAGAAGTCCCAGCTGCTGTCATTGAAGGAGGTGAGGGAGAAGCTTCCGGAGAGGTTCAGCGCACTGACAGTGTAGTAGAACCCTGCAAATGCCTGTGGGCAGGACAGAGACAGTGAGTTCTCCAAAGGAGGATGGAGCTACCTGGGGAGGGAACAGTGAGAAGTAGGATAGAGGAAGGGAAAGGGGCCGGGAGAGAGGCACCCCGGGGGTGCAGAGTCCCACCCCCACCTCACAACTGGTCTTTACTCTTACCACAAACGGCCCTTGAACCTTGGGCTGGTAAATGCCATCAAATGAACAGGCGTCTTGCTCTTGGCAAGCACTGAAGTCAAACACAGAAGCCACCTTCTCCCTGCACAGCCGTGGGTCACCAGTTCCCGTGAAGGTGACGGCGTCACTGGGGTTGTAGCTCTCTGGCCTCTGCTTCTCTGTGCACAGGCTGCCAAACAGGTGGCCCAAGGTGAAGGTGGCACTGTAACCCTGAGGGTAGCAGGGGTTGCTGATGTTGGCTTCTGTGGAAGGGCTCTGGAGGTAGGACAGGGAGGTGTGAGACAGGACACTTTCCTTCTGGAAGATTCTCCCCACCACTACCCTGCAATACCAAGAGAGAGGCTGAGAGCCACCTCTGCACTGAGCACTGCTGCCCATCGGGGATGTGCTCCACACAGCCCTGCCGACAATGCTTCCGGTGACTTGGAATATACAAAACAGGAAGACAAGTCAAATACTGACTGATAGTAAAAATCATAAAAATCGATTATAAAATAATTTGGGAGAGGTGGGGAGGTAGCTCAGTAAAGTGCATTGCTGCTCAAGCATGAGGACCTGTGTGTGTGTGTGTGTGTGTGTGTGTGTGTGTGTACAAGAGCATACCTGTGGAGGTCAGAAGTCAATGTCACATGCTGTTCCTCATTTTTTTTTTTTTAGAATTATTTATTTTATTTATATGATAACACTGAAGCTGTCTTCAGACACACCAGTAGAGGGCATCGGATCCCATTACAAATGGTTGTGAGCCACCATGTGGTTGTTAGGAATCAAACTCAGGACCTCTGGAAGAGCAGTCGGTGCTCTTAACCGCTGAGCCATCTCTCCAGCCTCTTTCTTTCTTTTTTGATTTTTCAAAACAGGGTTTCTCTGTGTAGCACTTGCTATCCTGAATTATCTTTGTAGACCAAGCTGGCCTTGAACTCAGAGTTCAAGTGTTGGGACCAAAGGCATGTGCCACCAGGCCCAGCCACACTTTGTTTTTTGAGACAAGTTCTCTCACTGGCCTGGAATTGTCCAAGTAGGACAGACTGGTTGGGCAGCCCCAGGGTCTGCCTGCCTCTTCCCGTGCATTTATATTACAGTATGCATCGCCATACTTGGTCTTTTCTCATTACATAGCATTGGCTGTCTTGGAATTCACTATGTAGGCCAGGCTAGCCTCAAACTCACAGAGGTCCTCCTGCCTCTACCTCACCAGTGCTGGGATTAAAGGTGTGCACCAACACACCCAGCCAGCCTGTCTAGGGAATCGAACTCACACCCTGGAGCTAGAGCAGCAGACATTTTCCCACTGAGCTATCACTGCAGCCTGATCCTCCCCAGTTTTTTCTTACTTCCATTTGCTGCAAGTGGTTAACACGACGGAGGAGGAAAGGGAGACAGGAAGTGAGGGCGAGATGGAGACTCCAAGATCGCACGGGACTCTAGTGTTATTTCTATCCACTTTGCAGACTAGAGTGAGGATAGATGCTCAGGGCAGACCTCCTCCCTGGCTCAGACCCTCCCACCCCCGTACCTGCAGAAGCATCACCAGGAACCTCTTCTCTGCTTCGTTCCGGCCATAGCACTGGAAGCTGTGTGTGTAGAGCGTGTATGTGTACCCATACAAGGACACCTGCACCGTGTCGCTGGCGTTCGGCTCCATCTTCTCCTCTGCCACAAAGGATATCTGGGTGGAGGCACCGCCTAAGTCCAGGGCTCCTGTGGTTTCCACTCCGTGCGGGTGTACCCACATGTGCCACAGGTTCTTCTGCATAGTAGGAAAAGGAAGTGAGAAGAGAAGCCAAAGACACCATCTTCTCCGTTTGCTGGGGCTCTCCACCCACATCTCAGTCGCTACTGCTAGGCAAGGGGACATGGGTACACTCAGGGCTGCTCCTGCTAGGCAAGGGGACATGGATGAACTCGGGGTTAGTTCTCTCTTATTTTAAGGATGACAAGATGATCTGAGAGATGACACAAATACATGCAGCTCATGTGTGTGGAGCAGACAGGTAGGGAGGTGAGAAAACAAAACAAAATTAGAGAGGGTCGTGTGGTACCTGGCTAGTAGCTCCCTGCAGGAAAATGTGACCCCTGGTGTCTGACTATAAGGTCTCAAAGGCGGGGGGAGGGGGAGGCTAGACAGGTGGATTTTCGTGTGAGGTTACCCAAATATTAATCATGCCAATTAATCTGAAAATTCAAAATATACTCGTGGCGGGGGAGGGGGGAATCAAAGGTCTAATCTGGGATGTTGTCTCAGTGTCCTCTGTAGGGATTGGGCTGTAAGGAGACCTTTAAATGCAGGCGTGAAGAAAACTCTTTCTCTGGGGACTCTGGATAATGATTGAGGGCTCTGTAATATCAGAAATGTCAGGGAGTGTCTTGGAAGGGCCATCTTTAAGCTGCCCTTCTAAACACCCAGAGCCCGGTGTTTAGTTTACATCCTCCCCAAATTTCTTACGAATGAGCAATGTGGTTCAGGATGTCAATGCCCTTCCTCGGCTGCTGTGCCCGCGTACTTGCCCCACCCCACCCCCCAGCATGGACGTCCACCTCTGCCATTGCCCATGGGACAGGAAGAATGGTGAGATTAGAAACCATGCATCTCTTTCCACACACCTCCAGGAAATTTCCCATTATGTAGTTGGCTGTAATCCATCCATACACCCCTTCCTCTTGCCCAGAAATGATTTGAGCACCCCTAAAATCAAAAGGCTGGGACTTGAAGTAGCTTTGGATGCTCTCAAGGACTTCGTGAGCTGCTGTCTCATTCTGCAACCTATGCAAGGCACAGAACACAAGAGGCTGAGCACAGAGGTGCAGTGGCCCTCCCAACCCCCTCAGTGAGGAAACACCCTCGTCTCCCCATTTGCCATCACTGCTCCCAATCCCAGGCCGGTCCATTCTCCAGGAGGGGAAACTGGACTTCTTATCTCTATTGCTCTGGCTCAGGCCGGTGAAGAACAAAAGACTGGAGAGGGCCCAGCAAAAACCTACAGCCTCTGAGGCACCACCGAATGGAGCCTTATTTGACCAAACTCACGAGCTTAGGAGGGAACGGGAAGAGGGTAGGTTCAACTGCTAATTCCTTGAGGAGATGTGTGGGTCCTCATATCCCCAGATGGAAAAACACCAGCATTTATCTGACCCTCAGAGCCTGACAGCATAGTATCACCATGACAGTAGGCATAGTGTCACCAAAACTCCTGTCTGTCATGTTACCCTACAGCCTAGCAGTTCTCAACCTGCAGGTCTTGACCTCTTCTGGGGTTGAACAACCCATTCACAGGGGTGGCCTAAGACCATTTATTTACACTATATTTTGTAACAGTAGCAAAACTGCAGTTATGAAGTAGCAATGGAAATAAACTTATGGTCAGGAGTCACCACGACAGAAGGAACTGTATCAAAGGTCAAGAAGCATTAAGAAGCTAAGAACCACTGCTCTAGATAAAACTTATGTTGCTGGGCGGTAGTGGTGCACGCCTTTAATCCCACAACTGGAGGTAGAGGCGGTTGAATTTCTGTGAATTCTGGTCCAGTCTGACCTACAGAGTGAGTCCTGGAACAGCCTGGACTACTGAGAAATTCTGTCATGGAAAAGATAGATAGATAGATAGATAGATAGATAGATAGATAGATAGATAGATAGATAGATAGATAGATAGATTCTTTTGTTAGTGGGAAAAGGAAGCTGGGTGCCTGCTTGCTTAGTAAGGGAAGGAGGAAGGAAAAGGCCCTGGTTGTGTAAGGCAATGGTAAGAATGAAGAAACACCAGGAAAGGTTTCATCCAGCAGTAAATGCTCTGAGGTTCTTTCCATGATGGTGTTAAAGCACCTGGTCATGCCTTGTCTTTTCTGTTTCCTCCTGCTGGGATTAGGAGCAGAGATCCTTACTTCTAACACCCAGCAGCCTGTACTGTGAACAGATTTGCATTTCTGTTTCTTTTTTTTCTTTCCTGAAATGATTTTTAAAATTCTATTTCAAAGTCAACACACCACTACAATGAAAAAACAGAGAAGGCTGGGGATGTACCTGCCTAGCATGCACAGGGCCCAGGTCCAACACCCAGCACAGGAAAACAAAACAATGAGAAAAATAACGAGAAAAGACATCAAATTTAGCATGGTGGGTGACCCCTATAATCTGCAGAGGGAGGATGGCTGCAAGTTCAAGGACAGCCTAGCTTACATAGTGAGTTGCAGGCTAGCCTAGGCAATAGATAGAGTGAAACCCCGTTTTAACAAAACAAAGACATAAAAGATACGTTTTGAGTTTGGTGTTTGTTTTTGATGTCCCTGGGATCAATGTCCCATCTACAGATTCAGCAGGGACGGAATGGATGGATGGAGTGTGATATTTGTTCCATAAAAATGCCAGAAGCTTTGTCTAGGGTGAGGAGCAGACATTGTATCATCTTACAAAGGTTTCCAGAACATTCTGCAGAGGGGCAGAGCCTATGTGGCTAAGGCCTGGGCTTACCACAGACTCTAGCTGACTCTTTGACATGCCAAAAACAATAACTGTTCTCCAAGGAAGCACGGGACACAGCTATCAGAAGTCATGTCAGACCTTTTCTAGATTTCTTGGGAAAATCACCATGGAGAAGAAACCCAATTTTAGAAGTCTGCCTTTCTTAATATTAAAATACTGGCTAAAAACATTCCCAGCTATCAAAGCCTGAATTTACAGTGGCTTATAGGCTTTCTTCTCTTGGGTTTGCTTCCCCAAACAGAATGATGCTCTTGGCTGTTTCAGTCACATGGGCTCCTTTCTGCCCTTAGCCCTTACCTCAGCAAGCGCATCCCCGCCGTGGCTCCCAGGTAAATGCGGGTGGATCCATGGAGGTGATCTGGGACCTCTTCCTTGACCTTTAGCATGCACTCCTCAAAGGCTTTGGGGGCATCTTGGGGATTGTTCTCATAACTGGAGATTCCAGAACCTAAAGGGCAAGCAGTCAGAACTCACTAGCACTTCTTAGAACAAACAATAGTAAACCAGACTTTTAAATAGAGTCAGGGGTGGGAGATGGTTCTGTTGATAAGGTGTTCGACGTGTGTTTACACAGCATGTGTTTATAAGCACTGATCTTCAGAACCCATTCAAAAAGCTGGGTGCAATGGCACCTTGTAACTCTGGCTTCGAGGAGGCAGAGACTGGTGGGGGGGTGTCACTGGGGCTCCCTGGTTAAGCTCTACATAAGCAAGAGATAAAGAGATAGAGAGGAGGGTGAGAGGAGGGAGGAGGAGGAAGAGGAGGAGGAGGAAGAGGAGGAGGAAGAGAAGAAGAGGAAGAAGAAGAAGAAGAAGAAGAAGAAGAAGAAGAAGAAGAAGAAGAAGAAGAAAAAGAAGAAGAAGAAGAAGAAGAAGAAGAAGAAATAAAAAGAAAGATTAAAACCCAAACCCAGGGAAGAAGGTCATGCCTGAGAACTGGTAGGCAGGGTAGTCTTTCGGCTGCTGTAGGACACCTGTGCACACCATGTACCCCATGTTAGCTGTTTATCAGTGGAAGGCTCTTGGCATCCTGGATGCCATTTGTGACTCAGGCAATATGGACTCATGGGACCCTTGGAACACCATCTTTCCCTTGATGGGCGTCGCCTCAGGAATCCACAAATACTCCAAGGGAGCAGAGACCAGATTCCAGCTGAAATTACAGAGTGAAAGCTTGGCTCAGTGTCACACCCTCGATGAAAGTTTGGCTTAGTGTCACACCCTTGAGGACACGTGGCTTCTCCAGGAGTAATTCTGTTTTCTCAGAAGTTGGCCAACCACAAGGGTTGGTGAACCCAATCTCATCCCAGAGGCTTAGACCCTCAGGGTTTTCTTTCTCCCAGGTGGGAATCGGTCTCTGCCTCTCCATGTTAGTGTCTGTAGCTCTGGCTGCTATGGAAAAGTCACCATACACAGCTTGTTCCCAGCATGTCTGTGTGTGTCTGTCTATTTGTCTGTCTGTGTGTGCACATGCGTGTGCGTGTTCTTCTCCTACAAGGCTGCTTACCCTACATGCATGTACTGCCTGGCTTTATCACATCATCCTGTGCAAGCTGGGAACTGGAGAATGTGTACGAGAAAAGTATTGACTGTGCGGAGTCTGTGCGAAGGCGTGTCTCCTGTTTCCCACCAGCACCTAGGAGACCACTGAAGGAGATCTCCACTGTTCACTGCCCTGAGGCAGAGGGCTGGAATGGGAGGGAGGACAGATAGACAGACACAGGTACTTCAGACTCTCGTCCCCTTTACCTTTCACGCTACATCTGAAGGTTTGGCTGACCACTCCTGTGTTATTCTCCTTCTCCGCTGGCCATTGATACACGTAAACAGTGGTCCTGGAGGAGCCGGCATCCAGTACGATTCCATACTAACGGGAAAGAAAAAGAGTTGGCAGCAGGCTGGGCCCTTCTGAGCGTTCATCTCACTATGAATTACCCGGATGGCACCTTTCTTCATTCTTCATACATGTGTAATATTACTTTGGTCATACCAACTCCCAATTCCCTCGCCACCCCTTACTTATCATGCCCCTATTCTCCCACCCCACCAACTCCATGATTTCGTTTCATATCCCACTCCATCCAGTATCATCTGCATGTGTGCAGGTACAGGGCCTGTGATGACTTGTATATGCTCGGCTCAGGGAGTGGTGCTATTAGAAGGCATGGCCCTGTTGGAGTGGGTGTGTCACTGTGGGTGTGGCTCTAAGACCCTCACCCTAGCTGCCTGGAAGTCAGTCTTCCGCTAGCAGCCTTCAGATGAAGATGTAGAACTCTCAGCTCCTCCTGCACCATGTCTGCCTGTTATGCTCCCACCTTGATGATAATGGACTGACCCTCTGAACCTGTGAGCCAGCCCCAAATAAATGTTGTGCTTTATAAGAGTTGCCTTGGTCATGGTCTCTGTTCACAGCAGTAAAACCCTAAGACACTATGTCCATTTAGCAAAATAGCAATAGGGAGAGCCCTGGCTGTCTTAATACGCATGCTGCATTTAGGTAGAGACAGATCAAGAAGAGGGAACTATTTGTCTCCAAACTAGCTACAGCTCCCTGGACTCTGAGGAGGGGATGAGTTGAGGCGGGCGGGCTCCCAGTCTTGGTCATGCTTAAAATGCCCAGTGCTGAGGCTCCACACCAGACCACTGAAGCCTGAACCTCTAAGAATAGACACAGCACCCCCTCCCCAGGTAATTCTGATATGCAGATGACTTTGAGAATGGAATTCAAAGGAGCTGGTAAACACTTGAGTGCCAAGAGCCCCCCTCCCCCTTCACCCAGAACTCAGAGGCCAGGGATAACAGTGGGGTCTCTGTGAACATCCAGGCTTACTGTGGGGGATAAACAACCAAAAGAAGCTGTGGGAAGGCATCCTAGGAACTTCTCACAAGGAAGAGCCTTGTAAGTGCTCACGGTTAAGGCAAAAGGGCGACCGGCTGCTCCCCTGCGGTAATTCATAAGTGAACAAGTGCCCAGCCAGGAGTTGCTGGGTGGAGGTAGGGTTTGTCTAGCATTCCTGGACTAGTCAGTCCAGCTGGGGTTAGGCAGCAGGGAGCTCAGCCCTGGACCAAACTGGACGATCAAAGAATGCATGTTAGGAGCAGAATGAGGGATGCTGACCCAAGGCCAGAGTCATCGGTAGGCTCCAGAGGACTCCAGGGGTAATGTCAGTCTATACTCTCAGCAACTGGGGAAGTTGAGGCAGGAAGGTCTGTAGTTACAGTTACTTTTGTCTACAGAGCAAGTATGAGGCCAGTCTTGGTTACACGAGTCTCTGAAGGATAAACACACAAAAAAATAAAAGGTTGTTCTCTGCCAAGTGTGGTCGTTCACAGTTGTAATCTCAGGTTTGGGAGGCTGAGGTGGACTGCAGAGTATTCCAGGTTAGCCTGGCTAAAGGGGAGACTTATCTAAAAAGGGGAGTAGGGCTGGAAGAACGGCTCAGCAGTTAGAGCACTGACTGCTCTTCCAGAGGTCCTGAGTTCAATTCCCAGCAACCACATGGTGGCTCACAACCATCTGTAATGGGATCTGATGCCCTCCTCTGGTGTGTCTGAAGATAGCAAGAATACACTCAGATACATAAAATAAATTCTTTCTAAAAAAAAAAAAAAAAAGAAGGGGAGTTATGAAATAGCTTAATGGTAAAGTTCTTTCTGGACAAACCCTGGAACCCATGTTAGGAGAACTAACTCTATAAAGCTGTCCTCTGATGTCCACATGTGCACCCCCCATATCAGTCATATATAGATGTGTATACACACGTTTTATATATGTATATTAATCTAAAATGGAGGGCCTTTATATCACACATGCAAAAGCCAAACAATAAAATTAATGGGGTTATAAAGAGAGAGTGAGAGAAGAAAGGCAAGCCAGTGGCTCAGGTTTAACTACTGTCTTAACCTCACTACATTTAGTGTCAGATAGCCTGCTCTATATGTGGCTTCATAGATTCACGTATGTGTGCATGTATATATTTATTTAGAGGCAAGATCCTACTACATCACCCAGGCTGGCCTCAAATTCTTGATCCTCCTGCCTCAATCTCCCGTATGCTAGGATTACAGGGAGGTACCACCATGCCTGGCTACAGCTGTGGGTTTTTAAAGACTTATTTATTTTTATCCCATGTGTGTTTAACTGCATGTTTGTATGTGCACCACATGCACACCTGGTGCCCACGGAGACCATGAGAGGGTTACAGTGTGAGCTGCCATGTGGATGCTGGGAACTGAACCGAAGTCCTCTACAAGAACAGCCAGTGTCCTTAACCACTGAGCCATCTCTCCAATCCCAGCTACGTTTCTAATAATCAGGGTGCGATTACACTGAACATGCGTATACAGGATCTACGTGCGGTTAGTGCTCTTTCCTTAACAGATTTTCATAAAACTCTCTCTTCTGGTAACAGCTCCATCTTATCTTTTGTGAAATTCAGAAATCTGCTTAAGCACTTCTCTGGTTCTAGACCTGCAGGAAAGTCCCAGTTCTCTCCTGTCTGGAGCAATCGCCTGCCCCAACTCCTGCATCACAGTCTAGGGAAGGAGAAAATCAGTAGTGTTGGCTCCTGGACAGCTCCTTAACCTCAGCCTTTCAGCTCGGTGAATCTGATAGGGATCCTGACATGACATCCCCTGTGGCACACAAGGCTGGCATTGTTCAGATCTGTCCCAGGCAGAGACTCCCAGTGAGATTAAAGTGCAGGTGGAAACTGAAGCCAGACCCTGAAGAGCCCAGGGCCTCTGGAGGGAGAGTCAGCCTGCCTACTGAGGAGCTGATGGCCACTGCCACCATTGTCACTGGCCCTGCGAGAACACACACACACACACACACTCACACACACACACACACAGATTGAAAGAGAGAAATTTTGAGAGAGAGAGAGAGAGAGAGAGAGAGAGAGAGAGAGAACTGAGAAAGAATGAGAGGGCCTGCCTTTTCCTATCTGTGTTGCAGCTCACAAAGGGAGCAAGTTTGCCCAGAGTGCGAAGCCTCAGGGTCTGACGGTGAGACCAGAAAGAAGGCAGAGCATCCACTCTACAATGTCAACAAGTGCTGGGCTTCGCACAGTGGCTGGACCCTCCAGCACAAGCTGATGGGTGGACGGGGCCCAGCTCAGCTGCCAACCCAACTCTACTGACATGTGGTGTTTAACTGTGTGTACAGGTATGTGTGTCCATGCTGAGCACATGTAGTTCTGTGCATGTGTGTCCATGCTGAGCACAAGTGATGTCTGCGCATGTGTGTCCAGGTATGTGTGTATGTGTGTCCATGCTAAGCACATGTGGTTCTGTGCATGTGTGTATAGAGGTATGTGTGTTCATGCTGAGCACATGTGGTTCTGTGCATGTGTGTGTACAGGCATGTGTGTCCATGCTGAGCACATGTGGTTCTGTGCATGTGTGTATACAGGCATGTGTGTCCATGCTGAGCACATGTGGTTCTGTGCATGTGTGTGTACAGGCATGTGTGTCCCTGCTGAGAATACCAGAGGCTGACATTGGGTTTCTTCCTTTATTATTCTTTACCCTTTAATAAGAAGATCTATTTTTATTTTATGTGTACAGGCATTTTGCTTACATGTATGTCTGTGTACCACGTACATGCCTGGTACCCATGGAGGCTGGAAAAGGGCAGATCCCCTGAGAGGGAGCTGCAATGGTTGTGAGCTGCCATGTGGATGAACAGCCAGTGCCCCTCACCACTGAGCCCTCTCTCCAGCCACTGCACCTGGGTTTTGGGGAACAAGACTTCTCACCAATGCCAGGCCAGCTGGCTGTCTCTACCCCCCAGAGCTAGGGCTGCAGACAGGTGCCATGGTGCCTGCTCCTCACACCCTTGCAAGGACCACTTTACCCAATGAAGCATCTCCCCAGATGCCCACTGTCACTTGCGAATTGGAAGAATATATTTTAGCCCGTGTTTGAAGATTATTTGCACTGTGGATGTGGAGAAGAGGGACGAAGTGAAACTCTTTCCAACTCAGTGAGGCAGGTGATGGCCACTCATGGTCACTCTGCCGAGGGCCATACAGGAGGAACCGCACATGGCTTTAGAACTTGTGGAATTCAGCCCATGGGTTAGCACAGCCACATGGGTGGGCCTCGGTGTGGCACTGCCCTAAGGACCGTGTGTCCTGAGGACTTCAGGCTGTTACAGTTCTGTTCTGCTTGCTGCCCTCACATCCCTGTTGAGGAGTTTTCCAGTCCCTCACTGGGCGGTGACTCTGGCACCCACAGTAATAGTGCCCGATCTCTTTCAGACATTGCTACAGGAGCAGATTAATGATTCAATCACTACCTTAGGAGATAACTTAGAGATGGAGATTTTCAGAAATGACCACCACCCTTAGAAAGCATTTGGAAAAGTAAAATTTTTAGTGAAGCCAGGTTGAAATGGTTTTGCTCCTGGCTCTGATGTAGAAACTCTTAGGGAACAGTTTGAAGTTCAGAAAGGCACACTCTTATGTTAACTGGGGACTGTTTATGGCCAGGGAACAAGAACAATGGCAGCACTGGCTGACGTGGCTCTCACTGACGCTGGACTGGTGAGGACTGAGTTCTTATGCCCATGTTTGCCCTCAGCTTCCCGATAGGATTTAGTAAGGATCGCTGATGAGCAGATGTGCCTTCTGAGGGATCGAGGCAGATATGACTGATCTTACATAATTTTATATGCACTCATGATTCTTTTACGATTTTTGCAAGATTACTTTTAAACATAAATGATAAAATAATTACTCCTTTCTTTGCAACCATAATCTGTTGCCTGCCAGAATGAGAAACTGGCTGAGGAAAGTACCTTGCTTGCTTACACTTTGTTAATCTACAACAAGTTGCTTAGTTACGATCATAGATCACACGTGGGTTTTAGGGAATAATTTGTTTTTGTTACCTGTGCTACATAATGTTTTTTCTTGTAAAGGTGTTGGAGAACACATTGTCTTTTCATAATCGTTCACTGGAAGGAAACTGAGACATAATCACATTGTAATTTCTTACTGCTTGAAAGATTTTGCTATGGGAGTTACGGGAGAAAGAATAAAGAGAGGGGGCTGACATTGTTCCTTCTGCCCATCAGCTGTGTGTGTCTGTCTGTCTGTGTGTGTGTGTGTCTGTCTGTGTGTATGTGTCTGTCTGTGTGTATGTGTCTGTCTCTGTGTGTGTGTATGTATGTGTATGTGTCTGTCTCTGTGTGTGTGTATGTATGTGTATGTGTCTGTCTGTCTGTGTGTGTCTGTCTCTGTGTGTGTATGTGTGTGTGTGCTAAGCTTGTCTGGCTATATGCTGGTTCATCCACCAGTTGTATGTATATATATAAATGTTTGCAGCCTGCTTGTTGGAGCTTTGCTCTAGCCATTCTATGTGTGAATGTGTATAAGTCTATCTATAGTTCTGTATGTCTGTGTGTACGTATGTATACATATATGTATATATTTATGTGTATGAAGTTATTAGACTCTGCCTTCTGCTTTATCCACTGTGTGTGTGTGTGTGTGTGTGTGTGTGTGTGTGTGTGTGTGTGAATTTTCTTCACTCTTTCCTTCTCTTTCTCTCCAGCACCAAGGAGTTAAGAGTTCATAGTTTTTCTAATGGCCACAGGGAGTGCCAGCCCCAGTAAATTAAGCTTTGTTCCCTCAGAGAAAAGTCTGCTGAGTAAGTTGCCTAATTGCTAGCTGTCTTTGGCAGCAGCCCCTGTAGGTATCTGGATCCACCCCTATCAGTGGCTCTAAGCACTGACCCCCGACAGTTTACCCACCACATGGTAAACGGTCAAAGTTTACCAAAGCTGGCTATTGGTAACCTTCTGTTCAGTGTGGGGTCAGAAAGAAGCTTGGCTTGAATGTGGTTCTGATGATACATGCAGTATGTTCCACCAGGCATGGCAGTGTCTGCCCTTAACCCCAGCACTCAAGTGGCAGAGGCTGACTGAGCATTTCGAGTTCCAGACCAGACCAGACCAAACGACACACAAACTACACAGAGAGAGACACTGACTCAAACAAAAACAAAACAACAACAAAACAGACCTTCCTCCCCCTCCCCATGTAGCCCTGGTTGTCCTGGAACTCACTCTACAGACCAGGCTGGCCTTGAACTCAGAGATCTGCCTGCTTCTGCCTCCCGAGTGCTGGGATTAAAGGTGTGCACTACTGCGGAAGGCTTCCGTACAAGCCTGTGGTCCAACACTTGAATATTGTGTGATCTTTCGCCAAAAGCAAAAATGCAGGTGACAGGTGACAGGCCACAGGTCAGTCATCTTAGATTTCTTCCTAGCACTAAGACTCCTAGGCAGATGCACACAGGGAACTAGCTTCACATGGTGCTTTAACAAGCTGGGCTGTCTTCATAAGACTGGTCTAATCACCATCTTACTTGACACATGAGAACAGCCCTGAGATTCAGCCTCATTAACCCTCAGACCTGTCTATACTCAGAGTCCCCGGCTTTCACGGAGTCCTAGGAAACAAGAATGGAAGAGACACTGGAATCGCAGGCCTAAGACTGTGAGATCTACTGCCTTTGTTTGAACAAAAGATCCCCTCAAACTATACCCTCAGAGCATGGGAAACTGGCTGGAAAGTGAGCCAGCTTGTATTAGGAAGGAATCAGGGACTTTCTACATTGGGAGAAATCAGCATCCCCTTCTTTGCTGCCTCAAACTTAGCGTAGCATGGGCCACAAGGTACCCTCATATAGGCGACTGAGCCAGGCTCCATGAGGGCTAGCAGGAATGACTCTCACCCTGCTGGGCTCACTGACTACACTTCAGAGAACATCAGCAGAGGAGGGGCACGTGAACTAAGAAGCCTGTGGTCTTCTACCCAACAGGCCTGATCGCTCACAGAGGGAGAGCCCATCCTGAGCCCTTACAGGACCATCTTCAGTGGTGACAGCCAGTGGCTATAAGGAGAAACAGCACCTGGATACTGGGAACAGACGGAGAAGCCTCAGACATAGATGGTCACGCTGGGGGAGAGAGAGAGAACACCCTCAAAGGGAGACTTTGGCACCTGTGATAGAGCAGGTGGGAGCTTGGGTGACAAACGTGATGACATCATGTTTACTCTCCAGGCTGTGGAGCAGGTCAGACCAGTAACACAAGGAACTGGGGACATTTCTGACCCCGACTGAGGTTTTCTTAATGACTCTGCTCTTAAACTGGTATCAGTCAAGGTCAGGCAAGTCACAGCTGGATTTAAGAGCAGGTGTCAGACCCTTTCATGGTGGGGGGGGGTAAAAAATGCTGCAGGCACGGGGGAAGCTGGTGTTTCAGAAACCACAGCTAGCACACAGGTGAAACAGGGCTTTCAGCAGAACAGGCTCAGCCATGGAAGGCACTCGGAAGCCACTTACCCTGCCCCAGGGGGAACCAAAACACGGAGCTCTTAACCCCAAGCAAAGCTGCGTGTATGAAACTTGCAGTCAGTCATTTGTCCCAGCCTCTGTATGCTCACGTTCCATCCCACTGGAGCAAAATGACCATCAGAGCCAGGCCACTTCCTGTGCCCTGCCACTGTGGCTAGAGCCAGCATCCATTTCCCAAGTGGATTGAAAAATCCTTTCTTTCTGTGTCTGTCTCATTCTGACAGGATGTAGCCAGTGCTGGCTTTGGCTTCTGGGTGTTGGGGTGATAGGTGTACAAAATCTAGCCAGATGTTTAGTAAATAATAACAAGACACCCCATAATAATAAAGTACAGTATAAAAATACACAAGCCAGCAGCATGGTCATCTATTAACGCTAGCACGCGTCACACTGTCCTTTTACTTGGCTGGCAGCCCAGTGGCTTGGCTGGCACCAGTATCTGAGGATTAGAACCACAGCATGCTCTAGAAGAAGGGCTGTAGGCTCTAGGTAGGCCTGTCCCCTCATCTATAGAGAGAGAGAAACTTGAAGCCCAATTAGAGCTGGTCCTTTTGAAATGTGGGGCCCAAGTGTGTGGCTCAATTTACAGTGTTCTAAGGTGGTCTCAGTTTTCCCTCCCATCCCCCAGTTCTACAAGGCTTCCTGAATCAATGCCTCTCTCCCTGCTTGCTTCCGGTGCTCTGGTGCTGGTTGAATTCACTGTCTTCTTGTCAACTTGACACAACTTCCCAGAGTCATCTGGGAAGAGGAAATCTCAATCGAGGAACTGCCTCCATCAGACTAGCCTGCAGGCATGTCTATTGAGCATTTCCTTGGTTGTAGACTGAGGTCTGAGGGCCCAGCACTGTGGGCGGTGCTACTCATAGGCTGATGGTCCTGGGGTGGATAAGGACATTCTTATATAAACAAACTGCAAGTCATCAGGAGCAAGCCATGGGGAGCAAGCCAATATAAGCTGTGTTCTTCCATGGTTTCTGCTTCAGTTCCTGCCTCCAGGGTCCCATCTTGAACTTCAGTACTGGTTTCCCTTCAGGATAGACTGTAAACTGAAATACCACCTGTCTCCAAGCAGTTCTTGGTTCCTTGTTTCTTTATGGTAGCAACAGAAAGCAATGTAGGCCAGCTCTCACCTGAGGCTGAGCCCTCCTCCCCGAGTCTCTGAGTCTCCGTTTAGAAATCAGGGTCAAGAGAAGCTGAAGGAGGGAGGAGAAGCTGGAGGAGAGAGGAGAAGCTGGAGGAGGGAGGAAAAGCTGGAGGAGGGAGGAGAAGCTGGAGGAGGGAGGAGAAGCTGGAGGAGGGAGAAGAAGCTGGAGGAGGGAAGAGAAGCTGGAGGAGGGAGGAGAAGCTGGAGGAGGGAGGAGAAGCTGGAGGAGAGAGGAGAAGCTAGAGGGGAGGACAGCCTGGCTGTGAGCAGCAAGGGCTGGTCTTGAGACTCACTAGACAAATTTTCTCTTCACCAGCAAAGCAGGGGTCACCGATGGTGGCTCTGCCATCTCTGCAGTTGGCGTAAAGGATGAAAGGACCAAATGGCAGTGTGTGGGGGTGGTGCTCACTGAACCGGGCATATGAAACGTGAAGACACGGTAGCTACAGTCCACATTACTCATAGTTTGGAGAAAAAGGCAGAGCCGGAACCACAGAAAAACAGCTTCTCTTACCTCAATTAACGCCTTGGGCGAAAAGAGTCACCAGTGGACTACGGCTTAGGTTACATTTCTTTTCTTTATGTTCTTCATAAAAACTGAGGCTTTTTTTTTTTTTTCATTGCATGTACATGTGTGGTATAGGAGCATGTGAGTGCAGCTACCCTTGCAGGCCAAAAGAGGACATCAGATCTTCTAGAGCTGAAGTTATAAGAGGTTGTAGGTGGCCCAACGTGGACTATGGGAACTGAACTCAGGTCCTTTGCAAGAGCAGCAAGCCCTCTTTACCACTGAGCTACCTGTTTAGCCACTGAGATTCTTAAGTAAAATAAAGTAAATATTAATTAAAATAAAGTAAATATTTAAGTAAAATATTCCACAGCACTGATCTCAGGGAGGCAGAGGCAGGTGGGTCTCTGTGAGTTCAAGGCAAGACTAGTCTAAACACTGCATTTCAGGTCAGCCAGAGCTGAGTGAGAGACCCTAACTCAACAACAAACAAACAAAGCATCAAAATGAAAAGGTCTTCCATCAACCCTTCAGAATACCAGACAAAGCCATGGAACCCCGAGTCATGTTTTCTGAAAATGTCTACTCCAAACACAACCTTTGAGCGGTTGCTGGAGGCGGGAAGATGAAGAGACAATGTGAGGTCAAGGCAGGGTCACATAACGCGGAGGCCTGAGCAGGCTCCTAATGGAGCCTCCTTCAGCTAACAAGACTTCGTACATGTTTAATGAGCCCCAGGCCCAGTGACAACAGAGGTTCTGGGTGGCTGCCAGAGCCTAAAATACCACTGCTCAGGGTATTACGGAAAATGTTTGTTGACTGATTTCCAAATGACTGAAGGGTTCAGTGACCATCACTTTCTCTCAGGGCCCACGCTCTACACTACCACCCATTTCAGAGTGCAGGCCAGCAGGCTAGCACGGGGCTTCTTGGGGCTGAAGTCAGAGAAGTGTCTGGACCTACTAAGCCCTCAGTGATTTTTTTTGGGGGGCGGGGGATTGGAGAGGTCACATACATGCCCTAGATCTAAGAGGAGACCTTAGACCACAAATATGGCTCAAGAAGATTTCTCAAGACTCGTAAAGCCAGGAAGACATCTCCTGCTGTTCACGGACAGACTGCGCAGTTCCCAGGGACTAACAGACTGGTCAGAGTGGGAAGTGAACAAGACCCACAATTCTTGGGTGCACTTTCTTCTTTGTATCCTAGAGTGAGACGTGAAACAAGGCCACCAAGTCCCCGGACAAGGTACCACTGTTTTATCCTCACCCCCAAACATCGCAAACCCAGCAGCCCAGACCTCCTTGGGTCTCACACTGCTCCAGCGGAGGCAGGGAGAGTTCCTCTCCCAAGTTGTGGGTTTTAGGGCGGCTGATGCTGAGGACGTCCTGGCTTACCTTCAGCCCCGGAGGGAGAACCTGTGGGTGGCGGATCTGGATGAGTGTAAGTGTCACAAGTACCACAATGCTCACAAGCAGGACCACCAAGGTGACGATGGCTGGAGTCCTGGAGAGGGCCCTGAAGCCTGCAGTGAGAAGCCAAGCACAGAGACATCCAAAAGTCATTCTGATCTCCACACACAGGCACATACCTGCACACATGAACAAGCTCGCTCGCACACTTGTGCACTGCACACACACATGCATACACACGCATGCACACATACACACGCACACATACACACACATGCATGCATGCACACATGCGCACACACATATGCACATATATGCACGCACATCTACACAAGTAAATAAGTAAATGCAAAGTGGAATTTTAAGTGCAGACTGAAAATCTGTGTTTTCTACTAAAGCATAGTATGATCTTTTGCTTGATTTAGCAAAAGAAGTTAGAAGGATGGATCTTCGTGAGCAGAAATGATGCTGTAACACAATGGGGAAGAGCGAGCACCTGAAGGTGTGGGGAGGGGTTCACGGGGAGGGGGCGCATACATGGGAAAGGGGTGCAGGGGGAGTGGATGCAAGGAGGGGGGTGAATGGGGAGGGGGCACATGAGGAGGTGATGCACAGGGAGAGGGTGAACAGGAAGGGGTGCTAGGGGAGGGGCTCCCTGGGGAGGGGGCCAATGGGGAAGGGGCGCATGGGGAGGAAAAGCTGGGTATTTTCTACAGTGATTGGTGTGCTCTCCATATTTATCAGGATTATGGGGGCAACAGTGCCTGTATCTCCACAAGACCTTCAGAATCCTTTGGGGGCAAACTAGAAAAGCAATGCAAAGAAGCCTCTTTGGGACAACTCACCCTTTGAGTTGTGTGTAATTCGTGATAATTGCAAAGATGCCAGGCCTGGTGGCACTCAGCACTTGGTAGGCAGAGGCAAGTGGATCTCTGTGAGTTCAAGACCAGCCTGGTCTACATAGTTCAGTGTAGGCCACAAGGCTTACTAGGGCTCCATAGTGAGACCCAGTCTCAAATAAATGTAAGAATTCTATACACACTATTAAAACGTAAGTCTCAGCTTTCAGAAGGTGAGACTACCCAGTTTGGGAGTATAACTTAAGGTCTACCAATTTTCTTTCTATCAATTACATGTAGCTTTACAAATATAAAAGCTAGTTAATTAAAACACTGAAGTCGTTGGGTCTGATACTACCCGCCTATGCCGATTACCACACTCCAAAGGTGGAGGGGCTCAGAGGCAGAGGGATCTAGAGTTCAAGTCCAGCCTCGGCCACAGAGAAAGTTCAAAGTCAGCCAGGGCTATATGAGAACCTGTGTTTAAAAAAAAAAAAAATCAAATGAACTAACAAGCCTTGTCTAAATAATACTCTTGGTAGAACTTCCAAGGCATAAATTCAAAAAGCAGCCAATGGCTGAAATGTGATATCATAATAGAAGATAAGAAAATATCAATGTTTCTCTTAAAATCGGCTGTTTAAGTGCAAATTGTTTGAAATAAACACTCAACTCTTCCGTTGTCTTTCAAACATTCAGTCCCTCCAGCAGCCCCGTGGATGCAGAGTCCCACCACCCAGTCCCTTCCACAGCTATGGGTGCATCCGGCTCTGTTCCAGAACATTCCTTCTATGACTCCGAAGCCTACGACTTACTTCCTCTTTACTTCTACATTTTTTTTTCCTGGAAGAAAACAAAGGCCACATGCACCACCGTAATCAAATCAGACACAGCCCCATATCCAATTGCATCGCCTTGCTCAGGGCCGGGAAAGCGGTCAGCAGAGGGTGGGGTCGACTGCTCAGAAGAGCCAATTCCTTCTGCCTATTAATGAGGACAAATGACAGACACTTCCTGATGTCAACGTGGCTACTTAACACCTCCTCCTCCGGTGTCCGGGGAGTGTGAACAGGTCTGGCATCCAAGGGAAGATGATTTGACAATATTTACCAAGACTCAAAGTTTACCACCTGACCCTAAACTGCACCCCTGGGAATCTACCCCACCTCACCCTTGCACGTGAGGTGACTCATCTCGAAAGCTCAAGTGGCCATATAGATCTGGAGGAGAGCCTCATCCTGTGACATTGACCCTCGTGAACATCAGAAGGGGCCCTAGGTCGCTATTCTGTGCTTCTGAATAAAAATTCTCCCGTCAGCCAGGAACCCGCGAACGCACAGATGAAGCTCACACCTAATTTCAAACCACACCAGCGTCAATCACAGAGGTGTGAGGGATTCTTCCCCCCAACAAGACTAATAGTGTTAATCTGCCAAGTTTAATCCAACTAAGGAAAGAATATAACTGATTAGCTTGTATGCAGAATGTTGCCGAGTCTGTTAAAAGTCCAGTGTACTTTGGGGGAAATGTGCAGTGGATGCAACATAAGCCATAGTACAGATGCTCTGTCCAAAAATATTCATATAAGTATAAATTGGCCTTTATGCCCTCAAGTCAAACCCTTTGGGAAGCCAGGAATCAGCAGTTTAGGGTATAGTTAAGGAACCTCTCCGAGGGGAGGGTGTGGAATGTAAGCAGTCTCCTGACCACAGCCAGGGTTTGGCCTCCAGGATCCTCGGCTTCAGCACTTTCCAAGTGAAAAGCTGTGATTACCTTCAGCAAACACTTAGCCAGCAAAAAAAGCTCATTACAAAGGGAACAGACTGGGCTAGGTCTCATTCTTGAAGACATGCAGCCCAGAGCTGTGGAGTAGGAAGGGCTAGGCAAACTGCTAATTGCAGGCGCCTACTGAAGCCTAGAGAGCAGGGGAGCGCTGGCTGAGTGGACACCTCCCACCTCCGCAGGAATAGCTGGAGGGAAAAGCGTTGGGGAGCCTGGAAGTCAGGCAGCCGAGCTGAGCGGCTTGAAAGTGTGTGGGAAAGTTAGGGCGGGGAGACAGACAGGCAGAGAGACAGAAGCAGATTGACAGACAGACGAGAGGGAGATACAGAGGGAGAGGGAGAGGGAGAAAAAGGGGGAGGAAAGGGGAGAGGGGGAGAGAGGGTCAGGGAAAGAGGAAGGGAAGGGAAGAGGGAGATACAGAGACAGGGAGAGGGAGGAGTAGGGAAGAGGAGAGGAGGAGAGAGGGGTGGGGGAGAGGAAAGGAAAGGGAGAGGGGGAGAGAGGAAGAGGAGAGTTGGGGGGAAGAGGAAGGGAAGGGGAGACGGAAGAGAGGAGGGGGAGAGGAAGAGAATGAGAGAGGGGGAAAGAGGGGGGAGAGAAAGGGAAGAGGGGAGGGGGAGGGAGAAAGGAGAAGAGAAGGGGAGGGGGAAAGAGGAAGGGAAGGGGAGAGGGAGATACAGGAAGGGGGAGGGGAGGTGTTCCTGTGCAGCCTACCATAATAATGGAAGATCCAACTCTATCAAGCTCCATCCCCACATCAACCACACACAACACAAACCTTACACATAGCTAGGTAAGAAAACCACAAGAGCCAAAATAATGGATTGTACAAACAGGAAAAACCATTTAGGCCCAACATTCGTGTTAGCCCTTGTTTCCTGCGGCTTTGTCATTACTTTTATCTGAAGAATGCCAAGGGTGAAACCAAGGTGAGCCACGAAGTCTCTCGGAACAATGAGAAACAGCCATTCGCAGGAGATTTGGATAGAAAGCTACGAACCAAAGCTGAAATTCTCCCCGGTTCTGACAAAGCATGCTGGCCGTCCCATGAGCGACACTTACCTGCCTGTTCACAGGGCTGGCGAGTCACCACGGTAAACATCTTCTCTCCGGGCTGTAGGGTTAAGAACACAGAATGCGCGTGTTTCTAAGCTTTCACGTATTAATATTGAACACAGCGTCATCTAAATCGAAGCCTCTTTAGAAACAGTGCGATCAAACCAGAACTTCAGAGACCGATGGAAGTTGGAACTCCAACCCCAGAGAAAATGTAAAGCTGGAAAAAGGGTTGGTTAAAACTTTAACTAGAGAGCAATTTTGAAAATAAAACCACAAAAGCATTCGTGAGCACGCTTGTGTTCTTTTTTTTCTTTTCCTTTTCTCAGCACCGGGGCAGAGCGAACCCCCTCTTAGGAATATTCACGAGGCTCGGGCTAGGCTGTACTTCAAAGCACACCAGCAAAGCCGGTTCGCATTGGTGTGTGCTGGTGGCTGCCAGCATGCAGTCACCCTTAAAGACCCGCGGGGTGTCTCTGGCTCTTGGAGCCGAACACCAGCAAACAGCTGTCAGGCCCCGAGGATCAGGGTGAGGATCTGGGAGTTGGCCGGTCCCCAGCATCTGCAGGTCTTGGGGTGCTTCATGACGCGGTGTCCTGTCCGTGCCAGATGACAGTGCCCAGCTCCCCGGCTTTTGGCTCTTGCCTACGGCCCTCTGCGGGAAGCTGTGCCAGGTCCTTCCCTCCGCGCTCCCGGCCTCCGGCAGCCTGCTCCATCCCACCCCTGCGCGCCGGTCCAGACCTTACCTGCGCGCTGCGCTCGCTGCGGGTTGCCGAAAAGCGGAGGCGCCTCTGGGGTGCGGGAGTCTGGGAGGTGGAGCGAGGCGGCGCGGGTGGCGCAGCCTGCTGGGGACCGCCTCCGCGCGGAGGCCAGGACCTCTTCACCTTCCCGGGCTCCTCCCTTCCACTTCACCCCAGCCTGTCCTGCAAGAGGATGGAGGGGAAAATCATTGCCACGTGGGGGGTAGCCAAACCTTTCTGGCCCTGTATTAGTTATTTCCCTCGTTGCTATGACAAACTACCTGACAAAAGGGACCTGAAGAAGAAAAGGTGACTCACGGTTGTAGGTACTGTCCATGATGTGGGGAAGGTAAGTTGGCAGGAACTTAGACTGCGGTAAGACACCGCAGTCAGGTAGGTACCAGAGAGACCAGCCTAAAGCACTGGTACCACCCTTGTTCAAGACGGGTCTTCCCGCCTCAGTTAACTCAGCCTAGACACCCACTCTCAGCCGTGCTCGGAAGTGTGTCTCCTAGTTGGTGGTAGATGCTGTTAAGTTGACAGGGTTAGTTTTCTCAGCTGCCAGGGGCAGACAGTTTCCTACATCTTTAACTCCCTGCGCAGTCCCCACACCCCAAGGCAGAAGAGGAGGCAGGAGGCCATGTAATCTTGCCCCCAGCCCCATGGGGGCACCCCCTGTGTGATAGTTTGAATAAGTTTGGCTCCCATAAACTCTTGTGTTTGAATGTTTGGCCACAGGGAGTGGCACTATTAGGAGGCGTGGCCTTGTTGGAGGAAGTGAGTCGCTGTGGAGGCGGGGTTTTAAACTCTTAAATGCTCAAACCACACCCAGTGTGAAACACAGCCGGTCCCCTGCTGCTTTAAGATCAAGGTGTAGAACTTTTGGCTCCTCCAGCACCATGTCTGCCTGTAGGCAGCCATGCTTCCAACCGTGACAGTAAAGGACTAAACCTCTGAAACTGTAAGCCAGCCTCAATGAAATGTTTTTGTTTGTAAGAGTTGCCGCGGTCCTCGTGTCTCCTCATAGCGGTGAAACCCTAAGACAGCCTGCCGGTCTTCCATCTGTCAGGACAAACAACCTTTTTAAAGAAAAGATGTGCTGTTATGCTTACGTATTATTTATCATATATTATTACATATGCTTATTACGTGGCGGGGGGGGGGGCAAGGGGCTTCAGGTCCTCTGGAACTGGAGTCACACGCCATTGTGAGCCTCTGTGTCAGTGCTAGAAGGCTGAAAGGAGCATGGAGCCCAGTGCCCTGTTTCCTGTGTTGTTTTGAGACAAGGTTTGCCCAGGTAGCCCAGGCTGGCCCTGCACTTGTTTCTGCCTTAGCCTTCTAGTACTGGGGTCACTCTTGGGCCCCCACACATGCTACAAGATAACTTTGTTTTCCTAGTTTCCCCTTCACACATTTTTGGAGGAAAAACAGAACCAAGGGCCAGGTAGAACAGGGCAGGCCACTCCGAGAGCACTCATAGCTCCGTGCGGCACCCCCTCCATCTCCCTGGGACGGGGGGTTCAGTGCAGAACACCTGGACCCGGTTAGGGTGAGTAGCAGGTGGGTCCCGGTCATGTGAGTGCACACTGGGGAACACGGAACTGTGCACACATGGTCTCAAGTTCGCTTGTGGTAGTGATTCCCTGAGACTCACTTAATGGAGACAGAGAGGTGTGCTTCTTCAGATGTCACTGAGCCAACAGTCAGGACGAAAACAGCTTGGAAGAAGCCAAATAGGACAGGTGACAAAGAAGGGCAGCCCAGGGACTGCAGAGGACCAGAGGACCTCGGAGCCCATTTCTGGTGCCGCCTCTTGGCTCCTCTGAGGGCCCAAAGCTAGAAGCCTGAGTTCTATTGTATCTCCTGTTGCTCTGCTAGCACTCTGACCAAAACCAGCTTGGGGTAGAAAAGGGCTTATTTGACTGTCTTTCCAGGTCACAGACCATCCACGAGGGAAGGCAAGGTAGGAACTCAGGCAGGATTTTAGCTAGAAGCCATGAAGGAAGTCTATTGGACAAATGACTCACAGGCTCATGCTCAGCTTTCTTACACAATCCAGGGTAGCCTGCTCAGGGGATGGTGCCACCCAGAGTGGGCTGGGCCCTCCGACATCAAGACAATCCCCAATAAAGATATCCACAGGTCAGTCTGACCTAGGCAGTTCCTCAATTGAGGCTTTCTTTTCAAATGACTCCATGTTATGTCAAATTGACAATCAAAGCTAAGGAGGACAGAAGTCTTGGACCATCCCACCCAGTGGCTCAGTAGGTCTGGATGGAAGGGCCTGCTTTCTCCTGAAGATGCACTGGTTTGCTCCTGTGCAAATAGAGCTAAAGTCCCTGTGGGATGGACGAGAGGGCTTTAAGAGAGGCGTTCCTCCTTGAAAACCTCTGATCCCAGAAAGAAAAGCCCAAGCCACTGCTCTGTAGGGTGTGTGTGTGTGTGTGTGTGTGTGTGTGTGTGTGTGTGGTACATGTGTGAGTATGTGTGAGTATATGTGAATATGTGTCTATGTGTGAATATGTGTGTGAGTGTATATGTGTGGCTGTGTGTGTATGTGTGTGTGTGAGTGTATGTCTATGTGAGTGTATGTCTATGTGAGTATATGTGTATGTGAGTGTGTGAGTGTATCTGTGTGTGACTGTGTGTGAGTGTCTGTGAGTATGTGTGTGTGAGTGTGTGTGTTCACAGACAGTGTTGGATGGAGGACTGGTGCAGGATCTGCTCTGGGGCAGGAGTATTGACTACACAATGAGCCTTATTTTCTCTGAACACTATGGAGCACTAGAACATAGCGTGTCATAAAAACCTGGGTCCCTGTGCTTCCAGGGGACAGGAGTCCACTGACTGCAGCTGGCTGAGAGATCTGACGGTCGCAACTCTGGTGAGTGGCTGGGAACCGGGAAAGGTTCCTGGGCCAGGGAACCTAAATGTACTACAAATACCCGAGATCCATCTGAGCCAACTTCCCTCCTTGCTTGCCTGAGTCAGGACTTTGAGCGTCAGCCTCCGCTGAGAGCGCCTTCAGCTCTCCCCTTATTTCCCTGCAAGCTGGAATCTGGTTCACACTGAGCAAACGTCTCTGCGGCTCCCAGACTAGCCCAGCTATCGGAGGCGCTTCACTGTCCCCCTGAGAGCACGCGTACTGGAAGGCACAGATGTCCACTGCATCCCTCATCCTCAGCTCCTGAACACAAGCACACACGCGCATAAGTGCTGATCGCGGAATGTCACAGGTGTCATCCGTGCTATCGAGGCATGTTAGAAAGCTTCAGCAGTTGCACAGGACTGGTTACAGGAGTCCTACTACACGGTCTGAAGAGCCCAAGCAGACTAGTATCTGTGGAGTTTAGACTATGCCGAATGAGAAGCTGACGCTGGCTGAAACCGCTGGCTCGCCGGGAACAGGTCCTAGCGTTCACTGTGTCTCAAAATAGATGTTTAGATGGATCAGAAGTTGAAACATAAGAGAAGAGTGCAGTGTAGTAGGAAAACACAGAACGCTTTTATCACTGCTGAGGATGTACCTCTTCCAGCAGAAGATCAAAGCTAGAACACAAAGCCAATCAACCCGGTCCCTGGGAAGGAAAAGGGGCACACTGGGAGAATGACACCATGAGGTGTAGGAATGTGGTTGCAGAGCCAGGAAGATGGCTGGGAGGTGGGGGAGGGGGATGGTTTTAGCACAAGCTGGCCTCAACCTTGCTCTCCAGTGTTAACCTACTTTCCTACTCCTGAGATTATAGCGGTGAGCCACCTCCCCCAGCTTAAAATCTTAACATCTCTGGAGAAGTTGGTTTTTTTGGCTTGTTTGTTTTTAGATTTATTTATTTTATTTATATGACTACACTGTAGCTGTCTTCAGACACACCAGAAGAGGGCAACAGATCCCATCACAGATAGTTGTGAGCCACCATGTGGTTGCTGGAAATTGAACTCAGGACCTAGGGAAGAACAGTCAGTGCTCTTAACCACTGAGCTATCTCTCCAGCCCCTATTTATTATTATTATTATTATTTTTAAAGATGGGATCTTATACCATGTTAGCTGTCCAGGAACTCCCTGTGTAGTCAGGCTGGTCTTGAACTTACAGAGATCAACATGCCTCAGGAATGTTGGCTAAAGGCATGTGCCCCTCAGGCTGGTAATAAAATTTCTTCTTAGCAGCGTTTTAGAAGGCTGTGTGGTCAGGTGCTATCGGCTAACGTTGGCAAAGCTGTCAAAAACGTGTGTGGAGAGTGTGGCTGGGAACTGGAATCCTGCATATAGAAGAACTAACCTAGATCAATGTCCCTTCAAAATGGACCAGAGGACTCAAGGTAAGGCCTAGAGCTGAAACCTATATAGACAGGTGGGTAAAGCACCCTAAGTTACAGGTATGGGCAAGGGTTTTCTGAACAGTCTCCGATGGTGGCAGAGATGACCCTGAGAACTGACTGGAGAGGTCACTCAAATGTAAAGGCTTCTGCACAGCCCAGGAGACAATCATCAGTGTGCAGTGGCCACTGCAGAGTGAGAGGCCTTTGCCAATGGCACACCAGATGGCCACTAAACCCCAGGATATAGAAAGACTCACAAAGTCTAAACACCAGAGTCCAGCTACCAGGTCGCTCCATGCACCAAAAGCTGAATGCGTAGTTCTCAGAAGGAGAAATGCAAATGACCAACAAATACTAGAAATGGTGTTCAACATCCTTGACCACCAGGAAAATGCCACTAAGGCTGCCTTGATTCCATCTCACCCCAGACACAATGATTATTACTAAGAATTAGAAGCCAGGGGCTGGAGAGGTGGCTCAGCGGTTAAGAACACTGGATGCTCTTCCAGAGGTCCTGAGTTCAAATCCCAGCAACCACATGGTGGCCCACAACCATCTGTAATGGGATCTAATCAGAGACCAAAGAGATGGCTCCACACTTAAGAGCATTTGCCACTTCTACTCCCAACAGCACACCAGGCAGGTAACAACTGGATGTTTTCTAGCCTCTGTGGGCACACACACACACACACACACACACACATAAATAGAACAACAACAACAACAAAAATCAGAAAATAAAACTGAGCGGGAATCCTAATACACCAGTGGTGCGGATGTAAATTTGTTCAGTCTCCATAGAAATTAGTGTGGAAGTTCCTCAAAAAAAAAAAAAAAAAAAAAAAAAACTAACAACCGAAGGACCATGTGACCCAGCCAGAGCACTCCTGGGCATATTAAAGGGTTCTGAGTCAGTAGCACGGATGTCCTTCCATATCCCTGCCCCCTAGCTATACTCTCACTACAGCCAGGAAACAGAACCAGCTGAGGGGTCCGTCAGAAGAAACCGAATAGTTAAAGAAAAAGTTGCAACCGCTACAGAATGGGATTATGTCTTCTACAAGGAAATGATGGCACTGAAGACACCACGTTAACTGAAATAAGCCAGCCTCAGAGAGACAAATATTGCATGTGTCCTTACATATCTGAGCCTAGATTTAAAATCACACGTGTATATATATGCATGTGTGTGTCAACCTCAAAGCTATAAGGGGACTCAGGAGAGGGGAGAAAGAAACTGGTAGTTTGAATAGGTTTGGCCTCTCCATTGATTCATGTGTTCAAATGTTTTGCCATTAGGAGGTGTGGCCTTGTTAGAGAAAGTGTGTCCCTGTTGGGGCGAGCTTTAGGGTTTAATGCTTAAGCTACGTCCAGTGTCAAACACATGCTCCCCTCCTGGCTGCCTTCAGAGGAAGATGTAGAACTTGTGGCTCTTTCAGCACCATGCCTGCCTGGATGCTGCCATGCTCCCCACCGTGATGATAATGGACTGAACCACCAAAAACTGTAAGCCAGCCCCAATTACTTGTTGTGCTTTATAAGAGTTGCCTTAGTCATGGTGTCTCTTCACAGCAATAAAACCCAGACTAAGATAAATGTCTCAAGGGAAGTGGGAAGAAGGCTAATGGGATATTTGTTTATAAAGAGACAGGAAACACCAGCTGTGCTGGCCCACACCTTTAATCCCAGAACTCTGGAGGCAGAGGCAGGCGGATCTCTGAGTTCCAGCACAGCCTGGTCTACAGAGTTCCAGGACAGCCAGGGCTACACAGAGACAAAAAAAAGAAAAAGGAGAACAGAAAGGTGAGCAGAGGGAGAGGACTACGTGGAAGAAGAGAGGAGGCAGCTGTCTGGTGCAGAGGATGGTGACATGGTCCTGTCATAAAATCCAGCATGTGTGTGCCAACCCAAGACATGATCAGCTGATCATGAGAATCCAGTGGCCTTGCCTTGGAGCAGGTGTAGGCATCTGGGCTACAGTGAGCCTCTGTGGGGGGAATGTCTGTACCCTCTGGAGGCTTTGGGCAGCCTGGGTTCCTCGCCTGGGAGTGTTACAAGGCTCCATCCTGACTCTTTGGCCTTTTGTCCCCTCGTTCTGTCCCTAGAGAAATGTCCCATTCCTTTTCTCTTCACAAGGACCTGTCTTGGCCTTCCCCTTGTCCTTGCTTCTCTTTGGGCACCTCATGGGCATCTCACAATTATGGCGTCTCAAACCGAGCGCTTTCTATGCCCCACAGAGCCATCCACGCCATAGTTTTCCTCAGCTCCGAGGGACACACCCATGCACAGCTAGGAGAGCAAACCTGCAGCCTGAGGTTATGTCAGATAATCATCCATTCCCTACAGTCAGCATCTGGAAGATGCCATGACTGCTGACCTCTGACCCCTCCTCTCCACCGTGGGGGATGGGGGTGTGGCAGAACCAGGAACTGGAGTTACAGGTGGTTGTGAGCCATCGGTGGCTCTGGGATCCAAATAATTAACTTTTGTTTTCCATCTTTGAGTTTGAGTAGGAGTCGTGGGGGTCACAGGATCCTCCCCACCAGACAAAGTTCCACCGAGGTCACAGATAAGCATAGGTGAAGCCCTTTATAAACTGTGGGCTCTGGCTTTGTGGGGCCATGAGGGCAGGAGCTGCCCAGGAAAGCCTTGCAGTGCGCCTAACTTTATAACCCGGTGGCTCCTGCCCTGCGGTGTAATTAACTATAGTCAGGTGGTTCCGGCCTCTGCACACCTGTGTTAATCATCCGCTCTGATTTTAAGAACCCGATTTGAGCCCCAAAACCCTGCACTGCTGGCTGGACTGTGCTGAGTTTACTTCTGGATTTGTCCAGCCTGGACTTACCTCTCCTGGCAGGTTAGGCACCACATCCCAATCAGCACCGAGACACCATCACCTTGGTCCTCTATCACTAATGTTCCTCTCCTCATGGGGCCTCTGTGATCAAAGGCCGACTTTGTTCTTATTCAGATAGTTGATTTCTTTCCAGTTGAACATTTTTGTCATCTGACCCCTTGTTCAGAAGGAAAAGAAAGAGTTGGTTTGTGAGGTGAGTATATGGTTAATGGGCATTGTCTTTCAGAGAGATTCCCATCCTCTAGATAAACACCTAAGACAGCAAGCATCTCCAGACGCCCCTTTGGACCACGGATTTCACATTTAATGAGCATCCAGCATGTTCTAAGTAGCCAACTATGACTGTTTATTCCCTGTAACCTCAGTGGTGATTTCTTTATGGGCTGCACGCACCCACACACACACCCACGCACGCACACACCTACACATGAGTTGTGTTTCCAGGGAACAGTTTACAATCACTAAGCAATGTTCCTGCTTATTGCAAAGAATGTTTTTCTTTTTCGTTTTTCCATTTCATTTTATTTTGTCGTCTTCTGTTTGTTTTGGGTTTATGTTTTCCATCTGAAGTGTGTGGTGTCTTCAGCACTAAGTATTACCTTCGTTTTATGGGGTGCATTGAGGGACTCTGCAATAGCCTGTTTTGTTTGCGGTCTCTTGGACAACCCTGACCAACAACTCATAAGAAGGGTGTCATGCCTGGCACTGGGGTTTTTGTTAGATGGTCTAAGGGTCTTGGGTGGGGCGGTGGAGGGGGTATTATCACCTAAAGTGGCAAATTCCAAATATGTGTATGTAATGTATATGTAATTTATGTAATGTATATGTAATTTTAAGTAAACATAAAGTAATGTGATTTCTCTTTTCAAATATCCTTAGTGTTATTTATTCCTCCATCTCTCCGTGTTCCTCTTCTCCCCCACGTAAGTTTCCCTACTATCCTTATCTTTCCCATTACCCACTTCACAGCCCCTGTGTCCTCTAGTCGTCCTAGTTTCCTCTGCCATTTTAAAGTCTTGTCCAAGTTGGGTGTCTGAGCCCGTGATAAAAACCACAGTCAAATGCAACTTCGGGGACGAAAGGATTTATTTTATACAAATTATGCCCCTCCCTGGGCCCCAGGAGAGGGACGGACTCTGCATCAGGAGCTCAAGCGGAACTGAAGCAGAGACCCGGGAGGACGCTGCTGACCGACTCACTCCCTTTGTCAAGCCCTCAGATAGCTCTCCTGTACAACCCAGAGGGCTACCTGTCCCGGAGCGGCTCCGTCCACTGTGGGAGGGTCCTTCTATGTCCATTAACATCAAGACCACCCTGGAAAATGTGCCCACAGGCTAATCCTACCTAGATAATCCCCTACAGACCTTTCTTCAGAAGTCTGAAGGTAACTAATTCTCTTTTATGTAAACTTCCTCTCTCTCTGTGTCTCCCGTAATCTCCACCCTTCTCTTCCCTGCTCTGACCGCAGAAGTGTCACCCAAGCTCCCTTGCCAGCTGCTTTGTGGTTAGATTGCTAATGGGTGTGTGCAGGAGGAGAGGTGGAGAAGAGAGAGCTTGGAATACTCTTGCTCACACTGAGCTGCATAAACTAGAAACGGAGCTTCTCAAACTGGGGGGTCCTGGCCCTATGTGAAGTCACATGACTAAATGTAGACATCATGAAAACTCAGCAACAGTAAAAGGCTTTTTGAAAGTACAGATATGGGGCTGGAGAGATGGCTCAGTGGTTAAGAGGTCTGGAGTTCAAATCCTACCAACCACATGGTGGCTCACAACCATCTGTAATATGATCTGATGCCCTCCTCTGGAGTGTCTGAGGACAGGTACAGTGAACTCATATATAATAAATAAATAAGTCTTTTTTTAAAAAAAGGTACATCTATGAATTAGATATCAAATAAATAAGGAAGCCAGCGTTACCGACAGCACCTGCCTGTGTTGTGTGTGCCATGTGCACTGCAAACCGGATTCTGAACACGTGACACACATTCCAGGTGCTATCACACCCTGCAAATCGGGGAAACACCTCAGATTACACGCACATGCTGTCAGGGCATAAAACCACGGTTTCCGAGTAGCTCCACCCTGCCTATGTTTGCTCAGCCAAATCCTGGGAAGTATTATGCTAAATCATCACTAACTATTTTTAAATTAATCAACCGTTTTATGTGTATGAGTCTTTTGCTTGTGCCTGGTTCCCATGGGGACAGTCAGATCCCCTAGGACTAGAGTTGCAGACAGTTGGGAGCTGCCATGTGGGTGCTGGGAATCGAATCGGGGGTCCTTTGGTTCACACTTTTTATTATTCTGTGTTATCAATCAGTTTTTATTGCACATGTAAAGATAAAGCTTTCTGTTCTCAGAAAAGACGGTGGTTTCTTTTCAGAAACAGTGGCTTTTAACATTTTTCCACCATTATTCTTCAGCAGGTAAACATCACATTGATTTACCAGCAGATCCTATTGTGTTCCAAAAGAATCAAGTCCATTTTACGACTATGTAAATTTTGTTCTGTCACTGATAAATGATAAAATTTATTCGCCTTCTCATCAAAATCTTGTTATACTGAAGAGAGACATTAGCGTGGAAGAGAAAGATAAAGAATTGGATCAGATATGGAGAGTTGAGGCCCCCTGGCTGGGAGGTTCTTAGAGGAGGCTGACTCTACTTTGGTCAAGGATAGTCTTTGCCAATAACGTTCTCTTCTCAGTCTTCCAGTTCGGTGATTTTCTCTTCAGCTGTGTCTATGCAGGTACATTTTGGCAGTCTAATCCCAATTATGTGCCCAGTGACTTCTAGACAGGGAGGGAAGTAGAGTCTGTTGAGATGTATATTATCTACAAAAAAAAAAAAAAAAAAGCGCACTAGATGTGAGGATTCAGTATGACCAATTTGTATTGTGAAACACTATCTGGTTCATGAGATACATTTCCACTACTCTAGAAGTTCTCCCATAGCTCCTACAATGGGTGGTCTGTGTGGGAGTTACCATCAGGAAGCTGTGCACAGCCTTAACTTCCCTAGAGTGTGATGGCAGTGTGTGTGCTTCAGTGTGGCTGTGCACTCCAGGGAACGGGCGTGCACAGGTTGGTGCATGCTTGGCTGCCGCCAGTCTTGTTGGGCCTTCTGCATGACATACTGCATACAAAGCAATACACAAGCACTAGTAACTGTGAATGGACACACTGAGTCACCCGCACTCTGCAGAGATGCAACCACAAGGTTGGGGTAAGGCAACATTGTGAGCTAATTGGCTGGATCTCTTTGTTGCAGGAATGAAAACTTAACAATGCCTGCCCAACTTGAATAACCTCTGTTCTTTAGTAGCTTAGGATGGTGTTTGGACAGCATTGGCTGCGACAGCCTCTGTCAGCCTCCCTAGGAGGGCAAGGACCACCATGGGTAGCACTGTCGGGGGAGGGGTGGGGGGGGAGGGGCGTGGGGGGGAGGGGTGTGTGTGGGGGGGAGGCTGCCTCCTGGCTCAGGCACTGCAGTTCTGCTCTGGGTGGAAACGCCAGAAGAGAATGAGAATTGCAGCTCTTGACCCCAGCAGGAGACGCCTAGCTTTCCTTTTTGCTTCTCTCTCCCTTTTCATTATCCTTTCCAAAAGTGCTGCTGTGGGCAAAAGAAAAAAAATAAAAAAAAAACAAACAAACAAAAAAAACCCACTGATGTTCCTCAGGCTCCTCATCCTGCCCTGTTACAATGGGGCCAGGCAGCACCAGCTGGCATCCGTACTGTTCTCTCTCTCTCTCTCTCTCTCTCTCTGTCTCTCTCTCCCTCCCTCCCTCCCTCCCTCCCTCCCTACCCCCACCCATGTGTGTGTGTTGTGCATGTATGTGAGTGTGGTGTATATGTGTGTGCATGCTAATTTCCACAGGTTCCTTTTGTCAACTTGACACAATTTAGAGTCACTTAGGAGGAGGAACCCTCAACTGTGGAATTGCTTTCATCAGATTGGCCTGAGGACCTACACACGCTGGAAAGAGAAAACCAAGTCCCAAGGGTTGCCCTTTGACCTCCACACACAAGCTGTGGTACCTGTTCCCACCCCCTGCCACACACACACACACAATCGTTTGTGTGTTTACAGATGTTTGAACAGGGTGTAGAGGTAACCACCAGTTTGGTCTACAGAGCTAGCCCAAGGCCAGCCAGAGCTGCACAGAGAAACCCTGACTCAGAACTTCTCACCAGTAAGAAGCAAGCAGCTTCGGTGAGCAAACTGTTCTCTTCGATTTCGGAGACAGGCTCTTGCTATATACCCTTCTGCCGTGGGTCTCAGTGCTAAGGCGACAGATGTGTTCACTGTGTCTACCCTCCTCAGATGGGATTGGTTATAACAAGCCTAGGTGACAGAAATCCAGGTCCCTGGGGTCCACATAAAAGCCAACTGATTACATAAAGGAGAGAGAACACACAGGAGGGTGACCCGTGGGGCACCTCAAGGCTCTGCTTGTATTCTTCCACCAAAATCTTCCTTTGTCTCAACTAACTCTTGTAGAGAACAAGGCGGAGCAAAGTTACCCACTTCAGATGATGTCATTTAAGATTTCTTTAGAGTCAAAAGATGTGATCAGCAGCCTCCTAGTTTATACTTTTAACTTAAATTTTAAGTTTTTTTTTTTTTTTGGATGAGGGATTGTGGCTGTTTTTAAATATAGAAGCATCAAGTTCTAAAGCCATCAGTGTAAGATGACATTGGTAATTATACTGACAACTGCAGATGTTAGCATGAACCCAATACCAAAAATAAATCAGACCGTAGATAATGGGAACTTTAAAAACCAGGCAGAGGCAGTAATGAAGTTAATGTAATCTGACTTCTCTCTCTCTGAGCAGATTTACTGTGAAATCTGAAACTTACCTTGCTTTTCTAAGTTCAGATAGGGAAGGGAGAGGTGTCCACTGACTCTAGAAAAAGCAAGGGAGGGCTGGAGAGATGGCTCAGCGGTTAAGAGCACTGGATGCTCTTCCAGAGGTCCTGAGTTCAAATCCCAGAAACCACATGGCAGCTCACAACCATCTGTAATGGGATCAGGTGCCCTCTTCTGGTGTATCTGAGACAGCTACTGTGTACTCACATATGTACAATAAATAAATCTTAAAGAAAGAAAGAAAAAGTCAGGGAAACCTGGGATCTTGATACAATTTAAATTCATGGTTTTGTGGGTTGTGCTATCACAGGGTGGAACACACATCATGGACTGGTGGAGTCAGGCTGACCTGTTCCTCACTGGCGTTGGGACACCTTACCCCTTCCTAGTTATCTATAGACTGTGTGAGATCTGTGGGTGACAGTGGTCATGGGCTGCAGGGCGCATGCACTACTGTAAAGGTTTTTATTTATATCTTAAGTGCTTTGGGGGACTCCTTACATCGCCTGCCTTGTGCCTAGGTGACAGAGAAATCCAGGTCCCTGGGGTCCACATAAAAGCCAACTAGAGAGGAGAGAGAACACACAGGAGGGTGACCCGTGGGGCACCTCATATCCACAAGGACACATCACAGTCACCTATTTTAGCCTTCACAGGTGAGGTGGAACGTGAACTTGTCTTTCTGTGACTGATTTATCTCACACAATACCTTCCAGCTCCTGCCATTATAGCAGGACAATTATCTTTTTTATAACAAAATAGTATTCCTTCTTGTAGATATACCACAGCGCCCACTACATCCAGCGAGTTTATGTGCATCAAGTGTATATAGACCTTAAGTGGTTAAAAGAGGGCATCAGATTCCTTGGAATTAGAGTAACAGAGACTGGAGAGCCACCATCTGGGTGCTGTGAACTGATTCTGGGTCCTCGGTGAAAGCAACCAGCTCTTTTAACTGCTGAGTGGTGTTCCAGTCCCTTCCCATTTATTCTTATGACAAATACAGAATGATGTATGACCATATCCAAATGAGGAGGGTGTCTTAGTTAGGGTTTTGCTGCTGTGAGTAGACACCATGACCAAGGCAAGTCTTATAAAGGACAACATTTAATTGGAGCTGGCTGTCAGGTTCAAAGGTTCAGTGCATTATCATCAAGGTATTATCAAGTCCATTATCATGGCAGCATCCAGGCAGACATGGTGCAGGAGGAGCTGAGAGTTCTATATCTTCATCTGAAGGCTGCTAGCAGAATACTGACTTCCAGGCAGCTAGGATGAGGGTTTTAAAGTTTCTGTCCACAGTGATACACCTACTCCAGCAAGGCCACACCCATTTCAACAAGACCACACCTATTTCAACAAGACCACACCTATTCCAACAAGACCACACCTATTTCAATAAGAGCACACCCACTCCAGCAAGGCCACACCTACTCCAACAAGACCACACCTACTCCAGCAAGGCTACACCCACTCCAAAAAGACCACACCTACTCCAGCAAGGCCACACCCACTCCAACCAGCAAGGCCACACCTACTCCAACAAGACCACACCTCCTAATGGTGCCACTTCCTGTGCCAAGCACAAACAAACCATCATAGAGGGTGCAATTATTTTCATGTCATATTTATTTTTTAGAAATCAAAATGCTTTTATTGAATGTATTTATTTGGTGCATGTGCTTCTGTGTCATAGCATGCCTATGGGAGCCAGAGGACAACATGCCAGTATGTGGGACCTGGGAAGGAAATTCAGGTCATTGGCCTTGGTGGCAAGAGTATTCACCTGCTGAACCATTTTGCTGACCCCAGTTTTTATATCTTACGGGCCACTTGCTGTTGCTGTTTGCCTTGATTGGCACGGGATGCCCATCATCCAGCCATGTTTCTATTCTTCATTTTCTAAATATGCCTTCGAAAGACTGAAAGTAAGTTTTATGTCCAGAGACTGTCCACCTACAGAGGTATTTCAAGGACTTGGCGACTGGTCCAAGATGCCTGGCCCAGATCACACAGCCATCACTCCTTCTGGCCGTGGTGACTTTGAGGAGTCTCTGCTGATGTGGAGAGAGGTTTCCTAGCTGGAGGTTCCCCGGGTTTGATGAGTCTACAAACCGCTTGATGAGAACTTCCATGATGGCGGAGAGTTGGAATGTGGGTAGATCAAGGATCAGAAGCTTATCTCTGGCTGTCTCTAGTCACCTAACTAATCACCTGTCCTCCACTCTGCCTGCATCTGACTTAACATCCTGTTGACCACGAAATAAAGACATCACACAGGAGGCCCTTGGCAAATTGCTGACTTCTGCCACACAAGGGCTAAGATGTCGCTAGTTAGCATGTGAAACCTGGAACATGGGTTGGTTTCTCCACTTTACTGTGTAACACACCTACCTGAACCCCCAAATCCATGCATTTGATGAATGCCTTGATTGATAGCTTTTATTTAGTGACTATAAAAACAACTGTTCCCCCATTGGACCATGCCATATAAGACACACTGAATCCACATCCCAGGCCACAGTCACCGCATTCGAATTTGGCTTGAAATAAAGGATCTCTTACTCCATTTGGAGGGAGAAGGGTTTTTCTGTTTTGTTTTGTTTTTTGTGTTTTTGTTTTTCATCAAGGCAAGGCAGCAAGCCCTTTGGGTGTCTGCCTGGGATCAAGCATTGTGCTAACTCATAGAAAGAGCAGCTCATGCCTTCAAGGAAGCACAGGACACACCCTGCCTGTATCCCTTTACCTGGGCCACTGAAAACCTCCTGCAAACATCCCTTCACTCAAGATTCCTGCCCTGGTAAGTCCTCCCTCAGGGAGAGGAAAGAGGCTTGATCTGGCAGATGGACCACAGCAAGCTCCAAGTGTGAACCTGCTTGAATGTCCTATTTCACCAGCAGGGGCACAGTGCACAGTAAGATCTGAACAGCGCACAGTAGGGACAGCCCAGTTTCTTCTCCGTGTAGATTTCTTCACACCTGTCACTACTACAGAGTGAGCCACTACAGCTGGGATGGGATGCTGCAACCAAATGTGGCTCATCCTGGTCCAGGGCCACCTAAGGAGTACAGGCTGTCCTCTGATGCGCACTAGGACTTCGAGGACAGGCTCCCCTCTCACCTTGGTTCCTTAAGGGAGCTATGTCTGCATTGTTTGGACCTCGGTGTGTGCTGGAAGGCTTGGCTCCTCAGCAGGCACAAGCATGGATGTCTGCCTGTGCAGTTCTTCAGCAAGGACTAAGGTAGGAAAGGAGTCTTACTTTTGTTTTTTTTAAGATTTATTTATTATATATAAGTACACTGTAGCTGTCCTCAGACACACCAGAAGAGGGCATCAGATCCCATTACAGATGGCTGTGAGCCACCATGTGGCTGCTGGGATTTGAACTCAGGACCTCTGGAAGAGCAGCCGATGCTCTTAACCACTGAGTCATCTCTCCAGCCCCAGGAGTCTTACTCTTATGCTGTGCTTTCCTTCTTGTTTTAAAAAGCTTGAGGATTCATGGAGAGCTGGTCAGGCGCGTCTCTCCCTAAGGTGCACAGGGCCTTGATCCAGGGTCACAGTGGAGCAGATGCTATTTTGCCGATAAGGCTGTGTCTGAAGGCCTGGCTCCATCCAACACAGACATGAGTTGTGAAGGTTTCCTAGAGACAGCCTGGATTCTGAGCGTTGGCTTGGACAGCCATCTGTTACCTGGTAGTGACTAAAGACATCTATTCCAGCTGAACGATTCCTCTTAAACGTGAACCAGGAGCCGAGGCCGAGGAGAAAATCACTGCTAGTCAGATGTTTATGGTGAAAATCAAGAGACCTAGAAAGAGAATCAAAGCATAAGACACACCCAAAAAAAGTTAAACAGGAAATCTCAGGAACTGGCTCACTGTGGGGGTATCGACTGCCTCATCAATCAAGCATTTAACGAACGCATGGGTTTGGGGGTTCAGGTAGGTGTGTTACACAGGAAAGTGGAGAAACTAACCCGTGTTCCAGGTTTCACACGCTGGGAGCATGTGTTACAGAGAAGTGTAAATGAGGATGTGGAGAGACGATAAGGGAATTGAGGGACCATCGACTCCGGAACGGCGTCCATTGAGGGAACAGCGCCCGTTGACACGTGTTAGAATTCGGTTAAGAAAACAGAAGGAAGACATTTTCAAAGAAGCCGAAGCAGAAAACCCTCAGAATCGGCGAAAAAGGAACGTTTAGACTGGAAGTGGCAAACTCAGTAGGATGGTGGTGACTCACGTGAGAGGCAGAGGCAGGCGGGTCGCTGACTTCCGGGACAGCCTGGTCTACCGAGTGAGTTCTGAACAGCCAGGGGATACACAGAGAAAGTCTGTCTCTAAAAGTGTGTGTGTGTGTGTGTGTGTGTGTGTGTGGCTCAGTGGTTAGACAATCGAGTGCTCTTCCAGAGGTCCTGAGTTCAATTCCCAGCAACCACATGGTGGCTCACAACCATCTGTAATGGGATCTGATGCCCTCTTCTGGTGTGTCTAAAGACAGCTACAGTGTACTTATATATATAATAAATAAATCTTTAAAAAAATAAGCTGAAAGTTGATTAAACACACCCCTCAGATGTTCACTGTTGCAATTTGGTGCTCCAATAACATAACGTGAATATTTTGTAATTACAACCTTTCAATAATAATTTATTTTCCAAATCTCTGGAAATCCCAGTTGTCTTTGGCTCAATGCTTTAAAATGCTTTCCCGAGTGCAAGACTGAACCAGTCCGTGTTTCCTAAACCCCTGTATGTGTTTCTCTTTGTAAACCCAGAAGATTAGGATTCACTGTCTGCCCTAAGACTGGAGTAAGCAATTTCCATCTGCTCATTCGACTCTTCCCAGATTGCTCTCGCAAGAAGAGACGGGGAGATGCGAATGATTCCCTAAGGAAAGCAGAGTGGGACAAAACCCGAGGACGCTGATGTGTTCGTGTGCCTGGGATAATCAGCAATGAAGCTGACACACTGAGTCATTGGAAAGGACCTTGGGAATTTAAGTAAATAAAACAGGGAAAGCGCACAAGGAAATAAGAAAGCCACAGAAGCACCGGGCACCAGTGAGCAGCAGCCGTCAAGGCCTCGGACGTGTACATGTGACATGCTGCCAAGACGAAGACAGGGAGGGTGATGGGTCACCAGGTGTGAAAGACTGGAACTTTCTTCTGGCATCGTTGGGAATTAACAGTCTCTAAGACTCATAAACAGAAAGCGCTAAGGACACTCCACTGAGAAACCAGAGGCCGAAGTAAAGACGCAGCTGAGACGATCCAAAGTAGAACCTTCTGGAAATGAGGGGGAAGGGTGGGCAGGTCTGAGGCCTGTAAATACAATTCGGTTTTTTAATTGTTTGTTTGGAGACAAGGCGGTCCACCAGAGATCTGCCTGCCTCTGCCTCCCAAGTGATGGGATCAAAGGCCTATACCACCAACCACTGCCTAGCTACAATTCTTTTATACTTTTTAAAAATTAATTTTTATTTTATGTACATTGGTGTCTTGCCTGCACGTATGTCTGAAGGCACTGGATTTTCCGACATAGGAGTTACAGACAGTTCTGAGCCGCTATGGGGGTGCTGGGAATGGAACCCAGGTCCTTTGGAAAAGCAGCCAGTGTTCTTAACCACTGGGCCACCTCTCCAGCCCTTACAGTTGGTTTTACAATCATCTCCCTGAACGGGCTCCTTAGTCCAGTGTTTAGTCACAGAGTCGTGTTCTGTTTCCCATCACCTCCTTCTTGGTTCCTGTCTCTGAAGGCAACATTACAAATTCACCTTCCTCTTCTGTGTTCTCCCAACGACAATTTGCTTGTCTTGATTTTAGCAAGGTAAATATTAGTTTGGAAGGAGTTGAAGCAGAAAGAACGCCTTCAGGTGTACAAGTCTAACCTGGTCTAAGAAATTAGGAAATTAAGCAATGGTAACACAGGAGGACAAGTTGTGGGAAGTTTGTAGACTCCCATTTCCTGAGACCATAGGCCGTCTTCCCGAGGTGTTTCTGAAAAAGAGTTATGACAATAAGTTAACAATCGAGAAACTTGTATTACAGTAACTTCTCTGTTTCAGAGACATGGGACCCAGATTTTAATGTGCTGTGTTTTAGAACAGCAAGATACAGCTGAGCCCGATGTGACCTTAATCTTGACCATAGACTCTTGTTTCGAAGCCCATGGAAACTCTGTCATTTACCCAAAGGTTAATTGCGGATAATGGCAAAGACAAGGCGGTGTGGGGGCGGCCTGATCTGTCATTAATCATGGTGAGTTTGATCCAGTCCAGGAGCTAACTCTCCTCAGGACTCGGGATCCACCCCAAGTGTGTAAGGGCAGAAAAGCCTGCAGACAGGGAGAATCCAGGGCTAGAAGTCAGCCCCTCAAAGCTGCCCTGATTCACTGCACATGGGTCAGGGGGGGCCTGGACCTTCAACCTCTATGAAGATTATGTTATTTGATACACAGAGAACCAGTTCTAGGTTGTTAAAATCTGCCGTATGCTCACTCGAACATCACACACCACAAGTCAGTGGTAGCCTACAGGCAAAGGCGTGTCACGTGTCGGTGGTGGTCTACAGGCAAAGGCGTGTCAATTCAGGATCTTGGTATGTACTCCCAACTGGCTGGGAACTTGTTATATAGCCCAGGCTGGTCTTGAACTGACTTCTCCTGCCTCAACCTCCCCACCGCTTGGGATCACAGGCAAGCACCACCACACCCCACTTGGCTGATGATATTTATTTTTCGTGATGTCAGCTAACCTAAGAACTTGACTAAATCATAAGTCTTGGAGCTGGACGTGCATTTATAATTAATCTTTCCCGTTCATGGCTTGAGTTCTGATTTCCCAGAAGCCACATAAAGCCAGCTGTGGTAGCACACATCTGTAATCTCCTTTCTCCTCCAGCGAGATGGGAGAATTTCGGAAAGCCCACAGGTCAGTGAGACTGGCTCGTGCACCAGGGAAGAACACGGATGTCCCTCTGCTCACTTTGTCCTAACTTCACCAGCTGGGTGTGAGTGGGCTTGTCATAACACCTACAATGCTTCTACCTGTGACGTATGAAACAGGTTGATTGTCTTCCTGAAGCTGAGGGAGAACCCTGTCCTCTCTTTGAGCAACGCCATAGGGTTTTGTTTTTGTTTCGTTTTGTTTTTGTTGCTTGCTTGGTTGCTTGTTTCCGTACTGAGAATTGAACCCATGGCCTTTTTTATGCCAGCAAAAGTTGTGGCACCGAGCCACACCCCAGCCCTCTTTTAACTTTTTACTTTGAGAAATGGCTCCACCCCTAACTCTGCAGCCCACACAAGACCTGAATTTGTGGCCCTCCTGCCTCAGCCTCCGGAGTAACGGCCCTTACCATTAGGTCCTCCACAAGGCCAAATTTTTGAATACAGGATCCCACATAAATAGTCCCATGAACACTGAATAGTGCACTTAAATGTTACTAACAACAGTAATGTCACAAGCAAAGCTTTAAAAGAATTGCCTCTTGGAATACCTGAACACATTGTGCTATAGTCTAACACACTGGCTTCAGGCCAGGAAGATAAGAAAGAGATCTGCCTACCTCTGCCCCCTAAGGCATTAAGGGCTTAGAGGTGTGTGCCACTACACCTTTTAAAAAGATTAATTTTTATTTGTATGTACATGTATGTGTGTGTGTGTGTGTGTGCACGTGTACGTGCGTGTCTGCCATATGTACAAGCAACAGGTAGTCAGAAAAGAACATCAGATCCTCTGGAAGTTCAATTCCCAGCAACCACATGGTGGCTCACAACCATCTGTAATGGGATCCGATGCCCTCTTCTGCTGTGTCTGAAGACAGCGACAGTGTACTCACATACATTTAAAAAAATATTCAAGAATTGGTATAGTAACTCTCAAATTGGATAATTTAATAATAAGACTCTTTTTACATAGATATGGGCAAAGGTGCTGGAAAATCCAAAAGACTAATGAGAGGAGGTTGCGCTACACACGTCAGTAAATCAACTGAAAAAAAGGACAGGCTTATCTTGGCTTACAGTTTAGAGGGTTCAGTCCATGGTCAGTTAGTTCTGATAGGGTGGGAAGTTCAGAGAAAGAGAGACAGAGACAGAGAGAGATACAGAGAGACAGAGACAATGAGAGAGAGACAGAGACAGAGAGGACCCATATTTCCCTTTGAGGTCACACCAAGTGGTGTAATACCTTCCATTAGGCTCTACCTGTTAACGGTCTTGCTACCTCCCAATAGTGCCAAGCTGTGGCCAAGGCTCTAACTCAGCAGCCCCTGTGGACATCCTCAGAGTGGACTTTATCAGGAACTAAGGCAAGGATGAATGAGGAAGAGCAGTGGCCAGAGTCTGTAAGCAAGGTCAGCAAAGATGTCTTCACAAAGTCTCCGCAGTCTGACAGGAGATGCCAACAGAAGCCAGAGAGCCACACTGCAGCCTGACTCCTCTCTCCTTGCTCGCACTTTCCTTTGGCCCAAACCCAATTGCCGGCATTGGACAGGATTCCAAGAGCTCAGTGTCCTGAAATCTAGACTACAGTAGTAAAATGGGAGCTGGGTAACGGATGGCTTCACAAAACCTCCATTGAAGGAGTCAAGGGAACTGCAGTTTTCCATAGCAAAGCCACCTTAAAATAGAGAGAGCCATCAGATTGGGACTGGCACCATTCAAGAACTGCCCAAACACCACCAGCATCCGAGCCTCTGAGCCTCGGAGAACCTGAGCATCCCAGCATCCCAGACAGATTACTGACAGAAGCATCCTGGAAGTCTCAGCCCTCTGTTATTCAGTTCCGTGCCTTCAGTCCCCTGATTAACGGCTGTAATTGTCCTAATTTCATCAGACATGCTCCCATTTTAGGAAGCAGTGATTTCCTGGTAGATCTGGCTATCCCCGGCAGCCAGACACCTCTCCAGTGCCTGAGGCTCATCCCCTGTGGATTTCTAACAAATGCCACGCCCTGTTGAGAAAGTCTCAGCTGACAACACGGCTTGAATTTACTGCTATTATTTGTCCAGAAAAGATCACCAAGTTTCTAGGGAAGACTTAACAGGGTTGTTCAGTAGATCAGAGAGGACCTATAAAAACCTGAGTTCAAATCCATGCAGTCCACATAGAAAACCTGGCTTTGGCCACATGCACTATGGAAGGTGGCGACAGGAAGACCCCTGGGGCCTGCTCTGGCCTGGCCTTTGAATGCACTTATACCGAACTCCAAAGCCAAGGAAGTGGGATGTTTTGGAATATTCACAGACTGCAACAGTACACTGATGTCCAATTGTAATCACTATCTCTTTCGGAATCTGGTCAAGAGCTGGCGAGATGGCTCGCTCGTTTGCTAGAGCATCAGGGGCCTCTGCTGGATGATTTCAAAGTTGTCATTGTCTGGAGGCTTAACCAGTCGTACACTGACAGAGACTAGGCAAGGCCTGAAGTGGGTCTGTTGTTTAGAGCATCTACCGTGGCTTTGCTTTCTGTACAGCACGGGCTCTCTCACATGATCATCTGGCTCTGAGGGTGACAGGAAAGAGAACTGTCTGTGCTCACAAAGGCATGAGCTACCCAGCGTAGCCTGTGCCACTGTCTGTTAAATGAGACCTCGGCAAAAAGACTGGTTAGGGGAGGGGACAACAAAAATGCTGGGTTTTTTTTTTTTTTCTTTAGTGTCTCATGTGTCTGAGGCCTCTCTCGAACTGTGCAGCAAAGAATGACCTAGAACTCTGACACTCCTGCTTCTACTCTTGAGTGTGGACTTGCAGGTCTGCCCCACCAGACTGGGCTTATGCAGAGCTAGGGAGCAAAGCCAGACTTTGCAGATGCTAGGCAGGCACTCCATCAACCGAGCTACAATGCAGGGAGAGATGGACCAGTATCTTTGTCACACTGAGAAAAACATGTTGCTGACAAGTAACATATGGGGCAGACATCTTTGGGGAATATGACATAATTGTAATAAATGTCATAAGAGGCTAACCAAGGCCAGGGTTAATGTCTAAAGTAGGTTATGAAATAAAGAATAAATAAAAGCATCTGTGAGCCAGGCCTGGCAGCCATGCTTTTTAGCACTTAGGTGCTGCTCTGTCCCTGAGGCCAGCATTATCTACATAGAAAGTTCTAGAATAGCAAAAACAATATGATGAGATCTTTCTCACAATAAACAACAGCAAAAAACCAACTCAAACCAACCAAACAAACAAATCAAAACAAAACTCATAAACCAAAACAAGCAACTCCCCCAAGAAAAGTGCTCACAAACCCCAGTATACACAGAACAATCCCAGGTTGAAGGCTTGCGGCTTCTCTCTAGTAGTGATGTCATAGGGAACAATAAAAGAAAATAGAAATAAATGTTAATCTCTCATCACTCTTACCCAGTTGCTTGCAGATGCAGGGCTTGGCTCTGAAGCCCAAGACAGCCTTGGGTTCATAACCCTTACCGTTTCATGTTCCTAAGTGCTGGGTTACAGGCATGCATCACCAGGCCCAGCCCAAAAAGAGAACCCCTTCTGCATCCAGAGCATGTTTACCTGAGTATGTCAAGTACCTCCTGCCTGTGTGAAAGGCCTTCCTCACTGTGAGCTGGGTGGGTGAGGGTTGGGGAGGGGTCTACTCCTTTACTCAAGGGACTCAGGATAGGGATTGGTAACTGACTCTCGTCAACAATGGTTTTTAATCTGGCTTCACAGTATTTTTAAGTTGATTTCAAAAGCTAGGGGAAGCTGGTTCTAGAGCAGCAGGACGTGAACCTCTCCCAATCAGAAGATCTAGGAACGTCGGCTTTATTTTGCGTTTATTTCCGCAGTCTCCCCAGCGGCGACACAGCCTCTCCAGGACCCTGACTTGGTTCTGATCTGTATGTATTCCACAGCCACACTGGAGGTTAGTTATCTGGTCACTGGTTGGCTTTGAGCCCCAGCTGTCTGAGTTTGACATCTTGTGTCTAATAAGGTGAACTTGTGAGTGTCATTACCACCGAGGTTTGGATTATGTCTCCATGAGTCCCTCCTAAAGTGCACAATAAATCTAGGATGTGAGTGCACGTAGTCATGGGAAAAGCCATTCCCCAAATCCCTTTATAGGAATGGTCGGCATGAGTCAGAGGTAGACAAAGGCTAAACTAAGAAGGAAGCGGTAAAGCAGTTAGCACTAATCCTCCGGGCACCACAGGGAACATCGAACGTAAGAGACAGAAGTGCTGAGGATTCAAGACCGTTTGTCCACCAGCTGCCTGGAACATCGAGGAATGTCAGGTAGCTGCGTCCCCAGTGGCACCTGGCACCAAGGTGACACTTAGTCAGTCTATGTGAAGGGTTGGAAACAGTCTACTTTCTCATTTCCATTCTGACTTTCCATGGGAAATGAGGTGCGTTAAATGAGTCACTGTGTGATACTAACTGGTTCAGATCTCTCAGTGTTCAGGGTGAATCACTGGCTACACGCATCCTGTGCCTGCGGGCAGGCTGTGGCTTCTCCTGGGTGAGTTTGGATTCTTTCATGGAGGCATAGCTGGTGATGCTCCTGGGTGTTTTCTGCAAGACTGCTGTGGCAGTGACTTCCGGCAGCTTTTGGCTATAGGGACAAATATATGAATGAAGTAGAGTTTAATTGAAGATGAAGCTCCAGGAGATGTAGCTTGTCTCCTCCTGGGTTCTCAGTCTGGGAGGGCAGCCCAAGGCTCCGTGCTAAGATCAGATCTTCCTGGGTGTATGTGTGATGGACTGGCTTTCTCCTTGAGCCCTTGGGTAGGTGCTTTTGTTGTATGTTTGATTTTTTTTAAAGACTTATTTATTTATTAGATATAAGTACACTGTAATGTTTTCAGACCCACCACAAGAGGGCATCAGATCTTATTACAGATAGTTATGAGCCACCATGTGGTTACTGGGCTTTGAACTCAGGACCTCTGGAAGATCAGCCAGTGCTCTTAACCACTGAGCCATCTCTTCAGCACCCGTATGTTTGATTTTTTTGAGACAGGGTTTCATTGTGTGGTCCTGGATGTCCTGAACTCTTTATGTAGACCAGGTTGGCCTCAAACTCACAGGGAGGCCTTGCCTCTCAAGTGCTGGGATTATTTTTCATTTTAAGACAAGGTTTCATGAAGCACGGTCTAGCTTCCAACTTGCTATGTAGGAGAAGGTGGCCTTGAACTTCTGATCCTCCCGCCTACATGCCCTTCCACCTGCATACTTAGATTGCAAGTCACCGTGCCCACTTTCTGTCGTGCAGGGGATTGGGTCTCGTGTGCCAGGAAAGCAGTGTCCCCAACCTCCTTGGGCAGCTTTATGGCCTAAGGTCAGTATAGGATGGTTTCTCTGGTTTCTTGTTAAATTGGATACCATGATATCCTGGACCTCTCAACCACTTTGACAGATCCAGTGGGAAAGACGATGACCTCGATTTCCATAGGTGGCTTTGCTGCTATGGATGCAGACATGGAAGAGAGGGACCACTTCCTCCTGTATCTGATGTCAAATGGGACACAGTTCTCAAAATTTGGACCTCCATAGCCAGTCTATCTAGAGCAGAATCGGGCTGAAACTAGAAGTCTGTGAGCGAAGACAGGTGGAAGCTAAAGGCCTCTCTCTTGACAGAATTATCTACTCATCTCCCACATAACTTTCCCTGTGAGACTTTAACAAGGATTCCACGGTGTGATGGTTTGCATATGCCCCACCCAGGGAGTGGCACTATTAGAAGGTGTGGCCTCTTTGGAATAGGTGTATCACTGTGGGTGTGGGCTATCAGATCCACTTCCTAGGTGCCTGGAAGTTAGTCTTTAACTAGCAGCCTTCAGATGAAGATGTGGAACTCTTAGCTCTTCCTGCATCATGTTCCTGCCTTGATGATAATGGACTGAACCTCTAAGCCAGCCCCAATTAAATGTTGTCTTGATAAGACTTGCCTTGGTCATGGTGTCTGTTCACAGCAGTAAAACCCTAAGACACACTGCCTAGCATGTTAGTCAATGCACAGCTTTGTTTCCAGCACTGTGGAGGCAGAGCTGGGTGGATCTTTATGAAATCAAGGCCAATCAAGTATTCGGAGTGAGTTTCAGGCCAGCCAGAACTACATAGTGAAACCCTGTCCTCAAAATAAAATAAATTCTTTGGAAGGCTATTTGTTCAGGATTGGTACTTGTTTCTGAGACCAAATACCTGGCAAAAAGTAACTCAAGGGACAGTGGGTTTATAAGGACACAGTTCCATATGTGACCAGGAGTGGCTTTGTTGCATCAGGAACATGTGGTAACTGCTTGCCCACATCTCAGAGGACCAGAAAACAGAGATGAGACAGGAAGTAGGACATACATCTCAAAACCCACTGTACTGGCTGGTTTTATGTCAACTTGATACAGCTGGAGTTATCACAGAGAAAGGAGCCTCCCTTGAGAAAATACCTCCATGAGATCCAGCTGTAAGGCATTTTCTCAATTAGTGATCAAGGGGGGAGGGCCCAGCCCATTGTGGGTGGAGCCATCCCTGGGCATAAGCAAGTAAGCTGAGCAAGCCAGGGGAAGCAAGCCAGTAAGCAGTACCCAACCATGGCTTCTGCATCCATGTCTGGCTCCAAGTTTCTACCCTATGTAAGTTCCAGTCCTGACTTCCTTTGGTGATAAACAGCAATGTGGAAATGTAAGCTGAATAAACCCTTTCCTACCCAACTTGCTTCTTGGTCATGATGTTTTGTGCAGAAATAGAAATTCTAAGACATCCACTTGGCAGCAACCTGCATCTCTACTATGGCCCTATCTTTTAACCATCCCAAACAGCTGAGGATAAAGTATTCTAACAAGCCTGTGGGGACATTTTACAAACCAGGGACAATCTTTTCCTACTCACCTTTATCTATAACCAGTGAATATGTACTCCAGCACCGACACACCTCATCCCTATTCACTATAAAACATAATTGAAGTATAAAGGACCACTTGAAGCTTTCTCCTCTTCTGCCATTTGTGAGGATGGAATCCCAGGCCTTGTTTATGCTAAATTGGCATTCTACCACTGAGCTGTAGCCCCAGTAATATTGAGTGAGGGTGATAAGCTGGAGTCTTTCTCTTTTTTACACACTCACTGTCAAACTGACTTATTTTCTGCATCTAGAGAAGTCACTAAAAGACCAGAAAAGCCACATTGGCTCCCAAACTGTGAGGCTGACCAGTTGCCTTTTTCCTAGCTCTACACAAGGAGCTCGATTAGCGGTTCAGTTTGGAAACTCATATTTTTTTTTTTCAGAAGTATTGATAAAGATTGTCTGACCGTGACTGCCATTTTTTCCCCTTTTCTTTCTATACAGTTTCATTCTCTACCCACAGTAACCAGAGTAGAACTCACTACGTAGGCCAGGCTGGCCAGGAACTCACAGCAACCCTCCTGCTCTAATTTTCTGTGTGTGGTGATGACACATGTGGGTCACTACACCTGCCTCTCGTGATTTTCCACAGCTGCATTTCCACAGCTCTGTGACTTGTCCTGTTTCTGTCCTTCTTGGGGCCTCCTGCAGATGACAGCAATGCCATTAACTGCTCCATTGTTTCCCCATTTCCTAGCTGAAATCTCTGAGAGCAAGAACACTGCCCTTGCTGGGGAGTGACATCGGACGCTGGCAAAATCTAGAGATCTGCTTTTTAAGAGGGATGCAAATGAAAGAACAGGTGTAAAATTAGGCTCCAGAACTACGGGGATTTGAACAGGCAAGGCCCTTGAATGGTTGGGGTGGAGAGATTGCCCACCACTGTACAAACCTGGCAGCTATGAGGTCATGCTTTGGAGTGCCCCTCTTTTCCATATAGGCGTGCCCAGCCTTCTCACAGTAGAGTCAGACACCTTAGGAATATAAGCACCTCCATCCAGAAGCTGGACACCTGAGAAGGAAGCTTCCCTGCAGCCTGGGGCTGGGCACCTGCCTCTCTGGAGTTCTAAAAGGGGCGGGTGCGGGACGAGGATGGAGAGGATGGGGGACGATATGACATGCCACACGTTTCTTTCTCACGAACAGGTAGACAAACTTGGCTTATGGAGCACAGACGTTGCCCCCAGGTTTGGTGACACCAGTATGGTACAAATTGACTTTGTTCACATTCACGACACAGCCAACAGCTCTTGAAGATGAGGCCACCCAGGGCCATGCACAGCCGGAAGGCCACAGGGGCACGAGCCAGTCCTGAGTTAGGGGCTCGGTTCGTAGCCTTGTTTCTCCTACCTCCCTGCTGTTTGAATTCCGATGAGCTCATCTTCTGAACTTCTTTTTTTCTGCTTCTTCTGCTTTTCTCCTTAATTTTACTTAATGTGCGTCGGTGTGATGGTGTCAGATCCCCTGGGACTAGAGATACAGACAGTTGTGAGCTGCCATGTGGGTGCTGGGAATTGAACCTGAGTCCCTCCAGCCCCTCCAGTTCCTTCTTTCTCGTCTTCCCTCCTTCCTTCCTTCCTTCCTTCCTTCCTTCCTTCCTTCCCTCCCTCCCTCCCTCCTTCCTTCCCTCCCTCCTTTCTTTCCCTTTTGACACAGGGTTTCTCTGTGTAGCCCTGACTATCTTGAAACTTGCTTTGTAGACCAGGCTGGCCTCAAACTCAGAGACCCGTCTGCCTTAGCTTCCCATGTGTTGGGATTAAAGGAAGGTACCACCAAGCCTGACTAGTTTGTCTGCTTGCTTGTTTCTTTGCTTGCTTGCTTGCTTGCTTGCTTGCTTGCTTGCTTGCTTGCTTGGTTTTTCAAGATAGGGTTTCTCTGTAAAGCCCTGGCTGTCCTGGAACTCACTCTGCAGACCAGGCTAGCACTGAACTAAGAGATCTGCCTGCCTCTGCCTCCTGAGTGTGGGATTGAAGGTGTGTGCCACCACTGCTCCTGATGTTTTGTTTGCTTTTAGGAAACAAGGTTTCACTAAGCAAACTGTCCTTGAACCTGAGATCTTTCTATCTTCACGTCCCTTTTACTCCAAGAGCCTTGTTTGTCGTGATATATAACAGAAAGGCTCTATTGCTTCAGACAGAGCGTCTCCCCCAAGTTTCTACAGTCGCAGCTGGGTTTCTTATTCAGGCCCCAGTGTTTCAAGCTCACCTGAATCTCATGGCTCCTACTGAACACTTGTTAAAAGTGAGCTCCTCTCCTTTCCCCGCAGAGATTCCGGCTCTGTGAGCAGTGAGCCTTCTATACCAGCTTTCACATCCTACCCACATTTTCTAAAACTCTGACCATTCATGACAAGGCACATCATGCCAATAACAGTTACCTTGAGGCTAAGTACAATCATTCTTTCTTTCTTTTTTTTAAAAAAAGATTTATTTATTTTATTTACACGAGTACACTGTAGCTGTCTTCAGACACACCAGAAGAGGGCATCAGATCACATTACAGATGGTTGTGAGCCACCATTGTACTCAGAACCTCTGGAAGAGCAGTCAGTGCTCTTAACCGCTGAGCCATCTCTCCAGCCCAAGTCCAATCATTCTAAGAAGGTACACATGGAGGTCTTTGCGGTTAGGAAAGTGTACCCAGACCCTCAAGGAGGTGTCTTTATTACTTTCTAGTGGTTGTGTTAAAAGACCCAGAAAATACCAACTTAAAGGAGAATATGTTCATCTGACTCCTGGTTCCAAGGTATGGATTTTGGTGATGTCGGAGCAGCAAGAACTCAAAGCAGCTAGTCACAGCACATCCACAGTTAGTAGCCAAGAGAAAGGAATGCTTGCTGATGCTTAGATGGCCTAGTGCAAGCTCCTCTGCCCAGGCATTAGGCAGGTCGGCCCACTGTAACCATGGCAACCATGCTGATTCTTTTCCCTAAGACCAATGCAAACAGAAGCAGAGACCAATATGAGAAACGTGATCACAAATGGGCCAACAGCACCACCTATCTTTCGGAATTGCATTTTTAAAAAGACCAAAGTATAAAATAAACGCACCTGTGGATGTGTGACTCAATCAGGCAAAGCTGTTCTTGATGCTCTTGACAGCAATAGGAGCGAAAAGTAAAAACAGAAATGATATCTTCAGGATGGTAAGTATGTGGTGTCTCAGGTACATTTTTTAATTCAGTTTTTTCACAAGCTATGGCGATTGGATGATGTAAGCAGACAGACATGGCCACAGGCCAACTAGACGTCCCTGCCCTCTGCGCATGCGTCTTGAGATTCCCGTCATGGCTTATTGCACATGGTCTACTCGATATTGGACACCTACTGTCCCGACGCTCCTCGCTTCCACACTCTTGGATTCTAGAGAATTTTTCCAACTAAGTCACCTTAGTGAGCTTTTGGAAGGACAGTTGTCTGGAGCCCAAAAATTAGGCAAGCGGCTGCTTTGAGGAGTGTCTCTAGAGACGGGGCTGAGTGGCTCTTTCAGACACAGGGCCCCAGGCAGTGGGAGGTTCCACCGTACCCCAGCTTCGCCTCTAGCCCCACCACAGGGTGTTTCTAGAATGGACAGATGTCTAGGGGGTAGGTGTACTCTGGGCCTATCAAAGTGTTTTGCACAGCAAAGGTTTTGACTTTTTTCTTGATCACATGGAATATCTGGGACTGTATCCAGTGTTGCTATAACCCGCCACCGACTGTCTTGGGGTCTTTATTCTAAGGCCAACACATATGAAGGCACATTAATCTATGACATTTAAAGGTAGGCTATAAATGGGCCAATATCACCTCCTATCGGCCGCATGCGGCATTACATCCCCACCCCCATTAAACCAGGACACAAAATAGACACAACTGTAGATTTGTGATTCAGCCTGGCAGAGCTGCTCATGACACACCTGAAACCAATGGGAAAGGGGCTCGAGTGTGTGTGTGTGTGTGTGTGTGTGTGTGTGCGTGTGTGTGTGCAATGCTGTAGCCAGGGCCGTTGGTGAACTAGCTGCGTTTCAGGTGAAACTGTGGAATTTCACTAGCGGCCGTCGAGGATGTTGCCGAGGGTGCTGAGGAGGGTGCGCATGTCCAGTGGAGCTGAGAGTGGGCCACAGCGCCCACAGCCAACAGGGAACATCTGAGTCAACAGACGCAGATCAACATGGAATGGAACATAATATGTCAAGACCCAGACAGCTGGGCAGGGTGGGACACACCTGTAAAACCAGCACTTGGGAAGCTGAGGCGGGAGGACCATAAGTCCAAAACCAGCCTTGCTATGGGGTGAAACCCTGTCTTAAAACAAGCTGGCAATCACCTGGGGATCCACCCCATATGCAGCCACCAAACCCAAGCACTATTGCTGATGCCAAGTAGTGCTTACTGGCAGGAACCTGATATGATTCCTCCTCAGAGGCTCTGCCAGAGTCATACTGATACAGAGGCGGATGCTTGCACCAACCAACAGACTGAACATGAGGACTCCAAATGAAGGAGCTAGAGAAAGTACTGAAGGAGCTGGAAGGGTCTGCAACCCCATGGGAAGAACAAAATGATCAACTAACCAAGCCCACCACAGCTCCCAGGGACTAAAACACCAACCAATGAGCACACATGGGGAGACCCATGGCTCCAGAGAATAGCATTTTCTGGCATCAGTGAGAGGAGAGGTCTTTGGTCCAGCAAAGGCTCATTTTCCCAGTGTAGGGGAACGCCAAGGTGCTGAGGTGGGAAAGTTTGGTTGGGAGAGGGAGCACCTTCATGGAAGCAACCAGAGGGGGAAAGCTTCGAGGGCTGCGTATCCTCAGTCACTTAGGGCAAGATCCACAGAGAGTACACCGAGGCACGTGACCATATTGAAACATCACCTCCCTTGATCAGTATTTGTCCCCAGGTGAAAACTCTGCCCCAGTGTCCATCTTCTCCAAGGAAATATCTCAGCAGAGACTTGGTCCCCCAGAAGCTAGTTTAGCCACACATCTTCTCCGGGAGGAGACGCAAGCAGCTGACCTGTGTGCGGTTAGTAGCCATTTGTGTCAGTGCGGTGTTTTCTTTCTAAATTTTAAAAGTATTTTATGTGTTTTACCTGCACGTGTGTGTGTGTGTGTGTGTGTGTGTGTGTGTGTGTGTGTGATGTACATACCTGCTGACCTCAGATGCCGGAGGGGGGCATCAGATCCTCTATCCAGGGGAATTTTGGTCATGAGCCATAATGGCCAAGATGCAGCTGCAGTCTCCTTGGTCGTCTTATCTAACTCTTGTCTACTGGTTCCCCACAGTTTCTGAGAGGGGCCTCATCATCACTAATGGATGAAGACACCTAACTGTAGGAGGTGACCTGCTATTGTATATAGCCAGGATCCCCAATACCAGGAATTACCAGGGGCTGAGCAAGGCTCGAAGCTTCTACTGGCTGGACCACCAGTTGTGCCGGAGGAGAAAGCATCTTTGACGTTGCCTTTCTGACACAGGTGGTGCTGGCGTCATGAGGATTGTTTGTCAAATGGCCTAGATCCTGCCCCGACTTGCTACGTGACCCACCACTTAAAAGAGAACATTTCTTTAGGATTTATTTATTTATTATATATGATTTATTTATTTTATGTATATGAATACACTGTAGCTGTCTTCAGACACACCAGAAGAGGGCATCAGATCACATTACAGATGGTTGTGAGCCACCATGTGGTTGCTGGGAATTGAACTCAGGACCTCTGGAAAAGCAGTCAGTGCTCTTAACCACTGAGCCATCTTTCCAGCCCAAAAGAGAACATTTTTCTCACTGCAAAGTAATTGCATCAGGAATCAAGATTACATCGGTGGGATGTAACAGCGGTATGAAATGGTTTTCTGTCTCATACATGAATCTTTATTGAAACAGTCCTGCCTGGCTGTCTTCCATGGCTGAGCTAAGCACTTGGAACATGCACAGCCTTGGCACCTTAAATATTTAATGGGGCAAAGACGAGATGCTAAGGCATGGTGACCAGAGAGAGCACTGGCCAAGGAGGAGTTAAAACTCACATGCAGAGGAGGAAAGGTGTCAGCACTGACATCTTAGGCTCGAGGGACAGGCGGCACACGGCCATCTACATGTGTGAGGTCGGCTGGAAGGCAGCACTCAGTCATGCTAATCTATTTTTGTGTACATGTGTTCATGTGCCAGGTGTGCATGCATGCGTGTGTTGAGGCCAGAAGTCGATGGTAAGCATCTTGCTTGGATGTTCTTCATCTTACATACACTGAGGCAGGGTCCTGTCCTTAATGCAGAGCTCGTCTGGATAATGAAGTTTGCCTCAGTGATCTTCTGTCTCTGCCTCCCGAGCGCTGGGGTTGCAGGTGGGCTCTTACCCACCCTCTTCTCGGGTACTAGGGATTTGAACTCTGGTCTTGGTGTTGTGTAGCAAGCATTTTACCCACTAAGCCATCTCTGCAGCTCAAGCATGTCAATTTTGAAGTTCCAGTGGCATGCAAATTGATGTTCAGTAGGATGGCATTGGAAGGGACTGTGAGATCAGGTGAGGTTTGCTTCTCTTGTGTGTGGAAAAAGAAGTCCCGGTCCTTGTGTGGTCAGATGGAGAAAGGACAGGGGGGATGCCTGGAGAGTGGGGATATAAACGGGATCTGTAAGCAGGGCCAAGAGCACACACTGCATTGTCTGGAGTGAAGCTGAGTGGGAAAATGAGTTTCAGATATCTCAGAGGTGTCTCCGTGTCTCTAGGGCACAATAGGGAACGAAGACTGGCTGGAGAAAGTGAAGAACTCTCTCTAGACTCTTTATCTCATCCAGAGAAGTATTCAGTAGTGAGATGGAACAGAGTCAGGACTGCCTTCGCACACCGTCTCACGTAGGCTGGGCTGGCCTTGAACTCACTATGTTGCAGAGAATAACCTTGAACTTCTGATCTTCCCACCTTTCCCCAATTTATGTGGTATTTGTGAAGAGTCAAACCCAGGCCTTTGTGCATGTTAGGCATGAATTCAAGGGTGTGGGATAAGGGTTGAGGGAGAATGAGTGTTTTCGAGGGTGTAACTGTAGATCTCTGATGGCTTTCATGTGTGTGGAGTGGGAGGGGATCTGATGCCTGTGGGACCGGGCACTCTGAGTGCTGAGACCCAATAAGCTGTTTTTATCCAATGCAAGACAAGTGGGAGCCACAGGGCCAGGGCCTGTTGATAGGGTCACTACTATAATAACACCCCTCAAGCCTCCAGGGGATTCCTGAACCAGGGAGCACCTAGTGTGCCACACTGGGTCCAAAGAAACCAACACCTGTAGTATCATTTCCAGGGAAAAGCCTGATTCTCCGTGGGTTCCCAGGTGAGTCTTACACACACACACACACACACACACACACACACACACACACACACACCAGCTGTAGCTGTAAATTGGGGAGTGCTGCTCTTAGATTGCCCAGGCTGTGTTTACTCAATACAGGAGCCTCCGTCCATTTTTTTTTTTTTTCCTGGCTTGTTCACTCACTAGAGGACATAAGCAAATACTTCTGTTGACACAGAATTAACTTCTAGTAGCATGTGCGGTGGCTGTGTGCATTCCGAGGGTAAGGTTGTATAAACACTATCATTTCCCCCAAGTGACAGAAAGTTAAAACTTTTTTTTTATGAACTGTAAAAGGACTGTAAAAGATCAAGGTGGTTAACTGCCCACACAGCTGACCTTAAGTTGGCCAGGAGCCATGTTTTCTAGGTGTCCACAAGAGGGTGCTAATGGACCTCTTACTGGCCTTGTGATCTGCCTCCGTTTAACTGCATCTTCCCTTGGTATCCAGTCTTTCCACTTTAAACACTCTTGGTCTACCCAGTGGGGTGCTAGAGACTCACACTGTTCTTCCTGTTGTAAGTAAATTACCCCTAGCAGCTAACAAGTCAACACCACTGACTTGTTCAGACTACATTCTGGTGACCTGGGATGGAGGGCCCTTTTCTGACTTCCAGGGACACCCATAGCATACGTCATGGCTGTTATGGACTAAAAGTCCTACCTCCAGTCCTCAGACCATGTCTTGCCCAAAGGGCCTCAAGGGTGGCTTTCTAGTAAGAAGTATGTGTAACAGCAAACTGGAGGTAAATGCCAGCTTCCTCCTAGAGCACTCTGGAGACCCACGTTCTTTCTAGGCTGTAACAGGTAACAGGCTACCCTGCATGAGGCCTATGAGCACTTAGGCTCCCCAAGAACTTTGAACTTTAGATCTTTTGTACTTGGCCCAGTGACACAGCTCTGTGACCACTTGTCTGAGACAGTGTCTCCAGAAGCCCCAGAAGGCCTTGAACTCCTCCATCCTGTTTCTGCCTTCCCAGTGCTGGGATCACCCAGCCACGTCTGTAACTGCATCTTGCAGTTTGTAAGCTGTTCACTGGTTTGAGACTCAGGCTTATGCTGTTGGTTGATTGCTGACTGACACCAATCAGAATGTCAGCCAGACAGGTGGGCCACCCACTCACGCAGAGTAGAACTCAGCAACCGGATTCTCCCAGGCACGTCATCCCAGGAACAAGAGCATCCAAGGACAGTTTGGCAGCCCCCTCACCCTCTCAGGTGCCTCCTTGGAAGAACATTTGGGGCCTCCCACGTGTGGCTTCTACCCCACTCCATGCCCACCATCCTGATGGATAAGAGTGATTACCACAAGCAGTGTCCAGTTAGCCCACTTGCCAACCTTTCAATGAGCTGCTACTGAAGGCTGCCCTTCACTTATTCAGATGCCACACAGATATCTCCCTTGATGGACAGACGTGCTGACTGACTTCTGGGCTGCAGCCACTCCTTCCTGTAGCTGGAGGATAGCTGGTGACCTAGAAGCAGCATTTCCATCATGGCTGGGGTGGAACTGTTCCTTTACCCTTCAGTAGGCAGGGCAGGCTGCTCCCTCAGCCTCCAGAATGCCAGGCTGACAGAAAGAGGAACACCTACACCAGGTACCTCAACCAAAGCTCTTTCATGGTTTTGCCAAGGTCTCGGTAAACTCAGGGTCCAGGGACAAATTTGCCCCGATATTCAGTTTTGTACCCCAAAGCATAAAGCACTAGAGAGAATACAGTCTGCATTTTCCGCAGGAAGAATGAGTCTGTCTCCTGGTTTTAAATGAGGTTGTTCATGGCTTATCCTGTGACTGGTTTAAGTCTGCAGACACGGTGCAGAAGACAATGAGGCAGCACAGCCTGCTCTAACCACCCAACTGCTTCCAGTTCCCATCTCTGAGGATTCTGCATCAATGTCCTCAGCCACGGGGAGGGTCAGACAACAGGACGATAGCCACGCTGGGACAATTCTTAAGTCTGGAAATAGCTGGGCGTAGTGGCACACGCCTTTAACCCCAAACTCAGGAGGGAGAGGTGGGTGAATCTGCCTTTGGAGCCAGCCTGGTGTCCGTGTAGAATTTTAGGACAAACCTACAATGTAGTCCTCACAGGAAGCAGAGAACAGGGCTGGCCATGTGTAGGACACTGGCACTAAAGCCTTTGCAGCCCTCTGAACTAAGCAGTTGTACTTATGCATAATTTTTCTGTCCGGCAAATGTTTGATTAGACACAGGAACTTATATACCTCCTGATCACTTCTACCATCCCAGAGATGGCCGCCCCAGGTTTCAGCTTGAAGTGCACATTGATGCTGAGGGCAGAAGCACCTGGCACTCAACTCCAGCAGTGCCAACCTAAGTAAAGCCCAGAACCTACCACTCTGAGGACACCACCACCCACCCCTGCGGGGCAATGCCTCTGGCTAAATGCATTTTGAGACAGAAGCCTCTTAGGGATGACAAAAGCTCTCTACCTGTTGTTCTGAAGCTGACCAACCTAGAGGTTTCAGGTAAGAGGCAGCTCACGGTGCTCCTCATCCTTAGTCAGCAAACAAAAACACACAGGAGCATCGCTGGCTCAGATGTGGGAGCATCAGCGCTCACAAAGGACACACAGACTTTCTTTTTATTGTTAAGCTGCAACATACATGGTTTAATACAACAACAACAACATTTAACAATCAAGTGAAAATAAAACTAAAAAACACTCAGAACAAATCTTCTCCATTGGAAACATGTTAGGACGAACTCGGGCTTCGTTCCCATCTCACCGCGATTTCCTCATGACTCAGGAGCCTACATACCCCGTGTTTTCTGTCGCCATGCAGGTGTGAGTGGAAGTCTGAATGATTAAATAAACGAAAAGTCTGTCGTTTACTGTCAAGAATCATCTCCCGAGGCAGCCAAACTGAGTTAGAGAACAAAACCATTTAAGAAACTTGCCACATGTTTGGGTTCATCTTAGAATCCGTGAACCTTCAGCTGCTCCTCCTTGACGATGCCAACCTGTAAAGTAAAAAAAACTGAGCTCAGCAGAACCCCCAGCAGACAGCGGTGACAGCCCCCAGCACACCAGCCGACAATCCCACACGTGCTCGCAGACCTGCAGTGAGCCTCTCCACCTTCGTCCTCCCTACCCCGTGCACCTCAGTCCACACCGCCCAGTCACTCACCTCCAAAAGAAACTGGCAAATGTTCTTCCTTTGGTCACCTTGAAGCTGAATAACCTCTCCGTACTCAGGATGTTCAATCACAGTTCCATTACAGGCAAATTTCTGCAACACATGAAGTCAAATGCAGAGGGTTTACTTTTGACAGAACAAACGTGAGCACCGCCGCCGGCTTCACTGCATTAAGGAGCAGTGTCCTCCAGAACTAGGCGGCTCTGTAAATGAACCGGGAGGCCACATGAAGGAAATTATATTAAGGAAACAGCAATAACCCATCTGCTCACATTTCTGAGAGAAGGGTAACCCTCATTGAGACGGAGAACAAAACAGCTCCCCTGACCTCGGCTCTGGCATGCACCCCCTCCTCACGGTCACCTTCTTGAAAGCTTTCACAAGTTTCTTTTTGTCATAATCGTCCGCAATGCCCTGCACAGTGGTCAGCGTCTTCCTGCCGTTCCGCTGCTGGATTCTTATATGAATGTAGTCCTCAGTCCCTGCCGGGAGTAAGTCGTCGCCCTTAGTTGCATCAGCAAAGGGGTCTGCAGAGGGACAGAAAACAAATTACAAAGTAGTATGTGGAAGCGCAGTCCACTCCGGATCTAGACAGACCAGCAGTGCCTCCAGCGTTCCTGCTTCATCTCTGCAGGTGAGGGTGGGGCTCACGGATACTACCTTTTTCAAACGAGAAAAACCTAAGCGGGCTATGTGTGCCGATCTTTGAGATTAAAAGTAGGGAACACCTTTGTTGAAGCCACCCTCTAAGTAGACAGAAAGACGTTTACAAAACCTTAATTTCATATAGCCTTTGTACAGCCGCCACAAGAACATGCGTCATGTCCATTATTTTTCAACTACAAAAACATTCAGAAACACCCACCCCAATCCGTTAACGGGAAACACATATCAACACATACACGCAATCTCAAGAGGTGTAATTTATGCTCCTCTCTCCAGTCCTGGCCGACTGAGTCACAGATCCCTTAAGCCCTGAGCTTCCCAATTCCCAGCAAGGACTGAGCAAACATCCCCCGCACCCCAACACACACACATACACACACTTGTGAGTCCTCTGATCTGAGAGTCACGGGTCTCGCAGGCGCCCTAAAACTGTCAGGGCCCCACCCCTCCAGTCTCCTTGCAAAGTCCTGGCCAGCCCGGAGGCCACAAGAGAATACCTGAGACTCCCAGCGTCCTGTCAGTGTCAGATTCCCTGAAAGCCCCTAGTCCTCGTCTTTGCAGCCCTGGCAAGTCCCGGAGCCCCCTTGCAGGTCTCTGTAGTCCCTGGCCTTTCTGTCACTGTCAAGTCCTTGCAGACTCTGGCTACTCTCCCTGCAGCCCTGGCATATCCCCCAACCCTCCCGCGAGCGTCAAGTTCCCCAAGCACAGGCCGGGCCCTCGTATCCTATGGGGTTGCAGGCCCGCTTAAGGCCGTATCCGACGCCCAGAGAGAAGCGTCCCCAGTGCTAGGGTCGCGGGGAGCCCCCGTCGCCATCTTCTGGGCGCCGAGACAAAGCCCAGAGGGACGCGGGCGGCGGCCGGCGACTGGACCTTACCGAAAGATTGGAGGTTCTGGATAGTGGACATGCGACACTAGTGTGAGGCCGGTGAGGGGATAAAATTCCTGCGGGGCCCGCCCGGATCACCGTGTCAGGAGGCTGCAGCGGCGAGAAACGGAAATCAATGAAGCGGCGGAAGCCCGGGGCGCAGGAAGACGCGGAGGCGGCGGTAGAGCGCGAGCAGAAAGGCGGCGCTGCGGCTTCTCCCACAAAATGGCCGGCGCCGCGTATTTAGCTACGCGCGCTGCCGCCACGTGACCACACGCACCGCGCGTCCCCCAGGATCGCTGAGCTGGGGGCGAGGAGCGGACCGGAGCCCACTGCGGGCAGCCGCGGTCCGTCCCGCCCGAGGCGCCGGGTGGAGGCACTTCCGGGTGCAACGTCGAGAAACGCGTCCCCGGGGCTTGGACTTGCGGCTTGCGGGGGCCGCGCCTCTGCGCCTCCGCCACTCTCCCCAGCTCCCTGGGTTCCCGAGACCCCCCGAGTTTCTCTTGCAGAACCTTTGTGGGTGCTCCCTGGTTATCCGCCATTCCAACAAGCCCCTGGATTCTGATACTGCAGTTTCTACTAAGCTTAATCTGTTTGTCTCAGGTGTCAGGACCTGGCCTCTAGCAGAGCCAGGTGTGTGTAGATCCAACGGGCTGCCAATTCTGCCCTAGCTCTCCTCTGTGGAGCCTCCTAAGGTCGGGGTTCTGGGCGGGATAAGTGCCTGGGACTAGGTGAGCGAGTTGCAGATAAAGTAACTAAAGAGGAACCGAGCACAACTATTAGCGGGCAGTGGGGAATCGCCTTACCTGTGCAGACCTATGCAGGTGGTTGGCTTACTACCAAAGTAGTAGACTAAAATACAGGAATTCTTAATCTTTATGTGGGCCAAGCCTGTCAACCTCCTGTTGAATTCATTTTGGAGGCCTGATGCAAGACACTAGAAGCCGTAAATTGATAACATAATATGTGCCTGTTTAGCAATCCATTCAGTAAGATGTAGCAGTAGGTCCAATTACTACTTCACTTTCCTTTCTAAAAAGATTTTATTTCCATGTGGTTAATTGTATGTACCACAGAGGCCAGAAGAGGTGTCATATCCCCTAGAACTGGAATTACAGATGGCTATGAGTCACCATGGGAACAGAACCCAAGTCTTGTGCAAGAGCAGCAACTCCCGGGAAGTCTCTGGAGTTCTATTACTGTGATTTTTAAAAGGCAGTAAATATCTGAAGTGTAGTGTGAATGTTTCAGTGACTTTCATTGTACAAAGTGGCTTCTTCTAATATGTCTATGCATGGTTGCCTTTTGCTTAAAGGGTTGTAAAAATACAGTTGTATGCTCCTACACCCACCAGCCAAGTTTTAGGAGCATGACTTACTCAGTTTTATTCTTACACCACAGTCTGAAAAACTCTAGATTACAAGTACTTGAGTAAATAGTCTTGAGTACTTTCCACCTTCATGTGAATTCTGGGGCTGGAACTCAAGTTGTCAGGTCTGTTCAGCAAACCTGAGCCACCTCACCAGCCCTTGAGTAATTTTCACAATTACATTTTTTGCCTTAATACCAATTTCTAAGTAACTTAATGTAGTCTACAAAGTAGTCACAAGAGCACAGACTACATAAAACATACGATATAAATTACCACTCTTATCACATGGTTTGTTCCCCCACCCCCTTTTTAAAGATTTATTTATTATATACAAGTACACTGTCACTGTCTTCAGACACACCAGAAGAGGGCATCTGATCTCATTACAGATGGTTGTGTGGTTGGGATTTGAACTCAGGACCTCTGGAAGAGCAGGCAGTGAGTGAGTGAGCCATCTCTCCAGCCCTGTTCTTCCCTTTCTTACTAGATGTACATTATCGGTTTGTATTCCATGGTTTCTCAGACGGGGCCTAGGGAGAGCAGGTCAGAGAAGAGAAGTAATACAGAAAAGCTTGGGAATTTCTCTGAGATCTGGAGCTGGAGAGATGGCGCAGTCTTGCTGTTCTTTCTGAGGACTGCAGCAGGCCCCAGCACCCAGGAGGCGGCTCTCAACTGCCGTAACTCCAGCTCCAGGGGTTGGATGCCCTTTTATGGACTCTGTGGGCACCTGCGCTCATGTGCACATCATAACCACTGCCGTACACACACTCACACTGAAATCTTCAAGGTCTCACTGTCATTACACCTGCTAGCCGACCGTATCCCTCCGTTTAGAAGTAAGGCTTGGATCAGCAGCACCCAAGAAAGCCACAAAAGTTTTAGCCAAGCAAATACAAAAAAGGTTAAAGGTTTTTCTGACTCTGCTCTCTCTTGGACTTTGTGTTTAAGCCTTTGGTGTACAGTGTAGACCTACTGTTCACGTGCAGCATGGAGCTCTTGCAATATGGCTGGTCTAAAGTGAAATGCAAGGTAAATATAAAATATGCATGGACTTCTAAAGATTTCAGTCCACCTGCTCACTTAAAAAATTGTAGCTACTAGAAAATTTCACCTGACATGTAGCTTATATCCTATTCCTATGAGACAACGTTGTTAGAGATTCAGAGAAACTTAAATCTTTATAAGGAGAATAAGCCGAAGTATTTAAAACTGGGGCGTGTCTGTCTTTAAGTGGTAACAGCATGAGTTAAGGTGGTTGTTCTTGGCCGTATCAGAAAGGAGCTTAGGTGGTCACAGGGAATGGCTGACTAAGAAAAGGAGGAAAGATAAAGGGTGACAGTTGGAAGGTTGCCCAGGTTAGAGGTAGCGTCCAAACCAGGGTCTTAGCATCCACACAGTGACAACATACATGAAAGCAGTCAGAAACCCCACGTGCTACAGGGAGAGAACCTACCGGTTGTCCAGCAGGAATAGCTTTGCCTGGCTCTTGGCCACAGGAGCTGTTTCTCTTGGTTCCTCATAAAGGGGACACTATGATGTAGCTACCAACCACCCTGCAGTCTGCCTGCGTGGAGCCTGTGATGGGCTTATGTCTGATAGTCATGGAGGAATGGTATCTGATTACAGCCCTGGATCCGTGACCATCCAAAGACTTGTCTTCTGCACAAAATTTGTGTCCACACACCAGTGACTCAGATGTCTCTCTTCAGTGAATTCAACCCACACATATCCCTGACTGTTGCACTCTGAATTTAACATCCTGACAAGGCCAAGCTCTGTCCTGGCTGTTCCTGGCCCGGAACTGAGCAGACACAAAAGATAAGACTGCAGGCTGGTCACAGAGAAAGATGTGGGATCCTCCTGTGGGCTCAACACTCCCCTTCAGTTTATCTGCATCTCCTTACATTTGTCAGAAGCCTAAGATTCTTATCCCACCCCCTTCCCTCTCTCCTTCACAGAGCCACCACTTCTGCAGCTTTCTCCTCTTCACTGTGTCCCCCCAAGCTCCAACCTGTGGCACATCTTCCAGTGTCTTGATATTTCCTTCTCAAGGTAGTTAGCAGATGCCCCTGGCTCCAGATTGGCTGGTGAGAACACCAAGAAAACTCCACCTTGAAAAAAAAGCATCTGATTTTTTAAAATTAAAAATTATTTTCATCATTTATTTATTTTTGAAGACGTGGTCTGTGTGGCTCCAACTGTCCTGCAACCCTCTCTGTAGACCAGGGTGGCTTCAAACTCAGAGATCTGCCTGTCTCTGCCTCCTGAGTGCTGGGACTAAAGGTGTGCACCACTATGCCTGGCTTATTATTTTTAATCATGTGTATATGCATGTATCTGTGTGTATGTGAGTGCCGGGGTCTGGAAAGACAAGAGGAATCATCAGACCATTCTGGATCTGGAGGTAGGCCTAACGTGGGTGCTAGGATTTAAACTCCTGTCCTTAGGAAGAATGGAGCCTACTCTTTTTTTTTGTTTCTTTGTTTTTGTCTTTTGGGACAGGGGTTCTCTATGTAGCCCTGGCTTTTCTGGAACTCACTCTGTAGACCAAGCTGGCCTCAAACTCAGAGATCTGTCTGCCTCTGCCTCCAAGTGCTGGGATTAAAGGCGTGCACCGCCACTCTCATCTAAACAGCTAAACCACTGAGCCATCTCCCCAGTCTTAAATCTCCTATTATTATTGCAAAACTTTCCCTTCAAGTCCTAATATCTCTCTGTAATGACCTGCGTGAGTCTAAGAGATTTTTGCTGGGAGGCTTAAGTCTGTATTACATAAAAACAAACCAGGCAGTCTCTTCCTCTGGCTGTGCACTCCACAACAAGTCCTTTGTGTATTTCCTTTCCAGTGATGTGAAGCATGCAAGGGAAAAATGAACATTTGCCTATAGTTAGGCCTCTAGGACAGCCGCTTACCAACTTGGAATTGGGAAGACTATGGTCCTTGTGCGTGTACCAGGGAAACGGAATCAGCATTCCCAAGGGCTGAGCCAACAGTGCTGGTGCCCATGAGAGAGCATAGACAGAAGTGCCAGAGGACCAGTGCCTGCATCTACCTTGATGGTAATTAGTGTCTTTCACATCTTGTGTTCAATGAGAAAAGGGTTAAAGCTAGGTTTCCTAGGGAAGCCCTGTTGCCTAGTGGTTAACCACATGCATCAAACAAACAACTAAGTTGTCATCTATTTGCCCAAAATACAAGGGGACAGTTCTTCTGCATGACTGTAGAATCAGGAGACACATAGAAGAGAAAGCCAGAACCCATGTTAGCTTGTTTTATTGAGATACTGTACTGGCTGGTTTTGTGTCAACTTGACACAAGCTGGAGTTATCACACAGAAAGGAGCCTCAGTTGAGGAAATGCCTCCATGAGATCCAGCTATAAGGCATTTTCTCAACTAGTGATCAAGGTGGGGAGGGCCCAGCCCATTGTGGGTGGTGCCATTCCTGGGCTGGTAGACCTGGGTTCTATAAGAAAGCGGGCTGAGCAAGCCAGGGGAAGCAAGCCAGTAAGTAACATCCCTCCATGGCCTCTGCATCAGCTCCTGCTTCCTGACCTGCTTGGGTTCCAGTCCTGACTTCCTCTGGTGATAAACAGCAGTGTGGAAGTGTAAGCTGAATAAACCCTTTCCTCCCCAACTTGCTTCTTGGTCATGATGTTTGTGCAGGAATAGAAACCCTGACTAAGACAGGCACCATCTTGACATGTTCTAAGTTGGCTGGAAACCTCAAGGCTCAAGATATTCTCTAGACTCTGTCTCCATGGTAGCTGGGACTGCAGATGCAAGCCTCAGAGTCCCACTCTGGTCCTTCCCCCTTTTAAAATAGATTCTCATTTAGCCCAGGCTGGTCTGGAACCTGGTATATAGCTGATGATGGTCTTGAACTCCTGATTTTCCCTTCCTCTACTTCCTCAGTGCTGGATTACAGGTATGTACCGCTGCATCATTTACATGGTGCTAGGGATGCAACCCAGATTTCCTGCATGGTAGGTGAGCTCTCTACCAACTGACTCCAAGGTCAAGATGCTGGCTGCTTTGGTGATCAGACACCAACATGATGCCTTGAAGGGCACACATCTTTTAAGGAGGAGAGAATCTTCAACCTCACATGGCCAAAAAGGCTGAAGGGCAAACAGGAGAAATGGAGGCTAAACTCTCCTCATGGGAGAGTTAGTCCCTTCACAGGACAGAGTCTATATGACTTAAAGCTTTTCTATCACCCTCTGCACCCCAACACTACTGCACTCCAACACTACTGCACCCCAACACTACTGCACCACAACACCACTGCACTCCAACACTACTGCACCCCAACACTACTGAACCACAACACCACTGCATTCCAACACTACTGCACCACAACACCACTGCACTCCAACACTACTGCACTCCAACACTACTGCACCCCAACACTACTGCACCCCAACACTACTGCACCCCAACACCACTGCACCCCAACATCATCATAGTGGCAGTGCAGTTTCTAGCAGCTGAATTTTGCGTCTGTACCCTGACAGCAACAAACACAGTGACTAGTGTATCATGTGGACGTGTTGGCAGTTTTCTGTTCTACAGGGACAACTTACTCATATTTAAGGAGCCAATAGTTGTCTCTATGTTCAGGGAGCTTGTGAATCTAAAAGGAGAATTTAAACCGAGACAACTGCACCCATAGAGAGGAGCCTGGGAGTTTGAAAACTCAAGTGGCTATAGTCATTCACTTTGGTTCACTTGCACAAAATCTTTCTTAGAATCACAGTGGCCGATGTGTACAACATGAAGACTGTATTAGAGGAATCAGGAAAAGCAGACACTGAGTAAGAAAGGCAAATAAATGGGGGCTGGAGAAGTAGCTCAGTGGTTAAGGGCACTGGCTATTCTTCCAGAGGTCCTGAGTTCAAATCCCAGCAACCATATGGTGGCTCATAACCATCTGTAATGAGATCTGATGCCCTCTTCTGGTGTGTCTGATGACGCTACAGTGTACTTATAATAAATAAATTAACTAAATAAAATAAATAAATAAAGCAATCCTTAAAAAAAAAGGCAAATAAAATTTTTTACTGTCAGAAATCTGGGACACACAGGAAGCCAGGGTAGGTTTCCCCAGGCTGAGGCTGGCCTGTTGTCACTCTGTCTCCTGCTCCTTCAGCCAGATGCTCAGCTGGACATGTTTTCCCACAAGGTTAAATCGTGTCTGCTCGTCACCAATCTTGACCAGATTCGTTCCTAGAAGCCTACAAACTACAAAGTTAAAAACAGATGTTCTTGGAATCACATTTGTTTAAATGGAAGTACTTTAAATCTGTTTTTTAAACATATTACTAGATGTTGAGATTTATTATGAATAAAGCTCAAGGCCATTGAGCAAATCCTGTCTGTATGGTGTGTGTGTGTATGTGTGTGTGTGTGTGTGTGTGCACTTATGGAGGCCAGAGGTTGGTGGGGTGGTTTAGTCATTTAAGACAGATCTCTGACAAAACCTTCAGCTAGCCTGGCTGCCACTGAGCCCAGAGACCTGTACCACCTCTCTTGTGTTGGTATTACAAGCACATGTCACTGTCCTCTGCTTCTTAAATGAACTCTGGGGTCAGACTGGGTTCCTCATGCTTATACAAGCCAGCCCCTTACTCCCCCTATCTTTTATACTTTGAGCAAAGTAGGACACCCATATTAGGAGGGCGGAGATAGAGGTCAAATCCTCATTAAGGTGTATAAAGACCATGTACAGGAGTAACCGCTAGGCCTTTTGTAGCCCGCAGTACACCTGACCTGTCACTCTGCCGTTTTTCTGAGGGAGGGACACTGGGGCAGGAAACCCTCATACAAATGGCTTATCTCCCGGAGAATGCCCCGCGACCAGGGGTTTCTCAGTGCGATGCTAAGCTCGGCATCCCTCATGGGCTGCTCAAACCAGACACTCTAATCCTGTGCAATGAACCGAAGTTCTAGGAGTGCAAGAGCTGTCTGGCCGGCGACCTACTGCTTAAGCAAAGACAAACAGATATCGGCTGATGCTGCATGTTCTAGAGCGACAGGCGCTTGGGCAGTAACCACCTTGTCTCTTTTTTGTTTGGGCCTCGAGCTTACAAACCAGCCAGAGAAGCAACGCAAGTCCGCAGCAAAGGATTGCTCCCAAGAGTCCCACCCCCACCCAAGTTAATATCGGGGGTGAAAAGGTTAGGGAAGACTGTAGCATCAAGTTCCGCTGGAATTGGTTTCAGGAATGCCGACAGAATCGCCCATCTCGTCTCTTCTCTGGCTCTCTGGTTCCACAGCATCAGGAGCAGGGCTGTCATCAGGAGTCTCTGCCGTTTTTCGCGTGAGCCTCTCGGGAACCCAGAAAGGATTATTTTCATCCTGAGGAAAAACACAAACAGCTCCCCTGGATCTTATCAACACAAGATCCGGTCCTTTCCATTTATTAGTTATAACATCTTTCCATTTTACCATCTCTTTTGGTTTATCCATGGGTAGGCAATGCCTTTCAGCTGCCGTATGGCCATGGTCATCAAGATTTAAAAAATTTAAGGTGAACAGTGCCATGGATACTGCGGTCCTAGGCACAGGGGGCAAAGCCTGCATAATTCCCCCTTTCTGTTTTATTAGATATGATTTAAGGGTGCGGTGAGCACGTTCCACAATACCTTGTCCTTGTGGATTATACGGCAAACCTGTAAGATGAGTCACAGCCATCTGGCTACAAAATTGTTGAAATTTTTGTGAGGTAAAAGCCGGTCCGGTCCGTTGTCTGTCTTTAAGAACTTTGGCTTACCCCAGGCACTCCAAGCCTCCAAGCAATGTTGGATGGCATGTGAGGCCTTTTCTCCAGATAAGGGAGTGGCTGCAATTATTCCCGAACAGGTATCAATGGATACATGTACATATTGCAGTTTACCAAAGGAGGGGACATGGGTAACGTCCATTTGCCATATTTGAAGAGGCTGGATGCCCCGAGGATTAACCCCTGAGTGGGGCGCAGGCAGAAACTGACTGCAATTTTGGCAATTGACAACAATATCGCGAGCCTGTTTTCTGGAAATGGAAAAGCGGCGCCGCAAAGTTTCCGAAGTTACATGAAAGTTTTTGTGAAAACTTTTAGCAGCCTCTAGAGGCGAAGACATGGCTATAGCAATTATTTTTGTAGCCCTGTCTGCCAAATAATTGCCTTGAGCCATAGGTCCTGGCAATCCGGAATGAGCTCTAATGTGAGTAATATAAAAGGGTGATCTTCTGGCTAGGAGGCAGTTTTGAATTTGCGCAAAAATTGAGGCAACTCTGCTAGACGGTTTAATAATGCCAGCCGCCTCAAGCAAATTGACAGCATTAACAACATAAGATGAATCAGACACTATATTTATAGGCTCTGAAAAACGTTGTAAAACCTCAAGAACCACTAAACATTCTACCACCTGTGGAGAGGTTTCTGTATACTGCCTCGAATAGACCTGACCGTTAACCACAAAAGCCCCCAGCCCAGTTTTGGAACCGTCAGTATAAATAACTAACCCTTCTTTTAGGGGACTACAGGACGTTACTTTGGGAAAAACTACAGGTTGAGTTAAAGCAAACTGTAAAATTGGATGTTTTGGGTAATGACTATCTATTTTTCCCGAAAAGGAAGTGACTAAGATAGCCCAATCATTCGAAGTGGCAGCAAGAGTGGAAACCTGCATGGCATTATAGGGAACAATTAACAGCTGTGGCTCAATGCCAAAATGCGTGATGGCAGATTTTAGCCCCCTCAGCGCTAATTGTGCCACAGCATCTGGATACCAGTCAATTATTTTAGCTGGCGAGGCATTAGGATGTACCCACAATAATGGTCCTTGCTGCCAAAGCACAGCGGTAGGGAGCCTGTTCGTTTTAAAAACACATAAAGAAAAAGGTTTATCATAATCCATGCGAACCAATTGTGCATCCTGTATAGCTTCTTCTACCAACTGTAACGCTCTTTCTGCTTGCGGGGTCAAACTTCTAGGTGAGGAGACATGCGGATCTCCTTCTAGAACATCGAATAAGGGTTTAAGTTCAGCAGAAGGAATCTTAAGAAAAGGTCTAAGCCAATTAATGTCTCCCAGTAATTTTTGAAAATCATTAAGAGTGTGGAGGTGATCCCTTCTTATCTCGAGCTTTTGAGGGACAATCCTATCAGGGAATACCACAGACCCTAGGAATTGACTAGTATCAGAAATCTGGACTTTTTCTGTGGCGATACGTAGGCCCATTTTTTCTAACGCTTGCTGCAATAGAGGAAAAGCCTCTGTTAAGATTGATAAATCTTTGTCACATACTAGGACGTCATCTGTATAAAGAACCCAGGTTAATGATGGAAAATGTCTTTTAACAGGAATAAGGGCTTGGTAAACATATAACTGACATATAGTCGGGCTGTTAGCCATGCCCTGAGGTAGGACTTTCCATTGAAACCTCCTGTCAGGTTCTGCATGATTAATAGAAGGAAGGGTAAAGGCGAACCTGGGCCTATCTTGAGAATGTAAAGGTATGGAAAAGAAACAATCTCTAATATCTATTATCATTAAAGGCCAATGTTTTGGGAGCACCGTGAGAACCGGTAGGCCACGTTGTACAGGGCCAAGCAAATGCATTTGTTTATTAATGGCTCTCAAGTCATGCAACAATCGCCATTTTCCCGATTTCTTTTTAATCACAAAAATGGGGGTATTCCAAGGGGAGGTAGAGGGTTCTATATGACCCAATTGTAGTTGTTCTTTA